>NC_143476.1:54377293-55029793 GCF_987193195.1 Phasianus colchicus
ATATCTGAATTGTTAATAAAGAAATGATTTCTCTCTTTTTGTAGTAGGAATGTTCTGCCTGTATGGATTAAAACACTGTATTACTTTCTCTGGCACTACCTTAAATCATCCATAACTGCCTGTGATGTTGGGTTGAGGGCAAGTTTAGAAGAGATCAGCTTGACATTGCTACTAACAATTTTTTTTTTTTTTTTTGGTGGAAATGAAATTATTCATGTCTATTAGGGGCTGTGCTTAAAAAGCAACTTTAAATAAAATTATAGAATACTAAAAAATATTCTGTAATAAAAAATTTTGACCAATTTAAGAAGAAATACTTTCAATGATCCAGTTTTTTTGTTTGTTTGTTTGTTTTTTTATGCAGACAGAGGAATCTTTCCTCTTTAAAAATAGCTGGTTATTATGAATCACAGTGACTTCTGGGGGCAGCTGATACTCTTCATGCATACAGCAGAGGAAGCAGAGGTTGAAGAACACTCATTCTTCCAGTGGTTTCACACAAGCCAACAATACATAACGGTACTGCTGTCTCTAGAGTTGTGTTTTTAAAATTCAGTGGTAAATTGACATGCCAGTAAACTTTTCATTCTGAGTATGGAAAAGTCATACATTCATACGTACATCAGTACACAGGTGTGCATACACGAACATGTACATATGCATGTATCTGTATGCAGTACCCAATATCATAGGCAACTACACATAGATCTTGTATGTATTCAAACAGAAGGGGTGTCTGATGCTGTATTTTATGAAGGCTCCTCTGAAAGTGGTGCCTCCTGCCTCCCACTTATTACGTTGACCCGTGACTTCTGAGGTAGATGTTGGTGGGATGGCAGTAGAAGTTGAGCCTTCTCACCAGTATTCCATTATACTGTTGTTGTGTGGCAGATGGCAGCAGAGGGGCAGTCTGACAAAATGGTGCCTGACATGGAAGGGTGTGTGAAGCAAAGGCTTGTCATTATGTTTCTCTGTGGAAAAAATAGCTTGCACCGACATAAATTGACACTTGCTGAAAGTTTGTGGATGTGAGCACGGTGAGCTCGTGGGTGGTGCACTTCAGCAGTGGTGACAGTGACAGTAGTTGACCTTTGTTGGCATAGATTGTAAAGAGCTTGACATGCAGGCTCTTGTTCATTGCTGGCTGTATAGCTAATGGTTTTAACTGCATTCAAAAATGATATTTTGTTGCTGACAATCTGCTCTATCAAATACTGCCATTGTGCTCTTTGTATCTGTCGTAGCTTTCATGGAAATAAATAGGAGGCATTATTTTAAGAGCAAATTTTGTACATGCATCTGTTGGTTGGTACACACGAACATGGGTGTACGCATATATCTTTATGTAATACCTAATATTTATAGGAAAATGCATGCAGAAATTTTACGTATTCACAGGAAACAAAAGCTATTTGACACTATATATTCTGTTTAGAGCAGCATTGCTTTGTTTATTACTGCAGAAAATTGAACAAGCAGCTTTTCTTCACAGAAAGGTGAAAATGCAACAAACTGTTAAGTTTATAAGATTTTGGGAGTACTACTGAAGTACTGCAAACCATAGCACATGCATAATTGTTACTAAGCCATTCAGTGCATCTGTGTTTACTGGAAGCTGACATGAAAAGCTGAAGAATGACGAGGTTTTGGCTGCTCTCACTGTAGTCTTTGTCACTGCTGTTGTTTCTGCTGTGAGGGCTCGGAGAAGTGGCTGCTTGAAACAGGCAGAGCAGCTAATGGCCAGAATTTCAGAGCAAGTCCAGAAAATGCTTATGAGAAGCCACAAATATCTGTGGTGGTTGCATCACATGCTGTTATTACTTGTTGAGAATGAGTAGTGTGGAAATAAGTGTCGGTGTGATTATTACCTGTTATACAAGCACTGTAATAACCTTGATCAAACGTGCTTTGAAGAGCTTGTGTAGTTAGCAGATCGATGTTTGTTGTTTTCTTTTTTTTTTTTTCCTCTAAAGAAGGTTGCATTCTAGCCAGAAAGGACTGGGAATTTCTGACATCACCATAAACACGTAGTCTTTTTTTCACATTCTCTATGCATAGCATAAAACTATGAGCCTTTCTGTTTTCAGATGAAAATGTAGTAAGCTTATATTTACCATTTCATTTTTGAACTGTAGAAATATGTGATTTCTCATTCTAGAAACTGTGTCTTCATTGGTAAAGATCTGAGAATGTCCGTATTCCGAGGATGCTGAGACATAATTGACATAATGATGTACCAAAATTCTATTTTCCATGATTTCTGACAGTGTGTGTTGTTTTCTCTCAGCTAATGTGCATCTACCTGATTTAATAGTCTGTTTTCCAACTCTGTTTTCTGCATATTTCTCCAGAGGAGAAAATCTCCTCAGACCATTCGTATTAACTCCTTTTATTTCCCACAGTGCCTAAAGCTCATCCTGCAGAACTGGACAACATGAAGTACTGTCAGGAACAGAAGAAAAATGAATCCCAAAGTTTATCACTTGTGTGCTTTTGAACAGTCAAAATGTTGCTTATCTTTGAGTTCGTACAATTTTTTTTTTAGGCATTATACAACAATCAATCAGTAGAAGGAGTGACTGAATTTTATTTCATATAAATGCAGTATTTCACTACTCTGGATATCTGACAATTATATGATCTGTCAAAAATCTGTTCTCCAGTGTTCTTAAAGAATATTGTAATTCGTTGTAAATTGTAAATCCCTACTTAAAGAGCACTGCAATTGTTTTTTGTGCTGCTCTTCTTTCCCCCCAAAAGCTGCCATTTCAGAGACACGAATTAGTCTGATGCAAATACCTGTAGACTCTGTGTTGACTTATTTGGACTGCCAGAGAAATAGGTGAAAACAACCATGGGAAAAATGACTACCTGTTGCTGGAGGTACAAACTGGTGACTGTTTAAAATGCACTTCAGAAATTTCCCTTTAAGCAAAATAGAGGGTTTCCTTAGAAACAAATCTGATATAGAACAGGATGGGATCTGAGCTAAGCTTTATAGAGGAGCACATACATATTCTCCTTTCTTCTCTGCTGCTGTAAAAGACAACATACCTAAGTCTGCTGATTTTTGATGATGCTTTACGGCAATTCTGTGTCGTTTTCAGCTGAAAATCTGAGTGCTGTAAATGCAACTTTTAGAGATGTAAGAAGCTTAGATGACTTTTTCAAGGATTAAACTACTGCATACAAATTTTATACACGTGTTGCTGTAAGAGAAAATTTATTAAGTTTGAGAGCTGGTGAATAGATAAAGCAAAATGAATGCCAGAACAATCTCTGAAAGCAGTAACATTAGTCTCTAAAAAAATCAAGGTGCTAAGCATCCAAGCATTTCAAAGAAAATATTAATCTCGGTTTTATACATTTGCTTGAAATAAAATGTTTGGGGCCATGTTATGAAGATACATCACAGTAAATAAATAATAATGCAGATAAAAACGCAGCTTTTAAAGAACATTCAGCTTTATACATACGGTTTAATATCTCCTAAGACTTCTGAGGCAGACAGTATAAGAAAACGTTGTTGTTGATGATATTGTAATTATTATGTCTAATGCTTCATCTGCTTCTCAAAGCTTTGCTTCAGTCCATGCCACACCTGCTTCCGAGCAGCCTTCTTTTGCTACGGCACAGCTCTGTAACCGAGCAGTAGAGGGCGTTCCTTCTTCAGCAGATGGCACTAGTTCCTTCGGAAGACCAGAGGTTTGTTCAGCAGGTGGGCACGCCTGGGTCCTGTCTGTCTTCAAACGTAGCTCACTGACATGCACACACTGGAGATAGAATAAAAGGAAAAACTCTTAAGTGAAATTTACAATTTACAGCCTTGGGGTTGACTACATGGTTGATAAATCAGTAAATATTTTTAATTATTTCATGGAATATTTTTGTACGTATGAGCTTATATACATGTTACTCAATTTTATTCAGCAGTACTTTTCATAAATTCATAAATCAGTTCTCTTAATGCAGTGTTGGAGATAGATCAAAATCTGAATTGAATCGGTCAATAATGGTAACAAAAACGTTCTCAACAGCACTTCTAGCAAAGCACTCTTGTTGATAGCAGCACCTCCCTCAAAGTCTGAGAGCATGTTCGGCAGGACTTGGAATTGTTGGAGACTATATTGAAATTCCAACTGGCACTTTTGGTTTTCACAGTCTTGACATTCTAGCTCTGCCATTAAATTACATTACATTTAGTCTGGTGTCCATGTTCTCTTCTTCTTCCACCTGGAAAATGCAGTCTCATCTGGGGAAAATGAGTGTTGGTTCTCATTTCTAACCCACTTTGCTTTACTCCCAGTTTCCTTTCCAATGCTAGGAAATTTCCTCCTTTGCTGCACTGTCCCTTGGAGACTGCTCTGTCAGTCTCACCACGGTGAGCCACAGGAGTGCACCCTCAGTGAAAAGCCATTGACAGTGGCTATGGATGACCTTCTGGCTCTGTTAAGGGTTGCTCTCCCCTTACCAAAGAGTTTACTTCACACAGAGTACTTTGGGAGTATGTTTTTAAGGGTTTCTTCTTTAGTTATGAGTTAATTAAGACAGACATCTGAAAATAAAACTCCTTCCAGTGGCAGTGGTCTACTGATTAACCGGCTGTTTTCTAAGTTTTTCCTGATGTTACGTAGTCATCAACAGTGCATAACCTCACTACACATCAAAAAGAAACACTGTGGGAGAAGTTACAACTGAGGATTGTACAAGGAATCCTGAAGAGGCAAACAACAGAATGGGATCTGACAAATTACTCTTTTTATGACACATAATTTCATTTGTCGTCTCATAAATTATTATCTTAATTTTACATCAATTTCCATTTGGAAACAAGACAGTGGTCTTGATTTTGTATAATACTCTTGTCAGATGCTTCCGAGAGTGATATTTTCAATCTATATTTCAGAAATTTTCTCCAACTGTGGTAAAAGAAGTTTTACTGTTGATGTTTGATTGCTTTCTTTTTTTTTTTTTTTTTCTTTAACTTTGGGGTCATTAAATACTAGTGTTTAATTAATATAAGATAGCAAAAATCATGAATGAGAGAAAAAGATTTTTCTTCCCTGGAAAAGTAAGAGTCTAGCAGGTGGTGTCTCTGCAGCTGGCTAGTAGATCTTGTATCATAAACTCTTAAAATATTTACTGAAGAGAGTACTTGAAAAAACGCTTCTTTCCATGTCATTGATTGGCAGATTCACATAACATTTCCTGGTTATTTTAGTATAAAATAACTTTTATGTCTTTACTTGCATAACCCTGAAGCACTCAGAAATCTGATTCTGCAAAATAACACTTCTTATTTACGAGGATGAACATGGGCAGAAAACAAATGAATTTAGACATATCCAGACTATAATTATGTATAAGAGAATAAAATAATCGTGAAAGACATCGGACATCATAGCTGTCTGCAACTGGGAAATTGTCAACATAGTCTGGGGGATGGAGATTTTGTTGTCCGCTACTGAGTTAGAATATCTGCCCTATGTTATTTCCCTTGGTTTGCGAAGAGAAGATCAGATAATTTCCATCTTAGTGTTACAATAGATTAGTGGGAATCAAGGTTATTGTCAGCTAAAAATCTGCATTTATTGAGAAGGCTCACAGATTTTGAGATGAAAAAGGGCTTTCTGATCACTTGTGGTAAACAAGTTTATTGTTTACTGCTTCCCCTCTGTTCTTAGCCACATGCATCTTTCCACTTCCTTGTGCTAGGTTTGAAGTTCTTGAGCTCTGTGCTGAGAAGATTATAACCCAGAGAAAAACTATTCTTAGCAAATAAAACAAAGAGTCTCCCACCCTCCTTATTAATGGGATGATGTCATTATGGTTAGAGTTGATTTAATAAAGGAAGATGGTGCAAAGGAAAATGGTAACAGTAAGTATTGGTGAGATGAGAGAGGGAAGGACCTTTGTGCCAAGTGAAGAGCTAGTATAAGGTTAGCTTTCCTGCTCTGGTCTTCTGATATATGAATTGCTACGTACTGTTCTGTGCCCCCTATCCAGGTAATGAAATGGGAAAAACAAGCAGCATGAAAAGTTCTTAGATCAGCCACTGGATTTGGTGAGCTAAAGGTGAACTAGATGAAGGAATGTAGTATTTATGCATCTTTTCTTGTGCCTCTTTGCTTAGTCCTGGAAGCTTGGTGCTTGAATAAAAACAATTCTGTAGACAGCTTTCCCAGTGAAAGAACTCCCAGAGGCTCTTGTGAAATTAAGCAATAAATCAACAGGAATTTTCAGTACTTCCATTTTATGATTTGTGCTCAGCTGGGACAATTTAGGATCTGTTCATGAAAGCTAGTAGGTTGCAGTTGATTTGGTCAAAATCAGAAATCTGCAATGAAGATATAATTTAATGCAAATATCCCAGGTTCTGCATGTTCTGCTTTTAACTCCTGTTTGTTGTCAGTGTCAGTGAGAGCATACAGCTTTTTCCATCGAAGTAGGATGACTGAAATCTTAGTTGTGCACTTGGTTGCATCACCCTTGAGCTTAGCATTTACTAGTAGCAAACATTTAAGTGGAAAGTGTTGAACTGAATTAACTATGAAATATAATATTCTCTGATTAAAATACTCCCACTTCTGCTGTTAATCGTTTATCTGGTTGTTTGGTAATGGGCTTTATATGACACCAGTTGTAAACAAAAATGGAAAAGAATGGAAATCAGATTTCATACAGTACCACAGTATATCTAGACAAGTTATCTTTGGGCTTGAAAGGTAGCATGATCTTAATCTTCTTTAAAAACGTGCTAATACTGAAGGAATATTATCTCTTCTGAATGTTAACCCACAACAAATTCTCTGTCATTTTCATGAAAAGCACTGATTCGTTGGTGTTTTTTTGGTTTTTTTTTGTTTGTTTGTTTTGCATTTTTCCTTTTTATGAAGGAAAAAAATGATGCTAGCTAATATAGAACATTGCAGTTAAATATTAAACATCAAAGTGCACAATTAATTTTTAAAAGGCCAATTAATAAAGCAATATATCCATTTGCTCCTGTGCAAATCCAAGGGTAGTGCAAGGAGTTCAGCAAACAGAACGTCAGCTGCTGTGAAAAGAAAGGACAGCATTGTAAAGCAAAACTGCAGCTCTCAGAAGGAGATACTATTAAATCCACGTAATGAAGAAAGGAAGGGCTTGAAATTTGTTAGAACACTTTAATTGGGAAATAGTTGAAAGAAAAAACTTTGAAATATTTCAAGTTTCACTAAAAGGAAATTAGTGCCCTAACTTTTAAGTGACATGACTGAACTCAAGGAGATGAATGCTACAGGAAAGAAGTACAGCAAATTTTAGCTGTAACTATTGACAAATGGGAGTGAATTTTCATGGGAAATTATTACTTCAAGATGTTATTGCAGACTCCTGTTGCTGATATTGTCAGGCAAATTTGAATGATAGTTTTAAAAATTAAGCTATCTTCAGAATACAAACCTCTCTCCTCCTGACAAGGTACTGAGTGTTTCTGCTTCTGCAATGCTGTGAAATTAAGTGGAAACACATTTTTACATAGGAAATTCTTTCATTTGACACAAATGAATACAGAAATGCTTTGCTTAGAGTTATTTTCAAGGACAAGATGAATGTGTGAGAGAGTTTAGTGAGCAGGAGATGAAGTGCAATAGGGCAAAATTTTAAACAGTCTTATTTCTGGGCAGAATGTACCTGGTTGAGTTTTAGGATGCATATGATATTATTTGAGGAATCTCTGGTTTCAGACTTGCACATGTGTGACAAGTGAAGGCAATTGAAAGGTTTTCCCTTTGTTTCTGTTGATGTTTCTCTGCTGCAGAAGCAGGGAAGTCCTATCCCATCACTGAATTCCAGTTCAAGAGCAACTGTTGTACTCGCTGTTTATTTCCTTACCAGGAATGTGACACTACATTACTCCTAGAGCCAAATAAAGTTAGCAGTGTTTTATAGCCATTTTAATTCCCAGCTCTGAGTACTTCTAAAAAGCTGCTGGACTAGGAATCATCTAGTCTTAACTTTGAATTCTTCTTTTCCCAATTTGTCTCAAATAGGTATGTGTAATCTCCTCCTGTCCCCAAAGCCTATGGAATCATCTCTCAAAATAGAAACAACAATGTGCCTTTTAGACAGTTAACTTTCTGAAGGCAATGGGACATTAAGAACATTAATCAGCAAAGCAGAATGTTGCTAGAGTGTTTGCCTTTTGAACACCCTGCATGAAATACCCCTGAGAACAAGATGTTCCTTTTTGCTATTAGAGCACTGCTTTTTCTGGCACTTAATTCCTCACTGAACTCCATTGTTATCTTACAGGAACATCTAAAACTGCCTTGGGTCTGCTATATTAAAGCTATAGAGCTAATATATAATAACAGAGTTAAGAGTTAGGGCACTGTGCTGCTCTGTTCTCCTCAAAGCAGCCAATCTACATTCTGCACCCCTACTAGTTTGCTATTCATTGTGTATGTAGTATTTCCACACACAGTGGAAATCTACAGTGCTTAAGATCTCAACAAATGCACAGATGATCTATTTCAAGTTTTCAAGTTGTGACTGACTTAGCTTAAAACATACAGGAATTGTTTACACAAGCTCCTGCTGTAAAAGTAATGTTTGGTTTGTAGAACCTGAAGTAGGTGATTTTTACATGTATGTGTGGTGCCTGCATGAAGAACAAGTTTTTCATTTCTTGTATATTCCTTTCAGTCCCTACTATTGAAACACAAACTAAACTGAGTACTTGACTAAGATATTATAAGGTATTAGAATGGTCACTGTGTTTTAAACGATTTGGGATAGTTGCTTCATGCTTTGATGATAGTTATGGATGGAAGGTGTCTTTCACAAGTCTGTGGAAATTAGTGTCCAGTGTAGATCATAGCTAAATCTCCAACATACGAACTTTATGACTGATGAAATACAAAAAAAAGAATGCAGAATCGAATACTCTCACTGTAGTTTTCCATCCATCTAAAAGTATACATGAGCTGACTGCTGTTTTCTCCTCTGCAGTTAATTTTACCGAAATATCTTATGTTTTTATTTTATCTATATTTTATTCACCCATTAAATAGGCTTTCCATTGTGATTTATTTGAAGTAGTTGTTGTGGGTCAAACTGAAGAATTGGTTTTGTTCTGTCAAAGATTGCTAGGTTATACTAATAATAGTAACCATGCAAGTTCTTCCTCTTAGCATTTACGTACAGTGTTGGAAGAAAATGCTAGAGTGCAAATTTTTCTGTCTGTGTGGGGAGCTCTTGAGTTTGTCAACAGATGTACATCTCCAGAATTCATTCATAGAGCAGAGTTTGTCCATGTCAAATAGGAGCTCCTTATCTGACAAAATCTTAGTTGTCAGGATTCTCTAAGATATCTATCTGCTTTATTTAGCATCTGGAAATCTGTCAGTACTTATTTTATAGAAACTATTGATTTACCCTAGTTTTCTGGTTGATATATATATATATATATATATATATATATATATAAATATCTAATTCCTCTGACCATGTCCCAGATTTGCACATCTCAGATTAGTTTCAGTCATGCACACATTTGTGTTTGAAAAGATTTTTATTTTTTATTTTTTAATTTGCTGGAAGTTCAGGTGCTGAGAGGTCAAAGCAAATTCATTCATTCCAGTAATTGAAGTTAACATGTAAAAATTAAAAGCTAATATTAATTAATTTATTTTTTTTTTACCTCATCCATCACAATCAGTTCTTCTTGGAAAAGATTTCACTTTGATCACTTTTGTTAATTAACCCACTAGAGGTCACAGGAGAATCCCTTAAAACTCTCTCTGTATCCAAAACATCTATGTTGTCTGCTATTACAACGGGAAGCAACAGCCCTTTAGCAGAGGAGTTGATGATTGCCTCATTCTTCTCCTAGTTCATTCCTCAAACAAATTCTTTTTCTGGTGTCAGCTTATAGATAACTGAAATGAATGTACTTCTCATGTCATCATGGTTTTGGATCACATACCCATTATTATTTCTGGAGCCTTTTGAGATCTTGAGACAAAAAACATGAATATAGTATTATTATAGTATATAGTATAGAATAGAATATTATTATTATATATCCATTCTGGAAAACTGACATTGTTTTTCTTATATATAAATGGCAGGAGGAACGCAGCTAAGGAACTTGCCAAACTCAATTAAGAATTACTCTGTAATTTGTATATAGTGTAAATTATAATTATTGCTGTTATCGCTGTTACTATTTTATTATATTAAAAGCAGGAGAAAAACGCATCAGCTGGGTCTTTTCAACATCATTTCCCAGACTGGATGCATCTCTTTAGATAAAAGAGGTAACTTCATTAAACAGTATTAAATTACAGAAGGAAGGGATGCTACAATAGAAAGAAGGGATGCCATTCAAAGGGACCCAGACAAGCTTGAAAAGTGAGTTCATGTGAACATAATGAGGCCAAGTGCAAGGTGCTGCACCTGGGTCACGGCAATCACAGACATAAGTATAGACTGGGAGAATATCTCATTGAGAGCTGCCCTGCTGGGAAGGACGTGGGGGATCCTGGTAGATGAAAAGCTTAATGTGAGCCAGCAGTGTGCTTTTGCAGTCTGAAAAGCCAACAGCATGATTAGAGCAGAGGCCAGCAGGCTGATGGAGGTGATTATCCCCCTCTACTCTGCCCTTGTGACCATGCCTCATCTGGAGTACTGCATTCAGGCCTGGGGCTCCTAGCACAAGAAAAACAGAGCTGGTAGAGTGCAAACAGAGGAGGGCCACGAAGATGATCAGAGAGCTGGAGCACCTCTCCCTTGAAGAAAGGCTGAGGGAACTGGGTTTGCTCAGGCTGAAGAAGAGAAGGATCTGGCGAGACCTGTGACTCTCCAGTACTCAACAGGAGCTTAGTAACAGGAAACAGAACAATTTTTATACAAGTAGTGATTGGACAAGGGTGAATAGTTTAAAACTAAAAGAGGGAAGAATTATGTTAGATATTAGGAAGAAAATTTCTACTTGGAGGGTGGTGAGGCACTGGCACAGGCTGCTCAGAGAATCTGTGAGTGCCCTGTCCCTAGGGGTGCTCAAGGCCAGTTTGGATAGGGCCCTGGGCAGCCTGAGCTGGTGGGTGGCTGCCTTGCCCACAGCATGGGGTTGGAAATAGATTATCTTTAAGGTCTCTTCCTACCCAATGCATTCTACAAGTCGATTATTGGAAACTGACTTCCTGATTTAACTTGTGTTCAACTTAATTTGTAGTCTTTACTTACCCAAGTGAGCAGTTAAGTCAGAAGTGTTTCTGAATAACTACAATTTACAGAAAAAAACATGTGTTTTATTAAGCTAATTATTTTATCGTATTAAAAAACTGAATTACAATACGGAGTAAGCCATTTGCTTTGGAGTTCTAAAGGCACTTCAAAGCCCTAGGCAATTTATGTTTAATTGGGTCTCCAAGGTAGAAAACAATACTATACAAAGAGATCCCTTAACATATTATCCTTCATCCCTACCTTGGACTTACCCATCTGAAGGAGAGCTAGAGGAGAAGTATAATATGACTAGGAAAGTAGATAGATCAGTTGCCCAGTGAGGAAACAATTCCTGGATGTCTGGAGAATTTACTGTAAAAAAAAATCAATAGTGTGTTCTTTGTTCTGTACTATGTCCTCTTTGGAATAAATAATGCTAATTCACTAATTGCTCTTGGAAAGAAAAAGCAGTTGCTGAGATTATTGCAAAGTAGAACAGTTTCGAAGAAGATCTGCTCTTCATAAAGTTATTAATATAATACTTGGCTATTATTCAGATTATAAGCAGTAACTTTCCTGTAAGAAGATTCCGGACCATAGGCAATCAGGAGGCATGAAGATGAGTCTACAGGTTCAACTCCCTGAATGCTGCATTCCCATGATTATATTTTTGTGGTTCTGCTTGCAGAAACTTTGGGACGTAAAACAAAATCCCATTTTTCTGCCTCTAACCACACAGTTATCCCTGCTTGTCAGTGTTTCCATATGTTTTAGATTGATAGGGGCTTTCTAACCATTAAAGCAACTGTACTACTGTACAAGTAGGTGAACAAAGTTTTGCTGCGTACTGATGAAAGAGAGGATTCCAAACTGAAGCTGAGGAATTGCTTGTAGTGAGTTAGAATCACAGTAAAAGTAAAGGAGGCAGTTGTTAGTACTAAATGAATAGTGTGATGCATAGGTAAGGCTGTAGACATAAGACAGTAGAACACTCCTAGCAGATAGATCTATATGAGTCACTAAATTTTGGGACAGTAGAAAAAGATACCATATGAAATGGACAGCCATTTCGAAGTATACTTATGTCCAGATCCCAATATTAAGTTTTAGTTTAATTTCAGATGCAAGAAAGATTTGAAGTACTATGAATTGTGCAATCTCAGTTTTAACAGAGTACTCAGTTATTCATTTATTCCCTCTATAAAAATGTAATACTTGTGGATTAGATCATTTTTAAGATTGAAAAAGAAATTAAGGTAAGTAAGAAGGAGAACATCTTGACTCAGCTGACTGTGGTGAATAACATTCTTGCTAACTTCAGAAAATGTAGTTCTTCATCCTTTCTAAGAGAAGTAGAATAAAAAAAGTCAGTATTGAAGAAGTGCTGCCATTTAGGCACAGTGAGGTGATTCACCTCCAGGTGCTATCACAAAATTCTCCTCTGCTTAGGACAAAAGAAATATAAAATCAAACATTAGTTTTCCCTGTTAGAGGAAAAAGAGATATTCATGCAGAAATGAATTGACTATCACATCACGGAGTCATGCTAAGAGTATATTCATTCATTCTGCTGATGCTACTTATTCTAAATGTCATCTAGTTCATCTAGTTCTAACATTCCCATTCATTGATTAGCCCAGTCCTCCCAGACATCTCACTCTAAGTTGTTCAGTAGTTACAGACCCATAGGGTCTACCAACAAGATTCTTTTTAGGTTTAGTGTTTCCTCACTACTTACTCCAAATATTTCCCTTTTTAATGCACTTTACTTACTTTTTATACTTTATTTTCCAGGCTGTAGTTAACTCTTGTCTTTCTCACAAAACCACTCCTACTACAGTGAGTGGAACTGCTCACTAAGACAGTAGACAAAAATCACACTCAGAAGTATCTATTGAGGCATATATCAAACTGTATTGTATATCCTGTATATTAAAATTGTGATTGTCATGTGATTTTGAAGTTATAAGCTATTTCTATCTGATGAGAAAAGTGCAATCTACTCTGTTCTTTCTGTGTAGTTTTGTTATACACACTGGGAGTAATGATAAAGAGAATGCCAAGTACTGATTTATTCCTTCATAATCTCCATAAACACTTAACCTCTCTCTTCGTTTTCCATTTCTTCTCTTCTATTGAAGATGTTTTCTCCAAAATAGCAATCTTATTCCACCACAGATTTACACTGACTTTATGCATAAATTTTAGTACTTTTTCTTATATTTCTGAAGTAATATACTGAGAATTAATAAAAATATTTCCCCATGCCTGAGTTTTTGTGGTTTAGTATGGGCATCTTGTGTTCTCTACTTCTTTTGTATAGCAAGTGAACTTAGAGATTATCCAGCAGTTGCATAGGACCTGAATCCAGAGGAAAAGATCCGAGCAGAAGCATATAGAAGCACACAGTAATCTTTTTGATAAAACAATATTTTGTTCATGGGAAAATGCAACTAATTGGAACTGCATTCAGAGATACAGACTTCCCGCAAACAAGGTGCCTAGACAACATTTTACTATTATTAGTATTTTTAATATTTTGGGACATATAAACTGCTAATCTTCTCAAACAAAGAAATAATAGCTTATTTATCAGAATACGAATAATCTCTTTTAATCATGTCTTTCACTTTAGAATTGCTGTGGGAAAAGTTCATTGAAAATTCTTTTTCTTAAAAATAAAAAGATCAGGTGACCATATTAGGTCTTAGTTGCTTAAAATGACCATTCTCAGTTTTGGATTAATGGGCTTCCTCTGCAGAGGGCCACTCTTGTCTTAATGGTCTCCGCTTTGCAAGTTTTGAAAATGGTAGTCTTGTTTCAGTAGCACAACACTGTTCATGCTTCAGTTGTTGGACACTGAATCCATTCGAGGAAAATTTCTTTAATGTTTTGAGCGATGTTCTTATAGTGAATTAACAAACATTTATATTTGTTTCTTGGTATTTTGTGTGATAAGCTTTACGACAGCCCCAGATCTATATGCTGTATTTATCTTTTTCTGCTACTCTGCTGCATAAATAAAACTTTCACTTCAGCTCAGGGGAGGGCTTTGTGATAGTCTCTAATTTTAGGTTCTGACAATGATGTTCCTTATCTCCCAGCAGAGACGTTTTCTCTAGTGGCTGACTCATGCTAAAAGTGATACAGTATTTTTTTGTTTGTTTCGTTTAATGATTTTTTTTAAAAATATATATCTTGCTTTTATAATAATGTACTGGCTTGAAGACAGAATTTTGAACAATTTTGTATGTACCAGAGTTTTTAATCACCTCTCTGATTCTGTTGCCTGCAATATATCATGGATTCAAAAACTGAGTGCTTACCTTTCAGTGTAAAGATGCACATTTATTCTATTTTTTTCCCTTTGAGATTGAGAATGTCCTTAGTTGAAGGGAAAGTCATTTCCAGTGCTGCACAGGGAAGCTTCTACAACAGCTGCCTGCACTGTATTTGTACTTTGGGTAAATAGAGGAGTTTGAATAAATATTGTAATTAGGAACATAAAGCATATTTTGATTGCTTTAATAAATAACACCAACATGAAGCTTTTCTTAGTGGTGACACTAATGATCATTAATGGCCAAGGCTGTTATCTTTACAGTATGCATTTTTAGCTGAAAAGTGTAAGTTTTTGAATACAAGAGACATTTTTGAAACAGAAAATAAATACCAAACTTTTAGTATTTATGTCATTAGTTATAGTTACCCTCTGAAATATAAACCAGAAATAACAGAAACATCTCTAAACCTTCTGTTTGCTCTGCTTTTTACACAAAAATAATAGGAAGACACAGCTGGATTCCATGTTTACTGATAATATGCAGCCCAATTACCTTTATGCTCCAGCCATCTCAGGTTTCTAAAACACAAAGGTCAAGTATCAGAAGAGGTTTTGTACCTTCCAAAAGGTATGGTGTCCAGTGCTGGTATTGCAGGCTTGAGGCAGCACACATAACGCAGACAGCTTTGCTGGGAACTTGTATCAAATGCTTTCTTCAGCTAGCTCAGTCATATACAGGGCCATGTGTTCATGTAGGCTGGGTGCTGGTAGACAATATCTTATTCCCTTCATTCAATGCTACAGATTAAAGAACCTGCAGACTGTAACATCTTCTAGCAGAACAGTGTTATTTTAGCCATTTTTCTTTTGGAAATGTTTTCTTGTGCATCCACAACAACATACAAGTCAATTTCAACCACACTTGTAATAATTTTCCTTAGATTTAATTGGTGGAGAAGAAGTAGTCATTAAGGCTGAAGATGAACTTATCTGAATTAAATCTATCAAAAGAGTCACACAAAGATTATTATAGCAGTCACCAGAAGTTTCCAAACTTCCAGCATAGACAACAGAAAACTGCTAGAAGACAATAAAGTGGTTCTCAGAAGACACTTTGTTGGTCTGCCGCTCTGCGCTGCTCAAGGAGCTATTTTCTTTTCAAGGTTTTCCCCTCTGGAACATAAATGGATATTTGGAACATTAAAATGTATTGCTGTCATTAAATATACAGCACTGTACAAATGAAGTCTTATGGATTCTTTCTGGATAGTGCTTTACAGATAGTTCATAAAAACATGTGGAACAATGAGCACTCCGGCCTGTTTTCATAGCAAAATCATCCATCTATGGAGTACTGGAATCCCACTTAAGTATCTTGTAGGAACAGATGCAAACAGCACACTAGTGTTAGTCTAGTTAGTTAGTTAGTATAGCATTGGCTGTCCTTTGTTGCACAAGAGGCACGCATAATTAATAGTTTTCAGTATAATTTGTGCTTGGAAGCTTTCTTGCAACTTTTCCAGAACACATAGCTCTCTCTTTTATCTCTTGATGTATGGAGAATCATAGACTGTCTTGAAGAAACATCACTGCCTCCAGGTTTCTGCTATCTCTTGTCAGCTGATTAGTTTATCAGTGAGACAGCTATAACATGAAGAGATCTTCAGCTCTGGCACATAAAACACCTGTAAGCTCACAGGCAGGCAGTATATTTACAATTATGTGTTGCAGACTCCATTATTAGGCATCATTTGAAATAGGTGCTATAATGCACAAATCTTTCCACCGGTGCATTTATTGTAGGATTGGAGGCTGGTGGGATATATTTAAGACCATCTCTCTTTGTAAGCAGTTGAAGCTCTTCAGATATTAGTTGAATTCCACAGTGATTTGCAAACTGTTCAAAAACATCATTCTTCAACAATCATAATCATGATTTTCAACATCTGCCCTGAGCTAGCCATATAGAATTCTTAGCTTAGAATGAGCATCTGTAAATTCAAAAGTCACCTTTGGTATCATCTTCAAAAGATGTTGACCATACTTTCTGGAAAAAAAAGAACAAAAACAAACAAACAAAACGCAACAAAAAGCAACTAAAATGACATGAGTTTTGAATGATCTGCATAGTTGTGTCTGCTTCGTTTTTTTGTTGTTTTGTTTTGTTTTTTGTGTTTTTTTTTTTCAGCTAACATAGCTATGTGAGTAAAACTGGTGCTGCCAATGTCTTCCATTTAACTCAGTTTATCTGATCATATTGAAATTTATTGTGATTTTTAGTAAAATTTGCCACTTGATATGATGCCTTTTGATGGATGACTAATTTAGCTCAGGTCTAGGGCTAAATTAAACTTTGTATGAGTGTTTACTTCACATGCCTCATGGTAGCTTCTCTAAACTCTTCCAAGCTGACAAAATTATAATTTTGCTTTATTTAGTAGCATTGAAACAGTTTATGGTTAAATGAAGTGAGAGGACATGGATAAGCACTAATATTTAGAAACTCCATTTTATAACATGATACTCTACTAATTAAGTTGTTTCTAGCTTAAGAACTAATTTTTATCTGTTACATGGCTAACAGCTGCATACTTGATTGGCTTACAAAATGATAAGCACTTCTATTACACTTTGGATTTCAGTGCACTTCAGAATCAGATTTATTGTCAGAGAACCAACGTTCTGTTAATATTATATGCTCTAATTTGAAATTTGTGGAACATTTTAGATTTCCTTTTCATCTGTATTCAAGCTAGAACTTGTAAGAACATTCAGATGTGTACTTTTACTGAAAAACTCAAAAATCAGCAATAATGGATTTGCTAAAAACAACCGATTAATAATATTCTATAAAGCAGCAGATGTTTTATCTGCTTTTTACTCTGATTTTCTTATAGCTAACTTGGAGTGTGCTCACTACAGCATAGAATCTGAATGTCTAAGGCCATGAGACTTGACTGTAAGTGGGTGCATCTGAAAAAGAAGATCATTTTCAGGACTTTGACCCATGTGCCCAGAAACAAAGAGCAGAAATTGTTTAGGTCGAGTGGCTTAAGTCTCTTTCCCCCATTTAGACAGAAATTACTGCCCCTTGGAATCCTACTTTCTGCCCAGTTTAAAGAGAACCAGGAAATGTGGCAGGACATCTAAGCAGCCCTCATTTGGGATACCTCCAAGTACTTTTGATAATGATTCAGTGGCGCTTTTTGGCTTTGAATTAGTAGTCAGCCTTGGCTCAAAAACATGCACTCCAGTTCCTAACTCTGTTTTGCACAGAGAAACAGAACAGA
The DNA here is from genome assembly GCF_987193195.1 of Phasianus colchicus. Lineage (NCBI taxonomy): Eukaryota > Metazoa > Chordata > Aves > Galliformes > Phasianidae > Phasianus > Phasianus colchicus. The sequence goes on from NC_143476.1 coordinate 54,395,081, forward strand.
CAATTACTGTAACCCAATATGCGCTATCCACAGTTAAGACAAGATTAATGCACTCAGTCTCTGAAAACCTCAGCAGATATTTGTATTTGATCTTTAGGGGTCATCTCTTAGCCAGGCACAGCTTCTTCTTTCTTTCTCCCTCAGGAAAAGTAACAGCACTCTGATTTTTACCACAACGTATCTTTCATAAGAGCAATAGGGACTGTTATAAAGCTTTCACCTTGAAAATTATGGTTGAGCATGAAGTAATCATTGGAGAACATAATTTCTGATTAGCTCTCAGTTTACAGTAGGCAAACCAATAATCCATCAGGGACACACGAATCCATTGACTCCATTTTCATGCCCAACTCCTCTGAAGGAAGATGAGGCATTCACAATGCAGACGTTTTATACATTGTAAGATTGACATTCTACACAGAATTTGGTAGAGAAGATCTTTCAAAATTTGAAATGGTTTCTTTTTGTCCATCTTTACAGGCTGACCAGTGTAACTGAAACATGCAAAACTGTGAAATGTGAGATAGAAAAACATTGTTCCCATAGGAATAGAAGATGGTTGATACAGAAGACTGGATTGCTGTTGATTAAGTATGTATTCCATTGAGAAACAGGAAAAAATGTAGCTTGTATGGATTTGTATGGAATCCTATAGAACCTCTGAAGACTATAAGGCTTGAGTGCCACTATCAACGCCTGACACTACTGCTGCTATAAGCAGTTTTGCCCTTTGTTAATTTGCATGGTTGTCTGGAGAATTATTCCTTTTGTGAAATTTTTACTTTCAAGTAATTTTAGAATATTCTTTTCTAACTGTATGCTTACAGTAGCAAACAGTCATGTACTAGCTGCTTATTTTTTTTCTCTCTTGTATTTAAATGATAATACAACATTTTAATTCTGAGGGGCAGAAACTGTTTATTCCCATTGTAGTAGTATAGAAACTCTTACAATACGAACATTATTTGTCAAGAAAATTGTTGCTCATATGGTATTCAAATGCTTATCATGAATAGCACTTATGATAGAAATGCAAAACCACTGGCAGCTCTTACATTACTCACTAAACTGTAAGGATCAGCTGCAGAGTTCAGATATGAGTTTTGGGTAATTCTTGTTTTTGTTTTTCTCCTATATGGAACTAAACTCACTTCTTTCTATGCCTGGAGAAAATTGATATGAAACACAGAAACTATAGAAGATCATAAAAGCCTATGCAAGACATCCACCTTCTTTAGTATTGCACAGTATTTATGGGGTGTAAGGCCTTACTAGGATATATTTTCATGTGATCAAATTGTTTTTCCCACATTATCATGGTTCTAAAAGATACTGTAGTCTAATGTACTCCCTTCCTTCATAATCACTGCAGCCTTTTTTTTTTTTTTTTTTTTTTTTTTTATACAGAGAAATTGTACTTCTTTGCCTCAGTCTTCTCTGATAACTGCACACCACACAGTCCTCAAATATTTGGTTTGGTAGGAGCGGATCAGAGAAGCAACATCACTCCCACTGTAAGCAAAGATCAGGTTGGTGGCCGCCTGAGGAACTTGGACATCCACAAGTCTATGGGTCTCAGTGAGGAAACTGTCTGAGGGAATTGTCTGATGTAGTTGCCAAGCCACTCTTCATGAGATTTGAAAGGTCATGGCAGTCAGGTGAAGTCCCTGGTGACTGGAAAAAAGGCAACATCACACCCATTTTTAAAAAGGGTAAAAAGAACAACCCCCCAAACTACTGACCTGTCAGTCTCACCTCTGTGCTGGGGAAGATCATGGAGCAGATAGATCTTCATGGAAGTTATGCTAAGGTACATGGAAGGCAGGGAGGTGATACTGGAGAAGCAGCATGGCTACATCAAGGATAAATCCTGCTTGAACAACTTAGTGGCCTTCTAGGCTGGTATTACTGCATCAGTGGACAAGGAAAGAGCCACTGATGTAATTTATCTGGACTTCAGTAAGGCCTTTGACATGATACTCCATAAAATCCTTCTATCCACATTGAAAAGATATGGATTTGAACACCTTGAACACCATAGAATGTTTTGGGATGGGGACCTCAAGGATCATGAAGCTCCAACACCCCTGCTGCAGGGGGGGCCACTAACCTCCAAATCTAATACTAGACCAGGCTGCTCAGGACCCCATCCAACTTGGCTTTGAATACCCACTGGGACCAGGGCATTGACAACCTCTCTGGGCAGCCTGTTCCAGAACCTCACCCATCTCACGGTAAAGTACTTCCCCCCCAGGTCCTTCTCTGCAGGGCTATTCTCAAGGACTGCTCTTTCCAGTCTGTAGATATGCCTGGGATTCCTCCAGCCCAAGTGCAAAACCTTGCATTTTGGGCCTCATTAGATTCACTGGGAGAGACTCCACCTCTTGAGCCAGCAATATGACCTCGCAGTGCAGAAAGCCAACTGTATCCCAGGCTGCATCAAAAGAAGCGTGTCAGAAGCATGAGAGCAGATCAAGGGAGGTGATCCTGCCCTTCAACTCTGTGCTGGTGAGGCCTTACCTGGAGTACTGCATTGAGATGTGAAGTCCTCAGTACAGGAGAGACATAAACCAATTGGAGTGTGTCCAGAGAGGTACAAAAAAAAAAAAAAAAAAAAAGATCCATGGAATAAAACATCTCTCCTACAATGACAGGCTGAAAGAGTTAGGGCTGTTCAGCCTGAAGAGAAGTCTCCAAGGTGACCTGAAAGCAGCCTTTCAGCATATAAAGGGGAGCTAAGGAAAGAAAGGGACAGACTCTTTAGCAGAGTCTGTGGTGATAGAACAAGGTAAAATGGTTTCAAGCTCAAAGACGGTAACTTTAGTTTACATATAAGGAAAAAATCTTTTACAGTTTGGGTGGCAAGGCACTGGAACAGGTTTCCTAGTGATGTGCTTGATGCCCCATTGCTGGAGATTTTCAAGATGAGGCTGGATCAGGCTCTTGGCAACCTGATCTAGCTGTAGATCTCCCTGCTCTTTTGCAGGGGAGTTGGACCAGAAAACTCCTAAAGATCCCTTCCAGCTCCAAGGATTCTATGATTCTATCCCTCTGTAATGGCTGAAATTAAAAACTAAACTTTTCTTTGCTATGTGAAACAGAGAAAGTTTCACTCCAGACTCTGCTCTGTCTCAGAAAACGTTATTTATGTTTCTGCACAGTACAAAAGAACTCATTGTCCCAGGCCAACTGTCTTCACCAGGTCAAGAGATATTGTGAACATGCCAAAGAACAAATGAAAATACTGTTTTTCCCAATAAGCATGTTTTTTGTTTGTTTGTTTGATTGTTTTTTTAATAGTTTCAGTCTCTGAGTAAATCTCACTTTGGCACATGTACACAATCCCCACTGATTTCAAAAGGAGTTATGTTTCATGAAGAAATGGAAGAACATCTCTTAGGAAGAGCTCTTGGAAGAACATGCATTGATTCTTGCCTGGGTTTTTCAGAAAGAATGACAAAATATGGGTCCCATTTCATCTGTAACTTAAGCTTAAGTAAGGGAGAAGTAATTCAGTGACTGCTAACTGACTAGAAAAGTGGAGAATCAGATGAAGGAATTTCTATAAATTATGAAGCAGATAAAAACACTAACTGTCTGATCATATTTTGGCAGAACAGGATATGAATAATTATAACGTACTGAATTGAAACAATAATTATTGAGGCAATAAGTTGATCAGAAGTAACTAGATAATCTTTGATGGCCCTTCCAACCCAAGTCATTCTATGATTCCATGATTCTATATATTTTACTAACATTTCCCTTTTTCTGTCTGTTTTACATTTTGTTTTATGCCTGTGCCATTTAACAGATACTGACTGTCAAGCAAGAGGCTCAGACACCCTGCTTTCTTTCAACATAACTGTACTGGGGCCATCTTCAGCCTGATGTTGATAGTGGATCACAAAGAACCCACCACGTCCTCCCAGACTCACTGGAAGACCACTCAGATTAATATTAGAGTGTGCTTACTGAGTATGCCCATAACTATGTAGACACCAACTCACTGGATGTTATTGCATGGAAATAATTACTCAAAACAACTTACTTAGAGTATAAGTGGGTAAGTATGCTTATTGGTATAACTTATAAAAGCACAACTTTGCTCCCTGTCTCCCTGTTCAGCAATTCCATCCTCTCATTCTCCAGTTACTTGCTGCCCAGAGCTTGCCTTCTGTTATCATGTTTTCTTTAAGTACTTATGCAGCAAAAATGACTGGCTTAAGGATCAGTTTGCCAGACCTCAGCTTCCTGAGGTCTGAGTGGCAAGCTGGATTTTTTTTTTTTTTTTTTTTTTTTTTTTTTTTTTTAATGTGCTTTGCAGAGTTTGCTGAGGGAAAACATATACTTACTTCATTTTACAAGATTGTATCGATTTTTTATCTGGCAAAACATTTTCAGTCGACACCAATTCTGCACCTCAAAGTACACTGGAATTCCTGTACTGCAGTGCTTCAGTTTCTGTTTTAAATTACAAGCAGTGCAAAAGTTGTGATCTGACAGGAGAGCTAACTTTCAACAGAATAATGGGAAATCCCAAATTTGGATAGGATCATTAAGTAATGTGTTTCAATGAAATAAATTCTCCTGTAAATGTAATAAAATTATTCTTTTTCCTGCAGAAGAGTCATTTATCATATACTGTTCCATGTCATTCACACAGTGCTTCAGTCCACTCAGCTCTCAATGAACCATTTGGGTTCCAGTGTTTATGGTACAGATTAGGGTTTTTTGTTTTTTTTTATTTTTTCTGTTCTCCAGAACTGTAATATATGATGAAGCAGCACAGATTGACCATGACAAGGCAACTCAGGCACAGGATCTGCAAAGTGTCAGGAAAGAATCAACTAATCAAATGGGAGTGAATTACACTCATCAGAAAAATGTGTTAATAAGGAAGCAGGAGCTCTCAGCTCTTACAGACATGCCTTCAATGAGCCATAAAATAATACATGGGAGAAAACAACCCAAAATCTCGTGCTACTGAGTGTATTAAGAATTAGTCCCCGCCAACTTCACAGTGAGGCACAACTTGAAGGGAACCATAAACCTGTACCGATCAGGTCGGTTACTCGCAGTTGGTGAAGGCATCACGCTGCTGCGCACCGCTGGCGTGAGGCTTCGGGGAGCCGAGCCCCGCACTTTGCTCCATCCCCCGCGCACCGTGTGACCTCCCCCAGCCCGCCCCGCACTTCGGCTCTGCGGGGAGCGGGCGCTGCGGGACCGCTGAGCGCTCCGTCGGACACGCGCGGGCTGTGACAGCGGGCACCAAGGCCGGGAGCTCCCGCGGCGGGGGCCGGCTCCCCGCAGCGACACGGTGACCCCAGGCAGGGGCCGCGGGACAGCCGCCAGCGCGCACCTGTTGCGCTGAGAGCCCGCGGTAGCACAGACGAGAAAGGCTTTTACCGCAGCGGCAAAGTACCGATGTCGGTCATTTTGATAACGAGCTGTTTAAGCGCGCAAAGAGTTTAAGCACTGCGCAACCAGGGCACGCAGTGCTGCCACCCGCGGCTCCCACCTCCCGGCCCGGGGCTTGCGGCACGGCCTGACGTCACCGCCCGCGGCGGGCGGGGCGCGGGGCGTGGACGGCAGCGCGGGACCGGAGCGGGAGCGCGGCGCTGGCGGCGAGGAGCGGGGCGGTGCGGCGCGGTGCGGGGTTCCGCCGGCCGGCGCCATGGAGGAGTTCCTGCAGCGCGCTCGGATCCGCCTGGTGAGTGGCTTCGCCCCACTTGTCCGCAGCCGCATTGGCCGCCCGCAGCCCCGGGCGTGGCACCGCGGACGCTGCGGGAGCTCTGTGTGGGGCTCGTGGCGGGGGCAGCCGGCACAAGTTGGTGCCCCGTAATTATTGCTGAATAACGCTCAGCTTAAAGAGTGCGCGAAGCCGTGCTCGGAGGTGGCCGCCTGCCTTTTTGGGGTTATTTGAGCGTTTGTTTTGACTTCTAGGTGCATCAAGTTGTGTAGTTGAATAGGAAAAATGATATCAGAAGACACTGAAAGACTGTCATTTCTGTGCTGTAAGTGTCCCCGGGAGCATGGGACAAGTTTGGATAAGCAGGACTGAAATATCTGGGGAATCTGCAAAGGAGGCGGCAGAGCGGCTCCGCAGCTGCAGCGCTGCCGTGGGAGCTCCGCGCCCGGCTGTGCTGGCGGGGCTCTGCGAAGCTGCAGCGCGTTGGTGCTGCGTGCAGTGGCTGATACCTGGCGCCGAGCAGCGAGTATTGCCGTCTCCTTTAGGTGCAGTGCAGAAGTGGGATGTTTTTAAGACGTGTGTGACCTCGGGCTGCCTTGTTTCCAGTATCTGTACAAAACTCGGTTTTGCTGATGTAACCTCTGTGGGCAGCTCTCCTGCTCGCTATCTCGGTTCTAAGAAGTGGGTTCAGTTATAGAAATAACCACAGGTTAGTAGAGATAATTAATATAATAATAATAATAATAATTCCCTGCTGTTAGTCTTGCCTCATGTTTTCTGGGGCTTGGAACCTGTGTGCTGCTGGAGTTGTGTTCTCACCCTCTGGAGAGCCGCTGTAGAAAACTTTGTTAATTAGAGCATCAGGGCCTCCCCACTTCTTTGGTCATGCCATGGAGCTCTGGAGACTGAGAAACTGTAAAAGAAAGTTCTTTCTCTGATAGCTCTGTAGTTAATAGTTTGTAAGGTATGTTTTCTCATAACATCTTTTGTTATTGTGCATATTTTAGAAATCAGAGAATGAATGCAGTCCTTAGAGGAATGGCAAAATAGGAGATAAAGTAAATCCCCTGGTGGATCTCTTAGCACCTAACTGTGTTGGCAGGTGTAAAGGATAAGCACGAGCTGTGTCATCTTGATCACATTCCAGATCTGTCTGTTTAGGAGCTTGTAAACTGTTTCACTTATTTTTTTTAACATAAGCAGTGCAAACTTTAGTAGCCCTGTTAAAATATGCTGCATAGAGCAGTTACAGGTACTTAATATATTTTCACATCAGCATTTTGTAAAGGGCAACTTTTGAACAGGAGATTCATCTTTGACGTGTGTTCTGGCCAAGTATATCAAAGGTGGCCTTACTTAATGTTAATAGAAATTAATTATGGTAGTGATCCCCTCTGTATCACTGGTAAACAGCAACCAATGAGAACAACTTGATTTTGTTTCCAAAAGCAATTACTTTGTTAATCTTTCTAAAGTTGGAAATCAGGCAGGAGTTATCTGGAAAAATGTAATCTGAAAAAGCCTGTGGATAATAGAAGATATTATTTCTTTGATTTAGAGGAAATGTAGAGCTCAATGTTTGAACAGTGGCTTTTCTTATTGCTTCACTGTGGGTTTTCAGAAGGCATGAAAACTTTTCTTTGTGCCTTCTGACCTGTGTGAGGAGAATGCTTGTTCTGGAGCAGTCTCCTCTATTTGGAGAGCCTGGGGTGCCCTTCTGGCTCTTTCTGTGTTGTATAGCCATGCCAGCTAGGTTTGGCTCAGGAAGAAGCATCTGGACGCTGGAACATTCTCTTCCACATTAGCTTCAACTTGATGTTTCCTTTGTAGCACTGCAGCCTGAAAAAGATAATTCAGGGTAACTGAAGATTTCCATTCTGCTGCACAGAAGGCTGTTGTACCTTGGGTTGACGATGCCAGTCTTACCATGCTAGTATTCCATGCTGTAGGTAGAATCTCACTCGGCTAAACTGATTAGAATGTACCAACTACATGAATACTTTTCAGCCTGAGTAACGGAAAAATTTCTTTACTCATAAACAATAGCTACAGACCATGCCAGAAGAACAATTGCTCCAGACTGTGCAGGGGAACCTATTACTGCAAGTGCTTCATCATTCATTTGGCTCTGGCTCCAGCCACAACATTAATCAAGGCTGTTTTTCTACATGGAGCAAATTCTAGCTGAGAACTATACCACAGAAAAGACTTGCACATTTTTATTTTATTTTTTTTTAATTTTTTTTCTTTTTTAAGGCTCTTGTATACATATTATATATTCTCTACATGTTATAAAGTGAAGTCTCCATCAGGCTTTTCTTTCTCTAACAGTGGTGAATTGTTCTTCTGTGACTTCTCATAAACATAGAATGTTTTCAGTTATTTTCAATATGAATTATGTATACTCTGTAAATTCAAGGAGGAAAAGACAAAACATGGCAGAATATAACAGGTGCAGTTACTGAAATTTTTGGACATTTGTGGGGTAGAGTCTTATAAGTTGCTTTTTTTTTTTTTTTTTTTTTTTTTTTTTTTTTTTCCCCCCAATCTTTACCAAGTACGGTTCTAATGTGAGAGCAGGTAATGCTAGGTGAGACCAAAGGTCTGTCTCAAACAATGTTCTGCTTGACCAAGGAAAGATTACGAGCAGTAGAATATATATATATATATGTACATATATATAAGGTTTTGAGAGGTTAGATTAAACTGTGTATCAGAACCGACCTATTAGTCACAGTTAGAACCCATTGTTTGGGTTGGTTTGTTTGTTGCTTGTTTTGAAATCTCTTCCTGGTTTATTTTCCTACATAATCCTTGAATCATAGCATTTTTTTTTTTTTTTGAGAGAGACGTAAGAGTTCTATCATTTTTTATTTTTTCTGTAAGAATGGGGAAAAACCATTTTTGCTTATTATAAACCACCTCCTCGACAATTTTAATGGGTGCTCCATGGTTCTTACGCCTTGAATAAGTGGCATTTAGTTAAGGAATATTATCATACCTCTATTCTCTTCTCTCAAAACATTTCTAAGCTAACATTTTCCACTGCCTGTTCTTATTTGAACACTGTGCTATCCTTGCTCATCCTTGTGGCTTCTCAGAAGATTTTGTAACTTTATTAACCCTTTGAAAGTTAGGGACCCCCAAACCACCTGTGGTGTTTAAGATACTTTCACACTGTAGACTCTACAGTAGAACAATGTTTCACTTCCTTCCCCCTTTTCTTAAGAATTCTTGTTATTCTACTTATTTATTTTACTATCAGAAAGCAATTTCTCTGTTGTTTCAGGATAGTATCTGCAGTGGAAGCATGATGTGCTTTCTGCCTAGTAACTCAATTAATGCCTATCTGACTGTGTATAGAAATATAGTTAAAAGAGTTGGCTTTGTTTCCTAATGTTTTCCTGTACCTTTTAGCCTAGTCCCTCAGTGCCATGACTCTTTCCTTGCACCTTTTGTAAGCAGCTTTAGATTTGACTCTCCTAAATAAACTCGTATAGTCTACAGCCTTCATCATCCCATTACTTGCCTGTTCGTCCTACTGGAAGTAATATTATTTATTATTTATGTATAGGAAGAACAGCACATCCCAGCACATATCCTTCTGGATAGTCCTTCTCAGATGTTTTCCTTCATTCCTGTAAGGAATTGACTGTTTGTTCCTCTTCCTTCTTCAGTCCACCAACTTTTAGTTCTTCACTATCTCTTAGGAGGATTCCTATGTAAAATACTGCTTGCTGCATCAGATAGTGAAGTTTGGTACCTTTCAAGTAATCTCGTGCGCCCCAGACAGTTCTGCAGTGAGGCCAAATGACTGTGAGAAGTTAAATCAAGCCATAGGAGCCTGTCAAGAAGAAAACTGTAAGAATTTTTTTCTTAGAAACTAAGAAAATTCAGAATTCTCCTGGGAAGATGCTAAGACAAAGGCTGGCAGCCAGAGCTCTCTCCCTGGCCTGAGGTCCTTGCTCAACTGGGAGCTTAATGCTTTGTAGGCTGGCTTCAGGGAAGTCAAAGAGGACAGAATGAGCCTAGGAAAAGGCTTAATGTGCAGATGATACTGATACATCCACATACTGCAGCAAACTGCTTCAAAGTAGCAAGGGAGAGATTGCCCTCCCTCTGCAGAGAATTGTAGATTAGCTGGGAAAATAATCTTTCTAAATGCTGTGTCATCTTCAGCCGCTAACAGTGTTGGGAGGAGAATAAAAAGCCAAACAGACTTCAAGTTCTTTTAATCCTTTGCTGCTGTGGAGAACAGACTATAATGCAAAACCAGTGTTAAACCTGGCAGGATAATACACTGCAAATAGAGAATTATGCTCCCAGAAATATGCGTTCACAGACAAATTGGATGATGTGACTGGATATTTTCCAAAGGGAGGGTCAGGCCCATGACCAGGGAGATGCCCTTGAGAATTTACTAAAAGTCTTCTGAGATATTACTTTGGTAGCTATAAAAAATGAATGCTGTGTTTATGAAGCAAGGAAGCTAAGGAACAACTACCAATGATGGCATGACTTGAGCAGATTTGTGTGGTTGCAGTTTAAAAACAAGCTGATACTTGTTCATATTGCCTTTTATCTGCTCATCTGGAGCTTTTTTATCTATCTATCTATCTATCTATCTATTTATTTATTTATTTATTTATTTATTTATTTATTTTTAAATCAACCATAGCTAGTTATTACTTTGAAAAAAAGTGCTTGATTTAGCTGGAATAAAGTGGTAGCTTTATGGGAAAGAGAAAACATAGAAGTGAAGCAGAAGTTATCTTCCCAGGAACTTATCTAAGCAAAGGGATGGAAAATAGGCTTTTAAGTGTTAAGGGTAATCAACTCTTACTCTCTCATGTGTCTTCTTTGCATTAATCCAGCAGCACACAGTGAACTAAGCTTCATTTAGCAGGGCACCTACAGCATGTACAGAATGAAAAGTACTAGTAATGGTACTGACAAAGGCAAGAAAACTCACATAAGTAAGATTTACATGCTCTTAGATATGTTGCAGAATCAGAGCCTTCAAAATGATTAACCTTTTGTTCCTTAAACCAACTAGAAGAAAGTAAACTCTGCAATATCTGAATTTAGACAAGGAAAAGTTGTGAGGAGCGCTAAGCAGATACAGATATTCAGGGACTTATGGAGAGAAGTGAAATGATTGGAAAAATATGTTGGAAGATTCTATTGAAGATTAATTCAAAATAAATATGCAATATAAAGAGAAGCCTGACAGTAGGAAAACACCAACAAGGAGATGGGACTGCGACAGAGTTGTTTTAAAGAATGCAGTTTTGGGACACAATCTGCAGATCACCTAATAAAGCAAAATATACCTTGGTGTGTTTGTACACACACACACACACACACACACACACACACACACACACACACACGTACTTACCATTCTCAAAAATTATTATACCCTGTATTCTCACTGTCTTTTTCATCATCACTGTGCAGTTTCAAGTGAAATGCTTCCTTCTTTTTAGAGTACCACACATCCAAAAATGTTTCCTAACTGGAGGAAGAATTCAGAGAATCTTATTAAAATGGTTCAAAGGATTGACTTGCAAGGAAGAATGAATGAACTAAGCATAACACTTGATTAAATTACTGCTGAGCTGAGAATAAGAGCACTCTGGATCTATGGAGTACTAAACGTGATGCAAAGAATCATTAATTCATGTGTATAAATGTAAAGAAGAAGAATTGAAAAGGTCAAGAGAAGCCTAGAAATAAATAAATGTTTCTGGAAATGTAAGCTTTCTAGTTACAAGACCAATTTCCCAAAGAAAGGGCAGTACCCCTACCTTAAAATCAAACCCAAATAAACCCTGGTTTGGATGAACGTATTTAAAACTACTTGAAGAATCAATCCACAGTTGTAAGGAAAACATGCTGTCTGATTTAATAGTCATTGCAGTTCCAGGAAAGTCATACAGACTGCAGATATTCAGCAGAAACTTGGGAGATGAAAATGCTTTTTCATCACACATTTTCTTGCTTTTGGAGAACAACACTTTTTAAATAATAGCCTGGCTTTTATCCTTCTCAGATGTAGTGATATTTTCTCATTTTTCACATGCACACACCAAAAAAAAAGTGGAAGTGGAAGAATAAGGCAGTTCTTGGTGAAATTTCCATTTAAAGTGGCAAAGTACATCAGAGTAATTAAGATGAGGAAATTTCTAGCCTAAGTAACTTTTTGGGTGTTGAATGATTTGTACAGCTGACATGGTTTTCTCACTGTTCTGCAAAGAAGAAAATCCCAAAGTCATCTCAGTGCACTGTGAGTCAATTTACTAATGTATAATGCTGCATGGATTTAAGTCTATCACTGTGATATTGACCGGGACATATTATGCAAGAAGCTACACAAATACTTTATAAAAACTTCTATCCAATCCATGTCTTAAGGAGTCCATAAAGTAAATTGAAGGGAGCAGTGGAATCCAAGGCAGTAGCAGGATAATAACAGGTGATTCACGTACCCTGATTTATTTGTTAGTGTTTTGGCAAAGAGCAGCTTTGAGAAGATGTTGCAGAAAGGGAAGATGGTTTGTAAAAGGCATGGAGACAGCATGCCTGGAGATGAGAAGATTTAATTCTTTTCCCTGTTTCTCTTTGGTATTGACCAGATGGAGATAGAAGTTAACATTTCATTATTCTGAATAGAAGATTCAGAAACAGAATAAGGTTTGTAAGGGTTAGAAATCATTGGTTAGAAATTCTGTTCAACATGATAGAGCAAGGAGATCTTGGCAGTGAGATGTTGGTGTACCAGGTAAAGTTGTTTCATGGCAGGGTTTCATGCCAGGGTACCTTTGCTAGTGCCAAAGAATGCTTCAGAGATTAAACCATCAAGAAATGATAGCTTGAGTGCCAGTTCTGAAGGGAGAGGGGAGAGGCTGATCAGGAAGAAAACCTGCTGGAGTTGGCAGCGAGTAGGATGGGAGCTGGGTTTATCTGAACTGGGCATGGGCTGAAGGTGACAGTCCTGGGAGATGGGTAGGATGGCTTTAGTACTTCCTGTATATCCCTGTGAGAGAGAGGTGGAGGAAAAGAAGAAGGTGTGAAAGCCCTGCTCTAGCCATGCTTAGTTTGAGTTTACGACAAGGTTCTGCTGGGGAGAAAATGTGAGTTCTTGGTTTAAAAGAGGCAGGCACTGATCAGAACTGAAATCCTGCTTGTCAGCCTGGAGTTCTGAGGGAGAACTCAGATTCAGTGCATCAGTGACTTGATAATATTCCAATTTTATTCTTTTTCTCCAAAAAAGATGACTAGTGTCCACAGTGCAGGGCTGTAACAACTGGAGTGATATCACTTGTTCTAGAAGATAGTGGACTATCATAGTAAAGGACAGTGGATTGGCAGTGAAATGTCAGGAACACTTCAGAAAAGAATGACATCTTGATGATGTCAGACAGTGCTCTTTCCTTCTTTATAGTGCCATTTGACAATAACAGAACAGCATGTAATAGACCTAATAGACCTAATGTGCTGGCCCAGTTCCATTTTGCACAGTCATAACCTGCTTTTGTTAATTTCCATCTAGCCTCAATTTATCAGCCTTAGGCCTCTCTACGTCAATTACTGTCTAGAGCACAGAGTAATTTTTGCAGTGTAATTGTCTGATGTGACTTACCTGTTTGGTACTATTTGGAAAATTCTGCTGGATCACAGTGTTTATTTCTTTTTGTAAGTGACATGGATTTGATTCTGTTTTAGTCTTCTGTGTGGAACTGTCTCTACGCACAGTGCCAGACACAAACTAGTGAAATCAGCTGATGCACCAGCCTCTGTGTGACAGACCACCATGCTGTGGTGACCTTTTCTCTAATGGTTAATCTTGTTGTACAATGATTACATTATGATAGAGAGCATAAGAATTACTGAAGTTAATAAATGCTGCTTTGCTTTTATACAGTAGTGACTAAAAAATTCTGAGCGAAGATGAGTTGATGTGGAATAAGAAACCTGAATTGTTCCAATTCTACCATGACTCATGAAAAGAAGCAGAGACATAGAGTCTAGCCGGCTTGCTGGCAGGGAAAGGGTAATTCTTCTCACTGAACCTTGTATGCTGTTCAGCTGTCACTGGGTTAGCAGAGCCCAATGACAATTTTTTTTTTAAGTTTTCCTTATGAGAATCAGGGTTTCTCCATTTGGAATGTATTGGACTTTTCAGAGAAACAGCAACAAATGGTAAACTTGTAAAACGCCAGCAGGGACAGTCTCTCCTAAATATGGTCAGTTGGCAAGTGACCAGCTGACTGATTCAGCAGCCTTTCCTTTACTTAACAACGGTTTTAACAGGCAGTCAAAGTCATTTGCAGGCTTGAGTGGATTACAGCTGAGTCAGAGGGAACACAGTGACAGGTTAACTTATTAGGAAAGTGTCTTCCTGTGTTCGTGCATGCATACAGTCTATAGAAATTCCTTGTATGCATAACTGGTTTTGTTACAGGTAAATCTGTTTGAATCTTTGAGTATTCACATAACCTAGAAGAGAGAATGGCCTTACACATGTGTACTCTGTGTTTAAGGATCATAGAATCATAGAATGGCCTGGGTTGAAAAGGACCACAATGATCATCTAGTTTCAACCCCCCTGCTATGTGCAGGGCTGCCAACCACCAGACCAGGCTGCCCAGAGCCACATCCAGCCTAGCCTTGAATGCCTCCAGGGATGGGGCATCCACAACCTCCTTGGGCAACCTGTTCCAGTGTGTCACCACCCTCTGTGTAAAAAACTTCCTCATAATATCTAACCCAAACCTCCCCTGTCTCAGTTTAAAATCATTCTTCCTTGTTCTATCGCTATCCATCCTCATAAACAGCTGTTCCCCCTCCTGTTTACATGCTTCCTTCAAGTACTGGAAGGCCACAGTGCCTCTATGAAATGTTGGGAAGGCTATCTCACTGGGCTCCTAAATCGTTTTTTAGATGTTTGAAGTAGGTGACCTTATCAAGTTGAAAGACTACATAAGATAGTAAAAGTGTGATTTCATTTCTGGCCTCCCTATTTTTGGATTTATTTTTCTGTTGCTTTAAGTTTTTGATCTTTTAATTCAAGAACCATAAAATTAGTAATTATCGATTCAATTCAAAGAAAGAACTGTAGTGGAGAACAGCAAACAGACATTTTTTTAAATAATTTTGTGCCTTTCATCTTGATTTAGTTGGAGCAATAGTTGAGATAGTAGCTGCAGTAAAGTTTTCATAAGGAAAAATATTCTAATTCAAGTTTATGTGAAACAGAGACTTTTTTTTCCTCTGAAATTAATTACTGTTTAAATTTTTAGCGCTTAACAGACTGAATCATCTCACTGTGGTAGTTTGCAGTGAGAGGGACTTCCTCCCTGCCACCCCCCAGGGAAACGTGCACTGAGCTCTCTGTGGTAGGTTGTAACTCCAGAGCCTTCACCTTTTTGCAGGGACTACCAACAGAAAAATTGTGTTGTTCCTGAAACGAGCTATAGAATGTTGTATACCAGATAGTGTGTTTTTTAATAATAAAAGTTGTTTTGTACATGAGAGGATATATCTTTTTTTTTTACCCATTCGTTGTTTTTTGTTTTCTGGATATTCTGAGAGGCTAGGTACATAAACTCATACAAAAACAGCTAACTCTGTGCCACTCTCTAGGATTTGTTCCTTCCTTTATGAATTTAATGTACACTAGAACTTCAGTACTGACAGGTATAGCAAGAAAAAGCAAACATAGTGGCATCTTTTTTTTTTAAAAAGAGTGACATGAGAGCAGAACAGCATTAAAGCAGTCATTCCAGATATGAGACAGTGGTGCAGCCTGGAGTTCTCGTCTTTCATCTCTAGAGACACGGACTCATATTCTGTTTTAGATCACATGAGAAAATGAGTTAAGTGATCTAATCTTAGCGTCTATTTGTTCACCTCTCAAAATCACTGCACAGTTCTCAACTGACAGCTTTTGTGCAGTTTATAATGCAAATAGTAGAGAGGTTTTTAAGGTTAAGTCTGAAGTATTTTGGTTCCTCTGTTTTAACAAGTTTGCAGAATAACTATGCAAGCCTGTCTCAATATGAAAGTGTTGAGCCTTCTTAAAAAAAAAATGAACAACAGCCCTCCCAGCTGTATGGGGACTGGGGCCATTACAGTCTTGGGGTTTGAAAAGAGCATTTATTTACAGATTCTAAGTAAAACACAAACTGCAATTTATAGAGGAAAACAAACTTATCTAACAAAATATTCTTAGTTAAATTTAGGTAAATATGAAGACTATGAAGACTGCTTGACTGAAAATAGTTGGATCTTAATTCTTGGAAATAGAGTGATCTATAGTTACATGTTACAGAAATGTTTAAATCATTTATGTGTTCTATGTCTGTACTTGTATGTAATAATTCAGATGTGTCTCTTTACCAGTATATATGGTGGCACAAACAATAAGAAAACATTCATGCTTTCTATTGATTTTTGTTTTGCTTTGTTTTTCAACATCTTGCAGAGCTTATCTGAGATTTTATTCTTGTTTTGAAGTTTTTCTATTACAATGGAAATTAAAATTCTGCTGCTACAGTGGTCAAAATAACAAGTAATGACAATTCAGGTAAGAATTCAGGAACCGATTTCTGCCTGCTAAAATGGAACACTGTATAGAAAGATGTTCTGTTTTAATGCTTGTTTACAGGAGATGATTTACCTTATTGTTTCCTTTTTGCCACAACCTTGTAACTTCTAGGGAATCCCACAGTAAATTACAACAGTTTCACTATGCTGCAGTACGAGTTCTTTGTGGTTCTCCACAACTGTTTGTAATATTGCAGTTCTCCATTTTCTTCTATGCCAATAAATGAGGTACAGATGGGTGCTTCTGAGCATCTTAAAATGTTGAGGATAAATCGGCCTTTTGGTGCATGTTTATGTATCATCTGCCATCTTCTCTTCAATCTTACAAAATGCTATCCATTGCTAGATAACAAGACAGCTCATCTTGCCTGCCTGTGAAGTTGCTTCTCTTTGCCTCTCGTTGTGCTGGAAAATAAGCAGGATTCTAAATAAGATGTGAAATGATATTCTGAATCTTTCTAGCCCTGCTTAATTACATGTATCCTCCACCGTTAAGTGAGTACTTAATCACTAACCTTCTAAGCTAGTTAGTTATACATTTTAATTCTTTGCACATCTCTGTTTTTAAGAGCTTATATTGGTGCTGTTTGATGATACTGTGGAAGAGGCAACCTAGTTAGTTGCCATATTAATTAATGATTAAAATCAAGCTTCTTTCCCCCTAGACAGATAATTAATACTGATATTGAATGAACATTAGACTAAAAGATCAACATCTTCTCTTTACTTCCAATTAGAAGTGGTTATACAAATGAAACTCACGGGTAATCTAGAAATCAGAAATGGTAGATTTATGGCAGAGAGCAGAAATAACTCAGGACTATTTCATAGTATCATTTTAAGTGGTAGCAACAACCCTGTAGTGTAGTTGCAGAAGTTACAGGTGGAGTTCCTAGCAGGGCATATTCTGCCCAATTTGAAAAGTTAAAAGGTGATTAAGGTAGACAGCATTCAAAGCAGTGTAAGGTGAAAATATCTCTAAGAGGCACATTAAAATATCCAATCCTGATTTCTGCACTGTAAAAACAGGCTTTGATTTTAATGTTTCCAAAATGACTGCACAGATCCTTGTTAGCAAAAGAAAAGAAGCCAATGTAGAGGAAGCTGGAAGGAAGATTAGAGACTGAACACAGCCACACAACCCTGTACCAGTCCTTACCGGTTTTCCCTTAGTTTGTATTGTATTGTTTTTGGGTCTGAACTTGAGGCCGGACAAACACTCCTCCTGCTATAAATAAAGATTAGGTACGTGACCTGAAGAACCTGAACATTGTAAGTCTGTGGGTCCCAATGAGATCTATCTGAGAGTCCCGAGACAATTGGCTGATATAGTTGCCAAGCCATTCTCAAGGATATTTGAAAAATCATGACAGTCAGGTGAAGTCTCTGGGGACTGGAAAAAAGACAATGTTTCACCCATTATTCAGAAGGGTAAAAAGGATGACCAGAGAAACTACCTAAGAGTCAGCTTAACCTCTGTGCAAGGAAAGATCATGGATCAGATCCTCCTGGAGGCTATGCTAAGGCATTTGAAAAAGAGGGAGGTGATATGGAATAACCAGCATGGCTTAACCAAGGTCAAGTCAAGCCTGACTAACTAATGGACTATGATGGTATATCTGCATCAGTGAACAAGGAAAGAGCTATTGATGCCATCTGGACTTCAGTAAGGCCTTTGACATGCTCCTCCATAACATCCTTCTCTCCAAATTGGAAAGATATGGTTTTGATGGGTGGACTATTCAATGGACAAGAAACTGCTGGTGTAATTGTACCCAGAGAGTGGTTATCAGTGCCTCAATGTCTAGATGGGGATTGGTGACGAGTGTTGTCCCTCATGTCAGTACTAGTACTGATACACTTTCACATCTTCATTGATGACTGAATGCACATCATATTTGCAAATGACACCAAGCTGTGTGATGCAGTTGACATACCTAAGGGACAGATGCCATTTAGAGACAGATAGATATACTTGAGCTTGAGTGGGCCCAAGAGAACATCGCGAGGTTCAGCAAACAGGAGTGCAAGGCATGGCAATCCCCACCATCACTCACTGCAAGCTGGGAGACAAAATCATTGAACACAAGCCTGCCATAAAGGACTTGGATGTACTGATAGATGGAAAACTGGACATGAACCAGCAGTATGTCCTTGCAGCTCATAAAGCCAACTGTATCCCGGGCTGCATCAAAAGAAGTGTGGCCAGCAGGTCAAGGGAGGTCAAGGGACCCTCTACTCTGCGCTGATGAGATCTTACCTGGAATACTGTGTCCAGATGAGGAGTCCTCAGTATAGGAGAGAAGTAGATCTGTTGGAGTACATCCAGAGCAGGGCCACAGAAATGATCTGAGAGATGAAGATAGGCTGAGAGGGCTGGGGCTGTTTAAAGTGGAGAAGAGAAGGCTTCAGGAAGAATACCTGATAGCGGTCTTTCAGTATCTAAAGGGAGATAGATTATAAGAAAGAAGGGGTCAGACTCTTTAGCAAAGTCTGCTGTGATAGGACAAGGGGAAAATGGTTTCAAATTAAAACAAGAGATATAGAATTAGACTGAATGTAAGGAAGAAGTTTTTCATAATAAGATTTGAGAGGCAATGGAACAGGTGATAGATGCCTTGTCCCTGCAGATACTCAAGATCAACTGGATGCGGCTCTGAGCAACCTAATCTAGCTTTAGGTATCCCTATTCATTGCAGGGGAGTTGGACTAGATGATCTTTAAAGGTCCCTTCCACCTCAAATGATTCTATGATTCTATGATTTTTAAAATAGACTTTTATCTAGTTTTGCTCACTTGCTGTCACTTGCATGCACAGGGAAGCACAAGCACTTACCGAGAAAGTAGGTTAATGGACAAGGGAGCCCCTGGGCAGTGTTCTTTGTCTTAACTGCTTAAATCCAGTGGCAACGCACTGCTGAGGATTAGTGAAATCCCACTGAACCAGCAGGGGAATGGTGTCTGTGTGTGTCCTTGCCCCTGCATGTTTGCACACTTGTTTGGAGTTGCATGACTGCATGTATACAAGTGTAACTGATGTCAAACTCATAAGCGTAGCATGTTCTAATTTCCATTCATCTTTAGGAAGCCTTCTTCTAACAAGTGTTGAGGTGTGCAGGAAAATTTTGGAGGACTGAATAAAGCTGGCGTAGATGTCATCTTTCATAAGTATGAGAAATATTGTTTTCTTCGGAAAGCTTATGCCTCTAAAGAAAGGGGGAACTCGACCTTCTTTGTGCCCTGTGGTAGCTTTCACATTTCTGACAAAACTTAAGATATAAGGTACTTTTAATGCTCTATTTTCACTTCTATTTGAAGGAAATATGGAAACATTCTAGCTCTTTCTTTGAAACTAAGGGAAATACGGAAACATAAATAATAATGTATTTTTGCAAGCTTTAATAAAAAATCTGGGATAGATCTGTTTTTTGATACAGTCATAATTTGATGTGTTCTTATGTATATTTCAAGGCTGAATATTAATAACTATGTCATTAACAGATACATGCAGAGCATCACAGTTCTTGAGAATGTACTTAAAATCAACTGACTGTCATTTTTAACAGGATGCAGAGGCTAAGCTCTGCCCCCTGAGATGCTGGCAGAATCCACAGCTCCAGTAAACAGAACAGGTGACTGGATGCCACTGACATGGTACACAGCTGTAGCTGAAGGATCATTTATCTTCCTGTTAAAAAGATTTAGCCCTTACAGTAAGCTATTCATCTGTGTCAATCTAGAGAAGCTAAGGAATGGCATGCCTTCTAATTCAAGTATGATTTTATTTAATTTTTT
This sequence comes from Phasianus colchicus, assembly GCF_987193195.1. Taxonomy (NCBI): domain Eukaryota; kingdom Metazoa; phylum Chordata; class Aves; order Galliformes; family Phasianidae; genus Phasianus; species Phasianus colchicus. The sequence continues at coordinate 54,415,179 of NC_143476.1, forward strand.
AAGAGCTACATGCCATTGCGCTTGTTTTGTGGACTCCTTCACACATTTCAAAATGTTTAGATAGTAACCCATTATTTTGATAATGTGAGAGTGAGTTACTCAGTCTTTCTAGATTGATAGATGTTGTGTACATTCGGAGCTAAAAGCTGCTGCTGTATTTAGCAAAACAACTAAAGGTGTGTTAGAGTAGTTAACAAGCAGTGGAAGGGAATTATCTTGCATATTATGCATCTTTGCAGAATACTGCAGAGCTTAGAAGCCCTATTCTATACCCATGCACTAGCACCATATTGAACAAGATTCTGATCTGACACTTCTAAGTTGAAACAGGTTGGTAAGAATCATGAAACTTTATTTAGGATAATTGATCAAAGCCAAGGAGTGAAAACCACTAAAAACAAAAGTGAGAATAGTATGACAATGTGAAAGTTATTATTTATTGAATGCACTAATATTTGCTTCCTAGTCCAATCAATAATCAAAGTAAACAGTGAAAGACTGCCTTGAAAATATGCTTGTTTACTCTGTCTACAGTTTTTAGCTACTAATGTTAGAGAAGGATTCATTTCAAGAGCCCATCTCTGTGTAATTGCCATCATTTCCGAGGGCATTTAATTAACGTAAATCAACATGCATAAAGCTTAAAATAGCTCAAACCCACTGAGCTTTCATAAGTAGGTCTTTTTCCTGGCATGCCTTTACAGTGTAGTATAGATAGTTGTACTGGAAGGCCAGAGAGAAATACAAATCGAATGAGCCAAATGTGAATTGGAAATAAGTGTCATAGAGATAGGGTTTTCTCCTTCCTCTCCTCTTCATTGGTGGTAGTTTCTGCTGCTGCATTGCCTGTGAGAAAAAAGGCTTTCTATTCATTGTGAAGAAGGCCATGCTGAGCCACAAGATCATTTCCAATTTTGGTGGGTTACTCGGTCACCCAACCCCTTATACTAAAGCTTTCTAGTCTCTGTGCCTTAGAACACATTGTCTCCACAAGTGCATCTTTTGTCCCTGGAGAACAGATTATCAGCAAGCCTGATTTTTATCTAGCCTTTAATTATAGAGATTAGTATCAAATCCTTGAATTGCTGTTGCTATCAGTGAGAAGAAAGACACGGAACAGCTGTGTGATGTACTCTTATTACTAGTTACAGTCAGTAATGTTAATGTACACAGTAAGTGAAGTGTGACAGTATTCTATCCTAGTCCTCAGTCCTGTATAGCAGCTGTAGTTGGAAACCAGGAGAAGGATGGGAGTTGGGATGTGAGAAATTAGTTCTAGTTCTACAGTGCTGATAACGAAGAGAACCAGAGCAAACATACATAGGACTGACTGTAGATCTTACGTTCTTTTAGGCAAGATGGAGAATAGGACCCCTTGCAGTTTATACACAACTTCAATGTAGGATATTAGTTCTGAAATTATATCTCATATTTAAAGCCTGATAAACTTCTATAGCAGCAGCTCTCATATATTCCTGAATATGAAATAATATCTGGAGGATATATCATGTCTCACTGGATATTGCCAGTGTATGTACTGAATGTGTATGTGCACTCACCTACTCCTACATGTGAAGTGTTAGAAGCACATACTTCTAGGCATCTAGCATCTGTAATTCAGTGAATTTAGTCTTTCCATGGAGTGTACCGTAGCATCATCACGTAACAAATATGTCAGATTTCTTCACAGTAATCTCTAAATAAACAGGGAAATATTTTAAAAATAATGAAGATACTTAGGAATTGAAAATCAAATCAATTTAAAGTTAAATCAATCCAGATTTTGAAATTCTGGATGTGGGAGCTTGGCTGAAAAATCATTCATACAATAAGACTCAAATATAGGGCAGAATATTTTATTTTTTTACTGAGAACAATAATAAGAAATTAAGTAGGGTTGTTTGCCATATTTTTCCACTAGCGCAGTTTAGTGTTCTGTGGCACAACCAAGAATATTTTGAAGGAAGTAGAACAAACATAGCAGTTTTCTGGAATAGTTTTACTAAGATTCATGCTGTTTCTGCAATTTTGATTTTACTGGAGGTTCAGTTTGAGCTGTGTTAGGACTAGATCTGTGCTGTTTGGGGGCAGTTGTACTTAGTTATGTTGAAAAAAGGCACTTTCCTATCTGGGTATAACAGTATTCTTGAAAAATCGTTACCATAATGCTGTGCTTATTTCGCACAGGATTTCCAAAAGTCTTATTTTTTCAATCTTTATCTTTCAGAGCGTTTGTATTGAGTCTCTGCTAGTTTAATTTTTGGATACTGACTGTTATGTTATTGGTATCACTTAGCCAGGATGATTGAAAAAAGTGCTAAGACAATGATGATACCTGTCTTATGTGCCCTGCTATTTATAAAGTAGTCAGACCTCCAAATCTGATTGTCTATTTTTCATTTTTTTCATCCCCCCCCGCAGGAATTATATAATAGGAGATTCTATCACTTCAGTATTTACTACTACATTTTCTGAATTTTTTTTTATACTGAAGTACACCTGATATAAAGATAATTCCATTTATGTGGAGCAGCTTGGTGTAGATTTAATTAGTACAAAACTTCCCATTATCAGAGAAAGTTTTTCACTCAGAGGGTGGTGAACACTGGAACAGGTTGCCCAAGGAGGCTGTGGATGCCCCATCCCTGGAGGCATTCAGGGCCAGGCTGGATGTGGCTCTGGGCAGCCTGGTCTGGTGGCTGGCAACCTTGCATGTATCAGAGGGGTTGAAGCTAGATGACCTTTGAGATTCTTTTCAACCCAGGCGATTCTATGATTCTGTGATTCTCCTATGTTAAGCACAGCTATCACTTTGTATGTATGATATGAGATGATTTCACAGACTGCATGTCACTGGAGCAAAGAATGCAGTTTCTCTTGGCAGAGTTAACTTTAGCATGCTGAACGGCCCAAATGCTTCACAATATACAACTTATAAAAGATATTTCATGTCATGCATATGTTAAAGCTAGTATGTTGTTATGTATATCTCTTGCATGCTATTTTTAAAGAAATATATGTGATCTAACTTTGTATTTTGATGTTAATTATAACAGTAAGATACAATAATTATTAGCATCTTGATCAAATTAAAATCAATCATTGCAGAATATCTGTAAGGTTGGCTTTAAAATTGCAGGAATGTAGTATTCATATGGCTTCAGCTCATAGATCCTCCTCTGATCAAGTCAGGAGACCTGTTTCTCAAAATTTTTCTCATACATTGCCCTGCCTGTAATGTATGACTCAAATCATAAAGCCACATGCAGTTTGGTCTTTATGTCTTTAAAGAGTTAACTGATTTGTTTAAGTGATCAATAGAGTGAAATATCTCAAATCTTTTTAAATTTACTCAACGTTTAAATGTTCATTGAAGAGCTGATGTGCTTGTTTTATTCAGAAATGACAATTATATATTGGTATTTGTGCATATGAATTCCACCTGTAAAATGTTCAAATGGAACTGCAGAGGTATATGTTGCCATTTTAGCTTATCCTTTCCTCCTTGACTGATCCTCAGAAAAAATATTGTACTTTGCTGTTAAAATAGGAAAGAATGATGACCTATTTCTTTTTAATAGACTTTTCTAATTGCACTAACACTGAACAGATATCCTTTCAATAGCATAATATACCCATCATGTGCTTCCTGTGTAAGGGAAAGAAAGCCACACATAGTTAATCCTCTTGTTTCTTCTGTTAAAAATACTTATTTAACATAAAATGCTGTGTAATGGTATTCCAATCTGTGGAGACTTAGGTAATTAACTAAGCAGAACTCACGAGCTAAAGAAATAGCAGGTTGGGAACAGAGAGTGACCTTACAATGTACTATCATGAAATCATCATTAGTTTCTAATTTAAAGTGTTCCTGTTCTGACAAGCACCTAACTGGATGCTAGTCAATATCTGTAAGGATGAGATATATATATATCCAGGCATATAAATATATATATAGATATAAATAACTTGAACCTCTAGGCTAGGAGCACAGAAATTACTGGTCTATACCAAATGTCCATTGGATGGAGTATGGTGTGTTGCTGGTCACTGAGGTGTACTATACTGTATTTATGGACAAAATGTAAATGCTCTATCAGCACTCGTGCACTCTGCAAGTAGGAAGTAGGAGTCTGGCTGTTGTCTTCTGTATCAGATATTTTGGCTTCTATAGGTACTTTTTATATACCTAGGGTTATTTTACTTTAAAATGTGTTTATTTATTTATTTACATTTAAAGACTTCTTTCTTTGTAAGAAGTGACCTAGGAGAGTTATTATGATCTCTAAATTTTACCTTCAGAATCGCTTTGAAAGTTTATAGCTCTGTAATTTGGTGGAAGGAAGGTATCAGCCTGAGAGGAAGCAGACTGTTCTTTGATAGGTTACATTTCTCTTCTTACCTTTGGACCTTTTGTTCTTAACAACAGCAAAAAGAGAAATCAATGGATGCTGCTTTTTCTAACTGAAAGCCAAGAGCTTGAGGGTTCAGAAAAATCAAACTCCCTGTGTGGGGGAGGCTGCAGTTATTTGTGTTCTCCATAAATTAAAACTAAATCATACTACGTTAATTGAAAAAATAGAGGATACTGTTCATTACACAGAAACTGTCAGTTAAAGATTAAAGTTGAAATATTAATGTAATTTATTCTGTTTGCTGTAGTCATTCTCTTACCAAAATAATGGTTGTCTTTTGAACTAGCTAGGGCTGCAATTTTAGGAGGGATGGCAGATTGTTCGTAACGCTTTTAACAGAGGATTCTTTTGTGTATTCAGCAAAACTATCACTGAAGAGGTATTAGGAGGTAGGATGTCTTGTTTAAATCATTAATATATCTTCATATGTGAATTTTTCCACTCATTTCTATTACTTATTCCTTCTTAATAAAATTTTGAAGTAATTTGTTGTGAAAACACTGATCAGGACGGATGAAACTGAACTAAACGATAAATAAAATAAATCTCTCATTGGGTGGGTTCCTTGTTCTCATATTTTTTTTATGCTTACCCAAACTTTTAAACAGAAATTAGTAGTGTGATATATCTTTAAAGAAATTGTTGCATTCCTTTGTAATATAGGTAGTGCTTCAATTTACTTTTAAAGTACAATTTAAATGATTTTGTCTATGATTTTTCATAGTTTTAAAGCAATAGTTCATGTGCTTACTGTGACGTGAATATTTAGTACTGTGTGCTCTCTGTTTCTAGAAGGAGAACATTTCTATTCTTCTCTTTGCTACATACCATTTATGAGATAAAATTGAACTTCTGTGCCATATAAAGTCTGTCTTTAGTCAACAGAATATTTATAAGTACTGAAGCTTGTACTTCTGTTTGGATGGTACGTGGAGTCTGTAGCTATGTGACAATTTGGCTATTACTCTATGAGAGAAAGGTTGTTTATTATATAGCAACTCTCCACATCCAGGCTGTGCTGGATGATGATCAGTACAATTAATATAATTTGTTCCTTTGGTGTAGCACCATTTTTCTATCTGCTAGGCACAAGTGCTCTATAACAGGACAAAATGACGTGAAATCGAGCTGCAGTTTGGAGTTGAAGTAATAATCATCACAAATATTACGATCATAATAATCATCACAAATATTACAAAGTGTCACCAGCACTGTGCAGAAGTAGTAATGATTCTCACTTAAGATATGTAATCTCTATATTTTTATTTTTATTTTTGAATCTTTTTAGTGGGAACTGTGATGCTCTGTGAGACTTTGGAACTATGGTACTGCTGAACTCTGTAGTACAAGAGAGAATGGAAAATACCAAGTTGATCTTATTCCATCCTGTAGATCTTTCCAAGCCTGAGTGGTAAATCATGATTTCATTTCCCCACTTTTTGTCTTCTAGAGGATAGTTTTCAAATTGATACTTATTTCTTTCATTTCTTTTTTTTTTTTTTTCCTATTCTTAATTGCACCAGACATATAGGATGATTAGACATAGTAGTTCACTTAATATGCTACCTCTTCGTAGAAAAAATTGTAAGAGATAACATGTGCTTAATTCTTTTTTTCCTGAAACGTAGTAGTATATTAGGTCTTCTCCTTGAGATCCAAGCACTTCACTTCAGTTTTCTGTCTTTTTCTCATTGAATGCTACTGTTACGTATCTTCAAATAAAATTGAGGTGAATTTTTTTTTTTTTTACAGGAGTGTATTTTGTATCTTCTGTCTCATTAGCACAAAAACTAACATCAGCAGAGCAAAAATGAATATTTTAGATTGCTACTGTTTATTGCCTTTCAGCACACTTTAATTAAAGTGGCGTTTGTTTGCCTATAATATCACCATTCCCTAATCAATGTACTGAGCAAGCACCATGGTGACAAGATAAGTTGCTTTGTTTTGTTCCATATGTCTGTGTTCCAATTTTTCCATAGTTTTAATTGGTTCCCTGCAGAATAACATTTACAAGCATATGGTATGGAAAATGCTGACTGCATTTGTTATCATATATTTTAGTGCGTTGGTGGCACTAGATCACTAAGCCTTTAAATGTGATTATGAGGTTATTTAATGCATTCAATATTGTGCTTACAACACAGCAAAAATCTGCAGTGAGCCAAATGATATCTAAGAAATATGTTTGAATTTCTTCTCAGTGCTTCAAGGATAGATGGCGAAGTCTAATTCAGACTAAGAGCAATTTGAAAATGTTTGTAGGGGGTGCTTGTCATCACAAGAGGAATATGCATAGGAATGTGGAATGCAGAGAAGACAAAATACAGGATATGTCAAATATTATTGACTTAAGAAGAAGTGCACTTGCCAGTGAAATAATAGAACAAAGTGCAGAATCTACCCTTGAATCTCATGTCAGCATGAGTGAAGGTCTAAGATCAACCATATTAATGTGAGTGTTGGTTTATGACTGAACCTGTTTTCTTGTTGAGAAAAATCTGCCAGTTTGCTTTCAGACTGCTCTAAGAAGTGCTCAGTGGGTCATAGTACATATTAATGATACATCTGGATTTTGTGAGTGGATTGGCAAGTCAGACATAGCCCAAACAGTTGGAGAAAGAAGACAAAACCTCGTCACAAAGATCAGGAAGATTTCAAATGTATGGATGAATCCGTGGCATATGGTTACAAAAGCTTCCATATTCCTTCTGCCCCAAGCCTGAACCCAGCATAACTTATCTCTATCTAGAATTCTAAATACATCCTAAATTTATCCTGTTTTTGTGTTGCTTATGTGCAGTGGATGAACCTATAGTCTAAGATTATTAGTGACTGAGTCATATGCTGAAAAACATGCAAAAGTAATACAGCAATGTGATTATATGTTTTGTGTTGCTCGTATAGAGTACATCTGTAGATCTGACATGAGTGCTATGGTGAGGGTTGTATGGGGATCTGTACTGTATAGCTATAGCCAATTGCTGTATGAGTAAAAAAGGCAATGTCTTATAAGAACATGGCACATGTTTCTCTTACAGAAACATCTCAAATTAAAGAATAGATTATTTTGTAAAATCAAGTGATGTTTTTATTATTCTGAGCATACATTTCTTAGTGCACTGTCACTTCTCTAGTAAGCACAATGTTGAAAAACAATTTTAATCTGTGCTCAATTTCTGCACCATAACAATCTCAGAAAAACACGCTTAAACTCAAGCGTGTTTTAAGAATAGAATTCCCTCACGGAAAAAGAGACTAGCACTGATAAGAGGAGGTTTTGGAAAAATTATTTTGGGAATAGTGTTTGCAGCATGAAGGACAGCAGAGAGATATCATTAAGTGATTTTTCAATGTGGAAAAAGATTTAGCAACTAAAATGCTATTAGTGTAAAAATGACAACAACAACAACAAAATGATCCCATCAAGACAGGAGCCAAAGAACAGTAACAACAAAAACAATTAAAAACCTTATTTCTGAGGCAGTCTTATTTGAGAGCAGAGAAAAAGCCAAAGGCATTTTAAAATTGTGATACTTTGTAAATCTGAACAGAAAAGGCAAAGCTGAATGTGACTTTGGCCTCCTGATCATCCAGCTTTTAAATTCCCTTCCAACTGGAGATATGTAATGTATTTTAGGGCAGAGAGATAGTGACTATGATTGTGTTGTTTCTATGTCTTAAATCACTTAAAATGTAGCTTATGAGCTCAAGAGAAGACAAAAATGTGCACAGCAGACCTAAAGCAAAATAAAAATGTGGAAATGTAACCGTATTATGTTTGTGTTAAGTGTAATATGGTCTCAAATATCCACAGCGCATTAATGAACGCTTAGAAGAAACGCTGAATTCATAAGGTATTAAAAATAAAAAACAGTACAGAACAGAGTAAAAACGATATATTAAATGTAAACAAACAGAATTCAGTCTCATTATATATATAACAAGGCTGTTGGCTCGCTTCGGGATGTGATCTCTTTTCAATTTGTTACCTATCACCTGAGGCTTATTCTAACTAAGAAACATGAAGCTCAGCTTCAAAGGTTCAGTAAATTTATTGTCAGTTGGAAGATTGCTTCCTCCAACAGAGGACAGCTTAAGATTCTTGGACACCCTGAGATCAAATGTTAAGTCTGTGACAGAGGCAGGTAAATGAACTATGTTACTTGAGATTGAATCCCCTCGACTTCTCTTAAAAAAAGATAAAAAGCATCACCTTTTTTTTTTTTTTTTTTTTTTTTTTTTCCTCTCTTTCTTTGTTTTCTACAGTTTATTCAAATTCTGCAATGCGTGCTGTAGGGAATTATTGATACCAATCACCTCTTGGCACACTATGGAACAGATTAAATTAACATGACCTGCTCCTCTACTTTTACCTCATTTGTTTTTGGTATCTCAGGGAACACTTTTATTTGGTAAGAGCAATCTGTAAGTAGATGAGTGGTTCAACTGCTATGAGCGGACAGATAATCTATTCTCACCTCTGCATGTTCAATTGGAAAGGAGAGGGAAAAAAGAGTCATGTAACTTGACCTGAAAATTCAAAGGCGTGCTGTTATTGACTTTAGAAACCAAAGATAACCTGGAATATGAATAGCACTTGTTCTCTGCAAGACTGAATTGCTGTATGATGTACTGCTAACGTGCAGGTGTTAGTTGAGAACATTAGTCATGCAGAGAACACAACTCATTTGTTGTTCAAATTAGCGTGGCATAAAGCAAAAAGAACAACTTTGATTTTCTACTTTAGTAATCTCTTTGATAGGGAATCTTATTGACTGGCTGTTGAAGTACTGCTGATTCAGGATTAAATAATCATTCTGCTGGGAATATTTTCCTTTTTCAGCCATACTAGAGTACATCCTGTTCTGACTGGCAGAAAAGGCAATATGATCTCTTTATTGAGCCTAAGGTCATTTGAATAAGTTTCTACCCTCTTCAACTTATATTATTATAAAAACATAGTTTTCTTTAATTCCCTAGGGTGAAATATATTAAAAATGTCTAGGTTAAAGGGAGTTTTTTCTTGAAGTAAAACTAGGGTCAAAACACACAGTGTAAAAGTTAGGTTTCAAAAATATGGGCAAACATGGGCGGGCAGGTGTATCTCCAAAATAATCCATTTTTAAAGTCAGATATAACTGAGTACTGCTGACATCTGTGATGCAGTACAAGTGTTGTCTCCAAAGCTGTCCCTCAGTGTAAAAATTTGAAGAAGCAAGGGAGTGTGGACATAAAACTTTAGGTGCAAAATCAGAGTCAAAACAATTGATGGAACAAATGTAAACTCTAAAGGAAATGACAATTTTGATGTTTTTAATTATGTGATGCTTCTTTTGATATTTAAATAGCATCTGTGCATTGTATGTTTTCTCCAACTCTTCTATTTTTCCAAAATCGCACTAGGTATCATTACTCATACTTATTTTCACAATGATAGTAAATTTTCACAGAATTAGGAGAAGCTGTTCCCTTTATGATACAGAGCCCTAGCAGAGAGATTTTGACAAATTTAGAGGGCTAGGTGTAATCACCTACCATATGAAATATAACAACAAGCAAATGCCCAATTCTGCACCTGGGACAGTGCAGCTTTGGATACATGTACAGAGTGGGGGAAAAGAGGCTGGAGAGCAGCCCTGTGGAATGGGGATCTGGGAGCTCTGGCTGACTGTGAGTGGAACACGAGCCAGCAGTGTGCCCTGGCAGCCCAAAGGGCCAACCGTACCTGGGGTGCAGCAGGCCCAGCACTGCCAGCGGGCGAGGGGAGGGGCTGTCTGCTCTGCTCTGTGCTGTGCGGTCTCACCTACAGCACTGGGTGCAGCACTGGGTGCCACAATAAGAGAGGGACATAAAACCATTAAGGAGCGTCCAAAGGAGAGCTACAAGGATGGTGCAGTCTGGAGGGCACAGTGTGTGAGGAGCAGCTGAGGTCGCTGGGTGCGTTCAGCCCAGAGCAGGGCAGGCTGAGGGGAGGCGTGATGGCGGCTGCAGCTCCTCACAGGGAGCGGAGGGGCAGCGCTGAGCTCTGCTCTGTGTGACAGCGACAGGCCCGAGGGAACGGCATGGAGCTGTGTCAGGGGAGGGCAGCTGGGGGTTAGGGATGGGTTCTTTGCTTCAAGGCGATGGGTGTGGAACGGGCTGCCCAGGGGAGTCATGACCTGACAGTTCAGGAAGCATTTGGACAATGCTGACAGAGATAGAGTTTGATTTTTCATTGTTCCTGTGTGGAGCCAGGGGTTGGACTCGGTGATGCTTGTGGGTCCCTTCCAACTTGTGTTATTGTGTGATTCTGTGATGTGAATGAATGTACGTGGTAAACAAGTTAGTAGATATTTCAAAACAGAGCTGACTTGCATATGAACATACTCTGCAAAATCAATTCAAAATGAGAAGATGGTAGAAATTTTTCATTGGTAGGAATTACTTCTTTTACAATCTGAAGTTTGTCTGTCTGCAGAATTCCAAATCAGAGCTTGTTGGTACTGCAGCAGTATTGAACTGAATTGAACTGAATTCTCAGCAGCGATGGCCTATTCCAATTCTTGGTTAGAAATGTCTGGAAAAGAAAGTTTCTGAATGATCTCAGGTGAGAATTTCCTTTCTCAGAAAGCATGCTGAGTAGTTAGCCTGCCCTCATGTCCATCATAAATTTTCAAGGATTTAGCATGCTGCTGTGGAAAAGTTTAATTCTAGGAAACAGCATTTTTTTATTCTTTATTTTTAAATAAAAGTCTTTGTAGAAAGCTCTCAACTCTCAAATAAACTTTTGAAGTATTAACTTTTTTAAAGTCCAGCAATGCTTGGTTATGTTCAAGTTACGTGTGTGGTGCAGTCAGCATAAGAGAAACAAATGCAGCTAAAACCTGGTGAAGTATGTATATCAAATAGGCTCCGGGTAAGTTACATATGCAGAACAGCTAAGGTCTGAGACCTTTTGCTTGTCTTCGTAATAGATAAATTGTTTTTCATCATCTTTTACAGATCTTATTCCATATGAATATTTAGTACAAAATTCAGAAAAAAACAGCAATATTTTATGTCTGTCCATTCTTTCCTGAGAGTAACTTTGAATTTTTATGACCCTTTCACTTATCTTACTGTAAGTCAGTATCTGCCCCACAAAAGCAGAAAGTCTGGATCTAGACAACTGCCCTTTTATTATATTATATTCTGACAGTGGCATTGATGTTTCTTGTAAAAGCTATTTTGTTCAATACAGATCAAGCAAGTAAAGATTAAAATATGGCATGCTTGAAATTTTCTCTTTTAAAATATATTCCCTTGGGAAGAATCAGTTGTATAACTACATTTTTATAACTATTACAGTAAGGTACAATATGTATTGTATACCATACATGATAAATGTAATGTTCTGTCCTCAAAAATAAGACAAAACAGAATACTTAGTGGGATGACTTTTTTCAGGTCAGTATAAAGCTCTCTAGTGAAGAGACTAATGAAATATTAAAGTAAGTCGAACTTGGCATAAAATATTAAATTAACTTTGCCTTGGCTACAAACCATTTGTTGGACAACAGAGAAGGATAATCAACTTAAAAACCCTCAGACTGATGGAGATATAACGCTGGCTGATATTACGAGGCAAATGTAGTATATACTCTGAAATGAGTAGAAAAATTGTAAATCTGGATCGGAGGCACAATATCAAAGTTACAGAGTAGTACAAAAATCCTCTTGTCTAAGTAAAAGTCTCCAAATCTCAGTTGAGTATTGCTACAGATCACCAGGCTTTTTCTCATGCATCTGCATGAAAACTGAGCACATTTGCTTAGCAGGCATGTTAATGCTTCAGCAGCAAACTTGGAGCAGCTTTCAGAGTTGTGTCTGGCACTGTATTAGCATGTGACTGTGCAGCTTCTTCCTTATTAATATGCTTCTGTTGAGCCATAGAGCTTCTTTCTTGAAAGAAAATGTATCCTTGACAGGTACTGCACCATCAGCTGTGCAGCAAAATGCACTGATCTCATTGCAGGTGAAGGATAGAAGATCCGTTGAGATTTGGAGCAAAAAGAAAATAGTTGTCAGAAAGCAAGACTGTGTGTGACTGGGTGCATGTGCGTGTATGAAGGGAAGGGGAAATAAACAATTTTTTTTTTTTTTTTTACTTGACCCAGCAGAGGTTCCTGCTTTATATCAGAAAAAGTTCAGGATTTCTTATCTTTCAAGATCATTTCACCTTCTATTTTAACAGAAGAAAAAAAGGAAAAGAATGTTTTCTTTGTCTGAGGTAGTATAATTTGATGAATCACTGTAGCAACATATCCTAGCCAAAGTTTTTGCAAACCAGTATATGCAGTAATTTTAAATGAGTCAGCTGCTTCATGCAGCTAAGAACCAACAAAATATATTTTTCACCACAGAAGTATCTAAATGCTTATAAATCAGATTTTGTGAGCATGATTGAGTATTGATCTGTGCAGGTCTGATCAGAACTGAGTTATCCTGACTGACGCACTCTGAGAATGGCATATTGTTTCCTTAATTCATTTTATCTCAGACATCGAGTGTTTATGCATTTTACAGTTTACAGTTAATCAAGCTGAACAAAAACCCATCAACAGTAAGAGAGATTGATGGTGTCCTTTATTGCTTAATCTATGAGTTCTGGTTTCATCATCATCAACCTTTAAAATGTTTGGCTTCTTAGACTGAGAAGTCACAGATCCTCTGAAAGTTAGCTGTGATACCTGCAGGAGTTAATAATTTCTTACAGTCCGGCTGCAGCTAAACATCACAGAGTTCATGAATGTAAAACTTCTCCTGCCTGACTCTGGGCTTCTCTGGTGAGACCTTTGCTTGGCAGGATAGATCAGAAGTTTTGCTGTCATGGATGAGGAAGTCTCAGATCCATGTGCCTGTGTTTCTCCTAGTTACTTGATGAGCAATAGAATATGCAAAATGATTTGGTCTGACAGAAGAGAAAGCAGTCTTTGAAGCTCAGAGAGTGTGCTTTACCGTTACTTTTACAGCAGATATACTATCTGGAAGGTTATTAATAATATGTTGTGCTACGATATTAAAAAGTGATTCAGGGAGTTGCATGTGGAGAGAGGAAATGATGGGGAAGTTAAATATCTTAGACTTCTGAGAGGAGGAGAGTAAAATTATGCTTAGGGAAAAGCAGAGCAGAGATCAGGAAATGTTAAAAATAAAAAAAGATATTTCTGTTCTTTGAAAGAGCATGTGAGGTTTGTCAGAAGAGAGCCTATCCTATTCCTTGATCTACTAGGAAATAAAAAGCTAGTAAATCAAACCACAATAGATAGTAACATGAGCAAGTGTTGTGCTGGTTTCTGAACCAAGAGCAGCCCTCAAAGCTGAGGTTACAGTTGCTCCAGCCTCAGAATAGCTGTCGCCAACTTAAGAAAGGAAGCTTTCCATGTAGGTCCATCAGAGTTGAAGATGTCACCTGTGCTGAAGAATGCCATTTCTTTTATATGCTCTTTGAAAACTGTCATTTGATGTGATAGTTGAGAGGAACGGCATATTTTTGTTCCAGATATACAAAAAAAAAAGGCAGCACATCTCAGAGAGGAATTGTTTTATGTAGTGTTCAGTTTATACTATTTTAGGTAATTTCATATTTAGCCCTGGCAGATGGAAAAAAATATTGTTTTGAGTTACACTGACTTTATTTTAATCAATATGAAAACAGTTTTGTAGCAATGTCTTCAATTATTTCTATTCTTACAGCCTGAGTTCTGTCAGTACCTTCCTTTAAGCTAGCTTTTAATGTCTCTAGAAGTTGTAGTAAGTGGTATAATGTCAGGACCTGGTTGTTCCTGAAAGACCAGCTCCTAATTTGTTTCACCCATGGATGGTGGTGCCTTTTTGCCAGTAATGACAAGCTGAGGATGCAGTCTTGCTGTGAATACTGACTCTTACAGCTTCTAAGATGCTGAAATCAGATTAAGGTTTTAAAAAGTTGTTTTCATTGTCCTATGTGCAGAACTGATGGAAAGCACCCTTTTGTGCTGAGATGAGTTACTTACAGTTTGGCAGAGTTGATCTTTTACCAAATGTACAAATCTGAAGCTGTCTGTCCAGCACGTGCTAAAGCAGTATTAATTCTGCTCAGTCGTAACACCAGTCATCACTTGGCTTTCGATAAAGTATCTGTGTTATTGGTACAAAAATGTTTCTTATGTTAAAATAGAATGGGGAAAATGCTGTCTAGCTGTCTGAGTAATCTCACTGGATATGAAAATATCACCTGTGATTCTGGCATTGGATGAATATCCATTTCAAATAGTAAAGACATTTGGAGTTGTCCATGTGAATAGATTGTACAAGTGTGATTTTTATCTATCACTGCCACTATTTAGTGGCAGTCACTGGACAATGAGAAGGTAAGTAATTCTGTATTAATATGCTGACAGGGATTAGGGAGAACATGCTCCTGTGTATGTGCTTTCCCATGGATGCCCGTGGCCCTTGCATATGTCATTTTTTGCTCTGTCTAATTTAAACTTAAAATCTGTGAAATACAAAAACATTTTCATTAAATGTGATAAGAATATAAGTATACCGAGAACATCCCCTTGCTGAGATCAGAGCTAGAATACTGCTGAGACTTCTCTTGCCTATTATTCAATGGAATAAAAGGACAGAAAACCAACCAAATCCGAAGAAAACCATCATCTTTTCAATAGCAGCATTGTTTTAACGCATGAAAAAAGAGAAAGTATCTAGAAATAGAATTTTGTTAAGTAAATATAGATATATAAATGTATGTAAATATTATCAGTAATGTGGGATAGTTTAAGAAATAGAGAAAGGATTTTTCTTCTCTATTTAGTTTAAAACAACTTACAAACTTAGTTTGTATTTTACTATTAACAGAATAACTGTTCTATTCTATTAGAAAAATCTCATTGCGAAAGAAACCCCAAAAAGCAAAAACCAAAAAAAAAAAAAACTTTGCTAAGTGCCACAAATGAGAGATTAGAGTGTGAAGTGTGATAGTTTTGTGCAACTGAACAGATTCTTACTCAGGGAGAGGTACTATCATTAAAAGAGCTGACTGTCATGCATGAAGTAAAAATGTATCCTCTCTGGAGCAGCCTGAGAAAGGCTGTGTGCAACAGAACACCTTCAGAAAGCTGTTTTCTGTTCCCTTTCCTTTGAGATAAAGTTGGAAGTAGCCTCTCAGTTGCCTCTACTGCATAGCTGAGTGCTTAGGCAGAAATTCTTTGGAAGAAGCCAGCTGTCATTCAGAAATGAAGTATGTTAAAAGCCTTAACAGAAAAATACACCCTCTTGCTGTGTATCTTGCTGCTGCTGTAACAAAAGAACCCAGCCATTAAGCTCTATCTCAGATTTGTTGTTAAGGTCGTGAGGACAGATTGAGGAAATGCCAGTATTTCCACAGTCTTTTCTCGTTTGTTTGTGTTGATGAAATATCTGTGTGGTAGAGTTCAAAAATAAAAAATCAGTTAGTGGGTAGCTAGTTGACCTCTTTGCATACTGAAGAAGAGATGGTCTCCTGAGATTTATTGCTCTACGGTATTCTCTTTGTAATTTACTCTTTAGAGCAGTGTTTTTCTTATTTCTTCAAAAGTGTACGGTTCATAAATTCTTGTAACTATTTTGTCCCCATTCTGAACTCTAAGAGTTAGGAGAAAATTAGGATGTGATAGCTCACACAACTGAGTGAAATATGCTTTTTAAAATATACATATATATATATGTATATATATTTAATATGAGAGCTTCTTTATGCAATTTGTAGACGAAGTGATTCTTCTATCTTTGGTGGTACTCCTCACACAATTTCTACAGATTTGAAGACTGCAGTGTAGCTCTGTAACAGTCATTGTAAACATCAGAGTTGTACGAACAAGTGTACAAACAAAGCAAATTCATGTGACCAAAAATTTCTTATTACCATTTTCTTTGGAAAAAAATATGCTTGATGAATAGGTCTGACAGTCATCACTGAAACTCTTGAATATCCCTGCTAGTTCTATATGAGATAGCATTTCATGCAATATGAGAAACAGGAAGCAAGTAATTTATAGATAGAGAATATGTACATACAAAATGACATTAGATGAGTTGATTTTTTTTATATTGTTTGCACTTAGAGATGAGTGACTCCATAGATTGAATAATCAATTTGTCAGTACACTCAATTTCCTACTTTGTCTATGTAATGTTGTTTGCTATGCAGTTTTGAAGAGCCTGGAGAAAAAAGATTTGTAGACCCTGAATTAAAAAAAAAAAGCAAAGCATGAACTCATGAACTTTATTTTCATTCATTCTTCATTAATTAGTCAGAAATGTGTGCTGACAAGAATCATATAGGAAAAAGACTGTATTAAGAGAAGGAAAGAAAAAAGTAGGGGGAGGTTTACTGCTGATGAAGACATACAGTTTAAATGAGCAAATCTGTTCCATTTTCTGTACACTTAAGAAAGTAATCTGTCTTAAGTAGTTAAAATTTTCCCACCGCTTAGGAAATAGAGAGTAGTTGTCCTCGTTTAATTACCCAGAGGTATCTTCATGGCTGCATTCCATATAATGGAGAAAGAACAGTTTCTTCCTTAGATTTATACAAAAGAAAGACTAGACACTGAGGAAAAAATTTTAGTTTTAACTTACTGCAGAGCTATAATTATTGAGAATGGTATACTAATTATCTTTCTATGGAAAGATTAAATTTTAATTTGATAGTGAAAAATTGTAGTTCGAAATAACAAAGAGTACATTCACCTTTACACCACAAGAGCTACAATGTTTGATTGCATGTATTTGTTTCTGAGGTCTTTACCTTAGTGTCAGTCAGATAGGTTTCTCAAATTATGAAGCGTAAATCAGGAAAAAAAAAAAAAGTGGAATGTTTCCGTGGAGCTAGCCTAGCTTTAATAATGTACACAAGGGAAAGAACGCTGTCTTATGTTTTTATGTGTGTGTGTGTGGTTATAAAGAAGACACTCTGTAATATTTTCCTATCATGCAGTTGGTGAGGGTGCTGGGCTTGTTCAGCCTGGAGAAAAGAAGGCTGCGGGGTGACCTCATTGCAGCCTTTCAATACCTAAAGGGAGCCTACAGAGGAGAGGGGAATCAACTCTTTGAAAGGGTAGATAACTGCAGGACGAGGGGAAATGGTTTTAAGTTGAGGGAGGGGAGATTTAGGTTGGACGTCAGGGGGAAATTCTTTACAGAGAGAGTGGTGAGGTACTGGAACAGGCTGCCCAGAGAGGTTGTGGATGCCCCATCCCTGGAGGTGTTCAAGGCCAGATTGGATGGAGCCCCGGGCAGCCTGCTCTAGCATTAAATGAAGAAGTTGGTGGCTCTGCATGTGGCAGGGGGGTTGGAGATTCATGATACTTGAGGTCCCTTCCAACCCTGGCCATTCTGTGATTCTGTGATTCTGTGTTTGGAAGGCTATAATTTGTTCAAATGCAGAACAGACTCCTCATTGACAGTGAGGAAAGCTCAAACTTGTTGGTGCTTCAGTCAGTGTTTCCTGCTTCTGAAGAGCTGGATGAAGGGTTGTTACTTTGTCTATTTACTGGTTTCAGCCAAAGAAAGAAAACAGGGAAAGGTAGAACTCTGTGTGTCCAATTTTCTGTGTGTATTTCCACACTCTTTGTTATTGCTTTTCTTATGAGATCTGTTTTTGAGGTCTTTTTCCACATATGCATGAAAGTGCTTATATGTTGCTTTGCTGCTAAAGGGAGCCCATCAGGTTACTCCTTGTGTTCTGAACTGCATCTTTTATGAAACCCAAATTTCTTTGAACAAACTGTGAAAAAAGGTGTTGCAGCTAAGAACAGCACCTGGATGTTTAGAGCGTCTTTTGAAGATTCTTGGTGATTGGGATTTGTTTTTTTTTTCTCATTGTCACTCATGACAGTTGTCTTCTAATGTGTTACAGAACCGGAGCAAACATTTGGAGAAAGTACATGTTGTTCTTGGAAGTAAATCCTGTGATTTGGACTCTCTTATTTCTGCTGTGGCCTATGCCTACTTTCTAGACAAGGTAATGAAAAAAAAAAACAAGAGAGGGATCTTATTTGTTACAAGTTATTACTGACATCTTGCTGTTAAGTCAGGTAAGACATCCCATAAAAACTTCCTATCTAGATGTGATTACATAAACAAACCTGCAGTATAAATTACAGATCTTTAAGTGACTGCTTTACTTAAGTTGTTGATTCATAGGAGCCTGGATGAATCATTCATCTCTTTTAGTTTTTGTTTCAGAGGTTGCAATTGGAGGTCCATTCTGCTTGTGATTGTGTTGTGCTTAGTGTTGTGTATGCATATTGTAAAAGAAATACCATGACCTAAAGAATTTGATGGCTTAACAATTGTAGTCAAAGAATATTCTCCACTTTTTGTAAAAAGCTTCAGATGAATGGAATGACTTCTGTACCCTATGGAAGTGGATATTATTTTGCTGACTTCCATACAATCAGGAGTTTATTTAGAGAGTAAGGTAATTAGTCTAAAAGTAGATGTTTCTGGCTCTTCATCCCAATCCAGTGTCACAAATGTAAAATTAATCAAGTTTGAGAGGCAGAGTTTGACTAAAACTATCAGGGCTTTTTAAAGAGGGTTTCCATGAATTAAAATATTGTCTATTTGCATTTACAGAATTTTGAAGAAAACATCATCTTTTCCTGAAAAATTTAATTAAGGCTTTCAGAAGTTAATAGATCATTTTCTCTCCTTCCTCATTTTGCAGCAGTTCTGCACGAGGAGCACACAGACAGAAACAAATAAAAAGAGCAGAAGTAGTTCATAAAGAATGAAGTAAAAGGACAAAAATTTAACAGAAAATCCAAACTTTCTAGTTGCTCAGTCTAGTAAAACATGACTAATATAAATCAAGCGTTATTTCTTGCAACTCTCATAATTACACATGTGCATTACAGGTCAGTCCTCCTGATGTTCTTTGCCTACCGGTCCTAAATATACCAAGAAGAGACTTCAGCTTCTTCACAGAGACAAAGTTTATATTGGAGGAGCTGAATATCCCGGAGTCATTCCATATCTTCCGAGATGAAATCAATTTACATCAGCTGAATGCTGAAGGGAAGTTGTCTTTAACACTTACAAACAGCAATATGCTGACAAGGTATTGCACCGTATGTACAAGAAAACGGCTTATGGGTTTGACCTATTTTGAAAATCATATTTTATGCTTTTTCTGAATTCAGATTGATATTACTATGTTAGCACAGCAAAAAAAAAAAAAAAAAAAGAAAAAAGAAAAAAAAAAAAAGGAAGTTAGAATACATTTTCTCTCATTATGATTCTGTGATTATGCTTAATACATATACCAAAGTAATAATTGTTCCATTGTTCCATCGTTTTTGATCATTTTTAAGACAACTTGTATTTTCATATAGCTTGGAGTAGATAATTTAAATGGTCTTTCTTGTAACCAGTAAATACAATACCTTTCTTTTCCTGCTTCTTAGTTAGCTTTCACTAAAGGAATTAAAGCTCTCTTGTTGTTTTGGAGGTGGCCAGAACAATTGAAAGTGTATGTGCTGTTAAGATTCTCCTAAAGAGAAACAGAAATTTGAGATGTTTACGTCAGAGGCAAGACTGGCTTTAAATAAAACTAATGTTGAATAGAAATTATTGTAAATGTACCTAGCAACAGCTCATATTATGCTTTTATATCATCTATGATTTTTGTATGGCTGCTAGACTACTGAAATCCTTACAAACCATGGCATTTTTCTCAAAATGTCCTCCATGCCAGAAACTGAGTTGCTCTGTGGGAGCCTGTACACCTTAAGCAGTAAAGTTTATAAGCCAGTGGTGAACATAGGGAGCTTCTTTATAGTGGTCTGCCTCTCTTGTCAAGGTTGAAGAGCACTGTTTGCTTCCAGCTCCCTTTAGAACCTCATTTAAGATAACTAATATTCTGCTTGTGCTGTAGATTTAATGATGCAGCCTTGGGAAGAAAAAGCAAAACAGCTTCATCCTACTCTGAGGTGTTTTGTAGATAAAAACAATAGTAGAGAAAATCTAAAATAAGAAATGTGTAAATCTCTGTTGCTTCTCTGACGACTGCTGAGAATTCAGTACATTTTCTCAAAGAAAAAATATCCATAAGATTTGCTTTTTGTTTATTACTGCCCACTCCTTTTTCTTCCTTTTAAGGAATTATGACTGGTATTTGATATTGTAAAATGTGCTATGGCTTTGTTGGTACTACTGAAAGCAGAAACAGAAAATGTTTTAAAGCAAAATAAAGATCTTTTGTAAGTTGCCAAAACATTCAATGGGGAAATTCCAAGTCTCCCTTTTATGTATGATGAAATTTTCAGTACTTGTAGAATTTTTTTATTTTTTTTTTCAAATTAATAAATTTAAAGATTTTGGTAACAGAACTGTGAACAGTTAAGTGTTTAATACTTGCTGATAAAATCATTGTGGATCTTCATCCTGAAATTTCTGTTTTAGGGCTTGATTATAACATGTTTTGGCTTCATAGCAAATTTTGAATAACAGTGATGTTACAATCTAGAATTTTTAAAAAGTTTTTGCAGTGTTTTATTTGGTTGTCTCAGCAACTAGACAGAAAAAAATAAATGTATTTTTTAAATTTACTTGATAGTGAGGATAAGAGTTTGGAATCAGCTGTTGTCAAAGTCATCAATCCAGATGAGCAGTGTGATGGCAGCCTGGAGTTAGAAGCATCTTCTTCCTCTTTAGTAGTAAAAGAGATTCTTCAAGAAGCACCAGAGTTAATCACTCAGCAACTGGCTTATCTCCTCAGAGGTGAGAGATTACTCTTTATATTAAATACTGAAAGGTTTAATGGAGTGTTTCTGAATCTGCTCATGCAGAAAGAGTGTGATCCATTCTTTGGTTAACAATCCCTTTAAAGACCACAGGAAGCTTCATAAAAGAAGCAGGGAGTAAAGAGTTTGTTAAAGAGTAACATTATATTGAATATTAAAAATGTGCATTTAAAAATAGGCATGAGAGGTCTTTGCTGTATCACTAGACAAGAATATTAAATGGAGCTGTCGACACACCAGCTGGGTAGCTAGAAGAGCTGTGCAGTTCTTCAATTCCAGGGGCTGTGCAGTGCTGGCAGCTTGGCGCTGTCTGCCTGTGGACAGCAGAATGGGTTGGAATCTAATATTTACATATTAGAGTTTCTTCTGATGGTGGTACCTTTTTGTACAATGATGTTTTAATGGCATGATTGAGAACTTCTGCTGCTTAAAGACTCTGTAACCAAATCTTCATTACATCTTCTTTTCTTCAGTATCATTTGTCCAATACAGTGTAAAGAATGGGAATTCAATACTCAGAAGTATTTTCATTTTTTGTCTTCATAGCTATCATTTACATTAGTTTGTTCAGTTTATTTGCTGCAGCGGAATGCTTTCATAGAAAATAAAGCTGGAGCTAGAAAGGAGTACTGCCTTTAAGCTAAGTACTTAATTTTAGTATTCCGTAATGAATTATAAAGATTTTAGGATATAATTGTCGTTCAGTGTTAAATAGCCTTTTAAGGACATATTTAATGACGATTAAGAAATCTAGCCTACGCTTTCAGAAACTAATGGAGTCTTGACTTGTTATTGTACTGATTACTATGATAGCAAGTATGTTCTAAAAAATTACAAAGAGGTTTGTTTGTTTGTTTGTTTTATGTTTCCATGGAGAAAGTTCTAACTAGCAGAATTTAACCTGCACTTCTAAAGCCTTTCCACACTAAAAAGCTCTTGTAAACCTTCCTTAAAATTTTTTTGTAAGTTCCAAATTTTGGTTGAGTAGCTGTCCAGGAAATCCAGGCAAAAGATCAAGCATAGTGATTGATTCTGGAGGCAGAAAACATAAAAGGCTTTTGGGTATCTCATGGACTACCTGTTTGGTGGTAGAAGGTCAGGAAGTAGTGCTCTGAATAATCAAGAACATGCATAAATACCATACATGGTAGTAAGTGTCCACATCTTTTGGCTCTATACTTTGAATCAAAATTAAAATAAAGAAGTACTGAGAATGTTTGTTTTCAGTTTTAAGGGATGTAGTAGCTAATATGTATAGATACGTTAAAATTAGAAAGTAAATTTTAATTTTTGTGTTCAATAGTGTTCAGTAGTGAACGTTAGCAGAACACAGTGGATACTGGATACCTCCACCAGCATAGTACGAGAAGGGACTGACCAAGCCTAAATAACTAGAGCTGTACTTGTGACTGATGTCTTGCTATTTGCAACAGCAATGCAATTTGAGCGTATGGAATGTTGAACAATATCACAAGTCTTATTCTGTTTCTCTTAAATTAGGGGAGATTTTTGGTACGTAAGAACCCTTCATTAATTCAGAAAAGTCAATGAATCTCATTAATTGTTCTGATAGCAGAAAAAACAATTCATAGATATAGATGCCTGTAGATATCAGATCAAGCTACAAACAATCTAAAAATAAAAGATCAAATATAACCTACCCCATATAATCTTTATGTTTCTCTGTTCATATGATGGCCTTTTGTTTAAGCCCTTGACCTTAACAGATTTTGAAATTCATCTCACCTGTGAGCACAGGAAATGGGAGTGACAGCTTCATTCTTGCTGTTAGAGAATGCATGTGTAGAACCTGGGTGCCTTTCAGTTTAGCAGGATAATCCCAATCTCTGGTGATACTCCACAGGTGTAGGAACAATGTAAAGAATGCTTCTCTGTTTTTCCCACGTGGTTATATTAATTTCAGTGTAGATCTCTGTATTTTTTTTTTTTATGGATCAGTTTTGAAGGAATCTCAGAAAGAGAGGAAAAATGCAGAAATCAAAGTGATAAGAATTAGGATTTTGTTTTTACTGAACAGCTGGTAGATTCCAGCTCTGGGTGTCTGAACTGGGATTCATCTTTCATTTTCTGGTTTTCCAGTGAGTACTTTGGTAGAAGGCTTGTAAGATAATACAAATATCTCATGTTTTAGTAAATACTGTGTAGTGGCTGTGACAGTTTTATTCCTTGTCTCTAGTTCAAGTTTCGTTGCCACAGTCTGTTAGTAATTTGTTGATTTTAATAACAAGAGCAGATATTCAAAACTTGTATGTTTTAACTTTGAGCAAACTTTGCCTACTCTTCTACTTGAAAAAAAGAAAAAAATTGAGGGAAGATGTAAGGTGTGAAATACTTTAGGTATTTAATAGTTAAGGTCTTAATTAATTTATTTTTTTTAATGGGTGCTTTCCTGATATCTTTGTCTGCTCATCAAACATGCTATAAATTAATTCTATCTCTGGACTTTGAACAGAACCTGTTTGGAGAGTCATAACATTGTATAGCTGTATTTGCCTTGAGTTAGAGCTTGCTCTGTGCCTGGATTTGTGCCAGAAACAAAGAATTATGGAACCTGCCAGAGTCTTGGGCCTGTATTATTTTATTTCCCTGGAGATGTTTATAAGGGGGCTGTTGCTAAACTCCAGATCCATTAAACTGCTGAATCATTACATTTCTTATGGCAGCCAGCTGGCAAGGATGTGTTTCCAAGCACTCATTGTCAGGTATCCTGGATCAGTGCGCTCTCAAAAATACCTCCTTATGTTTATTTGTATAAAACTTTGAAGGATGCCACAAGGTACAGACTGCAACATGTAAACAGAGACAGATTTACAGAAAAAGCATCAGCAGTTTTTAAATGTGAACTTGCTTTTGCTGCTTACTAGCTGCACAGAAGAAGTCTCTTTGTGCCCTGCTGGGGCAGTTTAACTTTCGGTAGAGAAGACTGGTTTGTTATCCTGACCACCCAGACTAATGTTGAGAAATGCCCTTTTAGGGCATTGCAGGGATGATGCCAATTTTTTCTGCTCTGTCTTGTACGTTGTTCAAATGACTCACATGTTTCTTAATTGACTCATCTCTAGGATACATGGTAGAAAGAAGGGGACATTTTAAACTGCAACAAACGCTGCAGTTGTTTGAATAGGTATTTTTATTATGCGTGGAAACAGTTTTCTTGGCGGCAGTGCTCTTTCCAAATTACGTTGTATTCCAGCTTTGTAGCTTTACTGTTAATTACAGGGAAGACTGCTTGCTTGGGTCTGTCTGTAGTTCTGGTTTGATTTGAAGTGTTGTTTTTTTGGAGGGTGAGGGGAAGGAGAGAAAATAGGAAGGGGAGCAGGGGATGTCGAAGTATACTTTCCATGAGGAAATGTTGCTTTTCCCCTTTTCCCTGTCCTTTGTTTTTGCAGATTGTGGAGGAAAACCTCAACAGGAGAAATGCCTATATTTTCATTGTACTGTTTCTCTCAGCCATAAACTTATAATTCAGGAGATGCTTGTGCTGTTCTTAATGTTTTCCCAAAACGACTTCTGCCTTCATTAGATCATGTTTAATATTAATGCGCAGCAATTGCTTTTGGCAAAACTAGTGCTTCACTTCCAAGCTGCTTTGCAAAAAGAATAAAATGCATATTGTTTTTTAAGAGGTCTAACCTATTTTCTAGTAACCTTTCCCAAGAAAAAAAAAAATAAATCTGTAGCATAGTATGATATACACAAAAAATAATATTTAATCTTGTATTACCTATTATACATTTATTTTCTCTTTGCTTGTCAGCAGACAAAGCAGCCCCCATCGTGCTTTCAGAAATCCTTGGGGAGTTGCACCAGCACTCAGTGAAGTCTATAGGAGTTTTCTGAGCCCATGTATCTCTTTTACAGCAAATACTTATGAGGGAGCACATAACTAAGTGGACTACTGACCTTTGGCCAAGCAAATATACCTCATGTTAACTGTTTGTTTTTTTTTTTCTTTTTTTTTTTTTTCAAATAGCTGGCATCTTAAGCTTCCCAGAGATGTGTAGGATATCTGGGAGAAGTGTGTGCTCTTCTTTCTTTTCTGTTGATGAGCATACTGTTAAAGAATGAAAGAATACTGACATCCTATTAGTTTGCAAAGTCTCTTTTTCTTTCTTTCACCCTTTTAGAAAAGCTAACAATTGCAAGCATTACAGTATTGCTGTGACAAGAGAAGAAAAGTGGGAGAAAGAGGGGAAAAAGTCTTTTAAAAAGCTTTCTGAAGTACCTTGAGTTTTTATTTCAATGTGACTGCATTTTCTTCTTACATTAAATGATAAATCCCCAAATGTCTAAGTTTGCTTTGCTATTTGAAGATACTCTCCCTAGTCAAAATACATAAAGATGTCAGCAAGGAAAGTTTAAGGCTTCCAGATAGATGCTGCAGTACAGTGCATTTCTGAATTCTTTCTACTTCTACATTTGTACAGTAATGTTTAGGCCTTAAAAAGGTAAAATCAAATCCAAGACTTTACCTTACTGTTAAAGAAATACAGAATTTTCACACAACAAATGCATACCGTTACCTATAGGAAAGCATGATAGGCTGCTTTAGTGTATCCTGGATTCTTAAAACAGAGAAATAGAATAGCATACTAACTAATTTTTTAAAATTTGATAGCTGCTAACCTATTTAATATTTTTTAAAATGTATTTTAATTTTTACCTGTTTACTAGAAAAATTGATTTCAGTTGTGTGTGATTTTATAATCATATCTGTGATGTGCAGATTTTACTGCCACGTGATGTGAAATTTATTCCTTGGATTAATACATCAAATAAATGTAGCATAATTGAATTTCATATATATATATATATATATATATATATACATATATATACACACACATAATATTGAGATTATTAAATCCACGTAAGATTTCTATAATAAGGAGGTGTGTATTTGGTATGGCAAAATTCATTAGTGTTGTGTGTACTGCTAAAATTTTTGAAGAAATGCTTTTCATTATTTGCTGTGGTGACAATGCAGGATAAAAAATTGTGGGAAGGGAACAGTATCTATTTATCTTCTATTCAAGAACCCTGGCTGTTGATGTTTTATAGCATATGTACCTACCTTTATAAAACAGTAGGTACAGTAGGTATAAAACAGTTTTCCTGTCAGCCTGGTGAGACTGGGGGTGATTATGTCCGTCTCTTGGCTGTTTGCTAAAGACTCAACATTTTGGATTATAAGAACTATCTTATATTATTGCAATGATTTTCTCATTGACCTGTCATGATGCAATGTGATCACACTCTTGTTTGAAATCCCTATGTACAGAATAGTAATAAATAATTTCAATGCTGACTTGTAAGATTTTATTATCCTTAATTTAATGTGAGTAATTGGGGATGAAAGCTGTCCTTGGATATATTAATAAGTGGATCTTAGTCTCCAAGGAATGAGAGAGTGTCTTCAGACCTTCAGCAGCGTCAGGAATATTTCATGTAGCAATAGTCTGAGAAGAAATCAAACTCACCTTTGTATTGTAAGAGCTACCAATTATGAAGAAGTTATTTATTGAACTGTGTTTCTTTTAACCTTTAAAATTCTGTATATCATTTTGTGATGTGCTTTTTTCATATGTTCACTGACAAGAGTCAGTTATGCTGAAATGACCGTCATCTTGTGTCACATCGTATTTCTTAGCTTATCCCTAATGCCTTTTGTAAGATTTATTTGCTATCCTCAGGAATATTTCAAAAAAATTCTGGAAATAGTTCCCTCTAGAAGTCCTCATTTGGTGCAAGCAATGCAGCAGAACTGATTTAAAAAACAAAACAAAACAAAACAAAACAACAACTATTTAAGTGTAAGCGGTTTAATTTATGTGTGTTCAGTTGATCGTATATCTCCTTATTTTGGCATATTGCCTGGTTATGATTGCTTCATTGGTATGTCCGTGGAAGTAAGGCTGACAATGTGGTTTTACTGTTTCCAAGCATTTTCAGCTTGGAAACAGAAACTTGATCTAATACTTAGATGAATAAATCCTTACAACGTAATGTTAGGTGGTGGCCATGCTGCAAAACTGTATCGGACACACATAAACATGCTGCACAACCATGACCATATTGGAAGTAGCCATGTAGCTGTAGCATAGATCCTAACAAGCTGCCCAGTTCAGATCTTAGAAACCCTCTTCATGATAGGAAGACTATTCTGCTTGGAAAGTATTTGATATCCAATCCAGTTAACTCACTTATGGAAGCAAGCTCCAAATAGGAAAGAAAGGATAATGTAAACATTTTTGTTTCTGTTGTATCTCTTCTGTGTTAACAGGAGGTATTGATTTTTGCCTTTCAAAATTTCAGGAAGCATTCTCTTCAAGTGCATGTCTTCAGAGGCTGACACAATTACAGAGCAGCAGGAGAAAGTCCTGTCAGTTCTAGAGGAAAAGTTTCCAGATCTTCCCCCACGAGAGGAAATTATCTCTGTTCTTCAGGATACTCGTTTTAACCCTCAAGGTAATCAGTTTTTTAGATATTTTACAGATTTTGTGAACCTAAGCAAAACTTATTTGTAATTATTTGTAATTTGGCTGATTACGTGTTGTAAGCAGCAGCATGCTTTTCAGTGACTTTTACATATAGTTACATTTAATTTTAAGTTAAATGGCTTAAATTTTTAATCATGGAATTGTAATTTCAGAGATTTTGAGAAACTAGAGAACTTCTAAATAATTGCTTTTATGGATGACCAAGCACTGGCACAAGTTGCCCAGAGAGGTTATGGTATTTTCTCCTTGGAGATCTTCAGAAGCTGCCTGAACCCATAGGCAGTCCTAGGTTTTCCTGTAGGGTTTGAACCAGATGACCTTCAGAGATCCCTTCCAAACTCAACTGTTCTGTGATTTACAGATAAAGTAAACACTAAAATTATTTCACATACTTTCTTTACAAGTATAAGCTAGTCAAATATTTTTGTTGAATCACATTTTTGATACAAAAACTTGGAGGTTCTGGTGGATAAAAAGATGGCAGTGCACACCTTAAACCAGGAAGGCCATCTGTATCCTGGGCTGCATTAAAAGAGGGATGGGCAGCAGGGCAAGGGTGGTGATTGTTCCCTTCTGCTCTACCGTCCAGAAGCTCCATCTGGAGTACTGCATCCAGCTGTGGGGCCCACAAAATGAGGAAAATGTAGAATTGTCCAGAGGAAGCCATAAAGATGATCAGAGGGCTGGAGTAACACTCCTGTGTAGAAATGCTGAGGGAGATGGGATGTTCAGTCTGGAGAAAGCTTTAGGGGGATTTAATTGCGGACTTCCAGAACTTAAAGTGAGCTTATAAACAAGAGGAAGAATGAATTTTTACGTAGTCTGATTGTCAAAGAATCGTGGAATCTGTTAAATTTGGAAAAAAGCACTAAGATCATCTAAGTCCAACTGCCAGCTTATCACCACCATTCCCACTTAGACACGTTCCTAAATGCCCCATCTACACATTTCACCTCCAGTGCCCCCTGAGCCTCCTCTTCTCCAAATTAAATAATATCTGTCCCATCAGCCATTACAGACCCTTCACAGACTTTGTTCTCTTTCTGTGGAATCTCTCCTGCACCTCTCTGTCTTTCTCTTAGTGAGGGGCCCCAAACTGATCACAGTACTCATGGTGCAGCCTCATCCGTGCTCAGTACAGAGGGACAATAACATCACTAGTCCTTCTGACTGCGGTATTTCTGATATATGCCAGATTGCATTTGGCTTTGTGGCCAACCTGGTCACACAGCTGGTTCATGTTCAGATCCTTTTCCTCACTGCATCTTTCCACTCCCCAATGCCTTTAGCATTGCATGGGGTTGTTATGTCTGAAGTGCAGGACACAACACCTTGGTCTTGTTGAATCTCACACAAATGACCTCAGCCAATAGATCCAGCCTGTCCACATCCCCCTGTAGAGCCTTTAAGGCCCCTTTCAACCCAACCTATTCTGTGATTAATTGAGACTCAGATTCAAGGTATAATTAATATTTTAGTCCATGTCCAGGAACTGTGTTGCAGTTACCTACCTGTAGTAAGAGAGGATCTTGTGAACCTTCCCAAATGTATCAAGTTGTCAACTTCTAGGGCTCTGTACAAGTGGAATGACTTTGACTGAGACCAAAGAAGAAGTGGTAAAACTGTAATTCTTTCATTTACTTGTACTAGAAATAACTGACGATATTTTGACATATTTTCAGTGATCAATATTTGAAATATTTCAACACAGTATTTAATAACAGGGTTGTGAAGTTATTCTCTGAAAAGCTGAATTCATATAATAACTCCCACATTTTTTACTATCTTCATTCAATGCCATCTGCTTCTAAGTTGTTAGCTAAGAGTGAGTACTGAACTACTAAGATACTTTTCTGTAAGATATATCAGGTAGTTACAGCAGACTTGCATCGTTTTTTTCACTGTTATCTGCCTGCTCATTTGCTGAATCCTCTCACCTGATTTCAGACATTCAGTCTAAAATGGTAGTTAAGGACAGAACTTGAGATACTTTTCCCATTCCTCTTTCTTTCATTGAGGTCACAGACTAAATTAGTTCAGGGCTATAAGTTTTTGGATAGTTTCCTGATGTTTATTACTGACATTAGTTAAGAAGCCTTTTTTTTTTTTTTTTGGATTAGTTTCATAGCTACTGTTTGCTAGGTATTATGAGGTACAGACATGCGTATGTCATAGCATTTATATTTATAAAGTGCGAATGAGTTTCTGAAGTCCTTTGAAGACACTGATTTCTGCTGAATGTTCTACCCTATATACCTGCTATTTCAGATTGTGTTAGGAAAAATTGGCAAAATAAAATAAAATTAAAAAAAGAAATCCTGATTTCATGCAGATATTATTAGTTGACTTGAATTAATGAATTCAGTTATTAATTCACTTATTTAAGGCACAGTGGTCTGTAGCTGGTCTGGACCAGTAAGTCTATAGGGTAAATACAAATATTTTTAAAAGGACAGACTCATAATATATGGCCATCAGATTGTCAGTAGATTGAATGCAGTACTTGGACTCTATACAGTAGTATAGTAATGCAGTACCTGGACTTTATACAGAAACAGTATCAAGAGGATTCATTTCTTTGGCTGTAAGTGGATATTTGGACCCCTCTGAAAAATCAGTCATGCAAACTCATTTTGGATATTAACTAGCAAAGCTTTTAAAGTCTGTGGACATTTTGTTTGCCACTTTACACTGGAGTAAGTGGCTCTTTGTTTTGTTTGTATAGCTACATGGCTACTTTGTATTTTGGATGGTATATTACATCTGTGTTTCTAGATATGACATATTTATTATGCAGCTCTTAAAGTCAAACATCTGTCATTGAAGAAACTTAGTCATGCAGATTTTAAATACATTATACTTAACTGTATCTGTGTGTCTTATGCTCTGAAGCAATTCCAGTTTTTCCTTTGTAGTTTTACTCTCTATTTTCTGCTGATAATGTGAGCTTCTGTTTTTATTGTACACATATATCCAGGAAGTAAATTTACTGTTTGATTAACATAAATCCATCGGTGATATCAATTTGTAAAGAAAACCGAAAAGATTGAATGGCTTTGTATATTACAGATACCATAAGATTCCACACACACTTTTCAGGGTATTATTCCAGAAGTATTTCCAGTGACATAAGGATGGTCTCTGTATTCTTTTATCAATAACTGAAATTCATTTAATAATTCATTTATAAATTATGTGAATCTTCACATAATTTCATTTCATTACAGGAGATTGAACTCTTCATCCTTTGTTGTTTCTGTGTTTTTATTGATTGTTGTTGTTGTTGTTTTTTTAATCTGTTCCTTTCTTAAAGAAATTACCTGGAAATGTTAAACATTTAATTATTAGAATTCATTTAATATTAATATTCTGATAGAGTGTCCTGAAGTACAGAAGTCACAGGATTAAGGTTCAAGCTGTGTTTTTAATTAATGTTGCTGTATCTGTTCAGCTATGAGTGTCTGGATGTATTGAAATTCTTTTTTTTCTGACACAGGCATAAGCATCGAGGAAGTTATGCTGAAAGATCTCAAGGAGATTTCAGATGGAGAAATCAAGATAGCAATTAGCACTGTGCACATGACACTAGAGGTAAGAGAAAGCCTAAGTAACACAGTTGGTAAATAGCCCTAATGCATAAGGAAAGAGATCTTTAACAAAGATTTTGAACCTCATATTTTTTTAAGATAATGTTCCTTGTATATGAGCAGAATTTTCACTAACTTTGAAAGAGCAGCTGTTTGTGATCTATCAATTTTTTGCTTCTGATTATTTCTTCCTATTAGTTAATTCCATGGTGTGTAAGACCACCATGGCACCAGCAAACTGCAGCCTTTGGGCAGTCTGAAGGTTTCTAGTCAAACTTCAGTAGAGTTTTGTCCTACTTTTCACTTATGCTGTGCTGTACAATTTATGTATCTGGTCTAGCATTTCCTCAGCTCTTTGAAAGGAGAGAGTATCCTTCTGTTCCTTACACCCTGAAACTGTGTGCTGAACTGTGTCCATTGCTACATGTATGGACTGACTATATATATCTAAATTTTGACAGATTTAAAAAAAAAAAAAAGACCTTGATAGCAAAGAAGTCCATAGAATTTTTGTCTTTTGGATGAAAACTGTACATTTTTCTTAACGATTGTCCCTTTTATAGCCTGAAAAGGCTGCTTGTGTTTTCTTTCTCAGCCAGTCTTAAACATTTTGCAGCTTCTTATAGAAAACTTCTGTGATATGTTTTGTGTAATTATGTCAAGATAATTGGTGTTATGGATGTCTCTACCTGAAGTAGATATAAGTATTACTGTATTTGGCTTGCAAAGGAAGGTGCTTCTATGGATGAAGAAGTTTTTGGTATAGTCTAGCTAATAATAATCCACAAATTTCTGCTTTTTTTTCTTCAGCTTCTATGGTACTTGTATCAATTCATCAAGAAACGAAATAGAATCTCGTAATTTCTTCACATCAAGCAGACTTTACCATGGTCAAAATCTTGACTGCTTTACTAACCATAATTTTGCTTATGAAAATTATGCTTAAGTTAGGAGTAAAGAGTGAGGGGGGGAAAAGGTATTGTAGAATAAAATTCTTTAATGAACTCTTCCTCTTTTTTTTTTTTAATCTTCCTTTTTTATTTTGTCAGTTTCAGTGAATGGCATGTAGACTGGGCTAGTAATTAGGAACTAGATTTAGCATTATAGTTTATTTTTATTTAAATTGTTTCATAGACTATGTAGAGTGCAGATCTTGTTATCCACACATCCAAGCTCCATCTTTACTGTTCAGAGTCATTATGACATGAAACTATTCCTTGTGGCAAATTGAATTTAGCAACAATAGGTTTTCACAGTCCTAAAAGCAGGCCAGTCTTCAGACCCTTCTCAGCAACTGTGTAACGTTTGATGCTAGCATAGTTTATTCAAGGAGTGGTATTATCTGGTGATCAAACAGTAGAAATTTCACAGTTTTCTTTCTGTGGATGCATCTAGTGGCTATTGGGGAAGAAAAGTAGATTCCGTTGTAGGTAAAAAGAGCAAAAGATCGGAGTTTGACTGAAGATGAATTATTCTAATCATAACTTTGGTATTATTATTACTTAACATTACTTAGCATTTTTGGCTATCTCCAGCTTTTGCTGTGAATATTATATTAAAGTGTTATTTTTTTCAGTGTAGTTACTACTTTTTTTTTTTTTTTTTCAGTTGTGACATTTATAAGTTCATACTTTGTTCTAAAAAGGATTGTTAATTTCATTGTCTGGTTTGCATTTTCTGCGTTACTGCAGTTTGCTCAAGCATTTTCTGAACTCTCTTATTTACAGTATTTGATAGTATGAGACTGTTTGTTTGTTTGTTTGTTTATTTATTTATTTATTTTAGCTGTTGAGGATGATATGGTCTCACTGTGGTAAAGTGGGCGGCTTGCAAAAACGTTCTGTGCTAATTACTTCACTTAGTATTGGAAACGTGATATTCATAAGGGAATTACAAACAAAACTGTCCGGTTCAGTGTTCCATTTAGATTTTGGTTGCTATCTGAGAGTTCTCAAATTTTAATGACTTTTGGCAATTACAATGCTGATTTTATATTCATCCTGAAAGTGCTCTGCAGACATTACCTGACTAAGGGAATGTGAAGCTCAGACTTGCTGCAGGTGGTGAATATGTGTATGTGATTTGTTTCTTTAGAAATTTCACAAGGTCAAATTATTTCCTAAATCAACAGATAAGTAAGAGTGTTTTTCATTAAAATGCTTTCTATCGACTCACTTATTTGCTTTGATTCAGTGTTTCATCGTATAGCTGATACTGCTAAAACTAAAGACAGTGTTTCTGTGGTTATATTGTAAACTGCTCAAAAGCATGCATCACCTGGTGTGATATCTGGATATGTATCATGAAAAAAGAAAGTGTTATAGCTCTGATTTCAGCCAACTTTCCATTATAGAGAAGGCAGTCAGAAATCAGTAAGTCTGATATCCTAACATGTGTGCTCAGTAGCACATCATCAGATAATTTTGTGGGCTTCTTATTTTGCAATATTTCTGGCAAGTTTACAGATTTTTGTTGGGAGTAAATTCTGAAAAAAAATACTCAATTCTTGGGAGGATGGAACTTTTTAGACAGATCTTGGCCTGGAGGTAAGTTTCTTTCACAGAATCCTAGAATCCTGGAATCATAGAATGGTTTGGGTTGGAGAGAACCTTTAAGATTATCTAGATCCAACCCCCTGCTATAGGCAAGTGGTACCTCCACTCAACCAGGTTGCCCCATCCAGCCTGGCCTTGAATGCCTTGAGAGTAGGGGCAACCTGTTCCTATTTCCCTTCTTTGCCACTGATTTCCTATGTTAGATCACAGAATCATAGAATGGCCTTGGTAGAAAAGGACCACAATGATCATCTTAGTTTCAACCCCCCTGCTATGTGCAGGGTCTGGGCAGTCACTAGACTAGGCTGCTCAGAGCCACATCTAGCCTGGCCTTGAATGCCTCTAGGAATGGGGCATCCACAATCTCCACAGTCTGTTCCAGTGTGTCACCACGCTCTGTGTAAAAAACTTCCTCCTAATATCTAACCTAAGCCTTCCCTGTCTCAATTTAAAACCATTCCCCCTTGTCCTATCACTATCCAGCCTCATAAACAGACGTTTCCCCCCCCTGTTTTATGCTTTCTTCAAGTAGATAGATAAATCATTTGTTTCCTCAGTTTCCCGTCTTTAGCTGAAAATGTTAATCTTTTCTTTCATGAGTGTGCCATGTGGCTAAATTAATTTAAGTCTGTGCTAGTTATGTTGCTGTAAACCCTGTTTCTATTACTTATGATACACATTTCGTATTACCTGTGACAATATTTTCTAGGCTCTGTATTTTATAGGGCAGGAAATGATAGTAACTAATAAGTAATCAAATGTAAGGTAATATAGTTATTGAGTGCTATCGCATAATAGTATTCACACATGTAGAACACTAAAGCCGACTCCTATTCTCAACAGCTTCTTTTGAAGAAAGATGTGAATGCAGAAACTAATAGTGCATTGCACTCAATGCTTTATGTGTATGTCAGTGCTGATGTTATTCAAAAGTGTGTGATTTAGATCCATTCACTATTGGTTTACTAGTTGTTAGCTGGATGATGTTTAAGTGTCCTGAGAAAGGAAAAGCTTTCAGGTGTTGCTGGAATAGGAAGTGGTAGCATGAAGGCAGGGAAGTGTTTAGATTTCAGTGAGAATTTGTGTGAAGCTTTGCATTTTTTTTGAGATAAGTACTTTTGGATCTTGTCTTTGAAGATTTGTGTAACATTAAAGTTTGTAAGTTGAAATCAGACTTCTGTCTCTAGTGACTGACTGCCAGAGTATGTGCTACCTGGGTTTTATATGCATGGTGGCATTTTTTTTTTTTTAAATGTAAGGGGGAAAAACAGCATCAAAGCCCGTATTACAGTTATTTTTGTTGCCCTTTATCACAAAGTTTCCCCAAGTCATAATAATGATTACTCATAGGATATTGTAGCAAAATTCAATGCATGCATTGTAGTTAATTTCTATTACATTATGTTATACCCTGAGAGTATGTTTTGCTTGTTCTCTGCTGGAATGCTCTTGGAAATGAGAAACATCTTCTCAATGTGACTTTCCGTGAAAGTAATTTTTTTCCTGAGAAATGAATGCTTACTTTTAAACTGAACTCTATTTTCTGCTTTTGTAAGTCTGCTACAGTGGACTAAAGTTCAGGTTTCATGCATGATCACTTTAGTTGAAATGGCTCCTGAAGTTCAAGCTAAATAACATGTTTGGTGGACTGAGTCCTTGATCTTCTGTTTCATGAAAATTTATTTTATCTCCTTGCAGAACTTGAAATAATTTTGGACAATAGAAAAATCAAATTCCTCCAGTGATAATTAAGGCAGTCCACTGATAGTAGGGCAAACAGTCTATTTGATACCACCTACTAATTCCAAACAAATTGAGGATAGTACCAAGAGTACTGGCTCTGCATCTAGTTTCCTCTTTGTGGCATTATGTTGTAGAGAAACTCAAAGTGACTGAGCAACCTATGAGAACATAGAATCATAGAATTACTCAGGCTGGAAGGAACCTCAAGGATCATCAAGTCCAACCGCAGCCTAAGCATGGTACCCTAACTCTAACAACCCTCTGCTAAATCATATCTCTGAGAAACACATCCAAATGGCTCTTAAACACATCCAGCGACGGTGACTCAACCACCTCCCTGGGGAGCCTAGTCCAATGTTTCCTATTCCACCCTTTCTGTAAAGAAGTGTTTCCAAATGTCCAACCTAAACTTACCTTGGCGCAACTTGAGGCCATTTCCCTTCATCTTGTCACCTGTCACCAGTGAGAAGAGACCTACCCTGCTCTCACTGTAAGCACCTTTCAGGTACTGGAAGAAAGTAACAAGGTCTCCCCTCAGCCTCCTCTTCCCCAGTCTAAACAGCCCCAGCTCCCTCAGCCGCTCCTCATAGGGCTGATTTTCCAAGCCCTTCACTAGCCTCGTTGCCCTTCTCTGGACCTGCTCCAGTACCTCCATGTCCTTTCTGTACTGAGGTGCCCAAAACTGAACACAGTACTCGAGGTGAGGCCTCACCAGTGCCGAGTACAGCGGCAGGATGACTTCCCTAGTCCTGCTCGCTACACCATTCCTGTTACAAGCCAGGATGCCATTGGCCTTCTTGGCCACCAGGGCACACTGCTGGCTCATGTTCAGCCGACTGTCCATCAGAGCACCAAGGTCAAGGAAATTTGGATGTTTGGAAGCACAGTGTATCTGCTCCCCAGCAGATAGATAGTCTGATCTCAGAGATTTTTACACTATTTTTTAATAGTAGTTTGACATGCAACTAAGCTGCTCGCTTGTTCTAGTTCGTATGTATATAGCAAAAAATTGTGAGTACACATAAGATGCACCAAGAAGGATCTTAGACTCAGCTGGTGCACATAAAACAAGTGATAGGTAGGCTATTACGTGTTGTTATGTGAATCTCCAACATGCTTGTTTGAAGGTTTGAACCTTTTTTGTCTGTCTGTAATGACTGGACCACAGTTACACATTTGGGAACTTTTTTTCTTATGGTATAAATATAAACATATTTTAAATGACATCAAATTGGCACATGAATTTGTTTTTAATGCTAAAAACAAAACAAGAAGAAAGCCCCAAGTAAACATGTTAACATTTAATCTTCCAGTAATGGAATTGGAAACAAAATTCTCAGTAACTTACAATAGCAATGCTGTGTAGAGATATTTTTCTGATGCCTGTTGTGAGAAGTTAGGGTATGTAAAATAAATGATGTATGGAGCTGTAGGAATGCGACTTTTGCAGACTACCTTATGTCTAAGGAACATTAAACATAGGGTTCTCGTTTAGCAAATAAATAACCATTCATTTCAATGGCTGCATAGTCTGGACTTTTGTGCATATTTTTGCAAAGATGAGAAGAGGCCATTAGGGATTTAATATAAAATAAATCGCCAAGGGGTCTTCTTGTAGTCCTAGTCTTTCTGCCACATGGTGTGTCACTAATGTGCATAAATGGGCTTAAATGAATTTGTTATCTGTATTACATTTGCAGTATGTATATATTTATATATTATTTTTTAATTGTGTTTAAAAATAAAACATTAAATACATCATTTCTGAGAGTTGAAAACATACCATTTGTAAATAAATCAACCTTAATTAAGGTCTTAAAATGTCAGTGTGTGAGATGTGCCTGTAGAAAAATGTATAACATATATAGCACACAAAACTCAAATATACTTCCATTTGCTTTTTTAGAAGCATTAGGAGGGTTAAGTTGTCCCCTTATAGGACTGTGTAATGCAGTCAGACATGCATTAATGTAAATACCACACTCATATTTAAATGTCAGAATGCAGTGTTCTGGAGGATGGTGGCTGTTATGTTGACGCCTCAGGTCAGACTAAGTACCTCAACTGCAGTGAGTATGATCCAAGGTGGGAGAGCTGAAGCAGACCTGCTGAATTCTCTGTTGCAGTTATTTTTTAATCTTCAAAGGTGTGAAAAGAAACTGGTAGGAGGAAGCTTAGATTAAGAGCTTCTTAACGTTGATTACAGTGATTACCAGGATTGCATGTAGTTTTAAATTAAGACCAGGTTATTTCCAGGAAATCATATGAGGATGATATGGGATTAAGTGCCCCTACTCACTAAGATATGTCCATGTGAAGTCATGGAAGATGTCAAGCAAGGCATATATTAGAGTCCCTTGTGACATGAAAAAGAAATGTGCCAAGACAATTTTATTTATCAGTGAGTCCAAATCATCCTATGTTTAAGCCTATGTTATTAAAGTCATATTTGAAAGATGTATTTGATAATTTCCTTCTATGCTGCTTTCATGACTCATGTAGTAAACCAGAAGCATCAGAAATTGTGTACTTGCAGTATCATCTCTTGTCTGAGGTATACAGTTCTGCATACAATACCAGTTCTGCAAAGTGTGTGTTGATTTTCAGTTTATTTCGGTGTCTAAAGAAATAGACTCCATCTGTTAAATTTTATCTGACATTTATTCTGAATTTGGTCTCTGCTTTTGTTTTGCTCAATCTTGGTTCAAAAGTTAATAAACAAAGTAAAATAGCTGCTAGAATGATTAAATGAATAAAGATGCACATTAGCTTAATATACTAACATTTACCATGAAAATGTGCTTGTATTTACAAGCGTATTATTCAAGAAGATAAACTGTATTTTCTTTTGTATTGTTTATGACATGTATTTGTCTACATAAGATCTTTATTATACATGTTAAATATCTTCATGAAATATGGCTTTGTAACATACATATCTCTCAGATAAATAAAGCAATATCTATAGTATCATTATTGAACTGCATTCCTGACTTCTACAAAGCTGACTAATTCATCATTTATATACTCTCCTAGTTCTTGTCAGTAGCATTTCAGCTCAGCTGTTCATGGGGCATAGACATTGACAGCGGGAGGTGCTGTTTTGAGAAATGTTCAGCATAAAAATAGTTTTTTGTGTGAAATACATTATACTTTTACTTATGTTAATGTAAAACATAACTTGAACACTTAATACTTTAAGATCTGGCCATAATGCATGAAAATAAGGAAACATAAAATGAATAACAGCAATATAAATATTACAGAAAAGTTAAATTTGCTTTTTTGCTATTTAGCTTTTTTTTTTTTTCTTTGCCTATTGCATGGGAAACAACTTAGTGTAGAGTAGTAAACTGTTGATCCAAGATTACAAAATAATTCAAGCTATAAGTAAAATAATATGTTTTGTGTTTGCTGGTGTTCGTGTTACTGCATAAGACCGCAGTAATATCCACACGAAATGACAGATAGATATAGAAGAAGCAAATATCTTTCTTGATGACTGCTTTTCTATTTTTCATTATGAAATTTAGAAAAACATACACACACCTGTAAAATAATGTAATTTTTATTTAGAATGGTGGAACTTTGTGCAGAAAAGTAAAACAAAAAAGTCTGCTTGTCTTGAAATACTCATTTTGTCCAATCTGTTTGGCAGATAGTGTACATAAACAATTTTTGAACTGGAATTTAAGTGAATGCTTATCAATGGTAAACAATATGATAGCCCATGTTATTAGTATACACCAATGAATTTTATACCTTCTGCTACATATTAGGAGCTCAGTCCTGCAACGCTTAGTCATTTTAAAATGTAGTAATATTTTGGAATTTTGTATTAATTACATTGATTAGAAGTACTCTGCGAATTCTTGTGTTTTGTTTTTCCCTGCTTTTTGTGCTCTCGTAACAGGGAAGATCCTTCTTACAACTGCATGTAACTGGGTATGCTGTGAGCTTGCTTGAAGTCAAATGCTGTGTTTGACAAAATTTTAGGGTGCTAATTTATGAAACACTTATAATATCTTTCATCTAATTTTCTAAATATAGTTGGAACTTACTGATTATCATTATAAGAGTTGGAAGTATTTGAAGTCTTAGAGAGCTTTTGTTCTCTAAAGTATCTGCTTAATTTTTATTTTTATTAGTTTCTTAAGGACTGGGTCTCAGTAAATTGATTCCTGTTATTTTCTTCATATTTGTGCTCGTGGTTATACAAATAAAACATGCTTTCACTGACAACTTATATGTGGAGAGATTTTCCTTTCTCCGGCTTGCATTATTCTTGTGGTTTTTTTTTTTTTTTTTTTTTTTTTTTTTTTTTTTTTTACAAAGTCACAAACTTCTCATTACTGTTCAGGTCAAAAAAAAAAACAAAACCAAAAACAACAACAAAAAAAAACCCACAAAAACAACTGAATACTTTCTGCTGCTTTAATCTTGCCACTCTCAATGAATTAGAATTTCTCGTGTGTATCTGACAGCTGTTTTCCAGGATTCTTACAGTCTCCATTCTATCTGAACACAATATTTATGCTGATGTAAAATAAGATGTTTACTGAGGTCAACATGTTTACACTAATTGAAAATTCTGGCAGTTGATAAACTATCATGCCAGATTGTTTATATTGTACGCTATTTGCATTGTAGAGATGGACCATTTAGGTATATATACAACTCCTTTGCGATTGGGAGAATGTTATCTTCAGTCTCCAAAAAGGAAATAATGAATATGAATATGAGATACCTGCTTCTTTCACTCAAGTCTAGGAGGACTGTGTAGTTGGTAGCAGAATACAAAACAATATGTCAGAATTCTGTTTTCCTTGTAGGATAATGTTTCTTCTTTTGCATGAACAATTAATTATTGTTTTCTCCCTTTGTCAATGGAAGTTTATACTTGATATTTATTTACTCCCAATTTGGGTTGTTAGAATCATAGAACTGTGAAATCATTGAGGCTGGAGAAGACTTCTAAGACTTCATGTAGTCGAAACATCAAACCATCTCCACCATGGCCAGTAAACCATGTCCCTAAATGCCGTATCTACCCTTTTTCTTGGAAACCTCTGGGAGTGATGACTCCACCTGTGCAATGTGTTCCAATGCTTGACCACTCTTTCAGATAATATTTTTGTTTGTAATATCCATCTTGAACCTCTCCTGGTGCAGCTTTAGGCCATTACCTCATCCACTATATGCATCACTTGGTGATAGAAGGAAAAGGGTTTGGTCAAGCAGGACCTGCCTTTCATGAACCCGTGCTTTCTAGAACTGTTCTCCTAGTTGTTCTGAACATACTGTTTGATTTCCCCAATACCAAAGTCAGATGGAGAGTTCTGTACTTCCCTGGATATTCCTTCCACCCCTTCCTGTAGAGAGGAACATTGGCAAATCTCCAGTCACCTGGGACCTCCCTTGGTTTACCGGGACTGTTGATAAATGATGGAAGAGCACTTAGAGAGTACTTCAGCTCACTCCCTCAGCACCATGGTGTGGATGACTTGTGATAGTTCATGTAAGTAGCAAGTCATTTCCTTTTGAATTACGGGGTGTTTATTCTGGTTCTGATCCCTGTCTTCCAACTCAGAGGGCTGGTCTTACTTTTAAAGGCAGAAGCAGAAAAGGCATTGAGGCCATTTCCTCGCCCTCACTGTTAATGTTCCCTGCCGCATCTAATAAAGGATGAAGATTCTGCTTGGCCCTCCTTTTATCGTTAATGCATTTTTCCTAGACCCCTTTTGCCCTTTAGGGCTGTCTCAGAAGAGACTCTTCCAACCTCTATTCTAAAGAGTGCAAAGTCTGCCCTCTGAAAGTTCAAAGTAGCAGTTTTGCCAGTCTCCTGATTTCAGAAGGAATTGAGAACATTATCATTTTGTGGTTACTCTGTTCCAAAGACTGTTTCTGTCATTCATATCTCCTAACAGTCCTTCTCTGTAAATAGCAGGTCTAGGGAGGCACCTGTTACGTTAGACTTTCTTGCCTCTGCTGTGTTATATTTCTAGCAAATGTCTAGTAAGTTCTTAAAAAAAAAAAAACAAAAAAACAAAAACCAAACAAAAGTAACCACAGCCTTTCAAATATAGAAGTGTAAGCATTCCACTGGGAATCTTCTTTACTTCTTTACCAGAGAGATCTGGTCAGTATTCTGGGCCTGGACTCCACCCCTCAGAATTCAGAGCTGTAGAATGCCTTGGGCAACGTTTCCCAAGGCCCTGTCCAACCTGGACTAGAGGAGCTGCAAAGATGGGTATTCATGTCTTCTCTTGGCAACCCTCTGAGAAAAGAATTTCTCAGTTCTAATCTAGATCTCCTTTGTTTTAGTTTAAAATCATTTAAAACCATTTAAAACCATTCCCCTTGTCCCATCACTACTATCAGACCATATGAAAAATAACTTTCCCTCCCATTTCTAAGTGCCCTTCGTGTTCTGGAAGGCCACAGTGCGCATTTCTCTACTTACAGCTGAACAATCCCAGCTTCCTCAGTCTTTCTTCACAGAAGTGATACACCACCCCTCTAATCTTCATGGCCTCCTCTGGACTAGCTTCAACAACTCCATGTATTTCTTGTGCTGGGAGTGCGGTACTCCAGATGGTTCCTCATGAGGGGGCAGAGCAAAGGGACAATCACCTCCTTTGCCCTTCTGTCCACCCCTCTTCATGCAACGCAGGGTACAGTTGGCCTTCTGGAATGAGTTTGCTGGTTCATATCAAGCTTTCATCAAATATAAAATTGGTATATTTTTATTTAGATTTCCTGGATACCAGGCTGATTGTTTCTCCAAATGTTTGCTACAGGCTACAAAAGAAAAAGGTTGAATAGGTTTTTTGGTTTTTTTTTAACCTGAAATTAGGAACTGTTGGTAGATCAGCTTGCATCTACAGTAGCTGTGGATTGTTTTGTCCAGAGAAATGCTGAGGGAAGAGATAGAATAAATAGTCTTTATGCTAATATGTATTTTGTTCCATGAACTCCTATGCTTTAAAATCAAAAATATTGAGTGAGTACTGTATGCTGTATTTTGAATGATTTCATCAATTATTGAATAATATTCTACTGAAAATATGTTGGGTTTTTTTGTCCTGATAAGTTTGTTGACTCTTCTTCTGTATATAAATAGCACTTAACGGGTTGTTTCTTAGCATTTGCTATTACACAAGACTTTCTAAATAAAGGAACTAAAAATAATTTAGAAACAAAAAAGTGATTTTCCTTTCACATTTCTCAGTTGAGTATTTGCCATATGGGTTGCTCAGCATCACACTCTCAGCAAGTCTAATTTATGGTAAACACACAGTGAGTGAACAGAAAAAAAAAAGGCAATGAAAATATTAATATTCTCCCCACACCCCATTTTTTTTATAAACTGAGCTGAAAGATATTCAGATTCAGCCCATCTACTTGTGGCATTCAGTTGTGTATATATTTATTTGCCCCTCAGCTGGGACTTAGCAAAGACTGCAGTGCTGAGTGTCTCACCACGAGGCTGCCTTGCTGGAGCAATGTGTGAATTACACCCTAGACCAGCTGGCATGCTGCCAGAGCCCCAGGCCAGGCTCTCTCCATGACGGGCAGTTGGTGAAAGCATGGCTTCTCTCTTGGTAGCATGGGGAGCCTTAGCTTTTCACTGAGCCACCACAGGAGGATCACCAGCTGAGTGAATGTGTTGATGCTCTGATTCAGTGCTAGGAACACACTAAGATGGCGATACAAAATAAATATTGGCATGGATTTTTTCTTGAGACTTAAAATCATGGAAATCCTCAGCATCAATATTCTGAAAATCTTCCATCTTCCAGGGCTTCCTCTTGCTGTTGCCTAACTACTTTCTTTCTCTCTGTGAGTTACCTTCTCCTTTTAGTGACTCTGATGCCATAACTGTCCTTCAAGGACTCTTTAGAACACTGTCAGCACCAGTCCAAGTGTTTCTGTGTGGACAATCACTGGAGAAAAGCATGAAGGATTGAGCATGCACCAGCAACCCTAGTGAGCCTTCTTTCATTAATGCTTCCATCTATGACACTGGGATGGGATATTAAAAATAAGAAAAATTACATTTGTTTTCTAGTTAGGAACAAGTATATTTTACAGTTGTTGAAACAAAAAATCTGTTACATAAACAGATTCAAACTGCAGGATAAGGAAATTGCTGCCATTACACAATTGATGTTGTAATTACTAATAAGAAATAGATAAAAAGGAAAATTATTTAGTAAAAGCCTTGGTTGAGGTCCTCTCCTGTGCTTTATGATACATACAATAGGCTTCAGTAATGCACATTCTTTCCTTTCTTTTTGGATGTTTTCTTTTTCAGCAAGGAGCCTGCACAATCCCATTACAGATCTGAGGACTCAGCCAAATAATTAAAAACTGTGCATGT
This sequence comes from Phasianus colchicus, assembly GCF_987193195.1. Classification (NCBI taxonomy): domain Eukaryota; kingdom Metazoa; phylum Chordata; class Aves; order Galliformes; family Phasianidae; genus Phasianus; species Phasianus colchicus. The sequence continues at coordinate 54,459,179 of NC_143476.1, forward strand.
GTCAGATATAGAGGAAAATGCAACAATCTTTCTTTGAAGAATCATATGATTTCCATTAGACAACATTTTTTCAAAGTTGTCAAGTGTTGCTTTACTTGCAACAACTGCAGGTATTGTTTCAAGTAAATATGAGGCTTTTCTTTGGATCCTGCTAAATGTTTGTCTCAGAGTGATCTCCCCAGGTTGGCAGTGAGATCCATGGGTTTCATGATGAACTTTTATATTGGTTCTCGTACTAGTGTTGGATTTCTTCTTGTTCCATCTTTTGATCAGGAGTTAATTGAAATAGCCAGTTTTGTTTTCTGTTTATTCTTGGGTGCTTTTATACTTCTTTAGGATGCTGCATCTTGTTGATCTTCATGAAATAATCTATAAATTCTTGTAGGTGAATAAATAGAAAATACTGGTTGTTTTATGGTCTCGTATGAATTCTTCCTTTATTTATATCATTATCCTAATTGTTTACAATGTTCCAGTCAGTTACACTTATACAGATCCTCTGAGGTAATGGAATTGTGTTTTTAGTATAAACAAATATTTACTCAGAAGTCAAACCTCAGCCTCACTTCCTCATAGTACTAATAGTGTAGACTCATAGTACTAATAGTGTAACAGTAAAATCCAAAAGATTTTCAAAATGCTCTGGTTGAGTAGAACCATGAAAGTACTCATTTTATTCATTTTTATTGATGCATTAAAATTTCCATGACTATTAGCCAGTTGAAGTCAGGTGCCACTGGTGACTACTTGGGATCTGTACTCATAGTGCTATGATTATTTAAAAAAATGTCAATTTATAGGATCTTTTGACAACTGGAAGTAGTTGGAAGGTTGAAGTAAACCAGGCAGTGAGGAGTCCTCTGTGTATTGTACCCTCGCCTTTCCAAAGTCATATTCTGAACACAATTAAAGTGGCATTTAATCTGGTTGTATTTTTGATCCATTAGTAAGGAGTCATAAAACAAGCATATTTTCAGATATTGTACATAGGCAGTGATGTATCTGTGCTTGATGTCATTGTTCTTCACAAAAATCTGATAATAATGTTATCTGTTAACACACAAACTAAGTTTGACTCCACAGAAACAGCCGCAAGTGGATAACCACTTATGCTTAAATCTGCTAGGAATGCACTATTTGACGTGTATAGATAGAAGTTTTTGTGATTAGGAGTTCTTTTATGCACTATTTTTGGATTGAGTCTCAGCCGGTGTGCTTGTAGAAATAGTAGTCCTCACAATATTGTGAAATTTGATTTTTTTTTAACCTTTAAGAAAAAATCTATAATATATTGAAACATTTCAGAAAAAAAAAAAGTACATACATTTCTGTTCTTCATGTAATTCAAGGGGGTTCTGATGTTCTGCCTTTTCTCGTGTTTTATGTAAAGTAAATGAGAAGGTTGTGTCTAGTCCAATCTAGCAGGGAGCTGAAACAGTCCTCTGTGACATCTAGATTATCAGTGAAGAATGATAAATGATTATTTATTGAGTAGATATTGCACATAATTTGAAAGAGGATTGTCTGTAATTTGGCAGGATGGTCATGTTGACAGCAATGTATACTCATATGTAACTTTTAATTTGCAAGATGCAAGGGAAAGATATAAGCACTTCCTAAGATAGGCTGGGTATTTCATGCCTGCAACTCCATTCTAGTTTTCTGATTATTATTGTTGTATTGTAGTGTTTTATGCATAGAGTCAAGTGCCTGCAGTAGAAGGAGGTGGTAGTAGCAACTGAAGGAAAGCTTTTAGCCATTGTATGTCTGATCAGAAAGGTGAATATAGGAGTTAAAGAAGAGGTATGCAATCATGACAGGAGAGGGTTAATTTGCACAGAACAGTATACAGTATGAAAGGTATAGAGTACAAGTCAACTTAATGCTAGGACTATCACAGAGATTAGATGACTAATGAAACTGTTTCCTTGCATCCTATCCCTGATCACCTGAGAGTAGCCAAGGCTCTTCTTGCTGAAGCCTCTTTTCAGGCAACTGTGGAGAGTGATGAGGTCTCCTTCTCTCCAGACTAGGAGGAACATGGATGTTATGAGAAGTGTAGGGCTGGCTCTGCCTATCTGCTGTGTAATACAAGTTTTTTTTGCTACATGAAAAATGAATTAGGCTCACTTGATTTTGTCTTTAATTACCCATTTTCTTTTATTCTAAGGCAATTTATTGCTCATTTCTATCTGCAAGAGTGCATATCTAGATTTCTGATTTGGGTCTTTCTTGAGAAATAACTTTCTAACTTCCTGAAATTCAGGATTGTTCTGAGAGCACTTTGCCAAAAGTTTTTCTTTTTCTTTTTTCTTCAAAGCTAGAATTTCTCCTACAGTCATAACTGTATCAGCTAGGAGAGTCATGGTGTTCTAAAGTTTGACTAACATAATTATTCCAGCACAAGTGCTAAAACTGGCTCAATTACAGTTGGCAGCAATATTTGTTTCCAGAACAGTTTATCCTGTGTATCATTTGACTTTTTCTGTGCAAGAAAACTATTGACAGTGCAGATTTCAGAGCTAGAAGAACCATTTGTGATTAAGGTTGAAACAAAGGAGCTTTCAGAAACAACATAAAATAAAATTCTCTTAGAAATAAGATACAGTCCAATGCCACTGAGGGAAGATATAGTTTTAAGCTAATGAGTAGCATTGCTGCTGTACTATGGGTATAGCCCCCTTGATGGTACCTACAGTCACATGTCAGACAAAACAAAATGAAGATGATACAATGTGTGAAATTAACTATGTAATTCCACATAACAAAGAAAACTAGAGTAAAAAATCTCATATAGATACAGGTGACATTTCATATTAGATCTTCTTTGAGAGTGATTCATAGACATAAAAGCTGCAGCTCTCAGATGATGTTGTCTTGATGGGAAAATGCAGAGTTTATTGTAAAATAGCTTACTTTGGGTCAAGAAATAGGAGCTTCGTTTTCCAGGAAAAAAAAAAAATTTATATATTGCATTAGTTTTGGGGCATCTGTATAGTATCTTTGTGTGTGTGTGTGTGTGTGTGTATGTGTGTGTGGTAGATCTAAATATATCCCACTGGTAAAGCTTTAAAAAAAAAACAGATCTGTTGACCTCGTGAAAAAGTTAGTTATTTGGAATGTTAAATGCAATTATATTGACATATGGTGATAATGTGATAAAGCGTAAGGGTTAAAGGTTGAAGGAACCATGGCTTGGCAATTAGCAATGTAAATGAAACATTCATTATCCAGCATGCTGAGAAGTTGATGAACTGTACAATAAATCTGAGCCCAAGTCACTACTGAGATAACTCATTTCAGACATAACAGCTTTTATTAGGATTCTGGACATTGTTTTGCATTTTCTGATGAAATATCTTGTTATATGGAAATATCTTATCCATTAATTTATGTGAAATATGTCAATAGTAAAGATTCATAAAGCCCTAGGCCATTCTCCAAACAAAATAAGAACCAGAATAAAGATGAAAAACATACTGTGAGATGTTGAAACTTATCCTATTTGGAAAGATATTTGATTAAAGGATACTTTATATTTCTGCAGTGCATTGGTATTGGTCTTTCTTCAATATATATTGTGTCCAGTCACTTATATTAACTTCTTTTTAAGAAAAAGTTAATGCTAGCAATGCTAGATTACCTTCTATTTATCAGGTGAACAGTTTAGTATTGAGGAAGAAGTCCCCAATTTTTTTCAACAAAAATAAGTAATGAGAAGTTAGGAGAAACAAACAAACAAAAATCAGAGTTAGTTTTCCAGTGAGACAAAAGAATGCAATATTCAAGAAAACAGTGGAAAGACTTTGTTTTGTGTTCAAAACTGTTAAAAATAGTTCTTCCTTTGGAATGGTGCCATGCCATAGCAGGTAGAGTAATGTATTTTCTGCTTCAACTTTTCGTTCATTCACTGTTGTTAAAAAATTTGCATTATACACAGATACGCTGTGGAATAGACAGATGTCTTACTATTGAGACAAAACATTTGAGTGGCTACGTATTAGTAACATATAAACTCTGAAGACATGCCATGTTTTATTTAGTTTTCATGCTAGTTTCTGTGAAATTTAACTTTTGTTACTCTTAACTCTTGGATTGTTAGGAATCCTGAAAGATCACATGATGATTTATGTATTGTGACCTAAAAAATTAGTACTCACTTAATCTCCCCATCTTGGAATAGCTGATACTAATAATTCCTGCTTCAAAAACTTAAGGAACAATGTTCATAGGCATGAGGTCACCATGTAAGATACAGATATCCATCTGGAAATGGGAAAAATACTGGTCTTGAATCAACATTATTTTCTTATTTTTTTTTCTGGTTGAGCCACTTGAAATTATAATCACTTACTCTCAAAGGAGATTAACTCATACACGAGTAAGTAGTCTCTTTCCATTATGATGCTAGAGTGTTGCTAATAAGTAGTAAGAAGTACTCTTGAGGTGATTTTGTTTATCTTTTGATGCCAGCTGGTTTCTAAATCCATTGTGGATTTTAGTCTGGATCGATTGGTGTGTTTATTTCAGGTCCAATTCATATATAATAGGTAGGGTAGAAACAGAAATGACTTGTATTTTACACAGTCGTATTTAAACTGTGCTATCTGTTAGCTTCCCTTTTGTCAGTTGCAAGGCACAAGGTGACTCAGGAAATAAAATACTTAGACTATGACGAGACTGCTTAGATCCTAGAGTAGGTGTCTTTGCAAAAAAAGTATATATATATTTTTTTACCTTTTTAGTACTTTTTCAAGTATGGCAACTTCTGCTAATAGTTATTGTCTGTGGAATGGAAGTGAAAAAACAGAATAAACTAAATGTTAGTGGTAGTGTTTGTAAGGTGCTGAAGGGATCATGTGTGTACAACTTCATGAATGCTGAGGCATTCAATGAAAATGAAGATTCTTCTTTTAATAAGTTTCCTGATTACTAGAAATATATAAGTGCTTGTTGGATCTCAGAGATTAGTATTCATAGAAGTAGAATGTGAATTTACAGAGACTGACTGTAGATTAGGCTCACTATAAGCCAATTCTCTGTGAAAGCATTTATAAAACAGGTGAAAGATGTCTTTTATAAGGTGACTTCCTAACACTGCTTGCAAACATACCCATTTAACTGTTTTCTTTTTTTGTTTGTTTTTTGTTTTTTTTTATTTTTATTTTTATCTTTCTTACTACATACTAACTTCTCTGTCTAGGCAAACCATCTGGAAATGACAGTCTTGGCTGGGAATTTTAAATGTAGCTTTCTGCTGTGGAAAATTGGAGCCATCTACTGTCCTAAGAAAACATTATTTAAAGTGTAGCATATGATTGTTTTTTGGTTTGTTCTGTATCCCAAGTAATTCTTCAATGTTTGTTGTTAGTAGGATACTTGTTAATGTGGCTGCAGAATTATTTAGGTCTAGGTGTTTCTCAAAAAATATTATTAATTTTATTACATATGCTGAAAAACATTTATACGGATTTAAGCATTAACTGTTACTTTCAGATTTGTACTAAATAGCCAATGTGAGAATGAGGAAGAAGGCTAGCTAGTCAAGCAGCCATCTTAAAAGGAGTGCAAAGTCTAAAAAACTCATTCAATAAAATGGACATCTTTTTTTCTGTTCAGATCATAGTTACCTTCCAATTCTTGTTATGTTTTCCCTCTCTCCAGCTCTCTCACTCTGTTTTGTTTATTTATTTATTTAAAGTATTGCAGGTAGTAAAGTACAGTCCTATCTGAACATGACTTGGTGGGAAAAGGGTCTTAGTTTCCTCTTTCTTCCTGGTTTCAGGTTGTCATTCAACTTAGATGTTGAATTTAAACACTGAAACATATTTGGCCATACAAAAAACAAAAAACAAAACAAAACACACACACAAACAAAACAAAACAAAAACAACTCAAACCACCAGTAATAAACAATGGAAAAATTTATTTATGTAAAAATAAATGTGTTTATTTTTATATCTGGCAGCTTCTCAAGCTTGGAACAATTTTTGAAGCCTGTCAGGATCTTTTTCCCCCAACACGTTTTCACCATTTCTGCACGCCAGATTATGCCACTACCTGCTGGCCAGTTTCCACAGCTATGCCTTCTTGTCTTTTTTCAAAACCTTAAACAGGTGTAACTAGATGGAACTAAACAAATAATCATACGTCATCTTGAGACAAAAAATAGGCTATAATCCAGGCAGCTATTCCTCAGTTGCAACGAGCTGTTCATGAACAGGAAGAAGACAGAAAATATGTGTAAAGCTTGTTTGCTGTTAAAAGTGGAAAAATGCACACTAATTTGCATAACTTGTAAGGTTCCCTGTCACTTTCATTACTATGGTAGTTGGTCATGTCTTATGCATGTATACAAACACATCCAAGGCGAATAAGGCAGCATTTATGTGTAGGTTGAACCAAATGATTATAAATGAATTGAGGGATGTCTCCTGGGATTGGACATAAAGGTCTTGTAAACTGAAAATTTTATAAACAAACAGCTGTTGGGAAAATACCATTATGCTGTAATAGCTGCTATTAAAATCCATTAGCAATCTTGATGGCCTGTTTGAATTTGATGCATCATTTGCTCTGACAGTGTTTCTTTTCTAAAGATTTTTGTAAAATATATGTAATTATGAAATACTGTGATAATAGACTAGGAGATTAACACTGATTACATATTATACTTCCATGTGCCAATCAAGCTTTGAAGAATACATTGTGTCCATCAGCTTAAACGTCAGTAGACTAATAGAAACACACTAACCTGAAAAGTTGCAAAGCTGCACTGTGGGATTAAAACAGATCTTCGCAGAAATGAGATGTTTCCAGATTAAAACTTTTTTTTTTTTTTTTTTTTTTTGCTAAAACCAAAACACCAAAAGAACAACCAAACATATTTAGTTATTTAGTTATTACCAAGAGTTTTTGCTTTCTCCTAATTGATGCCAACCTGTCATTCTTCCCCTGATCACAGATCCAGACATGGTACTGGTTGTCATAGGTGTAAGACATGGCCTGTAGGTTGTGCTGCCACTAAAACCAATCAGGCTTCTAATGACATTTTGAAAAGTCCTTATGTTAAGAACTATCTAAAAAGTCTCCTCTTCCATGAATAATTCAATTGTCAGTACTGTATGTAAGCTGCCCCTTCAGAAGCAGACATGAAAACAATATGAAATGTATGTCTCTATCTCTGTGCATGGACAGAAACAGATGTAGTTTGGCCATGGATGCTGCAAGGGCACCATCTGCTGGATGAACAAGAATAAAAGACTAAAGCTTGGTTGTGTGGTATTTCAAGTTTCTTTTGATCAAGAGTTCTTGTCTGCTCTTTTTTTTTTTTTAAATGCTCATACTCTGATGGCATAGTGCTTGATGTTGTATATACTCTATTTCCTGTCTCTTTTTCTGTCTTCTTCTTCTTCTTTTTTTTTTTTTTTTTTTTTTTTTCTAATGTTTTGCTGTATGAACATGGCATAGAATCATAGAACCATAGAATAGTTTGGGTGGGAAGGGAGCTTTAGCATCAGCTAGTTCCAGCCCCCCTGCTCTAGGCAGCGATACCTCCCACTCAAACCAGTTGCTCAAAGCCCCATCTAGCCCGGACTTTGATGCCTCCAGGGTAGGGGCAACTGCAAACTCTTTGGACAACCTGTTTCAGTGTTTCACCACTGTCACAATAAAGAATTTCTTCCTAATATCTGGTTTCAACCTACCTTCTGCCAGTTTAAAACCATTTTACCTCATTTTGTTGGTACATGTCCTTATAAAAAGTCAGCTTTTCTGTAGGCTCCCTTCAGGTACTTGCTTGTCACTAAAATGTCTCCCAGGAGCCTTCTTTTTACCAGGCTAAAGAGCTCCAAATCTCTTAGCCTGTCTCTTAGGGGAGGTGCTCCAGCTCTCTGATCATCTTTGTGACTGTCCTTTGAACTAGCTCCCACAGCTCCATGTTCTTCTTGTGTTGGTAGACCCAGAAATGGACTCAATACTCCAGGTGGGGTCTCATGAGAGCAGAGTAGAGGAGCACCTCCCTTGACCTGCTGATCTCTGTTCTCTTAATGCAGCCTAGGATATGATTAGCCTTCTGGGCTACAAGTGCACATTCCTGGCTCCTGTTGAGTCTTTTGTCAACCAGCGCCTCCAAATCAGTCTCCTCAGGCCTCCTCTCAAGCCATTCACCAGCCCAATTTGTGTATGTGTTTGGGATTGCCCCAACTCCAGTGGAGATCCTTGCCCTTGGCCTTGTCGAACTTCATTTGGTTGAGAGGTGGCATGGGCACACCTCTCAAGCCTGTCTAGGTCCCTCTGGATGGCATTCCTTCCTTGAAGAATGTCAACCGCACTACTCAGGTTGGAGTAATCTGTAAACTAGCTGAGAGTGCACTCAATCCCACTGTCCATGTCACCTACAAAGATGTTAAATAACACCAATCCACCGATCCAAGCACTGACCCTTAGGAATGCCACTTGTAACCAGTCTCCACTTGGGCACTGAGCCGTTGACCACAACTCTGTGGTTGTAACCATCCAGCCAGTTCCCTGTCCAGTGAGTGGTCCATCCATCAAATCTGTTTTTCTTCAATTTGGTGACCAAGATGTCATGTGAAACAGTGTCAGATGCTTTGCACAAATCCAAGTAGATGACTTCAGTTGCTCTTCCTTTATCTACTGATTTTGCAGCCTCATCATAAATGGCTGTCAAGTTTGCCAGGCATGACTTGCACTTGGTGAAGCCATATTGGTTTCCACCAATCTCCTCATCTTTGTTTTCCACGTCCCTTAATAGGACCTTCAGGAGTATCTGCTCATAAAGAACAAGTAGTTTATTAGAATTACTATTCTGATATGAAAATATGTGATGATTTTATGGAGATCCTCTTTTCTTCTCTCTCTTTACTCCTGTTCCCTGTCACTTTGTTATATCTTCTTTCTCCTATCTGATACCTGCTTTTTTACTAAGAGGACTGTCAAAAGTTGCTATGTCTTTTTGCTATTTCCTCTCATCACTCTTCCTTTTCTTCCTGATAGAAGTACTGTTGTGAAGATAAACCTCACAATGTAAGAAAGAACACTACTCTGCTGAAGTACAGAGCATGCAGCAAAGCCAAGGTCAATTCCTTTTGCAAGAGAGAAATACAGAAGAGTGAGCACTTTGTAGTATAAAAGAAGTTGGTGCCTTTCTGTCCCAGCTCTGGAACATTCTGTCTTATTTTCATTTGCAGATAAAGCATTTAATTTCTATTTATTTATTTATTTTTGTTAAGTGTCTCCTCATTGTAAGAACTGTAATCTTGATACCCCTGCTGTTTCTGTTGTCTTTCCAGAGTCACAAGAGGCTAAAACTATTGTGATATAGTATCATTTAGCATACAAGTTGTTGAAAAATCTTTTACTACTTACCAGCTACTGTGTGTTTTTTTTATAATATACGATGGCTACTTTTAAAGTAATGCCTCTTGTTTTATTGTGCTGCCCCACCAAGTCAGAGGCATATGCTGGTGGTATGGCAGTAGAGGTCAAACCTTCCCACCAGTATTCTGTTAGATTTTATTTCTGTGCAACAGATGGCAGCAGAAGGGGAGTCTGACAAAATGGTATCTGATACAGAAGTGGATCTGAAGCAAAGGTGTGTCACTGAATTCCTCCATCTGGAAAAACAGCTCATGTTGACATTCATTAATGCTTGCTGAGCAATTATAGAAACCAAACAGTGAGGTGGTGGGTGGTGCACTTCAGCTGAGGTGATAGTGATGTGAAAGACAAGCCATGTTCCAGGCAGTCATGTACAGCTGTCACATCATGATATGAAGAGCATCTTGATCTGCTCACTCATGCAAAATTGCAGATTCCAACCAGGGAACTGTGTTTGGTGCTTAATATTGGCCTCAATGTGTTGGAAATTATGGTTTGGAAAATGTCTTGGAATATCACAAAGTTTGTGCCTGTTGGGTCCCTCGAAGACTCACACAGGAACAGAAAGAACACTGAATGCAAGTTCACAAAGACTTATTGAACCAATATGAGGTTGAAGTTGAGTTTCCTGAATTGTGCCATTACTGGTGATGATAACGTCACCACTGTGAGTAAAAATGGAGGTCTTTGGAGTGGTGACATGAGAATTCTCCATCAAAGAAGATGTGGTTCTCAGTGGGTAAAGTAATGCACTGTCTTTTGGGCTAGGAAAGGAGTGTTCATATTTGATTTCCTGGAATCCAAACAAACCATCAGCTCTGGCATATGCATTTATGACACTGAGCTGATGGCTGAACTTCCAAAGTTATGCCAGAGAGGAAGACCACCTTTCTCTTACAACACAATAATGCCAGGAACCATACCAATTTGAAGACTATGGAGAATATTGCCAATTTTGACTGCACTGTTCTACCACACCCACTTTACTGTCTGGATTTGAGACCTCCTGACTTCCATCTGTTCAGGCCGATGAAAGATGGACTGCGTAGGTGACATTTTCCCTGTAATGATGCTGTCGTAGCAGCTGCAAAACAGTGGGTCACCTCCACTGGTGCAGTTTTTCACAAGCTCGTCATGTAGTCTCTTGTTTGTCACTGGCAAAAATGTTAATGGTGGAGACTATACTGAAAAATAGTGCTTTGTAGCTGAGATTGCTATATCAGTATTATTGAGCTCTTTGTATCTAGTTTCTATGGAAATAAATAGGAGACATTACTTTTGGAGTGATTTATGTACTAGGAATTCTGCTTTGTGCCTTCTCTTAATGCTCTGCAATGGATGATCTTGCACAGTATAGCACAGGTGAATCCCTTGTGTCATTCCTTATGACCAATGCACAGTTTGAAAGAAGTGTGGATGCTTTTTGGAGTCCATGCTTTCTTATTTACATTATGTTATTTTCAAAAATATTTTTAGAAAAGAAATGAGGCTCTGAATATACAGACATCAGTCTCATAAAAGTAATTGCACTGACAGCATTCTAAAAATGATCTGGTAGGATAGAAAGCCTTAGCTATGGGCCTAATTAGTAAGGTGTTTGTATGGAGGTTGTTTTTTTTTTTATTATTTCTGTGGATTTTTTGATTTCCCAGACTTCAAAAAGTTCTGAATACATTTGAATTACAATCTGTTTCTAAGCATATAAGCATTTTCATTGCCATATCTGTACTTAATTTACTTAAATGTTGAGGGAACACAAATTTAACGTTGTATTCAAAACCTTAGTCTTAAAACAATTTTTCAACATGCTACTGTGAAGTTACTGAGCAACAGTATATAATTCTTTAAGTAGCTACTAGCTTCCTTTGAGAAACTTTTGCTTTGATATTGCTAATTAGTACTTATTTCTTTCCCTCCTGTGTTAGATGCTTCAGACAATACATGACTGCATTCATGAAGTGGAGGTTAATAAAGGATTTTAAGGCATTACAGCCATGCATGGCATGCCAATGTTTAACTCACATATGTGCTGTGAATTTGCTATGTATTTATTGAGTTTGTTATTAATTTTTTAGAGTATAACTTAAGTTTGTATTTAAATATATTTATCCACTTTATTGCATCACTGTACAATTTGGCTGTCCCTTCATTGAGGTAACTAAGCATTGGACATGGAGAGATTAGGCTTGGTTAGGGATTCTAGTGCCTTAACTACTTTTTTTAATTTGCAGCCCTTTTTAGTTTACTACACCAAATTTATGGCCCTAATGTATTATTTTTCTTTAGTTAAAAAAAAAAAAAAAAGTGATTTTTTTTTCTTCTTACGCTGTCTTAGATATGATTCTTTCTAAACGCTGAACATTCCTTTTAACTATCAAGTAAAATTTGAACCGTATTAAATGTTCTTCAGCTGCTTTGGGCCCTGAGGGCGAATGTCTGTTAAGCTAGATTTGCATGCCAGTGTCAGCAGAGTCATGATCCTCTGCCTGAGGGTGGTTAACCCTGAATTGTATTCAGGGCGCTGCCTTGCCTTGTATCTCAGTTTTCACTTCTACTCATCCACAGAGAGAGCAAAGCATGACTTTATGAAACACATAACCTCAGTCAAGCATGTCTGCTGGGGAACTAGTTTTTGTGTGCCCGTAGTCGTCCAAAATCTGTATTAAATACAACTCGTACTTGGAAACTTAAATCATTTAAGCAGTAAAATGTGCTGTCTTACCTACTGCAAATGTAAAACAGAGGCATGGGTGCCGCTGTTTAACTACCGCCCAGTGTAACCGTGTGTCTTCTGAGACGCATCTGCAAATAACTTTGTTTTATCCTGGTTTTGCATGCGTTGATAATGACTTCTTTTATCTCTTGTGAAGGAACTGACTGTTTAACAAATGAGTTGCTAAAGGCATTTCGCTTGCATAACTGTAAGTTCGTATTAGAAGAATCCTTAGGAAAACTTAAGTGATTTACAAGAAAATGAATTGCTATTCACATTTGTAAGCAAACTTGTTTGGCTTTTCTTTTTTTTTCTTCCCACTTTTTCTTTTTCTTTTTCTTTTTCTTTTCTTTCTTTTTTTTTTTTTTTTTTTTTTTTTGTGTGTGTGTGTGTGTGTGTGTGTGTCAAAATTCAGTGTACTCAGTTCATCAGTATTTGATGATCTCTGTTCAGTTCCTAGTTACTGTTTAGAAACAGCCATTGCAAGTGAGACTAAAGGTGGCTCCACTGAAAACACAGAGCTCCATCTGTTTCTTCACTTGTCTTGGAAAAAGATGTTTGGCTTCCTCAGCATAGAGATGAACTGAATGAGCTTGGAAAGCAGGCTGCTCTTGCCTCTAGTTGTCTCCCAAATGTAGACTACTTAACAAGGTAACATGGACATTTCATGGTTAAGCAAGGTGCTAGAGATTTAGTATGCAGAGCAAACTTGACAATCAGAACAATTCAAAATTCTTTTCTGCAATTTTTATACTTATAGCGGGGAACTTCGACTCCATGGAAGGACATTTTACTAAACATGGGTACCTGGAAGATCGCGAGAAGATTGTTCATGTAGGGAACTGGTGTGGAGAATACTTAAAGGTATATTATTGGCCCAAATCCCTTGACCTCAGTGAGAAACTTTCTGGCTTTTTACATTCTGGATTTGCCTATTTGTTCAAACTTCTAGAATGAACACTTAATGGTCATTAGAACTATCTCAACTTTTGGATATCAAGAGATTCAGCTGGATTGGAGCATTTCAAAGCACATTGTCTCTGCTGCCCAAATGAAAACATGAACACTGAACCAATGTTAAAAGCAAAATAAAGACAATAAAAGCAAAATAAAGGTGCAATCAAAGAGTATTTTGCTTCAACAGGAAACTGTGTTTGTAATTAGATTGATTTGGGGCAACAACAAAGACCAATAAAAAGTTAAAACTAAATACTTGAAACCATTTCTGTTGTGACAGCTGCGAATACAGTTGTGATAGGAAAGAGTGAGAAATAGAAATTGGGAACACAGCTCATGAATGGCAGTAAAGGAAGTAAAAATTAATATATAAGCTTGCAATTTGCAGAGCTGGAGAATGAAAATTTAGGAATAAATAATACTTTGGAGTAAGGATATTAAATGAAAGAAGAACATTATTTGAGAATAAAGTTTTGGAGTAAAAAAAACAAGAAAGGAAACAGAACTTGTTTAGAAAAGCTAAAAAAAAAAAAAAAAAGAGGGAACTAGAAGAAACAGAGGGCTTCAGCAATTGCTTGAAATTAATAAAAAATCAAAACTGAAAGAGCTTAGAATATAACAAAAGCACCAGACCTGAATCTTCCAGAAATTATTCTTTTGAATTTATTATCACTGGATCATTTTCAAAGTAGAGTTTTTAATGGAGAGAAAAGGTTTGTGTCCTGCAGAAATCTGAATGTTTGGATGGACTTAAATCAGTAATATCTTGCTAATTTATTTGCCTTTCTATGTAAATAATTCTTACTGCTGTTTCGCTCTAAGTAACTGTGTTTTACTCATATAGTTAGACTGTGAAATACATAAATTAGCAAAGTAAATGTGATGAAATAAATAAAAAAAATCAGTAACTTGGCACTTAACATTGCCTTTTAATCTCAGAACAATTTAAAAAAGATTTAAGGTCCATTTGCATGGAAGGACTCCATCTGTATTACTTCATTGCTGTGTAATAAACATTCAAATTGAAAGAAAATATTTTGTAGCAGATTTTTTTTTTAATACAGACAAACTAATCATATTACTTCAAATAACATTCCATTTTAGAAGAAGTTAACGCTGAGAAATAATATTATATCCAAAAGTTTCTTCAGTTCCTTCTTCTTTTGGCAGCAAGCTTTTGAGTCTCATCTGAAAGATTTTTGTTGTTTTTACAGTCAACTCTAGATTAAAAAACAGTGGTGTTAAGTGCAAGTAACACAAAGTGATTTGTTTAGATTGCCATACTGGAGGAAAAGCTGCAGATTTCCTTCTACTTCCTGTCAACAGAAGAGCTTTTTTATTTCCCCTAGCAGATAGAATTAAGGAGGAAGGAATAAGGTGTCAGAGGTACAGTGAACTAGAATTCTGTGGGGCACCCTGAGAATGTCATGTTGAGGCACTGGCTGGCTGCTCTATCTGGATTGCAATTGGAAGTCTCACAGCACTTTTCTCACCTTTAGCAAGAAGGAGTTGGCTTCCATTGTATGAAAACAAGCACCTAATGTGTTCAGGACCAGCAATGCTATATTATTTCTAAATATGCTCTTGGCTGAGGAGCGGATGATTTATTAACTTGAGTGAAAGTAATTTTCAGTGATTAAAAGGAAGTTATTTTCAGTTACGGCCACAAACAATATGTAGAGCAGATAAAACAGAAATTGTATAATTTTTCAGGCTGTGATAGTATCCATTTACAATATTACTTTCTTCTTGCAACTGGAAAATTTTTACATTATGTCTTGTTCTGCTGTCTCCAAGAAAAAGATGAGAGGACTCTCTCTTTCATCCCTCTGTAGTACCCAGAACAAAGGGATACAGCACTTTTTGTCAGACAAAACTATACATTTATGGGAAAATGGCAATAAAATACTATTATTGTTATGATGAAGCAAGTCTCCATATAAAACTGAAGCTGTAAGTATTAAAAGCACCCAAAAGAAGAGTTCAGGATTTTTGTTTGCCTTGGCTTTTTTTTTCCCTCTTGATTATATCTTTAGGAAGAATTAACATTTTGATACAACATTTGTTCATGGATTTGCAGTGGTTAAATCAATAGTTAATGAGGTTCATCGTATAATTTGAGCTTCTAGTTTGTTTATGCTAGACCAACTTTATCCATACTCCAAACAAATTATCTCTTATAATCACCAGCCTGAAGATAAATCTCTAAATGTTTTTCTGATGATAGTGCTGTGGTTGGCAGGTGTTAGAAGTGCCTCCCAGGGACAAAGATTGAAGATGGGCTTGTTCTCACAAATCCTTCAGGCGAGGTTGTTTAGCTTTCTATCCTGTCATCTGCAGAGGAGCCTTGTATGGTGCCCTGCTAATGAAATCTAATAGGCAAAGGTCATATATCTTTATGAAGAAAAATTCAAAGCTGGTGAGTGATAAATGTGCTCCATGGGGTTCAGTGGACGATGTTCAGCAATAAAATCCATGTTTAAACAGTGTTTCAAACTGCTTGTCATATCTCTTTTTTGTGCCTTAACTACTTTTATAGCAGTTCTCATTACCAGTGGTGGAATTAGATAAATACAGAAATAGTTCAATATGAATGCAAAGTTGTCTATGTAATTAAATAAATAGGTAGATACTTTACTGGGTAATTGTAATTGAGTATGCAGAGCATAATAAATAAGATGATTTACATAAAAGTACATGGCAGTATTGTCTCCGAAAATTGAATTATTGTATGAAATATCAATCTTGTGATAGAACCATACTAGGTAGCATGAAAGATGTGAAAATGTTGGTGGTTCTAGAGTGAGACCCTTGTAAATCAAATTTACTTGTAAATCAAAAATATCTCTGTCATGTCAAAATAAAATCAATAAATAAAAAGGAATGGAAACAAAGGTATAAAATTGGAGATAAAAGTTTTAAAGAATTCAAGTCAGCCCCTTTAAGAAATTACTCTAGATCTGAAGTTAGAAGGAATTAAATAAACCAGATATTGTTTAATCACTGCTGTTTTTGGAGAAGTTATCAGTTCATTTGCTATAGTTATACTGCTGAGCTATGAGACAGTTCAATAAATCAACTCAGGCTTGATGGATTCTAAAAACCATTGCAATGAGTGAGTGGAAGAGGAAAGAAATCTCTTAGTATTCCCTCTTTGACAAAAGGGTATGCAAAGAGCCTGAATGGATGAATGGTTGATTAATTCTGCCAGAAATTTTCTTGACAGCCAGAAATGTGTTTTTGTTACCATGTTTGCATGGGAGCTTTTTGTAAGGTATGAATTATGGCATACAAATTTACACCTGAGGCTTATCTGGGTAAAATGGACTGCTCATGGTCAGTATATAGATGCTCATGATGTTTTGTCTTATGTTTAATTCATCACTCTAGCAAGTCAGCCTTTTGCTTGTTACCACTTGCTAATCAGTCAAAAGTGAAATCAAATAAATATTGTATGTGATTAAAGGAGCCTTGTCACTGAAGTGGTAGGTTGTGTTTTGTTCAGTATTTTTAATTGTTTTACAAGCTGTGGAAAAATCAGAAGAGATTCCTAAGCTAGGATGACAAAGAACTATAAAACTAAGGAGAATAAGAAATATATGCTACAACCACCATGGTCTGTTGATTAGTGAGACATAAAAATGCCATTTCTTTTTTTCCTTTTTTTTTTCATCTTATAAGTTTCTGAGGGGAGTAATGTATTACACTGCATATTCATTACTTTAACATTTTTCTTCATTTTGTGTGAATTTTTAAAATATTTTGTATAGGTGATGTTTTATTATGATATGTGAGCAGAATCTCAGAATTCCTTTCTTTACCCTGTGGCTACCTATACCTGTGCTTTCTAAATAGGAAACTTCACTGTACATGCAGTTAGCATAAGAAAAATATGTTCATACTTAGTTTATCCTTCAAAGTGGCCTGGAGAGAGTACATTTTGGCATAGTGAAATCCATTTACCAGTAGTTCCCTCCTTGCAGCAAAGGTTGTATTGCTATGATGGCAAGATCATCCCTTTAATTATATTATACAATCTGACTTTAGAAGACATACTTGAAAGAAGTGGTGGCATTTAGGCATCTAAATTTGAAAATTAAACCTGTATGTTTTGCTGTATTTTGCACTCCAAAATACTTAGTGCCCTTCAATTGAAAAAAAAAAAAAAGCTTAAAAATGATAGTTTTATTTTTGTCAGTCACAATTTTCCAATTAGAGAATATACTCATTACCAGTGAGAGAAATTATAAACTTTGAATTTGGGAATAAGCAAGGGTCTTCACTGTTAGCTCACTAGACCAGATGATGAACATTCATTCTTTAATTCCTGTATATTGTTTATTTTTTTGCTTTTTGATTTAACAGTTGCACACACAACAGTATGCACCCTGACACCAATGCTTATTTATATTAAGTATTTGATGTTTATATCAGGCACTTTCTCAGAACATCTCAAGCACTTCTGACCTGTTTTGTTCTGTTAGCATATGTGCACATGCACAAGAAGGCATAACAAAACTAGTTTTAGACTGCTGAGGTTGTGGGAGGTTGTTTTGCTTATGGTTAAGAATTGGCATGCCTTTCGCTGAGGGTAGAATTCCAGTTCTTGCTTTTGTTAGTGATCCTCTCTGATCACTTCTGAGCACCATTTGCTGGTGCTCCAGAGGGAAGGTGAATGTTCTAAACCGAACAGGACATTGTGATGTCCTTCTGACACAAGCTATTGTAATTTCTTATGACATGTGGAGACATGGTACCCTGGCTGTTAAATTCAAAACTGTTTTAGCAAGCTGAAAATGTGTAATAAAGATTACACAATAATAAAGAATATAAAAGAAGGTTGGCTGATTACCTGAGCAGCTTTTTTTTTTTATTTTATTTAAAATATTACTTTTTTAAAATTTTGTTTATTAGAGTGGTCAAGCCTGAATTTGAAGATTTTCACTTGTTTAAAGCGCGAGGAAAAGTTGTTTAGTTGCAATCTTATTTCACAAAGATCATTGCTAAGAAATGCTAACTGAAAGTATATCAAAGGTGTAGAAAAGGCAGTCGGGCCTGGAAGTGGCTAAACACAGTTAAATGATCATGCTTTGTTCAGTGAATCTTTTTATAGATGAATTCTTCTTTCTTTGCTTTATTTTTTGAGTTGTTCTGTCTTTGATTAAGATGATTGAAACTTTAAAAACAGAGCTTTTACCTACGGTAAGAGGGGAGTGAGATCAATGGTGAACGTCTTGATCATGTATTCTGTGGAGTGTTTCACAGTGCGGTACTTCCTGGTTACATTTCCTATTAAGTTCAGGAAGCTTGAAGCTTAACATCAGTTGTAATAGGGGACATGTAGGACATGGTTGTGCAAGCTTGCAGGTAACCATTCTCCCCCTCTTCAGTTAGGGATTGATACCTTTTTTCTCTCTGGAAAATTTAGGCAGCAGCCCTAAAAGGAAAGTGCTAGAAACTGACAGCAGAGTTGGTTGCTACTTTTGTTCTTTTCAGAAGATTGGTAAATCGTGGTATGGCAGAGCTGTCATTTCGTAGACTGAAATGCAGAGCAGATAAGTGGATCCTTTTCTTACAGGAAAGATAAATTCTGTGTAATGTATTTAACCAGTGGTGTTGATACAAAGAATAGGTTAAACAGTAAATAATCTATTGTAGTCATATAAGAACTATTCTGTTTATACTGTTTTCTGCTTTTAGCAACCTTACCTGGAAACCTCTATGCAAAATTGAGTTTGTTTTGCTTGTTGTTTTGTTTTTTGTTTTCTTTAATTTTTATTTTACGTGGGGGCTTCTAGTAATTAGCTGGATTTACAACAAATGGCACACAGACTGTTAGCTCTGCATGTGTGCCATAACATTGGTGTTTACCCTATTATATTGCAATTTAAGTATGTCATAAAGTTTTATCAGTGATCACACAGAAACAAACTGGGATACAACAGTACTGACCATGAAATATTAAGAAAATACAGTGTTTAGCAGTGTATATTGACTTCTGGATAGTGATAGTTGTTTTGGATGTGAAAACTGTAATGGGTTGCAGTGATATTCCTCATTTATATTTTGTGATGGCTGGGTATTTTTAGCAAATGAGTTGTCAGCAGAAAGGCTTCATTAGACCCATCAGGGTATCTGCCCATGAATAACGAATCCCAAACTGTACTGACAGTTTCCTTGAGCCAAAATGATGGAGCATCTCTGACAAAAGCCATATTGTGCTCTCCATGTGAGGAGTGTGAAGAACAAAAGAGACAGTTTGTTCTTAATTTGATCAGGTTAATATTGACACAGTTAGCTCAAAAGAATCGGAAGTGTGTGTAATGTACATTTACAGTGATGACTTGGGTAATTGACTGTTGGCTTCATATATCAGAAAGTGTAGAAAGGGAGAAATTACCAATTCTCTTTGAGTATTTTTCAGAGACTTTGCTTCTTTTTGAGGCCTGCCCAGGTTTGCACAAATTTTAGCTATTCAGTTAAGTTTCTGTAAGAAAACTGAGTTTCAGAGAAATAAGTTCCAGCATACAGCCTGCATAAAGTTTGTAACGCATTTCACAACAGAAATGCATAATAACTGAATTGGTTGTGTTGCAAAATACATCAAAAGTTCATTGATTTGTTGAGCTTTCATATTCTGTTTGCCTGAATGATTAAAAAACAAAATAAAACAAGTTATTTTAGAATGGTCCCCATGTTCTTAGCACAGTATAAACTTTAAAAGTGGATTAGAGAAAGCAAATGCATGGTTTTATTACAATTGCTAAGATACTCAATTTCTCCAATATCCACACTGCTGTTCACTATATTGCCAGTGCATTTGTAAAATACATTTAATATCAGTTATTATCTATTTCATGTAAAGTACATTTCAAGTATACTTGCAGTCCATTTTTTTTATAGAAGGGTATTTGGAGGACATTACAACTAATAATGCTTATATATATATTGTTTACCTACTGTACACTGCAAATACGAATTAATATTTAAACCAAAACATGCAAATAAAGAAAGGAAAAGTAGTATAAAATGAATAATTTGACCTTTGTCGTGCTTTGACTACCTTGCAGTGCATTTCCTATTACGCAAATTCATCAACACTGTATTTTACAGTGCTTGTAATTGTTTTGGGATGTAACAGCTTTTTCATTCATTTTTGAAGGAGATGTTTTATCTTCTGTTAGTGTTTATAATGCATACAACATTCTGCTTGTTTACTTAGCAAATTTGTGGAAGATTCCATATGTCTATTATATCTTTCAATTTACAGTCTTTGGTAATTATATGTAAGAATTTCTTGTTCATGAAAGTCTGTTTGAAGATTTCAGTGCTTGTGAGGGTCTTGTTTGAATTGTGTTGGTAGCAATACTTCAGAAGATTAAAAATTATGGAAATGTGGAGGTGGAACTACAATAAGTATTAAAAATTGATCAGTACTATTTAATATTGCTAATAAAGCTACCTTTGCTTAAAAAAAATATTGTTTAGATATTTTGATTCATAATCAATCAGAAAAATTGAGTCACAGTGCTGTAAGATGTGTAATTCGATCTTGATTTTATTAATAGCTTAGGCAACAACATCTTCCAAAAAATTTACTTTTTGACCCATTATTTTAATGAGTTCTGTTCACCATTCTTTTCATTTGTGGACACACATTGAATTAATAAATTCTGATAAATATTTATTGTTGGTTACTAAAATGCCTATGTTTGGGAAATTTTAGTAACTTATATTCTCAGGTATTATCTGAATGTTAGTAAATGTTTATGCAATAGGGTGATAAGCTTACATATTTGTCATGATGCTGCAGAATAAAAGCAGTTTTGGGTTTCATAGCTCTGCTGAATAATGAAAATTTTGTAAGACAGTTGTCTGTGGTGTAAGATTCATTGTATAAGGTAACAAATTAGTTGTGATGACTTAATTCGGCTCGACTTGGCCTATGCTTTGGTACACTTTAATGACATCCTCAGTATTAATGCTGATTTTATGTCACTGTAAAACTTCCCTTTCCATCTTAGATTTTTAAATCCATAGGTAATCTGCGTGTTTTGTTTAAAGACTTTGTGTGTAATGTTAGCACAGTTAAACTCTTTCCTGTGCTGCTCTGAGTGTTTTACAGTAGGCAGCGCTAGTCCATTATGAAAAAGAAAGAGAAGCAGACTTGGTTAGGTATCTTTAAAATACTGTTTTCTAGAGCTAATGTTTTTAGGAGAGAATGCTATAGCCTTATGTCCCTTTATGTTATGGGAACCCTGAAAGATGTAGCACTGAACTGGCAGTGGTCTTAATACAGCATATTGGGCATATCCTGGCTGCAGAAGGGATTTCTCTCTTTTAGTCACTAGACCTTTTGCAAGGGTGGCTCCCAAAGTAATGCCTCCTTTTTATGTCATTTTTATCATGTTCGCCCACAACATAAGAGGCAGATGTTGGTGGTATGGCAGTAAAGGTTGAACCTTCCCCCTAATATTCAACCACATTTTATTGCCACGTGACATATGACAGCAGAAGAAACAGTCTGATAAAATGGTGTGTGATGTGGAAGTGCGTCTGAACCAAAGGTGTGTCACTGAATTCCTTCATGCATTAAAAATGGCACACATTCATTGATGCTTACTGAATGTTTATGGATACCAACAATGGATGTGAACACAGTCTGGCAGTGGGTGGGCAGAAATAATCCCAGGCAGTGTTTCTTTCATGAAGTTTCCTCTTCAGTCAGTTGATTTTAGCAGAAAATGTTTAATCCCTTGCATTTTCAATCAATTCAAGCAATATAGAAATAGTTTAGAAGCTAAAGGATAATGAGGCTAGAAGGCTGAATGTTTATTAAACCTGTCATTTATTTACCATGTTTACAGTAGTGAACACCTTGTAGAATGAATCTGCAATTGGACTATGAGCTTCCTTTTTGTACCCAGCTGGGTGTGAGTGAAGAGCTGAGACATGTGGTTGGACATTCAAACCTTATTCACCATAATTCTTCACTGTATCTCCCTATTCAGAATTTATGTGTGAATGTCCACCAGTAAACTGTTAGCTGACTTCTGCATGGTTTTAATGTAGAACAAGTTATTGTTCTACATGTTGCAAACATCAAAGCAGAATTTCATTTCTAATCTAGGAAGCAATCTACTTCCAAAGCTCTTGACAGAAAGGTTTTTTTTTTAAGTTCAACTTATAGGGGCAGGAGAGGCATTTTGTGGACACATTTGAGCAGATTAATAAATAGTATTTGTATTTATCTAACCAAAACAGTAATTTATCAGGTAGGAGACAGATGCAAGGGAATAATACGCCAATCTGCATATACAGTTGTTTTGTATTTATGATGAACTGCTGTTTATTCAGGGCCAGTGTAGCTTGGCAGCATCACAACTATTGTAGCATATGACACTGTGTTTAACTTGAAGATAAAAAAAAAATTCTCAAATACAAATAGGAACATAAGGGAGAAAATAAAGTTTCTGGTAATTTCTTCACAGAACTGATGACTGAAGAGGGACATTTGCTCTTCATGTGTTATGGCCCCAAGTCAGAAAAAGAATGGATAACATACACTGCAAAGTCTAGCTAATTCTACATTGCACTAGTCTAAGAGGAATGATGCTTGAGCTGGGAATGAGGCAGATGACTCAATGAAGTGCATCTACACCAATGCACACAGCATGGGCAACAAGCAGGAGGAGCTGGAAGTGATTGTGCAGCAGGCTATCTATGACCTAGTTACTATTACCGAAACATGATGGGACCACTCCCATGACTGGAGTGCTGTGATGTTTGGCTATAAGCTCTTAAGAGAGGATAGACAAAGGAAGAAGGGTGGTGGTGTGGCTCTTTATATTACAGAGTGTTTTGATGTTGAAGAATTGGGAATCATAAAGTTGAGCGTCTATGGATAAGGACTGGGAGAGAGGCCAAACCACCTAATCAGGGTGCAGTGAAGGATGAGGCATTCTATGAGCAGCTTGCAGAAGATGCACAATCGCCAGCACTGGGAGACTTCATGGGAGACTTCAACTTCCCTGATATATGTTGGAAGTATAATACAGCAGAGAGGAAGCAGTCCAAGAAGTTTCTAGAGTGTGTGGAAGACAGCCTCCTTACACAGCTGGTATGAGAGACTACCAGGTGTGATGCCCTGCTAGACCTGCTCTTCAGTGATGAAACTGCTGAGGGGGCTGGAGCATATGAGGAGCGGCTGAGGGAGCTGGGATTGTTTAGTCTGGAGAAGAGGAGGCTCAGGGGAGACCTTGTTGCACACTACAACTTTCTGAAAGGAGTTTGTGATGAGGAGGCGTGTGGCCTCTTCTCCAAGGCAACACACAGGACCCAAGGAAATGGTTGCAAGTTGTACCAGAGGAGATTTAGATTAGACATAAGGAAGAACTTTTTCTCTCAGAGAGTGGTCAGGCACTGGAATGGCCTGCCCAGGGAGGTGGTGGAGTTGCCGTCTCTGGCAGTGTTCAAGAGGCATCTGGATGAGGAGCTACAAGATATGGTTTATATGGTAGAAATGGTAATGGGGGAATGGTTGGACTAGATGATCTTGTAGGTCCTTTCCAACCTTGTGATTCTATGATTCTATGACTAGAGCCACTGTTGTGTATTAGTGTTTCTGATTATTTTCACCACAGATTTGGATGGAAAGAGTAAGAAAAATGCACTGACCTCTAAATTTCTTACCTTATTTCAGGACTGCCTGTTACACAGGAACCTCATTGGTGATCTGAAAGCATTCATATATAAATATGGGTTTGATGTACTTGTCATTTTGGCCAACTCTTTGTCAGATGAGGAGCAAACAAAACGGCAAATTGCAGTATACTCGGAAAACTTAGAGCTAGGCAATCAAGTAAGTACCTGGAAAAATAATTTAGAAGTATTTTTCTTGGAAAATAGTGTTTTTTTAAAAAAGTATATGCAAAAGTTTAAAAACTAGGTGGATACAAGAAGGAACTACAGTTGGCTGGCAAAGGAATAGCAATTTGAAATGACCGCATTATTAATGTGATGTGAAATGCAAGATTGTGTTATACATGATTATTTCAGAACAGCCTAATAGAAAAATTGGATATTCACAGGAAGTACAGTAAGACTGTACAAAACAGATGTTTTTTTTTAATTGGTTTTGGCTTGTTTTTATATTTTAATATACAATACACATAATGTCACAAAGGACAGTGGTTGCGATCTACTCTTTTACGATAGCTCATGAACAATCATATAAATGGAACTGACCAGATCTCATATATATTTGTATTTTATCATTAATAATTTAAGCTCTGAAATTGTGCCAAATTATTTCTAGAACAAAAGTTTATCCAAATTCAGATGCTGTCTATCTTTTTCCCATCTATTTGTCCCCAAATTGAGGAAATTACCACAGGGCAACTCCTTGTACGTTTGTCTTTTTCTTAAAACTTCTCCTTTTAGAAACAGATACCTAAAGGACCGTATTGCTTCAGGATCAACATAAATGTATTTATTTTATGAACTTGATTATTCTAGAAATTCTTTTCTTGCATAACCTTTATATATTTTATTCAGATTTTTCTTAAGGCAATAATTAAGAATTTGGATTTCCTTTTACTAGTGAAAAATAAACTTGAAAGTCAAATTGTATCATTTAATGTAAACATTATTCCCAATTGCATAATATATATTTTATACCAAGCTTTTAATATTTCATCTATTTAGTGTGTAAAGTGTCTGTTGTAGGTAAATGGGAATAGATAGCTATGACTTGGACAGTTGCGCAGTGGAATAGACTGTGACCTGCTACCTATAATTGTAATTGTCTTTGAAACATCCTGTTTTTCAACAGATTTGCTGCGAATTAGAAGAATGTCAAAATCCTTGTTTGGAGCTGGATCCACTGGAGTGTGGATGTGACCAAATTCTTATTTATCATCAAGAAAATTCTTTGGTTACCTGTGATCAAATTTTTCTTCTCATTAAGGAAGTCATGAATAGAAGACAACCAGAAATGGTATCAAACAGTAGAACATCTTCTACTGAAGCTGTTGCTGGGAGTGCTCCACTTTCACAAGGGTCTTCTGGTATTATGGAGTTATATGGATCTGATGTAGAACCACAGACCAGTTCTGTCAACTTTATAGAAAACCCTCAGGATTTAAATGGATCCATTCAAGCCCATGTTGATCTTAATGTAGACCTTGTGAGTCCAGACAGTGGCTTGGCTACCATTAGAAGCAGCCGGTCTTCCAAGGAGAGCTCAGTTTTCCTTAGTGATGACAGCCCTGTTGCAGAAGGTGCTGTTTCCCATCATAGTCTTCTGCCTGGCTTTGATTCCTACAGCCCTATTCCTGAAGGAGCGGTAGCAGAAGAACAGAAACCTCAATCTAGAGACAGCAGTGGTAACTTCGACCTTTTCAATTTTGATCTAGCACCAATGGTTACAGCTCC
This sequence comes from Phasianus colchicus, assembly GCF_987193195.1. NCBI lineage: Eukaryota > Metazoa > Chordata > Aves > Galliformes > Phasianidae > Phasianus > Phasianus colchicus. The sequence goes on from NC_143476.1 coordinate 54,484,686, forward strand.
ATCTGAATCATCTTCTCGTTCTGTTGACTGTTCTCCAGCAGATGACTATTTCCTTAATAGTGATTCATCAGAAGGGCAACAACTTTCTGTGCAGAAAGAACATGACGAAGCAAACTTGATAGAAAGTGATACGGCAAATTATTCAACTGACTTAGTTATGACATCAAAGAAGGAAGATAGTTTAGCTGAATTTGATGTGAATCCAGAAGAAATGTTTGAGAAAACTTCAAGTTTGATTAATTTAGATGAGGGTGATACTTCCTCACCAGAAATGTTGAAATCTGCTGATTCAAGAATTCCACCAACTCCTATGAACAGTCTTGTAGAAACTTCACCACTAGATAATGGGCAGCCTTTATTTTTCCCACAAGAAGTCATTAAAAAAATAAATGAAATAGAGGACACAAAGTGTTCTCAGTCACGTGTTAGATATGGAAGCTGGTGGGATGGCTTTGACTTAGAGTCCCGAAATGCTGATACATGGAGTTCAAGTGAACAAGAATCTGTATTTCAAAGCCCTGTCTTGTGGAACAATTGTAAAGCAAGCCCATTGCTACAAGGACATGTTGATAGAAGAGCATCAGATTCCATATTCCTCCAAAAACAGCCTGAGCAAATGGAATACACAACAACAGGTCTGTGGGATAATCAGTTTAAACAAGATAATCGAAAACAAGAGGAAAAAGAGGAAAACGGTGAACATTTGAGTTTGCAAACTGCTTCTTTAGAGGGGACAGAACAAGAACCAGAGAGTTTTAATGTTGCGTGGAAGATCAGTCAGCCAACACCTGTGATGTCAGATGCATGGTCCGATGGGGAAGGGAAAGGAGACTCTTATGATGTCTGGATGAATTTTGAGGCAGAAAATAGTGCTAGATCCTCAGAAGAAGTATGGAATATGTCCAGACTGGATAGACAAAAAAAATCAGTGAATGTTCCAGAGAAATGGACAATAACAAAACATAGTTTATCAGATCCTTCAGAAATTGTAGCAGACAATGAGACTGAAAACTCACCTACCCATGTATCTTTACAAGCTTGGGATAAAAAAAGATGTTATTCCCTAGAAGAGAGTCAATCATCTGAAAATACAAATTCTGATATCAACAATATGCAGAATAACTCCACATTAGAAACAGAGAAAAAAACTCTATTTGGCGACCCTAAGAACAGACCAACACAACTTGAAAATGTAGAGACCTGGAATATGTATGATAATAACATCAGGAAAGAAGTAACAGAAATAGTGGTGCCCTGGGATGATACCTTCTTGTATAAACACTCAGATCTTTGTTCATCAAATATAGGTGAAGACTTTGCTGTTTCTCCACCAGACACCAATTACTCAACATCTGATTCTTATTTATCACCTACATATGTGGAAAATGGAAGAGAAAATGAAGGCAAAGATTTTGTCCAAGAAACAATTACTGATATATTGATAAGCCCAAATTTGGCTGAACCAAAAGTACTTGAGAAAGCAAATAATGAACTATTGTCTCCTACAAACATGCCCTTTTCAAGATCCAAAGACATTTGGAGCATGCCCTTAAATAATGTTGATGCCCAATTAGAAGAAAGAAATTCGAACAGTACTGCTCTTTCTACCTCTGCTAAACTGTTACTTAATTCAGAACAAGCAACAGATCAGTATTTTTCAACTGAGGTACATACCAATGAAAATACCTTTTCTGCATCTGAAAACAAAACAGTTACAACACTATACAATCAAACAGTGAATGACTTATCACCACCACAGAATGAATTAAATACTGCACAAAGTTTAGCTGAAAAGATAGAAACATTGAGCACTGCTCCTGTAGAAGACACAGGCACATCTACACCAACTTCGGATGCTGGAAATTGTTTGGATCTGAAAATATGTGATTTAGGAAATGAGACACCAAGTAAGGAGCCAGCACAAAACACTCCAGATGTTGATGAAAAGTTGAATAGTCAGCATTTAGGGCAACATCTTAACTCATGGAATTTACAAACTGAGCAGGATTGTAAGGAAGGCTGGGGCAATGCCATTGTCATCTCTCGGGAAGGAGAAGATGAATGTAAGATAACAGATGAGACAAATGGAAAACAAACTATTACTGACATTTGCAGCAAACCAGCAGAAGACAGCAGTGAGCCTTCATGTAACACAGATTCAGAAGACAACAGGTCAAAATCTGAGTTTTCTAGATCACTAGGAAAAATAGGGAGTAGTTTTAGTTTGGAAGCCTTAGACACAGATAATGAGTCATTTTTCAATCAGAGTAATCTAATCAGTCAGGAGGAGAGGAAGGAATTGTCACAAAATGATGCAGAGTCTTCTTCAAGTGCTTCTGAGGAAGACAGAAATTATGAATCTTTTGATGACTCTGGACCACAAAGTTACAGGTGCAGTGAAACATCACAGCCTGAGAAAGATGAAAAGGAGACTATAGTGATAGAGGATACAACAAGTCCTGAGATGGAAAATATCTTTGAAAATAATTCTTCTAAAGTCTCTGTAAAGTCAGACATCTGGAATGACTCTGGAAAGAATGACCCCAGTTGCCATTTACCTATGTCAATTCCTTTGATGAATGAACCACCAGAAACACTGGGAGATATAACAGAGGGCTCACATAAAGTGTTGAACCACCCACACATAAGTAATTCTAAGTTAGAGTCTTCTGAAAATAGCTCAGAACTAAGCAGCACTCATGAAAAATTTTTCATAGATGAGTCTCCATCTACTAAATTTAAGAAGAGTCCTTCTGCTGGTTATGTCAGTGTTCCTGACATCACAGATATGTCTGTGATGGATAATTCATTTTCACACGATATAGCTTTGGGGGAAAATGAAAATTCTGAAAATTTAGAATCTGCTGATAAGGTTTGCAGAGAACTATGTGTAACACTTAATAACAGTTTTCCTGAAACTGCTTGGAATTTACAGCAACGTGGGGATTTGAAATCTCCTGGAACAAGTCCTGAAGCAAGTGAAGTCCATGAAATGGCAACCACCACAAGCAGCCTTTCGAAGGATATACAGATCAGAAGTTATTTGGAGGAAGATAGTGTATGGAGTGATTCAATAGATGATTATACACACTCAAGTGGAACGAGCCCTAATTTAAGTGATGCATCAGTGAATGTTTGGGGAGAACTTCCAGTTGACAGTAATCACAAAAAAAATAAAGATATGTGGGATATTAAAAATGATAAAAATCTTAAGGAGGCTTGCAAAATCAGAGAATTTGGAAATAAATATCAAGACCAATTTGAAACAAGCACAGCACAGAATAAGGTTCCCAAAAGTTTAGATTTTTGGAATGCTCATGTAGATGATGATACTGTATCTTCTTTATCAAGTCCAGAAGTAAATGAGGATTCAGAGAATTCAGAGGCATGTCCAGAAGAACTGAATGAAGATTCCACATATGAAAACAAGGAGCACAAATTATTTGAAATTGGTTCAGAATATGCAAAATCAAATGCAACAAGTCCTGAAACAAATGAAGACAATTTGGATGCAAAAAAAGAAGTGGCAGAAGAGATCTTTGTAGATATCTTAAATAAAAACCCTGAAGCAATTGAAGTTCAGAATATATCACAGGAGGACTTTAACATAATGGGGCATAATGAGACTTCTGAATATTTAGATCAGTGCAAAACACTTCAGAATAAAACTCAAGTGAGTCTTTGCAGCGAGAAAGTGGGTAGCACAGAAGGTTCACATTTGTATCAGATGAATGCAGATGCAACAATGAGTTCTGTTGGTGGTAAAAAAGAAGAATACTTTGCAGAAAGTGGTATGTGGAGTTTGTCATTGGAAGCTGATTTAGGAACTGATCGGAAATCCAGTGTAGGAACATTTGATTTTCCATATGACAGTTCAGAATGGTGGAATTCACCAACTTGTGGAGAAAATCTGGTGGAAGACCAGTATTCAATCTCAAGTCACTCTGTAACATATGAAGTAACAAACAATAAGGAGGAGTCCTGTGGATCACCTGCCCAAAATGAAGAGCTAACAGTAACACATTCTACTGAACCAAATGATGTAAATCAGCCTGTTCACCTCTACAATGATGTCGAAGAAAATGGAAGGCTATTACATCCTATGAATATTTCTGATAGTCAAGTAAATGAAGACACTGTGGAGTTCAAACAGTATGATCCTTTTATACTAGATGATACAGAAGAAAGAGACTTGAAAGAACAGTTTTTCCCCACAAATGAGAGTAACCAACTGACTTCACAGAATCCTTTTTCATATGATCAACAAGATATGTCAAATACAGCAGATCAAAAAACCACAGTACTTGATCAACCAGAAGGGCATGAGGGAAATGCAAGTCTCATTCCTTTAGAACAACAGCTGGACACCTGTGAAACAGTAGAACACCATCTGCCAGGCGCTTTTACTGTAGAAGACTTATCTTTTGAAATGACAGAGAAGTCAAGTCCAATGTGGAATGTAATGGTTTCCCAAACTGCACTTATCCCAGATATTTTACAAGATAACACAAAAGAAGGCAATCAGTTGTTTTCAGTGGAACCTGACCTGTGGACTAGTGCTGAACAGCCTGTCACTTTGAAATCAGTTAGTGAAAATCCTGACATAGTAAATCATTGTGAGCAAGACAATAGTTCTGAGGCATCAAACAGTCCAGATGTGTGCCAAGAATATGAAGTTAAGCATGCCTCTATCCCATCTTCCCAGATTAGTGTAAAACCTGAAGGGCAAGATAGTCAGATGACTCACATGCAATCAAGTAAGAGTGAAGAGAGAGATTCTGACACAAAGAGCCAGTTAGTAATGCAGAAGACAGAGGCTGAATCTGAAAGTAATAGTCCCCAAGACTATGATCTGAGGAAAACTGATGAATCATATCGGCTTATGTCTTCTAATTCTCAAGAGCCTCTCGAATTTGCAATTTTGGAACATGATCTAGAAAATAAACCTGCTCTTCAGACAGCTGAATCAGTCAACATCCCCACTGAAGTTTTAGGAATGATATCATTAGATCTGAAAGATGTGTTCCCTGAAAGTTATATTCCTGTAAGTTATCAAGGAACACCGACAGATTTGTCTCAAATAGTGACCTTCCACACAGACTTGGTTCCCATGAATTTAACTCCTCTACCTGATAAAGCAGAGCAGAACTTGAAAGAAATTAGTGCCTTGGATGAAGCTGGAAAATATTCTGATATTGAGAAGGTAGCAATAACTGATGATGACATACCAGCAGAGTGCTTGGATGAATCTGAGAAGGGTTTGGAACATAACATCTGTAACGTGTCAGTCACTAGTATCCCAGTGAGCACATGTGGTGAAATTAATATACTAGAAGTAGCAGGCAGTGAAGCAACAGAAGGAGAATCAAAGAATAGACAGATATTCTTTCCCAAATCCTTTCTTCTTGGTGATAATGAGGGCTTTGAATCTAATTCAAATGATCAGTTGAACATAACGAAAGAATATGAAGACATAATTGAGAAAGATGTTCCTGTGTTTAAGGAAATGCCCAGTGGCCAGTCAACAGTGGTGTACACTCCACCATTCCATGTGTCTTTTGATGCTGAACCCTCTAGCAGCAGATGTACAAGAGATGAACTCTTGTTAAAACAGCCATTTTGTAACAATGTTTCTTATGAAAAGCCTTTACCACTAACTCCTTTGGAAGGTGATGAAGACATCCTATTGACCAAAGAAAATAGCATCGAAGATCAGGTGTCTGACACTTTACCAGAGATCCTTCAGAAGAATCACATGTCAGAACCTTCATTCTTAGAGTCTCAAGTAGCTCTAGGAATTTCTGAGGTTTTGAAAGAAACAACTGATCTCGACTCACCGCCAGGTGGAGATAAAAGATCACCTGCTGGTAAGAAAACAAGAAAGAAATGTCTGGAGTATTACTGCTGAATGTTGAGATATGTGTCTCCTTGATGTACAGAACTCTGCTGTTGGGAGTAGTTTTAGTATTATTCTTCTAGGCATGTGTAAACCTTTTTTACTTTCAAGTTGGGATGTTGTTTCTGTTGTTTGTGCAGGATCTATGGGACACTGAATCATTTTTCCCTTAGGAGTGATTATGGTGTTAATGTATAATCTTTAACAATGATTATGATAGTGTAAAATTCAAGTACACATTAACAGAGTCTGTCAAAGAAAACTGAAAGGAACTTTATCTCACAGTACTGATTTAGCCATGGCGTCTAAAATAGTAATTCAAAAACTAAAAAGAATTTCTGTTTGTCTATTTTTTTAGAAGCTGGCTCTACTTCCGTGCTTAGAAGAGAGAATAAGCCAAGAAATTCTTCTGAGAGCCCTGAACTGGAAAGTACAGAGAGTAAGGAGGATATGAGGATGCAGGTTCACAGAGATCCGACTTCAGTGGAGATGGATTACATCCTTGTTACCGAGGAAGAAAATATGCCTTCAGCAAGGGAAAGCGATTTTGTGTTTCAAGAGGCTGTTGTACCTGGACAAACAGAATCAAATGAAGGCTTTTCACAAAGCCCATTGGATACCTTTCAGTCAATCTCCATAATAAATGAAAGGGAAGACCAATCTGCTTGTGGGGCTACATGGGACTTAAATGAGAAAAGCTCTTCTGTTTTGCCTCAGAAACTGGAGGATGAAAGGGAATCGGGAGAAAGATTTGGGCAAGATGAGGGTTGGATTATATTGGGCCAAAATGAAGTCTGTGATATATCACCTGTGGAAATTTCTTCTGAGTCAGAGATGCCAAAATTTGAGTCTGGACATTCTGGCAAAGCAGAAACTGCTACTTTGGGGCAGGAATCAAGTCTTGAAACTCAAGCGGAATTTCAGGTAGAAACTTCTTTTACAAAATCATTTGAACACAAAAGCTGCTCTTCCTTCGATGCACTGTTTACGAAGGACGACAGTTTGGATATCACAAGAACACGTGCTTTTGTGTTGCAGGTGGATGATGGTAATGGTGCATGGGAAACAAATAATCAACAGGAGCTTGGGAATAGCACATTCACAGAACAAGAACTGAAGGAAGAGGCAGTGCTTCTCAACAGTGAAAGAAAACTGAGTGAGAAATCAGGGTAAGAAAAAAAAAAACCTGTTTCTTTTCCAAAGTCTTCTATTCTGTAGTTATCAGAGTTATTAAATTCTGTGAGATCATTAAGACATGTCAAAACTTTCAAGACTGAAGTACTTATTTTATTTATATGATCTAAGTATCACTGTATTCCGCAGTGCATCAAAACAGAATCTTGATTCTTGGTTGCTTGAATATGGATCAAATTAGGACTTTTTTCTATTGCTGGAAGATCATAAATCCACTTCCTTGCAGAAAAAATCTGTCTTTGTCAAAGTCCAGTAGACTTCATAACCTACATTGAAGTCTGAAACAGATGTGGCTGGGATATCTCCTGGGCTAGGTACTGGTGGTAATTCCCATATAAATGCAGCGTAATGCCAGTGGTGAGATTATGAAGGCACTTTCTGCCTTGTAGAAAAATGTTTGGGATGAAGATGGGAGCAGCAGACATGTAGGGCAGAAGAAGAAGATACTGCTTTTAGAAGAAAGTAAAGGATGATGGAAAATTGCTATCGTTGTAGTTGTTTTCAAGCTCTAATCAGACCTGAGCAACATTCTTCTCTGTGCAGGCTGGCTTCGTTGTTGAGACAGTTTTAGTGTATTTGCATCTCCCTTCAGGTGAATGTGCAGCCTCTGTGTTTATAGTTTTACTGACTTCCACCAGACTGGACTCCATTTACTGGACTGTTTTAGCGCTTCTGTTGTCTTGTCTTTTACAAGCAGAGATTGTAACTGATCTAGTGATGCTAGTACGGAAGTCTGGCTTCATTTCTCCTGGTCGCCTGCAAGTGCCAGGCTTGTAATTTTACATGAAGGAAACTGGTGTGGTGTTTATACAGTGAAATTCTTATAAACAACAAAAGAAAATTCCCAGTAGAAAAGAGAGATGTCACTTCTTCACACGGCTTTCTCCTTTTCAGTTGCACTTACCCAAAACAGTATGTTTGTTATGAAATGTGGAAAAATGCTGTTTTTGTGAAATATAAGGCTGATTTGCTATTCCAATTTTTCCTAAGCACTTCAGTGTGGACACATGACATCCACAACTTCTGCTATCAAGTTCTGACTTACAATTTATTTTAAACATTTTTGTTCTTGTATTTTCATTAACAATTTGGCAATTTCAGCAATAAGCTCTTTTTTTCTCAAAGGGGGCACGGCTGTCTGTGATCTTGCTAATAGCATATACAAATAGTCTCTGAAAGAAAAGTGTAGCTTTTTATTAACCCAAACATAGCAGTTCACAGCCTATTAACATTTCCAAAATGAAGAGTTCTGATTTTATCTTTCCCCTGACTTGTTAAAATACCTCCCCTCTAAATATATTCTTACATTTTTCAATGTGTGTTAATAGCACAAGATCAGACATTGTAGTAGCTGAGCTGTTTTTAGTATAGAATAAGTGTTTTGTTCATTCTAAACATAATTTCAGTCTTATGAGAAGTAACAATATTTCTTGCAGGTTTAAACTTTATCATCTTCGGTTGTTTTAGCTCACAATATTTTGAGTTGTATTCTTTACACCCTAGCTCTGTCCCTGGTTGAAATTGCCTCAGATTCTAAGCAGACAGAACTGGAAGAATATATATGATGAGAAGTGCTCTGCTTCTGTGGAGCAGTGACAACTTTTGATGATGCAGGTTAGCGTTTACTGTCCTCAAGAAAAGCACAAATCTGCAGAAAGTGGCAGGAGATACATGCCACTGAATTCTGTGCTGTCTGAAGTAAACTAAATGCTGAGTGCTTGACCTTGAAATCATCAGAAGTAAAATTAGTTAGCATAAAACATTTTTGTTGCGAGCAGTACACCAAATTTCTAACTTATATTCTAGAAGTAAAAGCTGAAATATTGCAATTTTATATAAAAGAGAAATCTGGAAAAAGCAAAACAACCTAAATCTCCAAGCAGCAGTTTTGAATCCACATTATTGTGTGGAAAAGTGTCTTAGGATTTGTTTATCTAGAAAGACTAAGTGTTCCTTGGCTCTAACATGATCTGCTTGTTAGGAATAGCCCTGGAAGCCTTCCTCACCACTATCTTTGCTGGATTTCACTGGGAATTTATCTTTTATCTTTTTTTTTTTTTAAACAGGCAAGTAATTTCTAGTGAAAAGCTTTAAAATGAAAAAATGCTTATTACCTCTGCTCACACAAAAAAACTAAATAGGAAAGGAAAGTGCAGGAGTTGTTTAGAGGCTTGCATATAGGCTTGCAAATCTCATATGAACAAATAGGCTGTTAAGTCCTTTGTCTTCCACAAAAAAAACATTTTAAATTAAAAGCAGCCAGATGCTGGCCCTGCTTAAGTCACACTGACTAATTACATGTAGGCAGCATCCTGGGGTTTGAGTTGCCGTGCTTACATGTTGGTGAGGCTAATGTTCTACAGAGGAAAAAAGAATTGTTCCAGGTGTCTACTTTTAAATTACTTTTATAAATCGAGAGAATAGAGTTGAGATTTTGAAACATGAAGATACCTTGTGAGATCACTCAAAAAAGCCTGCAGTTTTCAATATATACTGATACAAGAGAAATAATCTCTATGGCCATGGATAAATATGTATTTTGCACTTCTTTTTGCTATGATTTATTGAATCCATTCTGTGAAGTAATCTACTGTTGTTTAGGAATTTCTGTAGGCCTCAAAAGAAAAGCTTTTATACAATACCAGTTTTTATTCATTCAGATTTCAGATGTAGAATATAAATTATTCTTATGGCTTGGTATACTCTTTTCAACTGCTTCCTCAATTAAAGTCCAAACCATAAAATACCATAATGTTTTCTGTAAACCACTAAGAGTGTTTTCACTTAAATGTGTGGTGGAATGCAGTGCATCCTGTAAGGAAAGGAGACAGTGTTCCTTGGTGTAGAAACTTTGGAAATTTCCACTGTAGGATCTTTTTTATCTGAACCAACAATGGCTGTTGTACATGACAAATATATTTTCAGGGTGTTGCTGTGGCTGTTTCTGCACCCCTATTCCCCAGGGGTCAGTACTGGGGCCTATCCTGTTTAGTATCTTTATTGATATACGAAGGGATTGAGCACACCCTCAGTAAGTTTGCAGACGACACCAAGTTAGCAGGAGGTGTCAATTTCCTAAGTGCAAGGCCCTTACAGAGGAATGTGGGCAGGCAAGATAGCTGGGCTGAGACCAATGAGACAAAGTTCAACAAGACCAGGTCCAATACTTTGGCCAGAACAACTCTTCAGGACTGGGGCAGAGTGGCTAGAAGACTATGTGGAAGAAACAGACCTGGGAATGTTGGTCAACGCTCGGCTGAACATGAGCCAACAGTGCACCCAGGTAGCCAAGAAGGCCAGTGGCATCCTGGCTTGTATCAGAAATAGTGTTGTCAGCAGGAGCAGGGAATCAATCGTTCCTCTGTATTCAGATTTGGTGAGGCCGCGCCTCAAGTATTGTGTTCAGTTTTGGGCCCCTCACTACTAGAAAGACATTGAGGCCCTGGAACGTGTCTAGAGGAGGGCAGTAAAGCTGGTGAGGGTCTGGAGCACAAGTCTTGTGATGATTGGCTGAGGAAGCTGGGATTGTTTAGTCTGAAGAAGAGGAGGCCCAGAGGAGACCTTATAGCTCTCAACTACACTCTGAAGGGAGGTTGTGGCAAGGTGGGGTGGGCCTCTTCTCCCGCGTAACTAATGATAGAACTGGAGGGAATGTCCTGAACTTGCACCAGAGGAGATTCAGGATGGACATTAGGAAATTCTTTTTCTCTGAAAGAGTGGTAAGGCACTGGAAAAGGCTGCCCAGGGAGGTAGTCTTTGTTCCTGGAGGTGTTCAAGAAACAGTTTAGGTCTTGTACTGAGGGACATGGGTTAGTGGGGAAATATGATCTTGGAGGTCTTTTCCAACCTTGGTGATTCTGTGATTCTACTTTAGAGTAATGCAGCTGAAGCCCGGAGAAGTAAAGAAGAGCAAATAAGTCATTCGGCATCTGCATTAACAAATATTTATGGAAGCATAGAACCTTTGCTAGATGTTTTATGTTGATAAGGTACAAACTCTAATGAGAGTACTTTTCATCATTACTATTACTCCTTTTTTTATGAGAATTTCTTACAGATAGAGATTGTTTTACAGTGCAGTTTCCTCCTCAGGCTCTCATGTAATTTATAACAGATTTTCACTGAATTTATAATAAGATGTCAATCTTTGATCAGTTAGATAATCGCTTCAGACTTTTTAGAGGATTGAATAGATGCATGCAGATGACCCTACTGGTACCCAGCAGTGTGGCCACTGAGGCTTTGATTTGCACAGCTAGTGTGTGATGTTTGATGGCTACAGGCTTTTCAGAAGAGATTGGCAGGGAAAGAGGGATGAGGTTTCCCTTTACATTAAGAAGAGGATACATTGCAAAAAAGCTGCCTCTGAGAAACAGCCATGAGTAGGTTGTGAGTTTGTGGATAAAAATCAGGGACCAAATCAATAAAGAATATCTGGTGGTCAGGGTCTACAACAGGTCACCTGAACAGAGAGATCTTGTGGATGAGGCCTTCTTGCTTCAACTGCAAGATTTTTTATGCTTGCAGGCTGTCATTTTGTTGAGAGTTTTCAACCATCTGAATGTCTTCTAGGAAGGCAACGCCATGGGCTCCAAGCAGTCTAGAAGACTCCTAAGTTCATTGGATAGCTTCCTGGTCCAGCTGTTACACAAACCAACCAGAGTTGAAGTGTCACTGAATCTGGTGCTCACTAATGCAGAGGAGTGCATTAAAGAGGTTAAGATTGGAAACAGTTTGAGCTATAGCAATGTCTTGGATGAGTTTGTGATATGAGGAATACGGGCATGGCAAAGAGCAAAGGCAATTATTGGGTGAGATTCTGTTGGGAGCTTTCCTCAGGGATGAAGGATTGGAGCAGAGATGACATTAATTTAAGGAAATAAGGAAAATTAAGAGACAGATTGAAGTGTTTGTGTCTACAGATCACTGCTCCCTTTGTTCTAATGTCAAACAGAATAGCTTTCAAAGGTGTTCAAGTAAGTGGATTTTAAGAATGCCTGTGACTGATGATTAAATTCTTCTTTCCTGGCCTTTTTGTTGCTGCTGCTGCTGCAGCGAGAAAAAAGAAAAGCAAAAAAAAAAAAAAAAAAAAAAAAGAAGCGGCAACAGTAAGAGAAGTATATGAATGCTTGGTAGTGTGAGGGCACTGAAGAAAGGATAAAAATCTGACCATATTTGAGCAACGAAATGTTGCTCAAATATTTAAAAAGGAAAAATTCATGGAGTGCTATATACATGTTGGGTGTGCACATGTCCTGTCTATAGGGCTGGTATGGCAGTGTTGATAGCACACCAGTGTTCCAGTTGTTGCTGAGCAGTGCTGCACAGAGCCAAGGAGATCTCAGCTTCTCACACTGCCCTGCTAGTTATGAGTATGGAAGCATGGAGGTGAACATGGAGCTGGGTGGGTTCAGAACCAGGACAGCTGACCCAAACTGGCAAAAGGGATATTTCATACAATGTGACAATGTGTAGAACTGTAAAAATGGGAGGAATAGGTTGAGGGCAGCTGCTGCTAGGTATTAGGTTGGCATCAATTGGTTAACGATGAGCAATTGCTTTAAGCATCTGTTGTTTTGTGTATTCTATTATTATTATTATATTTTCCCCTCCTCTTCCTTCTTAGTAAATAGTCTTAATTTCAACACATGGATTTTACTTTTTTATTTTGCTTTCTCTCTCATCCCTCTGGAGAGAAAGGGGGTGAGGAGTGGGCGAGTAGCTATGAGATACTTAGCTGCCTGCCAAGTTAAACACAGCAGCAGGATAACATACTTCACTGCTGCTGCTACTGGAGGTAGCAATAAAATTTATGAACACTGAAGGTCATTTTGTTCCTAATAGAAAGCTAGCATGTCTTACATAATTCTATAAAGCTAGGTGATGACGCAGTACTGGAGTGCCAGAGGGAAAATATCATGCTAGCTTTTACGTATCAGCACACTTCTCACACTGCGTTTGTGGTTGTGTATAACTGATCATTCTTGCTCTTATCTTTGCTATAGGGAAGGATTTTCAGTTGGAAAAGTTAGAAAGAACGGAAGGAAATGTTGTGAAATAGAGCATTAAGAAATAGTGAGAGTGCTAGAGATAAGGGCACTAAAGTTCGGAAGGTTTTGGGGGAGATCTTGGAAAGCTGGTGGCAAAACTGAGCAAAAGGACAAAGAATTTCTTTTTAACAACTTTCAACTTCTATTTAATCTACTAGAATAAATCTTCTACCTAAAAATATGGTAAAAAAAAAAAAGAATTTATCTTTCAGGTAGCATGTTATCAAAGAAGCAGGAATCAATCTCTTCTGCTCACTTATGTAGTAACAATTTGTTTGCAGACTTTAGCCAAATGCGCATCAACAGACATTAATGATTCAATTCCAAGATCAACATCCAATACTGCACTGAAACAATGGCAAAGTGGAACCTGTTAAAAGAAAAAAAGTATCAACTCCAGATGAGCAGGGATTTTTGTTAGTATTTTCTCGTATTTTCTCAAAATGTCTATATTATCACCCCCGAACCAGGATAAGGTAATGAAGTAGAGAGCCCAGGTTTGCTCCTAACTTTAATGATCAAATCATGCTGTTATATTTAGGAAATCTGAAGGACTGAAAATCTGCAGTAAATTTAAGCAGCCACGTCCTTTACTTCCCTGTGGATGTTTCTGTTTCTTTTTTCTCCCTGTATACAAGTGGAGCTGTCATCTTTCATTTCTACTGTTGTTTATTAATTGGCCAAATTCACTAGAAAACAATTCCAGGCACTCTGGGAACTACGCATGCTGCTTCAGTGACACTTCCAACTCCTGCTGACCTACAAGATGATGGGCTTGAAATTTCTTGCTTGGCAGTACAATGTGTGACAATTCACTAAGCACAAAGAGCAAAACCTGTGAAGGACAGTCCTTGCAAATAAGAGTTTATTGCCTTGCCAAAAAAAAAAAAAAAAAAAGATTCAAAACTGAGCTAAAGTTTTGATTGGGATGAGCCAGTCTCTTAGGATTGCAGACTCAGAGCTTGGTACTTTGGATGGGAGCTATGCTATTAATGTATGTTACACTATTATCATTATCATCACTGTAATAATATACATTATGGATTTGAAACTATGTGCCATGCATTATCCTTTGTGAAAGTGTTGCTTCTGTGTAAATAAAGTAATTATTCGGACACATTCAAAGCAGAGAAATTTCTGACAACATAGCTGTAAATTAAAACGCTTTCGTTTAAAAAAAAATTAATAACAATCTATTGTAATATCAGTAAATCTCACTACTAACGTTTTATTTTAACTGATGGAATAATAACATATGTTGTTCATGCATGCATTTTTATAGCACCATTTCTTTCCCTGTACTTGATTTGGTCTATGAAGTCATGACAACTATCTTTTTTGTTATCAGTGTTGGGGTGATACAGTATTTCCCATCACCATCTGGAGGTTGAAAATTAATTAAAACTAAAAACCCAGTTTTCCATTGCAGAGCCAGCTGTTAAGCAGTAGCAGCAGCCAATATGGTGATGATCCCATTTTTGTCAAAATAGCATTAATATTTACAAGCAAAATGCCACATAAATTAAAAACTTTTTAATGTTTTAGGAGGACAATGCAGTGATAGAAGAAAGGTCTACTTACTATTACCCACTTGAGATCCTGAGAGTTTATTAAATTGTGAGGTGGAGCTGATAGATCCATTTTTTAAACCGGAAAGACCTGGACTGTGTTTGTATGGTTTTGTGGTAAAAAAAAAACCAAAAAACCTGCTATTCAAAACTCTACCTTTTTCTGAGCTAATTCACTATGTATTTTTTTAACCTATGCAATCAGTGACAAAATTTCAGCATTAGTGAGCTTTCAGGCTTAATGCTGTTGACATAGACTTGTCTTTGACAGTGAGCTGCAGTGAATTTTGTGGGTCCCAGCAGAGACTCAAAATCTCAAAGACAATCTGTGCCATTCTGAGCACATAGGGTCAAAGCTGCAGCTTCTACCACTTTCCCAATTTCATTCTGCTAATGACTTCTATAGTATAGAAATACTTTATAGTTCTATTTCCTGTGCAGTTTCTGAGTGCCTACACTTGGGACTTAAAATAAATTAAAAATCGTCCAATTGAAAAAGTGCTAAAAATTATCCCCATATTTGAGAATTTTACTTAGTTAGGTGGCAGGAACGTCAAAGATCACACTTCTGTAGCAGTGTCCTCTTTAGAAAGTATATTTTAATTTTGGTGATTATTTTCGTAGTTCTCACTATTGGTCTGCTATTCTTTAGAATGATGTGTGAGGACTGATTTACCAGAAGGTCTGCAATAGATCTGGAGATGTTTTCCTATAGACTTACTAAAATACTGAAGAGCAGGGTGGGAACCACTGAATTTTTATTTATGGTATTCTGTAGATGTTCATGGAGATGTAATGACAAAATGAGGTTAGGATTATGTTTGTTTTTGAATGCTTATGGCTTAGAAATTTGATGTGGAAATATCTCCAGTTCTCGTCTTCAAGGAGGGGACAAACTAGCTGAAGGTTAGGCAGCCCTAGGGCCTGCTGCCTTTCTGTTTTCCTTTGCAGGACTGTAAAGAAGGAGGATTGAAAGTTCATTTTAATTTGGTTTGTCTAAACCCAGTAGGCTTTCATGAAGGAAGCTGTGGGACTATGCTGTGTGGAAAGCAGACCCCTAAAAAACACAATCAACAGCACAGGCTATGAGCATTGCTTCTTGGTTTGGATACGGTTTTATGTTGCCAGTATTCACCCGAGTTTGTGAATTGTGCTTAAAAAAAAAAAAAGAAGAAAAAAAAAATTTGCATACGCATTTCCATAGCTGAACTGCAAACTAACAAATTATGTAAAGCATGTTTGAATATGCATGTGCTCTATAACCGTTGATGCAAACAGAAATGAGAGCTGAGATGGGTTGAATCCTTAAGAACTTTTGTCACGCAATCTCTCATCTCATGCTTTCCTCAGGCTCTGAAATGAAGCAGCAGGGAGCTTTTCACTGCAGCCAGCTGACTTGCCGTGTAAAGTTTGGAGATGCTATGACACAGCTCTGCAGGGAACGCAAAAAAGCTGTTTCCGCAGCTAAAGCACTGTTCTGTGTTCATTTCAGTGCTCCTTTACCCAAAGCCCCGTGGTAGCTGGTTCATACAGCAGGCTATTTGAAGGCAGGTGATCACCCTTATTTAACAGAGCCGCTAGTCACGTGACAAGAAAATGGTGGAGGATCTGTATTCCTAGTAAACTGCTACAGAAAGAGGGATGCTGAAGTGCAGCAATAAAGCATCTGTACTATTTTCCCTGTAGAAAGGCCTCTTCAAGTCTTTAGAAGGTAAGCGTTTCTTTATACCGAAAGGCTGATACGCAGGTGTTCTGATTAATGTCTCTATTGTTCCAGTTTCTTTAGACGGAAAAGGGGAAATGTTTGTTAGCAGGATGCAAAGCAACCCGGACCTCATTACTGAAAATCAGGCAGCTGCACTTTAATTCTACTGCAGCTCTTCATGAGAGAAGCTTGCATCAGTTCAATGGGATTTCTTTTGTCTGGGTGCAGGCACGGTATTTGTAATTAGGAAACAAAACTTCACTGTGCAATCACCTAGCACTTTTGATTATTTTCAGCTTGTTTGTCTGGCGCTGAGGATATGGTGGGAAAAAAATGAATGTTGGGTTTTGTGTCTGGATAACTTGCTTTTTAGACTGCTTAATTACTGGCTTAGTAATTGTTTGTAATAGCTCACATGTAGACTACTTTACAGTGGTATTGATTTCATTTATTTTTATTGCTATCAGCTGAAATGCGACTTTTACATTTTTTTGCAAAGTCCTCATATTTTTGCAAGGAACAGTCTGTAATCTTTGAAGGTTACATGATAAAGGATGCAGTAGTAATCTCATTGGTAAAAGGACTGAAACATTTCTATTGTTTTGTACAGACACTGTTTTCGTTTAATTTCAATAAAGGGAGCTTGATTCAGCTCCATTCAGTCATTTGCATCTCTGTCTGCAATGAAAGAATGAAAGTAATGTTGGGTTGTAAGTGTGATAAGCAAACAAATGATAATGATGTATAGCGTGCATTCAAAATTTACAGAATGTCTGAATATTATTGAATACAGTTGGTGCAACACTGAAGGAAATGTTAGCAGGTGTATTTAGTTGGAATCATTCTAAGAGAACAAGGGGCAGGCAGAGATGTCATCTTTATTAATATGCCCGGGAAGCAGAGCTATGTGGAGAAAGAGAATGCCCAGAGCTAGCAGCACTGTCAGGAGGTATTAAGGCAGCTGCAGGGGGCGGAAGGAAAAAAACATGCACAAATCTTTATCCTTCCAAAACGCCTTTTCCAAGACCGCTGTGTTCCCCTCCTGCTCTCTCTTGGGTGACAGTGGAGTGCTGTGGTCAAAAATAACTTATTCCTATCTTTGATGAGTTTGTCCATTATTTGGTCTTGTATCTGGACAGTAATAAAATTTGCATAATCACATAAATAAAAAAGCACAGATCCTTCTACAAGCAGTTTGTTTCATTTTTATGGCATACCATCATATTCCACAGTAATAAGAAAATAATGTTATTTGTCATCTTGTACTGCACACATAGACAGACTTTGAGGGGGGAGAAAAAGCAATCTTTAAGTCATAGCTCTTTTGTTCAATTAAAAGATACATCACTTAGAATTATGAGGAAATGCTGTGTATGTCAGAATATGAATCCATCAGCAGTTGTAAGCTATTTGTTTCACTGTAGTGTCCTTGATATTGGAGACACTTCCTATGAGGCCCTGCACAAATATCCAGAAAAACATGGTGGTACTGTAACAAAATACAAGATTGACTTACAGAACAGCTGTGAGAGGCCAGCTGCTTGACAGATTTCTTAGTGTACCTGCTTTTTTTCATTTGGATGTTGAAAAAGGTGGCTTGAATGCGATGGAGTTTTGTGAATTAACTCAGATATTACTGACTAGTTTTTACCATGTCTTGTAGACTCTGTGGCGACTGCAGCTGTGAAAACTAGACAGCATAAGGTTGATTTCATGCTACCAGATGAAAATTGACTTCCTACAAGAACAAGAGTCTTCTTAGCAGAAAACACTGGCAGCAAACTCTGGAAAGCTGTCCATGATGGACAGCAGCCTTTGTCAGATTGTCTGAAAAAGCATAGCATGTAGCTAGCGTTGGCCTTGTATCTCCCAGTCTGTAGTGTTTGAGGAGTGCTTTTTGGGGAAAGGAGGAACCCCATTTTCTCTTGTCGTTCTATACAATGCTTCTTCAATCTGCCGTTTCTTGTTGCTCTTTCTTTTGGCTATGTCTGACAATTACATATCTCCCAAACTTAAATTGATTTTTATCTTTCTGGTTCTTCTGTTGCTCTTTCAACCCAATGGAAGCAGAGTTTTGCTTCTGATGAGAGCTGATGCCTTTCTGCTTCTTCCATCTCCATTTGCACATGCTCTTTTGGTTCCACTTGCTGCAAAGCCTGACAGTATCCCTGCTATAAGCACCTTCTGCAAGTGCAAGTAGGCTCCAGGACTGGGGTCTTTGGCAGTGCTTTCACTGCTTCAGCAGAGCTTATGTGCCCTGATTAGGTAACTTCTGTGGCTCATGGCTGGACTTCTCTCTTTTCCCAAGCTGCAAATCATAGAATTATAGAATGGCTTGGGTTAAAGTTCCCTAAAGTTCCAAGCTCTCTGCTGTGAGCAGTGCTCCCACCCACCAGATCAGGCTGTGGGGTCCCATTTAGCCTGTCCTTGTGTGCCTCCAGTGATGGGGCATCCACAACTTCTACGGGCAACTGTTCCCAGTGCCTCACCACCCTCTCAGTGAAAGGTTTCCCCCAGACATCAAATCTAAATCTCCCTCCTTTTAGTTCAAAACCATTCCCCCTTGTTCCACCATTTCTGGTGGATAATAACTCCCCTTAAGATGTTTCAGTTTCAATCTGACTAGTTAAAATTCCCACTCTGTAAGTGGCTGGAAAGTTGCCTGACAGAAAAGGACCTTGGTGTACTGATGCACAGTTGGCTGAATATGAGCTAGAAGAGTGCCCAGGTGGCCAAGAAGGCCGATGGCATTCTGGGTTGTATCAGGAATAGTGTAATGAGCAGGACTATGGAAGTAATCCTGCCCCTGTACTCAGCACTGGTGAGGCCTCACCTTGAGTATTCAGTTTTGGGCACCTCAGTACAGAAAGGACATTGAGGTGCTGGAGCAGGTCCAAAGAAGGGCAACAAGACTGGTGAAGGGCTTGAAGAATATGCCCTATGAGGGGTGACTGAAGGAACTGGGGCTGTTTAGTCTGGAGAAGAGGAGGCTGAGAGGAGACCTCTTCAATACCTGAAAGGTGATTGCAGAGGGAGCAGGGTTGGTCTCTTCTCACTGGTGACAGGTGACAGGATGAGGGGAAATGGCCTTAAGTTGCACCAGGATAAGTTTAGGTTGGATATCAGGAAAAACTTTACAGAAATGGTTGTTAAGTACTGGAATAGGTTCCCCGGGGAGGTGGTTGAGCCACCATCCCCGAATGTGGCTCAGGAACATGATTTAGTGGAGAGTTGTTAGAGTTAGGGTGGTATGGTTAGGTCATGGTTGGACTTGATGATCTTTGAGGTCTTTTCCAACTGAACAATTCTATGATTCTCTGATTCTATATGTCATTGACCATTGCAGCTTTAAGGGAGACTGTAATTTAACATCACCCTCCTTAGTGCCTTTAGTGCCTTTTGTTTAGATTAGTCAGGTGTTTATAAGTTAGTTATCTGCTACCACAGATAAGGTGATTCTAAGTTATAGTAATATGGATCATAAGTTGTGAAATCACAGTTGCATTAGGAAGGAAGAATGGGAGCATGGGTGTTCAGTGACATAGAAATAAAAAAAAAAAGAGGAAATGAACAAATTAAAAAAGTTTAAGGTACTGAAGGAGTAGAAATTTACTAAGTGAAAATAGGAGAAGGATAAATAATAAAGTAATAAATAATAAAGTAAAACATAGGACCAGATAAAAAAATAATTTTGAGGGAAGAAAAAAATATAAATCATATGATGCAAAAAATGTTGTCATGTATCTTTTTGTATATATCAGCATGTTATCAGTTGTGCACGGGCTAAACATGAAGTCAAAGGAATGCTATCAAAATCTGAATGCTTTAATAAACAGACCAATAAAAGTGACGTGAGTCTGTAGATGTTGTTAAGTGAGCTCTTAGGGCTAATAGCTCTGAAAATTGCTCGCAAATGTGTGCCATTAGGACGGCAAGACAAGATTAATCTCTTCTAGGATCCTTCGTTCTAACATTTTATTCCAGTTATTCAAATTTGATAAAAAGTATCATAATCACTATACATCCTGTTCATATGTTCATGGAAACAAGTCAAGTGCATGATGCAAAAGTTGACAGTACTACAGAAAATCAAAGTAGAAAAGAGTAGTTACTTCTGTTATGGAACTAGAGGTTATTCCTAGTGGTCAGAGGCATCCGAACATGTCTTCATTTGAGAACAAATGTGTTTAATAAAGTGTAGACTGTAGTAATTGTTGAAGGGTTGTTCCCACAACTCCACTGACGAATCTCAGTAGGGCATAAAATGTACAGCTTCCTAAAGATTTTCAGCTTCTGACCCTGCAACATCTGCCTACTCTAAAAGAATTAGCATACTTCCTGGAAGTGCAGATGGTTGCACTGGGTCTAGAGTGCATGCTGTTTTTTAAGTGCTGTTCATGTGCCAGTTACATCATTTGGAATTGTGGGAGTTCTGAGGAATGCTCTTGACAGCACAATTTGGCAGGAAAATGGTCCCTATCGGCTGCACATTGCAAGGAAAACTGATTTTAGAGTGAGAAATGAATAACCTAAAACTGATTATTTTTTTTTTTAAGGAAGAATAATTATTCAATGCTAGTGAGTCAGGAAATGGTCCTGCTTTACATGCTTCTGCAAACAAATTGCTGAGTGAAGAGAATATTATTAAAACAACAATATTAGGAAATGCCTAGCAGGCTCTGCTGTTTGCAGTAAGAAGCATTGCTGGAGGAAGTGCTGTTGCCTGGGTGCAGGCAGATAAATCTTCCCTGAAGAATTAATTGTTTTCTCTTCCTGACTCTGCTACTGGATTGTTATGTTGTGCAGAGGAGGTCACTAGCAGTCAGCAGCTGCTTGAATTGCACATATCATTCTCCTCTGACTCCTGTCTGATCTGTTATCTCTATGGATGCCACAGCAAAGGCACTGGTTCTTGAGTGTACGGATCTTTTTCAGGGGCAGTTTATCAATGAAAATCTTCAATGGCACATAGAAGATGTTATAATATACTACATATTTAGAAAAAGAATCTCCAAGGTTATTAGACATCATGTATTTGGAGCTGCCAATAAATGACTATTTCAAAGTTTCTCTTTTCAAAGTTTTCCTTCTACTGTAACTAAATAATTTCTTGCCCTTAATTCATAAATTTGTTGTTCAAGGAATGTTAGTGTTTGGAAATGCCCAATACTTGAGTGATTAGCACCTTTGAAAATCACTAGGAAGGACTGATCATCGAGTCTTTAGAGCAGTGTTTTCACAGTGCACAGTAAATGTTTGGGAAAGCATAAAGGACAAGATAAAGTGTTCATGCTTTGTACTGTTTCCTGGAGCTTCCTGTAACCTGCTGATGGCAGATTCCTAGAAAGGAACTCTGGGGTGGTTCTGGGCAGTGCTGCAGGCAATATCGGCCTGGCTTCCATTCCTAACACCTCATTTCAGTAAGACGGATGTCTTGGAATTTAGATCCAGTTTTCGTCATTCTGTAGATGATTTTTATTTTCAGTGTTTGGAAGTCACAGAAAATTAAGGAAGTCTGAAGCCCTGGATTCCTTCCATGAGCCTTCCTGACCCACGGACATGTTGATAAGGTTGTTAAAATAGACAAGTCAATCACATTCTCACTCACTTATTTATTTAGATTTGTTCCTCCATGGCTCCCTGCATCCATTCCTGGCTTTGGCTTCCTCTCTTGTGCTGTGACAGAGGGAGAGAACTGGCAAGGAATCAGAACAGACAGCCTGTGGCTGCACAGCAGCAGCGAAAGCAGTTGCATGTGCTTAAGAACAGCAGCTTTTATTTTTACCCGACAAATTGATATGAGCAGATGGAAGAGTCTATTAGTGTCAGTGGCTACCTGGAATAAATTGAAACTTGCAATCCAGAACTAGGATGAGGAGTAAGGAACAAAACAGATAGATTTTGATATATTTTGAGACCTTAAGTCCAATGGAGACCATAAAACATTTTCATGAAAATGGCTAAAAAATTTATTAATTGGCCTAGAGCCAGAAGTTTAACGTATTTCTGTCAACATGTAGAAATGAAAACAATTTAAGGCTTTTGTCTAACACATAGGATTTCTCTGCAGAAAAGATAGTATTGGCTTTTTATTCAACTTTGATGCTGAGAATGAATTTAAAAAAAAAATGGGCTGTGGAAAACATCAGCCAGCAGACAGTCAGTATGAGAAGCTTTATAATTGAAAAGTAAAGCGTGAAAAACTTGGAAGTTACAAGTTTTTAGCAATCGTTTTTCCATGGCCATTGAGAAAGTGAGCGACTTGTTTTTCTATATGGTGGGAATAATAGCATGTTTTTATCTACTGTGCACCAGCATGAACATGATTAGTTGACATTTGCACAGATGCTTGAGAAAAAAAGCTTTTAGGTCAAACAAAACAGTGCAGACAGTTTTGGGGGTTTTGGTTTGCATCCAGAAATGGTAATAAAAGTCTCATGCTAGGCATAGATTCCACCATTCAGATTAAAGACTTTTCCTGAACAAATTTGTGATTAAGAGGTACCAAATAAATAGCAATAGAAACAGTGTTAATTTAGTGTGCTAACATATGGTTGCGAAATGCAACTTTCAGGAGGTTATAAAATCAATCATTTTTTACAAGTAACCTGTATGCAATGATTACTTTTACACAGCTGTGAGTAAAAGTAATGACTTTTTCTCTAGTTTTAAATATCCTGGAGTTAATTCCTTCCAATATGTGCATTCTCTTGGCATGTAGATGCAGCTAAAGATGTCTGTGACTGATACTGAATCATGCACAGTGTATGACAGTTTGATTTGTTGGATACTCTGCTATAAGTATCTCTGCTTTAAGTATCATTAATTTTGCTGAACTGAAAAAAATCACACTGCAGTCTCCTCTACATTTGAATAGTCACCTGCTGAAATTTCTGTCTAATATCTGGAAAATTTGTACCTAATTTTTTTTTTCAGGGTGAAGTTTTGAGAGTTGCTTTTAATGAGTCCAAGTGTTAATAGCCTTCTTCTTCTTTTCTTTCTTCTCTTACTGCACTGTCCAGTTAGTCACTTTGTGACTAATGTTTATGGCATCTTTGTGCATTTCTTTCTGTATATTTTTGTCAAACTTTTCTTAGACTACAGCTTGTATTTTATCATTTTTTATTTTTCAACTTTACATAATTGCACTTTTTTTTTTTCCTACAGTATCTTCTTTACGATATAGGCACAGCTGTTAAAGAATTATGTCCAAGAGTTCTCTAAAATTGCTCACAGAATGTTTTTATCCATTCTCAATGGATGATAAGAATGAAAATGCAAACACATGCACATTGGGTTAGGATTTGGTATTAATTCATTAGCAATAAAGGGTCTCTGAAATACCAGTTATATACACCTTACGGAGTTGTTTCTGTAAGGTAAAGATTCATCCTGTTTAAAATGGAGGACAGAATAACTACATTTTATCTTTTCTGTTCCAGTTTTGAGCATTCCAAGATAGAGAAACAATTTCATAAAGGATATTATTTTAAAAGACAGTATGTGGCATATGAGAAATGTTTTATTTGTATATAGATTCAAAATATTTAAGGAAATAGTGCCTTAGGTGTTTAATTGTAGGAATTGGAATGGAATGGATTTTGCTGTTATTTTGAGTGGTGAGAATATGATGGGTTATCTACAAAAATGGGTGACAGCAAAACACCTTTTATAAGTCAGCTATTTGGTGAGATACATTGGATGCCTATAAATGCAAAAGTATTCTGTTCAGTAGCACAGAGTTGTAAATATAGCAGTTAAAACACTTTTTCTCAATGTATTCTTGATATAAATTCCCATTTGTAAAATGCTTAAAGATTTCCTGTAAGCTCTATCTCAGAATCTTCCTATTCTGAGCTGGGGAAGAGCAGCATTACTGACTAGTCCAGAAGAGGCTACACATTGTGCTGCTGGAGCAGCCTGGATGTTGGTCCATCTTTGTCATTCCTTTTACTAATCCTTCACTGTCTTTTGAAAATTTTAAAGTTTTGCTGAGTATAGAGGGAATGGCAGGGATGAAACGTGATTAACTCAAATAGGGAAAGCGTTTTGCAGCTGTCAGTTCCACACCAGCTAAAAAGTTTTGGTGTTTGTTTGTTTGTTTTTTGTTTTTTGTTTTTTTTTTTTTTTAAATTGGTACGTCCAGATGACTATAAAGTGTATAAAATGTAAAGTTTGGGTAGCACACAATTTGTAGTGGGTTGGAGGGATTAACTGTAAAAAGGCTGCATTACTGTTTTCTCTTGTAGATCACAGGTGTTCATTCAGAGCAATAAGTTGGAGAGAGAATTCATTTTAGACTAAAGAATTTAACTTCTTAGTATGTAATAGCCACAGAACATCTTGGGAACTGGTGATATATCACATATGACAAAGGATGAGGCAGCACAGCCCGTAGGGATTATGACATATTGCTGTGAATATTCAGTGCTGCTCTTTTCAAAATAGCCAAATGAGGCTCTGTCTAGAAAAGTCTGCAAACTTCTTAGTGCTCTCTCAACTCAGTATTTCTCAAAATAAATGAGAAATGCTAACTTGAGAGGGCACTAAGAAGTATTTAAAGATTATTAGTTTATTGAGCTGTAAGAATGACAGATTCATGAGCGCAGAAAGGATTTCAGCTTCCACTCTCTGTCCGCTCCCTCCTTAAGAATCTGGTATCTTGCTCTGGAGCACCTATGAGAAATAAGATTTTTCTGGCTACTTCTGAACAGTGATGCAGACCTGAGTTATCAACAAAATATGCAGTAACTTGATTCCCAGTGCAGCTGATCCTTAAATGGCTGGTCTGTGTGTGACATAAAAGAAGTCATTTATGACACAAAAAGCTTATTTTACTTTGAATTCTGTTCTGAGGTTCTGAGTGAAAGATCTATGTATTTATTTATTTTTAAATCAATCTGGTAAATCATACCTGATTAGAATGGAGCTTTTTAAAGTAACTTAATTTACTTCTTCAACAAGGAACATTCTCAAAAAGAAAAAAAAAAAATCATTTTCTAGCACTTTTAGCCATATTATCTGTAGCATCAACTGCACTTGTATGAGGGGAGGGAATTTGGAAACTATAATTTTGGGAATATATTAAGTATTCTGTGGGTAAAGAAAAAGGAGACAGCTGCTTAACTGAAGTTTCTGCATTGCATCCCTTGTTACCTGAGATCCGTTGAGACCGGGTGCTCTCCCAGCTTATGCACACCCAGAAATTCCTCTGCAAAGTGTTGGTTTACTCAGAACAGCATGCTCACAAAACCTGTCATAAAATAGGCAACTGTATCTCTAGAACAAACTTCATTCTTATTGTGCTTGTTCTCAACATGATGGGCAGTCTGGAGAGTCAAACTGGTGATATGCATTGAGATAACATTGTGCCCGCTGTTGACTAAACCTACCAGATTAACCCACTACTAATTTTTGACTCAACAAATACTAATTACAAATTAATTTTTAAAACATGAAATTTCACTGAACATGGACTATGCATATCTGGCAAGGAATCTTTAAACTGCATTGGTAATATATAAGGGGGCTAGGAAAATGGGGGTGGATCTTGGTTCCCAGCAGCTTTTCTCTTACTTCTCTGAAAAGCCTGTTGACTGTTCATTTCATGGTAAACAGGTTCTTGCTTTCCTAATTGAATATCCTAATAAGAATGGTATACACTTTTGACATTATGTTGATGACATAGCATTTTCACAGAGATTTTCAGGGAGGTTCTCATGCTGTTGGCTTGTAATGTTCAATTATTTCAGTAGCAGTAGCTGTATTTCAGCAGAAATTCAACCCAAAAGATATGAAACACATTTATATTTTGATTGACCAGAATGGTAAGATTCTTGTGAAGACATTCATAATACAAAATATGTTTTAGACTCTGTTGTGGTTGTCCAACTGAAAGCAGAAAAACATTTGAAATTGATTCTGTGAAAGTGTAAGATATTTTATAGAAAACAGCAATGCCTATTCCAAGTATGTACACTTAAAAAAAAAAAAAAAAAGGAGCAAGATGCCACAGGGAGAAAAGTAGTCTTGAGGCAATCCTAGAAATGTCATGAATTAGGATAATTCTCTCCCACACATTAATGCAATTCTAGGCAAGTCATAAAATTTTGAATGAATTGTAGGAAATTGCTATATCAAATGATATAACCAGTTTCTGTAAGGATGCCATATACAAACTGCAGTCATGCCCTTATCGTAGAGAGGAGAAGATGATCTTAATTTCACTTAAACACCTTTATAGGCTTTTTGCACAGAATATCATCTGATTTTAATACAGAAAGTAAAAAATAATTACTGTCATCCTGTAGCTTGCTCTTCACAGAACTTGCATTAAGAACATTTCCTTTCAAATTAGTTCCTGCAGTGATTTCTGAAGCTGGCTCAGTTAGGAATTATCTTTTGGTGTGATGAGGATATAAGAAAACTTTATAAATTAATGGCTGTATGTACAACCAAAACTCCATACAGGTCAGTCAGTATACGCACCCTTGTGGACCTGTGAGTTATCATCTGAGAATTCCCAAACTGAAGCATCATAGGAAATTTACGTAGTTTTTATAGTTAGTAAGCTTAATAAAACCCAACATAATATTTTAATCTGAATTAAAATGGATTAAAAGTATTCATCCTTCCCCCACTCTGTTTCCACCACTACAATTTTTGACCTTATTCTTCTGGTACAACATACTTGTCATTAGAATTCAGATTTATCCCTGCTGAGTTTAGAAGAACAAAAAAGACTTCATTATTTATATTTTACTGTGAATTGAAGACAACAAAAGAAGCCAAAGAGTCTAATAATTTATTTACATTTTCTAAGTAAACTGTGGTGCTGTTCTGTATATCAGTTTTCTGTACAGCTTGTGAACGCAGATGATATTAAAAAGCAAAAAGAAGGAAATACTTTGCAGTCAACTTATGCAGTTCATTTTATCATGAGCAGATACTTGCTACTTTTCTGTTTCTTTGCTGTTTTAAAATGTATTTAAAGAGAATACAGCAAGCCTTATTTGACAGTAATTCTACATCTTTCAGAACTGGTGTTATGTGGAAATCATTAAGTGGTTAATCTGTATTTTTGGGAAGATCTACTCTATGGTAGCTGAGGATAGATTAGAAAAACTATCTATATGTCCATTTTTATTTTGAGACAAATCCTGGTTAGACTCTGAGAAGCATAAACATAGCCCTAACCTTGTATTGTCTATAATCTGTGTAAGCTCTTATGGGAAGGATGTGAGCTCACTAGTTTTCCTATCTGTATTGGGAATTGATGATACAGAGCTTGGGGTAAAGATCTTTTACATTTTTGAGCACAGTGAAGACTTCACCTTACTTTCAACCTATGGGTACACATTTATATATAAACATACACAAAATTAAGAAGAAGGAATGGAAACAATATTCATACTCTGATAAATGATTGGCCAGAAGAGTCTTGTCTGGACACAGTGAAAAAGAAAGAGTAGTGCTAATAGGGAAAGTGAGTAACTGCAAGGGAGATTATTTAGATCCATTCTGCTGAATCATGCAGAACAGAGATACTGTACCCTGCACTTTTGTTAAAAAATAGGAATATAGAAAGAAAACTGCTATAATTATGTGAAGTTTTTTTATAGTCACACATTTTTAGTGCAAAAAATTTGAAAGCTCTTAAGACTTGTTTCATTTCAGATCATCCTCTCAGTAAGCATTTTGTAAAAAAACCTGAATAGAAAGTGAACATGAAAGCACTTCATGAAAGATTACTTTAAACACTGAAAGACCTTTGGTATAATTTTCGCCTCTCAATGCCTTTTACTTGTTGTATGTAAGTATCTCAAAGATAATTTCTCAGTTTTCCCTAAATGTAGTCAAAATAGTATATTTTGCTACATTTTAGTCTCTGAAAATCAATAATGGAGTTTGGTTGTCAATTTTTGTGCGTCCTGTAGTCTTTCAATGCAGAACACCAATTTTCATATGATTATAAAATGACTGATTTGGGTCAGAATTGCTTTCAAGTACAAATTATGTATGAAGGATGAAAAAGCCCTTATGTTCTGATTTTTTGCTATATAGTAACTAGAGGTACAGAAAAGAAAACATTGTGAAACACTTGCTGTGATGTGCAGTTTGCATACAGTTGTGGAATCTTCCCAAAATCCTGCATTCTATTTGACAGATGACAAAAGACCAATATCATTTGTATACAATGAGAAACATGGCTGTTTGCGAGCTTGTTATTGTTCACTGCTATGTCTTGATCTAAATAAAAGTTTCTCTGTGGGTCCTACAGTCTCCAAAGGCTCTACATACATGCGGAAATAAGTGGTAAGGACTGCATAGTAGAATTACAGCAGTTGTGTTTAGTTCTCATATTAATATGGTATTAGACTTCTAAAAGTGAATAGGTAGAAAATTATATGTATTATCTTGAGAATGTGATCAACTTATGCATCTCTTTAAGATTTTGATTTTTGTTAACTTCTCAGGTTGGTACAAGATAATGTAGGAATGGATATCTCCTTTGCTGAGGGTGTACTGAGCCCCAGTTCTACAGAGATGAGACCTGGTAAGAGAAGCCATTACTCATTTTCTTAATTATAGCTTATTCCCTTGGCATTTAATTATGTCGTAAGAAAGATGTTTCTGTGCTGCTAAAAAAATAACAAAATAAAAAGTGTTACATTTGTTGTATCTGGTCAATTTTCTCCTTCACTTGACAAATTATAATTGTAGTGTGCACTTTCCTCTTGTACGTCATTGCCATTGCTTGTTTAGTCCTTGCAAGGTTTAAGTAACTGCTATTATTTATCTTGTATGTGAATACTATAATTGAACTAAGTTAAAGTCAGAATATTTCAAACAGTAGACCTTGAAATGTGGCACATTATGCAGTGGCAAGGGACAAAGCTATACCTAACTTCTGTTTTATTGAAGACTACATTTGTTTAAGACTGGACATGAAACTCAGGGCTTTGTTTGTTTGTTTGTGTTGTTTGGTTATTGTATGTATTATTAGTTATGTCTAAAGACGTAGTTCTTATTTGCAAATCTTTACCTCTTGGCATAGCAGAAGAGACATAACAAAATAGGCAGGAGATTTTAAGTTGTATCATTTTCTTCGAGATTCAGCAGTGTGTTTGTTTATATATTTATATTTAGTATTATATATAATATATTATATATATTATATATATTATATTTATTATATTATTTATATATTTTTCTTTTAAATTTTAAACCCTGTGGATCAGACTGTGTACAAAGCTTGATTTTTGGTTGGTAATTGTAAAATAGTGTACCTGGATTTCACATCATTTAAATGCTTCTAGCTACATCTGCAATCCCTGCACATGCTTGTTCTATTTTTTTAAATACTAATGTGTAATTTTTTTGTGTAGTAGTAGTAGTGATAGTAAGTGGTCTTAAGTGTTTCTAAAATTATCTTTCCCAGTGTGCTTGATAGTGATTTGTAAGTGTGTGGGAGACAAATTTTATGTTCTCTTTTTATCTCTGTTTTTTCAGAACCTCCCAATTCTCTTGATCTTAATGGTACCCATCCCAGAAGGATAAAGCTCACAGCTCCAAATATCAACCTTTCCTTGGATGAGAGTGAAGGTTCTATACTTTCTGATGATAATTTGGATACACCAGATGAAATTGATATCAATGTGGATGATCTTGACACTCCTGATGAAGCAGACTCTTTTGAATACACTGGACAAGGTAGTTTTCTTGAACGTAGTTGTAGAATACATCTCTGTTTTTTTGTTTATTGTGTTCTTGTCTGTTGGCTATCAATACGTTTAGTGTATTGTAGATAGAGTGTGAATTTCCAGATTTTTTTTCTGCTATTTTCTTCTCCTCTGTAAAGTAATACATTTGACTAATGCAGACTGCAGAAAAAAATAGTACAGCTGATCAAGTGACAGAATAAAATAAGAGGTGTTTTTAGAGTACCTGAAGAACCATATAGGAACTGTACTCATTAATTTGATGCATGAAAATCTTAACTTTTTTACAATTTACAACAGAAAGAACCTTTAAGAAGAAATACGTTTAAATTGAGTTTTCCCTTGCATTTAAAATCTTTGTTGCTCATTAGGTCACTATTATTTGAAAACTGTAGTTGCATTAATTTGAGTTGTGTTGCTGAAGAGGCTTTACTTTGTATTCATCTTCATTTCTCATTAGAAGACCAATTTCCTCATGGGTAGATGCAGAGAATCTGATGAATTGTTAGATGTTTGGAATATTCCGTACCAAAGGATTGATCTAACACACGCACACAGTTTTGTAGTGTTGTGACCAATGTGGGAGCCAAAATCTGTCTGCTGTGGAGCAGATTTTGTCTTTTTGCAAGGCCTGAAGTAAGCAAATTCAACTACAGTGATTTTGGTAGCATTTATATTTATTGAAAGCATTTATCCCCAGATTTTTTTTTTATATTTTCTAAATGTGATTTTTGGTAATATTTTTACAGTTGTGCAGTTTGATTTTAGATATACTTTGTTGGCAAAGCATCCTTCAATTACTTGAGTCACAAGATAATAGAAAAGCAGAAAAACCACATATTTTATTAAAATAAGCTCTTGATAAAATGAGGAGGTTATGCATTATGGATCTGATAGCTAACAGTAGCCGTAAGGGCTAGAGCAGAATGGTTTAAATGCATGGTAACTAACCTCTGTTAAAACCTTTTTCCGTTCTGTCACTGTAGTGTGACCAGTACATGCTGTGTTGTTACAGCTCTCATAATATGCCTGCCCCACATCAGTGTTTCTGGAATACTGTCACTAACCCATGTTAATACTGAGAAGACCTTGCTGTTGAAACTGTAGAGAACAGTGGCTTTCTAGCTTGTAACCCTCAAACTGCTAAAGGCCCATTTGAAATGTAAAAGGCAGCTAAGAAAAACAAGACTCATTGCTGGAAAACTGACAGTTCTGTAGAACAAGAAATGCTGAAACCCACTAGTGTAAAAGAATGATCAAGAAGAGTCAGTACATGCAAGAAGCTAGATGAGAGTAGGAACACTGAAGTCTTAAAATAAGTAAGTCTTAAACCTGACTTACTTAGGGATTGGTAAACATCAGTTTCACAGTTTTGTGATATCTGAACCAGGAAGAAACTGTGTGCTCAACGTGTATCTTTTGTTTTGGGGAATATTGCATTTCTATCAAATTTAGTGGAATTGCTGAGAAGTTTTATTGCAGAAACTGGTTTTACAAATTAATAATCATTAAATAGATATGTCTTTACAGGTAGGCGTCATGTGTCTTGACACATGGTTTGCACACACAATCCTTTTATTTTTGACTTCATAAAGTTTATTTAATTCATATGACAAACTTGTGTGGTTTAAGGACCATGTACTTCTATTTGTGTATTTATATAAGCAGCATTAATCAAAGAGGAATCCAAAGACAAAGCAGTATGTAGAAAGATTTAAGGACTTTTGTTAATAATTGTGTTCTTAACATCTTCTCAAATAACATATCTTCTTCTAATTAACTGCCAAATCTTCTTGTGAATCTCTTTCAAACAATATGTTACGTATGTAACAGAGTATTTCACTGTATCTTTACTGCTACCTTATTTCTTATCTTACGTCTTTAGAACCAAAATGATGCTTCATGGAGAAGAGTTCATTTCACTGGTTTATTTGAAATGTATACAAAGGATAAAACGTACAGGATTTTTACTATCTTTACTGCTAGAATAAATTATTAATAAACTAATGGACTAGCCTTCAACAGGAGTAGGAGAACAAAAGAAGAATAAATATATATATGTGTATATATACATATTCACAAGAAGGCACTATGTTACAATAACTAAAGGAATAAATGAATTTTTTCTACTTGTGGACAGAATCAGCTTGTAACTAGCTATTAAGACTGAAAAACTGGAATTAGGTTAAATTTGTTGCAAGAGCCATATTGTCAATGTGCTATAGAAATATAGGTTTTGTTCATAAGCTTCAGGATTTTTCTGAAACTGAAGTCCAGCAGAGTGACTATGCAATGAGACTCTATAATCTCCAGTCAACCAACAGTTTATTGCTTGTGATCTTTGTGCTTGTGGACACTGTGTGCTTTCATATGTCCTGGTATGAACAGGCCAGATTTCCTTGCTGCTTCTTGTCTGGAACAGAACTGAGAGGGAATTTCTGTTCAGTGTTTTGCATTCTGGAAGGGAATTCAACCTCAGAGAAAAGATCCTGAGGAACATGAATGCTGCAGTTGAGGTATGCAGGTAGTCATTACCTTATGACAAAAGCAGAGGACCTCAGATGCTCTTATGGGTATTAGATGTGAAGAGACTGGAGGACAGCTGGGATAGAGGAACAAGTTCAAAAGCTGTAGCTCTGTAGTAATTCCTCTCTAGACAGGGGACATCACTGCATTCACTTTTAGTTCCATAATTTTGCATTTTAGCATACCAGCAACACAAAGAATTTTTAAGACCTGCAGGTCAGTACCTACAGTAAGCAGCTAATGAGTTGTATGTACTTACTGGATGAGTCTTACGTGATTCCAAGGTGTATAATCAAGGAATGTACAGATGTTATAATTATGAAATATACAGGAGAGTTTGGCTAAGTGGGTTATTACACCAAAACAGAATAGATAGAGTGCTTACCCTTGTCCTGGGCTCACTGTAAAGCTCCAAAGGAGGGATCTCCAAAAAGAGATCCTTCCCCACTGGTGATCTACTCTTAAATGGGTCTAGGAGAGGGGGACCCAGGCTCCACCCGTTCCAGCAGCACAGGTGAATTGCCTTCACCTGTGCTCCCAGGGCTGACTCATTGCTCACCTCAGGTGATCACTCAGAGGTTCAGGCTGTGATTCAGCAGTTCCCATACACCAGACAAATGCAAAAATTCGCTGCTGGTATTGTGCACAGTGCTATTCTTTCTACCATCAGAATGATGAAAAGTTAAGCAAAAGTGGAAACATCACTTAGTGACTCGTGAAATTCTTCTCAAAAAAACACAGATCCGGGCTATAAAAATCCAGTTGATACCAATTATCTACTTGAAATGAATATAAAAGGTAAAATATTTACAGCCTGTACGTGAATATGTAATGCATAAAATTTTATTTTTCAGAAGAGCAGAATGCTGCTAAAGATGCTTCCCAGGAGGAGTCTGAATCAATTCCAGAATATACTGCTGAGGAGGAGCGAGAAGACAACAGGTTATGGAGAACAGTGGTTATAGGGGAACAAGAGCAAAGAATTGATATGAAAGTCATTGAACCTTACAAAAAGGTTATTTCACATGGAGGTAGGAAAACTTGGAATGTATTTTTTAGATTGATGTGAAAAACCATACCTTCATAATCATGATTTATTTCTATTTTATTTCAGTTATTCTACTAGCAATGAGAGTGTATTTTTCAGCCATGGCTATAAGCAATTAATTGGCAAACTCCGTCAAATTACAGAAGCGTTATTGTGTCTTAAAACCGATAATGTTATGAAATACAAGTTTCAAGCTTCCATTGGAGTAGTAAATGGACTACCGACATAGCATCAGAGTGAGCCATCCTGTTTTCTGGTCATTGGATGCTGATTCAAAAAATAGTTTTGAGTAGATATTGTCAGCTGAAGACCCCAGAAAGCCTTCAAAAGATCTGAAGTCTATTCCAACCTTTGGAAGCCTAGTGGGAGAATATTTTCAGAAAAATAATATTACAAGTCTTTCCTACTCAATTAGAAGATCAGCCAGTGTTTATTTCACACTTTCCTGCAATTGGCTCTGTATCTGTAAAAGTGGTGGCTGACACAGGAAGACTCTGTAACCTTCACAGATAGACCTGGTCTATACGTGTAGCACAGGGCTAAATTTTTCTTGGAAGAGATGGAGAGCCTAATTTTGATCTGCTTTACATTTCTATTGTCAGTGACTACATAAGTGAAACAAGTAACAAAGTCAGACAACCAACATAAGCCAGACTTTTCAATCTGGCAATTGATACTTTAAATACAAAGCACATTCATATGCAACAAATAAACTGAGATACATATGCCAGTAACAGTTTAGTCACTGTCCTACAGAATTTTTTTTTTTAAAACTTTGTTTTCTAGATTGTAGCATACTTACTGCATTGCAGAATCACAGAGTGGCCAGGGTTGGAAGGGACCTCGAGGATCATGAATTTCCAACCCCCCTGCCACATGCAGGGCCACCAACCTTCCCATTTAATACTAGACCAGGCTGCCTAGGGCCCCATCCAACCTGGCCTTGAACACCTCCAGGGATGGGGCATCACAGCCTCTCTGGGCAGCCTGTTCCAGCATCTTACCACTCTCACAGTTAAGAACTTCCCCCGGACATCCAGTCTAAATCTTCCCTCCCTTAACTTAAAACCATTTCTCCTTGTCCTGCTGTTGTGTACCCTTTCAAAGAGTTGACTCCCCTCCTGTTTTATAGGTGTTTATAAGCACCCTTTAGGTACTGAAAGGCTGCATTTGGGTCACCTCGCAGCCTAGCTCCCTCATCCTGTCTTCATAGGGGAGGGGCTCCAGCCCCCTGATCATCTTTGTGGCTCTCTTCTGGACCCTCTCCATCAGCTCTCTGTCTTTCTTGTACTGCGGATTCCAGAGTTGGACATGGTACTCCAGAATGTATGAATGTATGAAGAAGCATGGTACTCTTTGATTGTAGATACATATGTCTAAGTAACTGGAGTGGCAAAAGAAGAAAAATATAATTTTCTTTTGGATTTCTATTGCCATGGTAAAGATCGTGTTATTTTTCTGCCATTTATAGTTGAAGCATTATATAAATTGTCTTGAAAGCCTTCTAAGGATTTTTAATCTATGTAATGGTAATCCCCTCTGTGTTTCTAAGGCATAGGAAAAAAGATACTGCCTTATTCCATAATATTTTACCAAAGGACAAGTAGGTCAACTCAGTGCTTTCTCTTTGAAACTGCGTGGGACAATCTCAGAAAAAGAAGACATAACAGAGACTTGAATTAAGGTGTGAGTGTGTGAGGTGAAATGTAGTTGACTTCTTTTTGTTTCTTTTAAGAAAATTTTGAAATTCCTACATGTCAAGCTCTTAAAAGGTGAAAGAGCTGAAAAGAGAAATGGAGCTTTCTCCCCCTCCCTGCATGCGTCTGTGCTAAGAATGTGATATTACTTTTTATATTTGACCTTAAGATCTTTGCTGATACACCAAGTTCAACTAGCCATACCTATGTCTAATGCAGTACTATTTGTTAGTACTGCTGGATCCTAACATCAGTTGAAGTTGTGCCACCTCATGCCTTCTCACATGCCCTAACATGGTTTTACCTCATTCTTCTTTGGCTTGAACTCATTTGCTAATTCTCAAGCTTTTTTCCCTGTCTGTGTTTTCAAAAAAGATGGGGAGCGAGGCAATAGTGTGGAATTGCAGAAGACAGTGGACTTGCTGGGTTGCTGTTGTATTGTGGCTTCTGTAGCTACAGAAGCCTATCTATAGATTAAATAGCCTCTGAGAGCCAGTGAGATATTACTGCACAGAATTAAGACATCCCTTCCATGTCAGCATTACGGAAGGAATGGAGTTTAGGCTAATGATAGGAAGTATTCAGTGTACAGACTGTTCTGAAGTGGATTAAGTCTTGGTTTACATTCTCAACTTGATGTTAACAAAATAAATAACTACTATTAGCTTATCTAATACATTATATTTACTCAAACCTACCAAATCAAATCCAGAAGGAAAGAAGTCTAACATCATCCTTTAGCAAGCTGCTTTACCAAATCTTCTAATGAAGTAAAATGGACAAAAACTTATTTCTGACATGCAGGTTTTTGCCTCAGAGGCTTATCCTTTCTTTCCCCCTATTGAGGCAGTGGTGGTTTTCAGTCTTCTGAGAAACAGCTGAGGGCCCTGAATGAAGAGTGCCTTTGTGCTTGTCTTTATGGATGGGATGGTGTTGAGATTAAACACCTGTAATTCTCTTTGAGATGGAAAGACCTCATGGGCATATGCCTTGAAACACTCATTTGGTCTGGGATTATGCATTTTTCCAAAGTAATAAAAAAATGACTTCCTTGATATCAATGTCATCTGGTTTTCCTAGTTTCAGCTACCTGAGGCTCAAGTTCTGAGTGATAAAGGAGAAAAACCAGTCTCTCAGTGCTTTTCCAGTTAGCACACACAGACAGCGTGTCTTTCCAAGAAGAATTCTATTTTGCTCTACTGCTGCATACATAGGACCATAGAATCATAGAATCACAAGGATGGAAAGGACCTGCAAGATCATCTAGTCCAACCGTCCTCCCGTCACCATTGCTACCACAAGCTACTAAACCATATCTTGTAGCTCCTCATCCAGATGCCTCTTGAACACTGCCAGGGACGGCAACTCTACCACGGCAACTCCACAGGCCATTCCAGTGTCTGACCACTCTCTAAGAGAAAAAGTTCTTCCTTATGTCTAATCTAAATCTCCTCTGGTACAACTTGCAACCATTTCCTCGGGTCCTGTTTATTGCCTGGGAGAAGAGGCCAAACCCCTCCTCATCACAACCTCCTTTCTGAAAGTTGTAGAGTGCAATGAGGTCTCCCCTGAGCCTCCTCTTCTCCAGACTAAACAATCCCAGCTCCCTCAAGCCGCTCCTCATAAGACTTGTGCTCCAGACCCCTCACCAGTTTTGTTGCCCTTCTCAGGACATGTTCCAGGGCCTCAATGTCTTTCTTGTAGTGAGGGGCCCAAAACTGAACACAGTATTCGAGGTGTGGCCTCACCAATGCTGATTAGAGGGGGATGATTACCTCCCTGCTCCTGCTGGTCACCCTATTTCGAATGCAGGCCAGGATGCTGTTGGCCCTCTTGGCCTCCTGGGCACACTGTTGGCTCATGTTCATCTGAGCATCTCCCAGCACCCTCAGGTCCCTTTCCTCTTCACAATCATCCAGCCACTCATCTTGAAGCCTATACACTGCATGGGGTTATTGTGGCCAAAGTGCAAGACCCCGCCCTTGGCCTTGTTGAATCTCATCCCATTCACCTTAGCCCAGCAATCCAGCTTATCTTGGTCCCTCTAAAGGGCCTCCCTACCCTCAGGCAGATCAACACTACCTGCCAACTTGGTGTCATCTGCAAACTTACTGAAGGTACACTTAGTCCCCTTGTCAAGGTCATCAATAAAGATATTAAGCAAAATGGGCCTCAATATTGACCCCTGTGGGCCACCAGCTGGACTTAACTCCATCAACTACTACCTGTTGGTCATGGCCCTCTAGCAAGTTCCTTATCCAAAGAAGAGTATGCCTGTCCAGGCAATGGACAGCCAGTTTGCCAAGGAGAATACTGTGAGAGACCATGCCAAAGCCTTTGCTGAAATCTGGGTAGATTACATCAACAGCCTTTTCCTCGTCTACCAGTCTGGTCACCTAGTCATAGGAGGAGATGAGGCTGGTCAAGCATGACCTGCGTTTCATGAACCCGTGTTGGCTGGGCCTGATCCCCTGGATGCCACGCACATGCCATGTCCATAACTTTCCCTGGTACCGAGGTCATGTGACAGGCCTGTATTTTCCTGGATCCTCCTTATGGCCTTTCTTGTAGATGGAAGTCACATAGGCAAGCCTCCAATCCTCTGGGACCTCTCCAGATAACCAGGGGCACTGGTAGATGCCCGACAGCGGCTCAGCAATCACCACCGCCAGCTCCCTCCTCATTCTAGGATGGAGCCCATCTGGTCCCACAGACTTGTAACAGTCTAGATGGAGGAATTGTCTCCACCTGAATCACCAGGGGGTGTGTTTTGCATAGCATCCCAGACTTCCAGATCAGGGCATAAAATGCCCTGAGGATAACTGATTGAGGAAAGTATTGAGGACCTCGGCCTTCTCCTTATCCTCAGTGGTCACATTCCCTGCTGTATCAAGTAAAGGATGGAAATTCTCTTTGTTTTTTCTCTTACCACTGGTATATTTGTAAAAGGATTTCTTATTCTCTTTGACTGCAGCGGCCAATCTGAGTTCAAGTTGGGCTTTTGCCTTCCTGACTTCTTCCCTGCATACCTTAGCAACTTCCTTGTAATCTCCCCAAGTAGCCTGTCCCTTCTTCCAGAGGACATAGACTCTCTTTTTCTTCCAGAGTCTCAATAATTATTCCCAGTTCATCTACACCGGTCTTCTTTCCCTTGCCTTACGGCATTCAGGAACAGCTGTTCTTGTGCCTTTAAGATTTCCATCTTGAAGAGTGTCCAAGCTTCCTGTACCCCTTTACCCTTAAGGAGTGACTCCCTAGGGACCCCTGAAACAAGTGTCCTGAACAGGTCAAAGTCTGCCCTCTTGAAGTTCAAAATAGCGGTTCTGCTAGTCACCCTTCTGACATCTCCAAGAATAGAGAATTCTGCAATTTCATGGTCGTTCGTTTAAGGTACAAGGTGTTGTGTGAGTATTTCATTTAGTCTTGAGTACTATTCACTAGTATCCAAAAAACATTGTAAAAGTTCTCAGATCTTCTTATGAAAGTGGTGCAAGAGTATTATCCTGGAATTTTCCTGGGAATGTGTTTCTGTCTCCAAGGGAGATGCAGAATTTTCTTCACAAACATTGTCTCCTTTGTGGTTAGTTTTTCCTAGCCTGTTCTGAAAACCTTTCAAATCTTCCTCCTTAATATATCCAGCCTTTATTTCTGGATTTCTTTAGTGGTATCTACATGCAATATTTCTTCCAAATCTTCATAGATGACTTTTTCTTTTCTCTTATCTTGTAAATAAATCCCAGACTTTTAGCTGAGGTGCAGAAGTATATTTGTGTTGCAATAGTATAGGAACTGAAAGGAACTGTGAAGGAGATTGACCAGTATTAATATATCATGAAAAATAGCATTTTTTTTTGGGTAGCAAATAATCATCCTGGAGCACAGAAATGTAATGCTGTAGCTTTCAGAGGTTATCATTAGGCAGTGGTGGAGACAATAGAACACAAGTACAGGGCAATTCGAGTATCCAAGATAAAGAAATACTTTATACAAAACTTGCAGCAAAGTATTTAACTGATCCTCAAGAGTTCTTAAACCACAGTGTCATGCAGACATACCTATAATATCCTGAGGCCTTTGGAGCTGCACAAGCCAACTGAAAATGGATTTCAAGTCCTTAGTCATTATCGTAAAGATGCAGGATGACAAATGTAGGATATTTTCTTTACTGCTTTATTCCTAAGGCTAAGGTGATCATTCAGCACACAATTGCAATTGAGATGTAATGAGCCAGGAGTGCAGGTAACATTGCATTACTTACAAAGTAGAATGATGTTTTTTTTTCTGGCTCTGTTCTACAAAAAAGTTTGCTCATAGTTGTGCTAAGCATTGTTTTCCAGGAATTAAATGTTACTGACTATCCTACTTCGTTATCACTTGATAATTGTTCATTTATTTTGCATCTTCTTCTTCAGCAGTAGATATAATCACTCTATTCCAAGACTTAGAGATTTCTTTTTAAATCTATCCTGTTAGGAGTCTTTGACAAAGATAAAAATGCCTTTTTGTTTGTTCCACAGGGTACTATGGTGATGGTCTGAATGCTATCATTGTGTTTGCTGCGTGCTTCTTGCCAGACAGCAGCCGAACTGATTACAACTATGTCATGGAAAATCTTTTCCTGTGAGTGTTATGTGTACAGTATGACAGAGTCTTCTCAAAATTCTGTAGTGAGAGATAACCTGTCTTTAATTAAGAGGTAATGTGGGTCATTAGAAAGGATGTGATTGGAATGACAAGGAGAGTAGCAGTTTTAGATAAACTGTTCCATCGTGTATTATTTTGCTACTTTTTATCTACTCACCTTCCCAAATTTAGGCATATTTGTCAGAAGTAAATCTGACTGTAGTATCTTCCTAAATGTTAATGAATACAGACAGAATCTCCATCTTCTTGGACGAGCTTCTTGGTCATTGCACTGTTTTACCAACAATTTCCAGTCTTTGCAGAGAACTGCAGGACCTTCAGGGCCTGAGACCTCCAAACTGGCTTCCATTGTTGTTTTTTTTTTATTATGCATTGGCATGATACATCATTGTTATCATATTTTTAATACATACTGTGACTGTGTTTGGGAGTCACAGGCACATTTTTTGATACTTGTTTAAAAAGTATGGGGTGAATAACAGTTGCTGACATAAACAGCATAAACTTTGTTTTCCTTACTCTAGCTGTTTCTGATTCAGCTACAGGTGGTTTCTGTTGGACAGAGCATGAATTTGACCAAAGAAACCCACATTTATCACAGTAGATTACTCTTAATAGCAACTTAGCTTGGCAAGCAAAATATGTGACAGTGACAACTTTCCTAAGTGCCACCAGCTAGTTCTGCTTACAGTTGCTGAAAAATAAATCATTCCATACTATAAAACCCAGTCTGTCAGTTCCACAGCCAGCAAAAGCCTGGCTTTCACCATCTGCAGCTTACAAGGCACAAAACCTTGCACAAGAGCATAAACCCAATCTCTGAACTCCAGTCCTTGAAGATGCACATGATGACAGCCAAAGCCATCGACTCTGTTGACTTGAGAAAAATGAGACTGAGTGCTTTTGTTCTAGGTCAGACATTTTCAGCATTTGCCAGGTCGAACTTCTCATCATCTACAGTAACTGATTTACACTGTGCCCATTGATTTAGATGGAAAGAGTGACTGCAGTTTGATAACTAGTGCACAAAGCTGACAGTAACTGTGGCTGACATTAAAAAGTTGCCCTTTGATGTCACCCAAAACTCTTGTCGTAGGTAGAATTAGTAGAAACAGAGTTCAGATTGGCTTCAGCTAACCTTAAGTTTAGAGATTTTTGTTCTCTCTAACACAGTCAGAACAGGAAAACAGAAAGTCAAATCATCCTTTTTTTTCTTTTCTTTGTTGGCCCATTAATTGTATTTACCTAAAGGGTAAGTTTACAACATATCCAGTAACAGATATGTTTAAGTATTTGGGAACTTTTCACTGTTAAGTCATACACATACACATTTGTATGTGTGTGTGTGGCACGATTCTGATAGATAATTCTGCAGCTGCAGTGTATAAGCCACCTCTAGTTTGTGATTAACAACTTTTCTCAATTGTTTATGGTTTTACAACTACTTTAACATTTCTGGTTACCTTTCTCTTATATATTACCTTAACTAATCCTTTCAAGCTGTCTTCAAAGAGTAGAGTTTGTGCCAAATTCTGAACATTGAGGTCAAATCTTCTCTTTTGAAGCTGACTGATACATTCTAGATACTAAATTTTATAACAGAATCACAACTTGTAAAACTACACTTTGAAAGTCAAAATAAACACTTTTTGTTTTCAGACATAGTGAATTGTTTCATTCTGTGAGGAAAATTCTGCTCATCTTTTCGAACAGTGAAGAAATTACCATTATTATTAAATAGTAAGAAGTTACTAATTAAGCCAGGTTTCCAAGAGACCGTGGCATGCCTAAAACAGCAACTGGTCTATCTCAACCCACAATGAATAAGAGCTGTTGAGGAAAAGTACTTGAGATAAATGAGGTCTGACTAAAAAGTCACAAAAGCTTCCTTTTTGTTGCAGTATTTCTCTTTATTCCTAACGATGAATGTTCATTATTGTAACTGATTGTTCATAATATTCACAATTTCCTTGTGCCTGAGTAAATAGGGACATAAATGTTTGTCAGACTGTCTCTTTAACTAGAAGGGTGGTAGTGTTTTTCCAGAGTACTTTCTTTACTCAGTACACTTTTCTGCATGATTCATTGTCTAGATCTTAAAGCACAAGATGTTGCCCTTTATGGGAAGGGCTGATTTCATAACCTGTCAAGTGGTCAGTGGATTCATTTAAATTTAGGGGTTTTTTTTTTGTGAATGTGTGATGCCCTGGGCAGTAGAGAGCTGCGCTGCACATTGAATCCAGATTTAACCCTGCACATGCTGGACCAGCTGCATATTGCAGCTTGCTTGTAGGCCTTGTTTTTCTCTGCGTCAGCTATGGCCTCGTTTGAACAATCCCACTCTTTCATACTTCACTGTAAGGAGGCAAAAACAGAGAATGCACTAATGGAAGGTATGAAAGAGCAATGAAAATCATTTAGCGAGAAGTAGTCTAGATGGGTTTATCAAATGCTTGGAACTATTCAGTCAGTTGCTGCCTATTTCCTGTTCAGTTAAATATTATCTCTCTGGTGAGAACCAGATTTTCTATTCTTGTTTTAAATAATCTGAATTGTAAGGAGTTAAAGGGTCAGATTAGATCATGAGTCATGCACATACATCTGTTAAAAGGGTATTGTGGTCAGCGATAGAGCTGCCTCTTACAGTGAGAACTCTCAGGCATTCAGTTTTCTAAGGTGTGTCTCAGTAATTTTTCACTGTAGTTTTTACACAAACATACCTTGAGACTGGAGGGCAGAGAGTTCAGTTTGAACTCACAAGTAAGGCAGGCACTTTTGTAATTGATCAGAATATTTGCATATGGACAAGAATATTTAGTGCTACCTTTTCGTGTAACTCAATAGTCTGCTCTTCTGGTAAGGTGTAATTTGTCCTGAGAGTAATGGTCAGTCTAAATACTCATTGCAGACCTGATAAATTTGGTGTTTGGAGTGCTTTGCTCACAAAATGAAGCAAGAGCTTGAACTGTTCTGTCCCGTCCGAAGACAGATTGACAGTCAAGTTCTTTTAGCTCAGAGAATCAGAAGGCTCATAGCTGACAGTCACAAAGATTCAGCAGTGGTAATCTGAGGATTGTAAGAATTACAGACAGGTATCTTATCCCAACCCTTTTAATTTTGCATTGAACAAATGTGGTGGTTAATACTGAAGAGACATTTCTCAACAGTTAATCTTATAATGGCCTGAAATTTCACTCAGTCCATCCATGCTCTCCCTCACAAACTCTCTTAATTTTAATATGTATTAAAAAATAAATAAATAAATAAATAAATTCTACTCATAGTTATAGAGGTAACATTGTGACCAGTTCTAAATTTCTGCTTCAGTTTTAAAAGAAAATAAAACACTGTCTTGACATAAATTACTGGTCTATCTTAATGTATTCCTAGTAGATTTTTTTTTTTTTTTTTTTTTTTTTACTGTATTTAAATAGATAAATATGTGCTCACTTACTTCTGTTCTTTTATCAGATATGTAATCAGTACCTTAGAGCTGATGGTAGCTGAAGACTATATGATTGTATACTTGAATGGAGCTACACCAAGAAGGAGGATGCCTGGACTGGGTTGGATGAAAAAGTGTTACCAGATGATTGATCGTCGGTGAATAGTATTTTTTTTTTCTGATCCACAGTCATTATTTTAAGCACTGTTCATTTCTGTTGTACCTCAGTATGATAGTGTTCATTATATGTTATTTTTGTGAATGATTTTCTTTTTTATTAACCTTTTAAATAAACTATTTTTCTTTCTTAGTTTAAGGAAGAATTTGAAATCGTTCATAATTGTCCATCCATCATGGTTCATCAGGACAATTCTGGCTGTGACACGACCTTTTATAAGGTAGGTAGTGAACACTAGTTATTTGTTATGTCCCAGGAATTCAGAGTACAGAAAGAATACAGAAACAGCCTAAGTAATCCGAAATGGTTGTTGATCTTTCACTGATACAGTTCAGGTGAAGATGACTTCCCTACAAAGAGTGGGGAAAAAGTTGATTTATATGACTTTTCTGTTGTTTAACTATATATTTATGTGGAGTTAGGAATTAAATTTGGTTGGTTTTTTTTTTGTTTTGTTTTTGTTTTTTTGTTTTTTGCTTTTTTGTCTGAGCCCATCAAAAAGGCTTGAAGGAAAGGTTCTGTGGACCCTTTTCACTTTGTGGAAAAAAAACTTGATTAGAGAAAAGATTAAACTATTGTTCTGGATTAAAAAAAAAATAAAATAGTTGATTCTTATTCGAGAAGACTGCCCTGAGATGTTTGAGAACGTAGGAGACTTGTTTCCAAAAATAGTTCTCTACCACCCAACAGTGCTTTGATTAGTAAA
Source organism: Phasianus colchicus (assembly GCF_987193195.1). Taxonomy (NCBI): domain Eukaryota; kingdom Metazoa; phylum Chordata; class Aves; order Galliformes; family Phasianidae; genus Phasianus; species Phasianus colchicus. The sequence goes on from NC_143476.1 coordinate 54,529,064, forward strand.
ACTCAAAAGAATTGTTAGACACTGAAGACTTAAAAATGGGCAAGTATGTGTCTGGAACCTGGAGATCAGGAGCGTACATAGTCAGACATGAGAAAGCATTGCTCCATGCAAAAGAAGAGGCATCTTGTCCACAGAAGCCACACAGAGAGTATGTCATGACAAACTGGCCCTAGAGTACAGAGGTGAATGCTGAAGATGTCTGTCCTATCAGGGTGTTCTGTCCTGACGGAGTAACCTTGAAATGATGAAGGAAATTACTTCTCCCATTGCTGCCAAAGTGTGATTGACTGAGCACCATAACAGAGCTTCTTCCTTCAGATGTGATGATTTTTGTAGAAAGTGACAACTGAAAATACCAGTGTGACATGGAAACAGTACTTGGAATTGTCAGCAGTAATAATAGGGGATTCACCAAGTGAAGTATAACAGGAACTGAAAAAAATATGGGCAAGACATAATGTTGGTGCAACTTTGTAGAATCGCAGAATGGTTGAGGGTGGAAGGGAACTGTAGATTTCATCTTGTCCAACTGGTCTTATTCAACCAGGGCAACCCAGAGTCTGTTGCCTATTCCCATGTCCAGGCAGCTTATGAAGATCTCTGAGAAGGGAAACTCCAGAATAGCCGGGCAACCTGTGTTAGTGCTCCATCATTCACACAGTAAAAAAGCTTCCCAATTTGTAGATGGAACCTCTTGTGTTCCAGTTTGTGTCTATTGCCTCTTATACTGTCTCTGGATACCACTGAAAGGAGCACGGGTGTATATATATATACATGGTGTTGCATTGATGACAACTCTCTCTGAGCCTCCTCTTCTTCAGACTGAACATTCTCAACTCATTCAGCCTCTTCTACCTTCATCATCTTGGTTGCCCTCTTTTGGACTCTTTCCAGCATGTCAGTGTTTCTCCTGTAGTAGGCAGCCATGAACTGGATTCAACACACCAAGTGTGACATCACCAATGCTGATAAGAAATGAAGCATCACCTCTCTATCTGCTAGTGATACTTTGCATAATCAAGCCAAGAATACCATTAGCTTTCTTATCAGGAAGGACAGATTGCTGACTGGTGTTCAGCTTGTTCTCCACACTCGTTAACTTAGAAGATGAGTTGAAGATAGGAGAAAGATGAAGCCCTTTGGTGGACAGTGGAGCACTGTGAGAAAGTTGAGTAAAAAAAACTCTGGGAGACGTAAAAAGAGACAACCAATTCAGTAAAAAGCAATGTAAAGAAACAAACCTGATTCAACTGAAGGCTGATGGATATGGCTCTAAAGCCTAAAACAGTTACTGAATGACTGGCACATGCTTTGAGAATTTCAGAGTGAGAAGTGAATTGGTCCCAAGGCAATGGAAGATGTCCCAAGATAATGAGATAGCTAAAGCATTTAATTTTGATTGCAAATTCCATTCCAAATCTGATCTGTACTCATTTAAACAAATGTGGACATTCAGTTGTATTATTTTTGAGAGTCATAGTCGAATATAAATGCTAATTTGTCGTAATTGCAAAGATGGATAGTGTTGGGACAAGGGGGAATGGTTTTAAACTGAGACATGGGAGGTTTAGGTTAGCTATAAGGAGGAAGTTTTTCACAAAGAGGGTGGTGACACACTGGAACAGGTTGCCCAAGGAGGTTGTGGATGCCCCATCCCTGCAGGCATTCAAAGCCAGGCTGGATGTGGCTCTGGGCAGCCTGGTCTGGTGGCTGGCAACCCTGCACATAGCAGGGGGTTGAAACTAGGTGATCAGTGTGGACCTTTTCAACCATTCAGGCCATTCTGTGATTCTATGATTCTGCGATCACGTGATGTTAATTCATTATGATAACTTTAAATGAATTCTTTCCATATTTTTGTATGTACTTATGCTTTAGAGAGTTTGGTTTTCTTTAGAATTTTTATACATATCCTTGAAAATGTAGAACTTAGTATCTAGGCATTACAGTTTATGATACTGTCTTAAATACTTTCTGAATACTTAAATACTACATTCAGCCTAGCAAGAGGACAGCAAAGTGTTTAATCTTGATTTCAGCCTATTTAGAATTAAAGTGTGCTCATAGCCAACCAAATTCTGTAACTGAAATATAAATAACAAAATGATATATATAGTTATTTAATACATTAAGCAAATGCCTTCTCTCCTTCTCTCTTTAAAGTATTGTAAAAAATATTGTGAGAAAAGTCAATTAACACGTTTCTGTGTCTCAGCTCTAAGTTCAGCAGTAAGATACAGTATGTCAACACATTGGCAGAGCTTCGTGAGATGATTCCAATGGAATATGTGCACATACCAGATAGCATTGTCAAGTAAGTGATGTACATAAAATGTGTATTTGGTCTAATAGAAGTAATTTTACAAACTAGTAACAGTGTTTCAATGTCTGTAAGAAGAATAGAATACCTCTAGCTTATACTACTTTAGATGTTTATATGTTGTTCCATAAAAACTCCGCTATCAAACTCTGTAGCAGGAGAACAGTGTGTTTTTGAAACACAAAACACAATAAGTATATAATCCTAGGGGAACCAAAGTTTATAGGAAGAAGATTTTGTATTGGGCCAAATGATACAATTTGTAAAATGAAGACAATCTTTCCATGTCAGTTCCTTCATCATCATTTTTTGCTGAACAAAAAAATCAAAAGATTACAAGTGTGCCCTTTGGAGGTAAGTATTTTTAAGATATCACAGTATGAAGTGGATATATATTCAGATCAGTGGAAAAAGAGCAGAGATATGTTCAGCTTCATGTTGAGAAAAATTCTTGTAGCAAAAGAATACCAATGCCACTTTCAGCAGTCCAATTGCACCACTAGCAAGAACAGAAATACCACTATGATCATGAGAAGTCCCACCTGTAACAGTCGTATAGGTTTGTGCCAGGATTTGGATGATGTGATTATTTGGTAGTTTTTACTGAAGTGAGATACAATGTGCCAGGTGTATCATATGAACATGTATGTCTTTTCTCTTCCTTCACCCACTCTTGTAAGGTATGATGAAGAGAAGTGTATTAAGAGAAGAATGAGGTAAAATTTGCTTTCTAGCCCATGCTACTGCTCATAGCAGAGTAAACCTGTGTGACAGCCAGTCACCAACAGGTGACCTCAACAGCAGAATGAGAGGCCTTGCAATTTTTTTGTATCCTGCTTTCCCCTTCAAGCTGTTGAGATCAGCCTTCTTTGCCAACAAAACTTACTTATCTATAAATGTCCTTGATTTGGCCCAAGCTGCAGCTAGTTTAATTCTTACAGAGCAGTTGTATGCTTTCAGCTCTATCTACTGGGCATGGCTCAGATCCCTGCTGCTTTTATGTTTCTGCCTCCAAATAATATAAAAAATGAGTTAGATATTAAAGGTGAGTTGAGAACAGGGATAAGTATTACCATAATGAATTGAAGAGCTTTAGGGTCAGTGCACAATACTGTGTGCCTATTTTAGAAGCATGTATTATATTTCTTCTTTGCTCTGCTATTGCTCTGCTTCTCTCTTACGCTCTGCTTGCTTCTTTGTTTCTTTACATCAATAACTTTTACTCATGCAGACTGGATGAAGAACTGAGGGAAGCTTCAGAAACAGCTAAGTAAGATAGCTTTCTGCTGGTCGCTGGCATTGTATTTATTTTGTTCACAGAGATGGATTGAATGCAGTAGTATGTTACATGTTTGGTACAGCAGTCTGTTCATAATTTCAAGTACTGCAGAAGTTGCCACATTTGTGAATTGACTTCCCCTCTCACTATAGGCAACCTGCTCTATCTTACAGTCTAAGCAGTAGTCATACTCTTAGACTATAAAAAAAAACATTTTTTGCTACTTTTGTGATTGTTTCTACAGTCATGGGGAAGACTGAAATTACTTTTTTACTCTGTCAAAGATTTTTATTACATATTTTCTCTCCTTCGTATGTTGGATGATTAATATAAATTTGCGAAGATAAATCTTTAAAACTTGTTTTACAGTTTATGAAGGTAATAATAGCTATTTATTCTCAGCTTTTTCTGTATCTTTTCCTGTCTTTCTGCTATTGTTTGGAAGGGCTGGTGGATTAATGCTTCATAATGTTATATCACTATATGGTATCTTGATAAGTCAGTGACAGATGATGATCAGCTATTTTAAACATGGAATTGTACTTTGAGTTTAAGATGCTAAGGTGGTGCCTTGTAAAATATCTTAGAAATTTTTTAGCTGGACGGACACAGTCTTTGATTCATTAAGCTGAACTTACCACAATTTGTGCATTCTACTTTTTCCATGTGTGCATTGTACACGAGATACCAGAGAAGGGAGCCAATCAGTTCAAGTATGATATTTCTCCTACAATTTTATAACAGCCTTTTGGAGGTTTAATTTCAACTTCTTTCCTTTAAATTATGGGCTTGAGAATTTTCGTCTTACAACTTCTTTGTTGTTTTCTCTCCTTTTGTGTGGTATGCATTTTCCTCAACTTCTCCTCAACAATTTACTCAACTTTGCTTTTAAAATGACCATCAAGAAATGCTACAAACACTTGCAAATACTTTTCGATTCTAGTAATTCAACTGCCTCAGAAGCAGTACATTTATGTAGGTAGTTATCTGATATCTGATATCACCTGGATATTTTATTAAACAAAAAAGTATGCTTTTTTGCTGCTTTCTATTCAAACATTTTCAAATATGCTGAACTATGATAACTGTGGTGAAAAGCTTATTTCTTGTTAAGCTTCTGATTTAAAACAAAGCAGGCTGCAGCATAACAGGTGGAAGGGGAACTGAATACTCACATGAGGCAACACTGGCTATTGTTACTGTTGGATGTACGAGGTAACTGTAGTGCTTTTCCCCTTTTAAGCTTTAATAGCTTAAAAACTTATTACACAAACTGATTGGTGTTACTAAGCTCTCTAAATTTCTATCAGTAATGTTTTTGTGTTTGTGCAGTCAAAGTTGCTTGCTACAGTTAAGTCATTACATCCCCTAAATTTGTTTTTGTACTTAAAAAGAGAAAGAAATAAACACAGAAGAAATATTTACTGCTTCCTCTTTTTCCTTGTGCCCAGAACTAGCTGCCTCTCAAATGATCCAGAAATGACTTCAGTGGAGCAGGAGTAAGAATTTATGTCTAATACAATCACTTCATTACAGCATTATTTCACAACCATGCTTCTAGGAACAGAGACTGGGTAGACTCCATAAGGTTTTCTGGAGAACTAAATCATTTTCCGTTTATTTTCAGGAACTTGATTCAAAATATGAAAGTTAAAAAAGCACCACAAGTGAGATTTTTTTGTTTGCATTACAGATGTCTTTGAAGTGTTCTTGGCCATTTTCAAACAGAGATAGATGTAGTCCTTATCCTGAGGATATTCAGGCTGTGTGAAAGACTGAAATAAGAAGTGCAACATGATCAGGGTGAAGTTGATGACATGCATTCTTCTCAGTTAAAGGGTGATAAAATTACCTTTCTCACTAGGAAGTTTGAAAAATCTTAATTTTCACTTTAATTTCTGGATTATACCCTCAATACCTTTCTTGTCTCTTCTTTATGTGCTTTAAAGCTTTTTTTTTTTTTTTTTTTCCCATAGTTATTTCCCTAATGAAATCTCCAGTATCTTCATTTTTTTAGCTTTCAAAGCCAAAATGGTTCCTTTGGAAATTGGAATGTGTCTGTCCTCTCACAAACTGTTCTTCTCTCCGATGTCATAACTAAACATGAAAGTGGAAAATCCTGCACAGTTTTACTGTGCATCAGTGAGACTGTTTTAGCTATAGCTGGTCACAAGGCACAAACTGTTTGTTTGATTGAACAGCAGGAGGACTCATCGCTGCAGTAGTCTGTACATTGGTAATGAGAGTATCAAGTCACAGAGTGACTTGACTTTGCTGTCCCTATGCTCGTGTCCTAAATTGAAATACTGTTCAGAAAATAGCAGGCACCTAACTCTTCAGTAAAAGATCCAATCAGGAAGTGAATTTGAAGTAAGCAACCTACTGACTAGAATGCAGACACATAAATAACATGAAGCTTCTTTTGTCTCTTTTTTTTCAAATAAAGTTGTATGTCAGTCAACCACCACAGATCAGAACTATAAATTAACCTTCTGATTCCTAGAGTAGTTGACATAAGATCTCTAAAGATTTTTCTTCTTTTCTCCTCAGACACAGTTTATTCTGTAATGAGTCCATATGAAAACCATTTTTTTTTAAAGTAAGAGAATGGAGAATAAATAATGTTGAAGACTGTATTTATGACTTAAACTTTTTGATGGCTTGAAAAAATTTTCTTCTTCTGAAACTAGAATTTTGACTTAGCTCAAATAAATATAGTTGAGACTGAATTAATGCTAGTTGTTTTCTCTGTGTAAATATGTATCCATTTTCAGAAGTAGCAATGATTTCTTCTGCAGTTGTATCACTCATTTGTGGAGTAGTTTCTGTGGGAAATGGATTTCCTGTGAAATTATCTTCACAGCGATCATGGCAATTTTACACAGCTTTTTTTCTGTATGCTTTCTGCTGAAACCTCTCTGGAGTCTGCCCAACTATTAGTTTTCTTCTGCTGCCTTTTTTTATGTTTCTTGTCATCCTGTGTGCTATTTTGTTTTAACATCTTGCACTGCCTTGTGACATTTTTAAACATGAAATTTCATTATGAAATATTCCACAGTAAAGAATTACACGTGTTCTCTTCCCAGGTGGTGAATATTCAGAATGTTTTTTAAATAGTTACACATTCTAAGAGGAAAGCAGTGTTTTGATGCAATATTTGTGATGACAACTTTTTATTGTATAGAATACTTCAGAAGAATTTGATGATGTTGTTTTTACTACATGGCAAAAACATAGTTCTAGAGATGTATTTACAGGCACCCAATTCTTACCATACAGTACTGTAATTCTATCAGCGTGTATTTCCACATCACATCCCAGTGCTACTCACATTGAAATTGCTGGGAATGTAGTTACTGACAGCAAGCTAGCAATAGCAGTTCCTGATGTATTTTCTACATAAGGTAAATAGGATCTGTGTAAATTGATACTGATGCATTTAATGTAAATGAGAGATGAGGATGCCCAACACTTTATGGGAGCTTACAATTGTGGAAATGACTAACCATGTGTTCTATCCTACTGATTTATTTTCTTTTGCATTTCTTGTTGTTTGTTTTTTACTACATAGGCTTGACATGACCCTGAAATAAAAAGCATCACTGCCAGATGTTTGAAGAAGAGGACTTTCATCACTCAGACACCCATGATCATGGTGTACAATAGAAAACTTGATTCATTTTGTTTGTGGTTTAATTTTTTTGTGCCATTTAGCAATCCAAGAAGATGAAACAGGCCCATCTTGTTGCCTTGGAGACAAGAAATTTGGACCTGGCTATTTTTTTATTTTCAGGAATAGAGTTTTTGTTAGAAAAGCTATAACATCTAGCATTGGTTTCTGTAAGTGTATGCAAATTCTGTTTCAGATTATACAATTTTGCAAACATCATGCCTCATGAATAAGTCAATGAGGATGTAGATTTTTATTTAATTTTTGTCTTCAGCATAGTACTGTTTCTGCATAACAGAACAAAATAGTTATTATTACAATAAATATTAGCATAGTTGTTTCACACAGCAGCAGCAACCTTATTGTTCCAAAATGATTCTAAAAATGAAGCAGGACTTCAGTGTGTTTTTTTCTTACTGTATGAAAAGTTCTTCCATTTTCTTTTAAACCTAATGACTTTTTATTTGGCCACAGGAAAGCCTGTGTACTAAAAAATCGTAAGTGTTTAAAGATATTTCCCAGATCAAAAATTACTAACAAAAATTATTTTCATTTTAATAATTTTGTTCAGTGTCTTTATTTTAAGGATGGGTTTTACAGAAGCAGCTAATCCTTTAAAAGTTTATCAAATGATTTAAGATCCTTGAAATATTGTTTTATTATTGTTGTTTTTTAAAGCCTGTTTTTCTAAAACATTTTTAAGTAATGAGTCTTCAAATGGCATCCTAACTGAAATCACAGCAGCTGCTAATGCTATGAATACGGAAAAATTGCTTAGTTCTTCTCACAATCATTTGTTAAGAAGAGATGTCAAAATATTATTTGAAGTCTATTTAATATCGAAAATACGTATTGCAATGCCATTTGTTGTCTGTAACATCAGTATAAACACAAAAAGAAAAAAGACCCAAGTGTTTCATCTTTTGCTGCTGTCCTGCATACTGATATGAAATACACTGCATTAAGTTCTGAGATTCAAATGGAAAGCAACTTCAGTGTCACAGACTATTCCCCTGCAGAAAAGTACAGATCAATACTCGAGCGAATACTGCTTGTCTGCTTTTGAAAGTCAAGAGTCAACAGTATGACTGATGCTTTCTTGTTCCCAAACGGACATGTGCATGCACTTGCCAAACCTCCTGACTCAGTTTCCTTTTGAGATTAAAAGGAGTTTATAATCAGACTTTTTATAGTGATAGGATATAGGGGAATAGTTCTAAACTAAACGAGTGGAGATATAGGCTAGATGTTAGGAGGAAATATTTCCTCAGATAGTGGTGAGGCTCTGGCACAGCCTGCCCAGAAAAGATGTGGGTGCCCCATCCCTGGAGGTGTTCAAAGCCAGGGTGGATGGGGCCCTGGGCAGCCTGAGCTAGTGGGGGCAGCCCTGCACATGGCAGGGGGTTGGGGCTGGGTGATTTTGAAGATCCTTTCCTTTCTTTGATTATATGTGCTAATGGAAGTAGCAGAATTATGTACTCCCGAGCTACTGTTCTCATCTTCAAGAGATTTTCATGCACTCGAGAATTGCATCTTTTGCAAAAAAGTGGTCTGCAGGGAAGGGAGCAGATGTATTCATCATGATGTGCAGGGTTGTCCAACTATTGTAACAAAGAGTGACTAAATTATCAGAAAGACAGGAAGTTGCCAAATGTTTACTTATCTGCCAGCAACTAAACTGAAATATCTGTACAACTACAGTCCTTCTCAGTACAGATAGGCTGTATATCATATCTGTCATTCTGGGTATCCTGTTTTATCACATCTTTCTGTCAGTTCCCTCTTAACTTTCACATTTAAGGAAGGGACAGATCCTGCTGACTGTTGTTGCTGCTCTATATCCTGATCTTATCATCATTAGGATCTGATAGGTTTCACAGTTTCTCAGATATTTGAATCTTGGCTTGTGTCTGCCTTATAAGTGCTGTCACTTAGAATATTGGGGATAATGCTTTATGTACAAATAAATATTTGTATTACCTTCCAGATGCTATTTAAGCTTGATCTAGATCTGAAGAGTATTTTATAGCATGAAGCCACATCTTCTGTAAACTTGTAGTTCAAGCAGTTGACATGTGTAAGGCTGTAGATGAAAGAAGTGCTTCTCTTTGCCAGAAGAGATGTTCACTGCAAAGCAGAAGTTCAGCAGAAATCTTCGTGTCTTTGACATGTAAAAGACATGAAAGAGATTATGCCCCATTTTATGGTAGATGTCAGCTTGGAGGTGAATTTCAATCTAAAGGGTTTGTGTAAAATCACTAAACAGCAAAATTACATGCAAATTAATTTGATTAATGGTGGTAGACTAATAACGAAAACCTGAGATGGTAGAAGTTTGTTTAAGCCAAATGTCAAATTATCAATGTGATGTTGCATAAATGATTGCAAGAACAAGATGTGGTTATCTCTGCTTATTAATATATTTTAAGAAGTTTTTTTAATGTTATGATATGGCAGTATATATTATACTAACAATAATAAACCAATATTAATAAATGAGTAGTTTGTCGAGAAAGAAATATAGTACATGTAATTGCACAGATATAATCTTTTATATACAGATCTTTTCTACTGTGTACAAGAGTGCTCACATCAAATATAAATTAATAGTTGCAACTTTCTTCTTTTTTGTTAAAAGACCTACACTGTCTTCAATTATAGGTTAAGCAATACAAGGATACCTGATATCATTGTATGCATATATTTATGTGAATCAAAAATAAAGGACTGCAATCTGCCACTGGAAGTATGTCTTTTCAGCTTGAATTTTTTTCTCTTTATTCCCTGGGCACATGGAAACATTTGACGGTTTCAATTCACAGTTCTTTGCATAGTAATAACTATATATACATATATATATATATATATGAATGTACTGCTTTTACTTGTTCTTTCAAAGCTTAAATTAAGGCAACCCTATTTGTCCTGACTTTGCTCTCTATCTATCTTCATGCTTCATGCTTTGCTGATAATAGTAACATGGTTCTTGAAAGCATGTATGAGGACCTCCTCAAGTTGCTGTCTAGTTTGTGTCTGTGCTATTATCTAAAAATCAAATGCATGAATAGTCTCATTCCATCCTATATGATAAGCAGAAACCAAAAGCTATATCAGAAATGTGTAAACCATAGCACTTCAACAAACTTTTTGACTTCACAATGGAGGGAGTAAGTCAGGTAGAGCTGATAGCTGTTCAGTTCTCCTACCTAGCTGGTTTCATACAACCATTCCTCTCCCAGTCTGTCTAAATCTCAAACTGGTCAGTTTATGCTGTCAGTACTGTAAAGCCCGGTGACTATTTTTACAATTGGCTCAGAGCACTGAGTGGTAATTTGCACCTTGTCGGAGCTAAAAGGTGATAACCTATGGCTTCTTAATTGCCACCCACCTGCAAGCAACTCCGTAAATGCCCCTAGACTATTTCATTGTGAAGTCTTTGTTAAGTATGAAGAATTGTTAAGTCTGAGGATTGATAATTCAGTGCTTACAGAAGCAGGCTTAATTACTGCCAATTCATACACAAGAGGTGCTAAATTTCAGGAATCTTAGCTTGTGTTTTTGTTTCTATGATCTTTCTGCAGGTTCTTCCAGTATAATTCAAATGTACCTTAGATGTTTTGTTCTGGTTATCCCCTGGCCATGTGGAATCTATTTATACCCTAAACTGTGCAGATTTAAATGATTACTCTTAATTCTGCTGTAGCACTGTAGCTGGCAAAGCTGTGGGTCATCCTAATACCATCAGTCATTGTTGTCAGAGCAGTCTAGCAGCTGAAAGGAAAATACATTGATGAATGGTAAATTTTCCTGAATTTTTCACTTTCCGCTTCCCTGCCTCTCAAAGATTTATATTCCTGTTAACTCAAGCCATCAGAGCTAAACCAGAAATTGATGTCATGGATTGTTTTCTGTATTAGAGAACTAGTTTATAAGTTAGTGAAACTGTGTGTAAGGAGAGAGCAGTGGCTGTTGTCTGCCTGGACTTCAGAAGGAGTGATGATTAGAGAGCATCCAAAAGATGGCTATGAAGATGGTGAAGGGTCTGGAGGGCAAGGTGTGTAAGTAGCAGCTGAGATCCCTGGGTTTGCTCATCCCAGAGCAAGGCAGGCTGAGGGGAGGCCTGATGGCGGCTGCAGCTCCTCACAGGGAGAGGAGGGGCTGTGCTGGGCTCTGCTGGGCTCTGCTGTGTGTGACAGCGAGAGGGCTGAGGGAACGGCATGGAGCTGTGTCAGGGGAGGGCAGCTGGGGGTTAGGGACAGGTTCTGCACCACAGGCTGGTGGGCCTGGAACTGCCTGCCTAGGGCACTGGGCACAGCCCTAAACACAGTAGATTAAGGAAGTGTTTATATAATGCTCTCAGGCTTTGAATTTGGGGTGATCCTGTATGGAGCCAGGAGTTGAACTCCATGATCCTTGTGGTTCCCTTCCAACTTGGGATGTTCTGTGATTTACCAGAGGATCATGCTGCTATTCAGAGAGACCTGGACAGGTTGGAGACATGATGTGACAATAACTCGGGAATATCAACGAGGACAAGTGCATTGTCCCACACCTAAGGGGTATAAGTCCCAAGCAATTGTACATGCTGAGCCTGCCCAGAATGGAAGGTAGTTTGGTAAAAAAAGGGCCCTGGCATATCCAGGTGGATGCCAAATTGAACACTAGCTGGCAGTGTGCCCTTCTCACAAAGAAATTTAACAGTATCCTGAGATGTATCAAGCAAGGTATCACTAGCAGGTGGAGGGATGTTATCCTTCCCCTCTGCTCAGCACAGGTGAGGCCACACCTGGAGTCCAGTTCTGGGGTCTACAGTACAAGAGAGACGTGTACATATTGCATAGAATCCAGTAAGAGTCACAAGAAGGTGTAAGGGACTGTAGCATTGCTCCAGGGAGGTGTGGCTAAGATAGCTGAACTGTTCAGTGTGGAGTAACCTGGAGGAATATTATCAGTGTTTATTACCTGAAGGGAGGGTGTGAAAAGGGTGGAGCCAGAATCTTTTCAGTGGTTCCCAATGGAACAGAGGCAGTGGGCACATGAGGCTCTGCCTCAGCATTAGAAAACACTTATTTAGTGTTCAGATGACAGAGTACTAGCACAGGTTGCCCAGAGAGATTTTGGAGGGAGGGAACTCTTTGGAGACCTTCAAAAGCCTGGTCTTCAAAAACATAATCCTGGGCAACCTTCTTTGCTTGAGCAGAGAGCTTGGACCACATGATCTCCAGAAGTTCATTCCACCTTCAATCATTCTGTGATTCTGTGAAGCTCGATTAAGGTATAATGAAAGATGATTTTTTTTTTTTTTCTTTTCAAAATCTCAATTAAGTTGTTCTCACCTGCTCACACTCCTTTTCTCTTAGCTTTCATTCCCCCAAACTATCACACCTGTATACACAAAAGCACCAGAATTTATGCACTGAGGTGTTCTAATCATGAACACTTATTTAAGACAAGTCATCAAGGCTACCAACTCCTCATTATGCTCCATTTTTATTATAATTTACTTTTTTTATTACTTTATTTTATTTTATGTTTACTTCAGAGGGCAAACTAATTTCTAAATGTGGTGATTTTGACTCATCTGTACAATTTTGGAATCAATAGCCATTAGTGGGTGGTCAGTTTGTCCCGTGAAAAATTTGGGATGTTAAAATTGCACCTCTGAGACTTAAAAATGTTAGTGTTGACGGCTTGTGGCCATGCTAGCTGTGTATCTTGTGAGAAATAACGTCAACAGTTGTGGATTGACAGGTTTGTAGTTTTTGACTGTTAGAAGTACTCCTCAATTTCCTGATAGTACCACTATTAGGAATACAAGACAGGTCCCAGGTGCTGTTAGCTATATCATCATATGCAGTTATTTCTTAAAAAAAGTGCACTGCTACTGTTGAAACCAGCAAAGCAAGAGTCAGAAAATTTGCGGTTGTAGTCCTTATTCATACAACCCTTTGGGGACAGTGTTTGCATTGCAAAATTAATCTACCCTGCAGACAGATGCTGATAATTAGCTAAATGTTTACAGAGCTTTAAAATAAGGCTCTAAGTTCACCAGGAAACTCATAAATCGCTCTAATATCTGAAGAACTTACAGGGGACTTCAGATCACTGCAACATTACTGAAAGCATTTAATATTTTCTAATCCTTTCTTTGATGCAGGCTTGCCCTTTACTGCATCTTCTCACTCGTTGGGCTTGCTTTCTGTGAACAAACACTTTGAAGTTGGCAAAGGCAAACATTTATGACTTTGGTGTTCTGTTCAAGCTTGTTTTAATTTCTAAACAACAGCTAGTGATTTCCCATCCAGCTGGTTATCTTGGTTCTTGTAATGCTTTTATTTAGTGACTTACTGGGAGTGGAAACAAAAAAGAAAGGAAGAAAAAGGCTATGTAAAAGACAGAATTTCATTTTCAAGATCTAAAATGAAAATTTAAAATATCATGAAAATTGGCTTCAAGAACTATAATAGCATAATTTAACTTTCATTTAAAAATTACATCTTGGTAGAAAACAATATCTAGTAAAGCCTATTTTACTTTCAGATTCTGTTCTGCTTGAGTACTTGCCTATGTGCAAGGCCAGAGAAAGGGGCTACACAGATAAAATTTTGGCTGATCCTGTTTGCGTTCATGGTTTACAGTTCTGCAGTCCCTGCCTTGGCAAAAGTCCTTCCACTGCAGAATATTATCTCTCACTCAGAGAGATTAAATAGCTAGTGACCCAAAATGAATAAAGTCTCCCTAAAAATCTTGTGCTCTCTTTTTTCCATTGTAATTTTTCCTAGAAGGATCCATTAATTTGAGGAAGAATAATTATAGGCTTTTTGCAAAGACTGACCTCTTTGACAGCACCTCTAGTGATATTTTGTATTTCTCAATTCAGAGAGACCAGTGGAGTTTGCTGCACTGAGTACTGCCAAACTGTCTGAAATGAAATGCAGCCTGAGGCTGGTGCCTCTTTTTCTTTGCTCTTTGCTCTTCTTAGCTCATGATAACCTTATTTAATGCACCTTTATTCAGAAGTAAGGCAAAACACTGCTCAAGGCTGATAATAGAAAACTAGGACAGGCTTTTTGCTAGCTCTTTGCTGGCTGCTTCTTAGCAATAACCACTGTTACAGAAAAATACATGTGACTTGCAGTTTCTTAATTTCTCTTTGATATGGAAAAGCAAATGTCTGACTATTCTGGAAGGAATAACAAAGTAAATTATTATTTTTTATGTTTATTTTTTGAAGAAGATTGTAAATCAGATTTCATTTCTCCTTAAATAAAGGAGTTCTAATAGTCGTTTCATGAATACTATTAGAAAAGATAATTACTTTAGCTATGGTGCATGTGTTAGCACTACTATCTCTTAAGCTTGCATCTTGTCTGGATTCGAAGGATGAATAACTTTTGAAATGAATATTTCTGCCAAGCAATTTGAATCCAGCATAATGCCTTGTATGAAGTTTTTAAGTGCCTACTGGCCACATATCTACAGACTCATGTCTCTCCTCTGCCATTAGCTAATAACCTACAAGCAGCCTTAAACTAAATGTCAACCTCAAAGAATGAAGTTTATTTTGTATCTGAGGTGAGTAACTGCAACTTCTGTGGTGAGCTACTGCAGAAAAAACATGTTCTTTGTCTGTTCATACAGCAACTAATCTGGCAGAAAATACATTAAACTCTAGAGTTTTCAAGGCTCACTGTTCAAAGCAATAAATTCAGATGAAGAGGCTCTCTTTCTGATATAATCTGTTTTGCAGGCACACAACTTATTGCAAAAAAAAAAAACCAAAAAAACAAAAAAACCCAAAACAAAACAAAACAAAAAAAACCCACCAAAAAACAACAGAGCAGTTAAAAGAAAATTTAAAACAGAAATCTCATCTCTTTTCTCCTCTAGTATGTACTTCAACAGGCAGCAAGCAAAGCAGCCTCCAGCAAGAACAAGAAAAAAAAATCCACAGAGTATTTTCCGCTCTGCTCCCTGAAGCCTGAAATGTAAAACAGACTCCCTCTGTGAGAAAGTGACTCAGAAAACGAAGTGCTGTCTTTATATGACAGGCCTGTGTTAAGCCATCATGACTGTAAACCATCTCCTCCTTCATCCCTTTGAAGTATTGGTAGTGTTGCATTAAACAGTCAAGCTAGGAAGCACAGAGCAGATGAATATGAAATTTGGGCTTTTTAAAAGGAAAAAGGAAAAGGAACAAGCCAAAATTATCAGAGTCTGGGAAAGGGGAAGGAACAGATAAATTACTAGACAAGGTTAATATTACAGACGTCCTTCTGCTTGGATTTCCAGCCCTCTTCCACATGCTGGTTCTCCTTAGGGAGTGCTCCTAAAATACAGCAGTTCCTGTTTGCCTAGTAGTCTTGAGTCAAAAGAACTGCAAATGAATTCTGTTCTAAATGTTTTCTTCTCCTCTAAAGAAATGATCGAACCTGTGGAAACAAATCCATCTGACCTTCAGCAATTCAGAACTGGGGAATATTGCAGAAATTTCAAAGAAAAAAGGACAGGATACTTTTCTATTTCCCAGTGACTGGCACGGAAAAAGCATGAATCAGAGAACATCATAGGAATTTTAATTCAGCTAATGAAACATTGAAAGAGCAAGATCTATTATGGAGTCAGATGGAAAACAATATTTCATAGGGGAGAAGAGCTTCAGGAAATAAATGACAGGACAGATGAACTATACCAAGGATGAAAAAAGACAAGAAATTCAGTGTAAGACGAATAAGTGTTAATTTTCATGGAAGAGAATCCCTGTGATATTTAAAGGGTTAACGGCACTGCTCAGTGGAGAAGCTGCCATCTCCTGAAGATGTCTGGTGTCTGGTACAAACATATGCAGCCATAAAAGATCTCAGTTTGTCCATTCACCCATTTCTGACCCTGTTACCATGGGAAGAGGAAAGAAAACCAATGTGGTGGAAGCAAATGGATTTAACATGGTGCAAATCTAGGAGCAAGCACCAAAATCAATAAGACCTCATGCTTCCACTAAAGCTCTCCTCTCAGCCTCTCCTGAACTAAAATAATAAGTCTTTATAGTTTTATATGAATTCCCGCATGGTGATATTTCCTGAACACTCACTGTTCTCAAAACCCAGCAAAGTGACACAATAGAAGAGGTCATTGTATTCCCAGGGTGAAACAATCATAGGTCCTGGACATTGACATTTTCTTTGAAAACAATTCCGTTTGGAATATTCTCTTTGTTATTCAGTTGTGGCTTCAGAATCTCTATTCTGTCTCCAACCCTGAACGGATCTTTGAGAAAATATTCTCATTCACAGCTTCCTACTTTTCTTGCGTATCTCACAGAAGATCAAATCCATTCTGCTTTTGATAAGTATAGTTTTGACCTACCATACCTCTCTTCAGGCATCTTTTTCTTGAGGTGTTCTGCTATACATGCAGCAGCAATCAGCCAGACAGTGGTCTAAGTGCTGTTGGTGTCAGTAGACAACTCTACTTCGTGGGATGATTGTCAGTCAGGTTCAATACATGCTGTAGAGTGCTTTCCCATTTGGTATAATTGCAAAGTGAGTAAAAATGGATGAAAGGGGACTCCACTCCCCTCTGTTTTGAGCAGAAACCGGTGAGAGCAGGAAAGAGAATGAGATGAGATCAAGAGCAGGGCTTTTTTGTCAATGCTGAATGTAATGAGAGAAACTGTTTATCCTCAGTTGCATACTTTAGATTTTTGTCTCAAGTTTCTGTAGCCTGAAAACCTCTTTTTTTTTTTTTTTTTTTTTTTTTTTTTAAATTCGGACCATTGCAGAATAACTGTTATCACTTCTGAGTAACCATTCTGCAGCACTTCTTCCACTGATAAACTGTCTAACATTCATCAAATGAATGATGACTATTGATGAAAGGCTTAGTCTTTTCATGTTTTTAATTCAAACAGTACTGCTGTGAATTGCCTTTTCTTTTAAGTAGGAATGTGGTTCAACTGGAATGTAAGGAGAGCACAAGAAGGTTCTTTGCAGTCTTGAATTTCTGGGGCTAAATCATTGCAAAACAGAGGCTGAGTGGGTGATGGCAGCTCACCTGGGTGGGCAGATGCATGTGTCAAATATAAATATACAGGCACATATATGGAGAGATGCCTAAATATCTAAGAACTCAAGAAGATTATGTTATATTCAATCTTTTTTTTACTCTATTGCCTTATGCTCTGCTGGCTGTTAAGCTGACTGTTCTAGGGGTATAACAGTTAAAATATCAGCCAGTCTAAACTTCTTCCTTGTACAACATGTGAATTGTTGAGTTGAGAATCTTGTCCTTTGAAATTACAAAGTCAAATCTTGTTGTGAAGAGACAAATAACAGCAAGCGTTTGACATCTTAATATTATTCACAACTCCCTTAATGTGTTCCACTATTTAGTTACCTGAAAGAAAATGAAAAAAGAAAAAGAAATCTGTGTGTAATTCTGTGTTCTAGCTCCTATTTTAAATTCTATGACTTGCTTTCTTTTCACATTTAGCTGAAGCACTAAACCTTTACCTTATTCCAGAGTGACTTCTACTCAGATGCACAGCCTTCTGCTTAGCTGTGGTAATGCCACTCTTTACAAATGGCCCAAAAGTGGGCTGGTTAAACCTAAAGTCAGTATAACTGATCAGTTGCTGACAGGACAGCTCCAGGGTGCAGCCACAGGACAGGACAACTTCCACGACATAGAATCACTAAATCATTAAGGTTGGAAAAGACTTCTAAGATCATCTAGTCCAACCGAACACTCCAGTATCTTCCCTCAGGTCTTCTCCCTGCAGAGGGGAGAATTCAGTATCCTATTCTATGTATGTACAACAGGTATTATAACTTGGGGATTTGTTTGATGAAGTCCATGTGTAGTGAAGGGCAGTGCAGAGATGTGATAGAAGAGCTGTGAAATTGCTCTGCAGCTGATAGTGAATCTGACCTCTACTGGGAGAGCATCCTTTTTTTGCCACTATACCCTACAGGATAAATTTATACAGCTCCTTAGGAGCACGGCAAAAATTCGTGTTCTGAGGTTTTAGTTCTAACATCAACTCAGTGGCAATTCACCATCTGGAAAGACATCTCACTGCTACTAGCTGTCTCTATAGGAACTATCACTGCATTTGCTTAACTGATTTTTTTCCATCTGGTCTTTCGATATACACTTTCCTTCTTTCCTCTTTTCTTGCACTTGCTAAATTTCACACCTCACTTTGCTATCTCATTCATTTATGTCCATAAGGAGCATCACATAGTAACAGTGAGTAGAAACTATCTTTTATGTATTTTATTACACCTATTGTGTACTATTGCTCTGCAGGTAGTGTAGAGAGAGAATAAGCCCAGTTAAAGCTAATGGCACAGCATCATTTTCTGTTTAGTGCTGTGAAACATTTGCTCTTCTGTTTCTCACGTACGCTCAAGGCCCTTGCTCAGGGCTGGTTTTAGTGTAGCATATGTTTTGTTCCTCTACTAGTTAGTTTTCAAAAACAATTTCAGCCAGGAGCCAGCTTTGCTCTTTTTTTGTTGTTGTTTTATCTCCTTCTTTTCTATATTAGTGGGAATAGTTTGCAGTCCTTGTATATGAGGCCAAAAACCTTTGGAGGATATTGGCACTTCCACACAACCAGATCTGCCCATCTGGTGGCTGTGAGGAGACTGGAACTCATTCTGGTGGGAGGGCAGCGTGGAGGAGGAGGTCCAGCTCCTGCAGTTTCTGAGAGGCTCTCACAAGGAATCTGCCTTCTATACTAGCAGCTAGTGCAGCCAGCTTGACCTTCATACCACTAGGATTTATTAAGCAGATACATGACAAACACTCAAGAATTGGTGAGGGAAAAAGAGAATATCTTCTCAGATTTTCCATGTTTCCATATGCTCTTGTATCCTACTGAGTGGCCACCTAATCCAGGCGATGAACTGCAGTGTGTCATCCTGGACAGAAACCACATGGAATCAATGCTATTCCCATCTCTTCAGAATTTTATTAAATTACGTGTTATAGCTAACTCAACCTGTGTTTCTGGTATGTTTTACTTGATATTGTGAAGGTCTGTGTGAGGGATGTTCTCTGTGTGCGTGAGCAGTAAAAATGCTTAAATAATTAAAATAAATAATACTATCATAATAATGGCAGACTAATAGCTCTGCTTTTATGTGTGCTCTTACACTCTTACATTTTCACTAAATACTGTCAATGGAGTGAAAAAACAAAATGCATTTTGTTTTCTCTCATAGGGCCTCAGTCAACAAAGTTTTGAGGTTCATTCCTCTTTGTTCAGAATCAGTAGGAAGAACAGGTGTCTCAGTTTCAGAGCTGACCCACTGAACTGGTGCACAGTACTCCATTTGGTAAAGACTACTACCAAGTAGAATAGCTTGTTGGGCCATAGGTTATACCTGAAAACAAATAATACAAATACGTGAGTGTATGGGAGACAAAAGCTTGAGCTATGCTGAGGTGCTTTTACCTAGGACTTTGTTTTTGTAAATTGCTGAGTCTTTTGGGTGCCTGGATATTTTGTCTCAACTAAGAAATGCAAATAAGGAAGTAAGTACAAGCAGCTGTGACAACACCTCACAGAGAGGATGGAGGAGAGCAAACAAGAGTAACTGATAAAGAAGGAGCAGCCCAGAACACGTTCTTACTTGATTTAAAAAAAGAAAAAAAAGAAAAAGAAAAAAGAAAAACTGAGGTTACTTAAACATCCTTCTGGAGTTCTAAGTACAGATGTTTGAACTACCATGAAACTCTACTGTTTGTTTGTTTGTTTGTTTGTTTGGTGTTTTGTTGTTGTTGTTGTTTTGCAGTAAGTTCTGTCCAAGAAGTCCAGTGGAGTCCAACAACACATTTCTTTGAACATTTTTGAAGTTGGAGGTGCCCCTGTTCAGTGTATCTGCTTTGTTCTTGGAAAGTAGCTTTTAATGATGCGGGCTGCAAAGCTGAGATTTTCTTCACTGTGAACCACAAGGATGAAGATCTGATCTTTCTATTTGCAGGCAGCTTCTTCATTTAGAGGAAGACCATAGTTTAAAAATAAGTACATGTTCTAAATAAACTTTTTTTTCCCTGTTCTTTGGGGTACAAGGATAGATCTTTCTCTGTGTGCCTGTGTGAATCTGCTGAACTTGGCCCTCAGGACAGCCAGAAGTGTTTCAGGCAGCCAGAAATCTTCCCTGATGCTGCTCACTGGCAGGAAACTATGCACAGGTCTTGCTGTTTATGCTTACCCAGGCAACATGTGGAAAGGCAATTGCTCGGAGGAAACATTTCATCTGAGCATCTCCTTCAACAGTTGTTGGGCCCTCCCCAGCCTGTCTGCACACCTCTGGCTGCTGCCCTACCACTACTATGCTGTGCTCTCCTTTGGCCTCCTGCATGTTCCAAAAAATGATTCCTGTTTGGGTTACCTTTCTTTCCCCCCCCCCTCCCCTCGGGTCTGCTACCCGATTAGTTTATTACTGCTACAGTAACAAATGCTGATACTTTCCTGCATACCTTCACTTGAAATGTTACCCACTATCTATCAACTCCTGTAGTTAGCTCAGGAAATAGTGTTAATAAAACTAAGCAACCTCCTTTCAGCTCACAGTTTTGTTGAACTGTTTTTTTCTGGAGTCCTGGGACAAATAGGTCATTATGAGGTGGGGAAATACAGCATGCAGCAAATCTGAGGTAGCTATTGGCAACGATGTTGAATTCAGACTCCTTGGCTCAATTTCTGCAGCTTATACACATCCCCCAGGAAAAGTCTGGTTTGAAAATTTTTCTGCCCTTCTCTAGTGAGACTGTTTAGTTTCATACTTCTCCAATCTCAGTACTGACTGTGCAGTTTTCTAACTACTCAGTGAGTTGCTTTCCCTTATGCTTTCTTATTCTTCCCATTTTAATGCCTTTCATGGATTCTTTACTTCTTCCAATGTGAGGAGAGTGGTGGGAACAGGACTCCAAAAGCCCCAGCGCTGCTCAGCCTGAGAAGTCTTCGGGGTTGATAAACTTTGACACAACTAGGTAGGTCTGTAGCTATTCTCAGTGAAAGGTGTATTTAGTGTCATGGCGTAGCACACAGAGTAGCACACACTAAGACGAGGCCTTACAAACACCACCACACAAAGGCCTTGCAAGCCTGCACCCACTGCGGCCTAGGACTGAGGGTGAGGCACATGGCAGCCTGCAGTCTGGGTAAACACCCACAGGCTGCTCACTGTGCTATCCCATTGGAATACTTACTTCAGTGCATGCTAAAGAAGAAATTTCTGAGCTGGAGTGGAGCACACAGACTTGGTTAGCAATAAGTTGAATTGTGTTGGCAGTTTGTTTTCCTCCTGGTGCCACTGCAATCCCCTGACGGTTTACTCATTATTATTTTTATTATTAATCCTCTACCTCAGAGACAAGGATGAGCCATCAAATATTGTTTTTATTAGTTGGCTTAACGTGCTTAAAAGTGATTTGCAAGTATTTCTACTACTGGTATGTGGGGAGCACTCTGAAAAGTACTGAAAATGAGCATGTGGATACTCATCTTGACAAAAAATGTCCATAAAAAGTCAATGCATACAGCTGGGAGCAAACAGCTAATGTCTCCTGCTTTCTAAAATCATAGAATCATAGAGAATCATAGAATGGACTGGGTTGAAAAGGACTACAATGATCATCTAGTTTCAATCCCCCTGCTACGTGGAGGTTGCCAGCCACCAGACCAGGCTGCCCAGAGCCACATCCAGCCTGGCCTTGAATGCCTCGAGAGATGGGGCATCCACAGCCTCCTTGGACAACATGTCCCACTGAGTCACCACTCTCTATGTGAAAAACTTCCTCCTAATATCTAACCTAAACCTCCCCTGTCTCAGCTTAAAATCATTCCCCCTTGTCCTATCACTATCCAGCCTCATACACAGCTGTTCCCCCTCCTGCTTATATGCTCCCTTTATGAGCAGCAACTGTCTGTCTGAATTCTACAGTGAGGCTTTGCTTCATGTACTACACTGATTATGTTTGTAGTTCATTATTCAAATAATGAACAAAATTTAACCTGCAACCTCAATAACCATGAGTATAATTTTGTAAGTATTGAAATGGTCCATTTACAACTTTTGAAGTTTCCTAAATAGCAGTGAATATAAGTGAAAATTTAAATCTATATGTGAATTTTGGTGTATAAATTTTGATAAAGTTGTGTCTGTGGCTTTGTACTTTGGTGTAAGTGGGATGTGGGTGGTCCGAGTAGCGTGAGAACAAAGCTACACAAAACAGTCTAGGGACTCAGTACAGTCATGGGAGACTTTTTGTATGGGCTAAACAGTGTAAAAAGGTTCATGAAGAAAGGATAGTTGCCATGTATTGGCAAAGTATTAATATCCTCATGCTATGATGTACTATACATTTCTTCAAAAATTAACAAACAAAAATAGCAGTACTGTGACAGGCACATGTGTTGGCAGAGAGTATAAACTGTGGCAGGAGAGTGAGTGCTGGCATCCTGCTGCCCAACACACAGGCAGCCTAGGTGCCTGACTTATCTCAGAACATCCAGCCAGAAGGCCTTGGCGTGCAATTATTTCCACTCACGCGAGCCAGTTTTCTCTGCAGAGCTTTACTGTTTCTGCTTGCTGTTCTGCTAACCAAATTTGGAATGTATTTCTTCAAATTGGCAGATGCAACATCTTCTGAACTCCTCTTCTGTTGTACGCACACCCAATCAATATACAGCACTAATCACAGACTGGCTACAGCGAACAGGCATAATGACTGCCTATTAGGAGCGCTCAGTTCTGGTGAGAGCACCTAATATTAATTTGGCTGAGTATCAGTTTCAGTCTCTGCAGTCTCAAGCTGAGAATAAAAGCCTCATTCACTCAGATGGTCTTATTTATTGGCCTCTTAGAAGTTTCCACAAGTATGCACTCAGGACTTTTCAACAGAACAGTTATTTTTATTCAGTTTTAGTCCTGTTCATATTTATTTAGAGAGGAGGAAAGTCTGTGTCATTATAGTCAGGCCCATATAGCTGTTTTATTTTGAATGATCGCTTTCAGATATAAGTAAATTATTGAGAAAACAGAGAAAAAATCTTCAAGAGGGTCTAGAGGCTGCAGGGGGTCCACAGAACTGTGGTTGTTCGTATATCTACATCCTCAAGGAGGACAGTGCTTGATGCTTCTTCAGTGTAATTGCAACAGAAACAGTTGCTAGTTGCTTTAAAACAGCTCTTTCTTGGCATATTTGAAACCAGTACTGCAATACATTTTGTTGCATGCAATTAATTTTAAAGCCCATTTGAGACTTACTACTTGGTGCCTGTATTATTCTGATTATAGGCGGTCTCCAAGCATCATTTCACACTCAGGTTCAATTTTACGTCTTCCAGGACACCTGTGCTGCTGCTGCTGCTCCCCTCAGCACTGGGAGAGCACCAATGCTTGTCCAGCACCACCAGTGCTGCTGCTCCAGCTTGCCTACTGTACCTGGCCTCAAGGCTGCACGGGTTGGGCTGTGCTGACAGCAGCAGTGCCAACAGCTGGGGCAGCTGGAGGGCCTGAGGACAGAGGAGCAGAGGAGCCCAACAGCAGGCAGGGCTGTGCCCTGACACTGCTGTTTTCAGGACAGGAGGGGAGTGCTGGGTGACCAGGGTTCACCATTAAGCATAATAAAAGTAAGGCGTTGAGTGATCAATGTGTGAGAATCTCTATTTGACCTGTTCCTTAAGTGTGGTTGAAATAAAAACTGAGGAAGGGGACCGTCCATTCCATTCAGATAATACACCTTCTTTGAACACGAGATTCTTGTCAGGAAGTGGACAGCCCTCTTACAGTGCTACCGTGGGATAACTTTTTGCATGTGTGCCTCTTTTATTTTCCTTTTGTATGCCACCTTGTAATCAAGATGATGAAGTAAATTGCTGTGGCTTGCAACAGTGGCTGGCAAAACTCAGATCCGGTTGTACTCCAGCTAGCATGCTTAGCAGCTTTCAGAAACATAACTGCAGTGCCCAAGTATGGGATGAAATGATCTGTTAAAGTTGGCCAGTGCTGAGATAAAGCCTATCACTAAAGAAATTGATTTTCCTTAGCAACATATATCGAGAATCACCTGAAAAAGACAGAAATTCCTGCATAAGAAGTTGCATCTATAAGATGTCTAAGAACACATATGTATTTTCACACTGTTCTTCAGAAAATAAGAAATAAATGTTGATTAATAAATGTGAAAAGTTTCTATATCCCATTCAAAGACAGTGAAGTTAAAGCAAACACATTGACCTTTCCTGTTTTGGTGGAACATCTGTGGAGCTGGAATTTCCGTGTTTGGGCTTGCATTAAACTGAAACTGAAACTTACCAAATAGTTTTGTGGGGATTTTTTTGTTTTGTTGTGGTTTTTTTTTTTTTTTTTTTTTTTCATTTTGTTTTCAAAATATTATCTGGTGCAATTACTCTAAACTTTACATGTATGTAAATGTATATTTAATATTAGTAAGTTCTTAGCTTTCTTCACTGATGTCTGTGCTAGCATGATCTTGAAACAAGTGTGCTGACAGATTATGCTGTTGTAGCAGTTTGTCCGGCCAAGAGAAACAATTGTAACTCTCTTTCATTAATGAGGTTAGATACAGGAATTTGTTTAAACAGGTCCTTTTTTGTTTATGAGTTAAACGGTGGTGTAACACAGGGTTTGCTGCAGAGTTACTTTCCCTTTGAAATGAAGTCAGCAGTAGAGATTGATTTCAGGAGTGCTGGTATAAATCTCCTCAGGTTCTAAATGAAAATTAAATAATCCAAGAAAAAATAATACAAATGAGAAATAAGCCATCTTTTTAAATACTGTTCTTATATCAAAATGTTTTTTGTTCTGCAAAGAAATTTCCTGAGTCTACTAAAGATAAGATTCCAGTCAAAAAGACATGGAATAATGAAGTAAGAAGAATTTTTAAGAAGTCTGGCTTTAGTTAACAAGCTTACACATCACAACTGCCCTTGATTTGTTTGTTTTAAATTAAACTAGTTCCATATCCCTCATCATTATTTTCTGCCATTGTGTTCAGTTCTGTCTCTTTTATTCTGATATGGATAATTCTCTGTTTATGAAGTGAGTAAACCCCAGAGAATGCAAAGAGATCTCTGACAGTCTGCACACTACCCAGCTGGAACCCATGCAGGTACTGATTTCTTGTTCTCTGCACAGTACTTATACAGGTGCATTTCTTCACCAAGGATTCAAAATAAGGTTGGGAATACACAATATTCCTGCAAAGGAGAGGAGGGGAATTCTTCTCTGTTCAGTCTGTTCCTGTGAGCACAAGATTTAGTGTTGAGCCCAGAAGGTCTTTGAACAAGTCATTTGTCATCATAACAAATTACAAGTGAGTAATATATTTGACTTGAATTAGGCACCAAACTTCCCAAAGGTGTTGCAACTGCTGGTATGACTTCCCATCATTTATTACCAGATGGAGGGAGAAAAGAAGCCAGCAAAAAGCAAGAAGTGAGGGGAAAAAAAATAGAAAAGAAATTTTTAAAAAAATAAGCAATTAAGCTGTGTAGTTTTCTCCGAGGCTGCCAACCTGTCCCTGTAAAGACAAGCAAGGAGTTGATACATAGCTGAAGTACTGCTGAAGCAAGTGGGGCTAAATTGTCAATATAGCAGCATCGAGACCAGGTTGGCATAAAACTGGTATGTTGCATTGTAACCAGTCACTGTGACTTTTGGAGACAAAAACAGTATCTCAGGTGTCCCCAGCCATCCTAATGAGGTGGTAGATGAGATGCTGTCTGAGACCAGTTTGTTCCAGACAGCTTGTTCCTGCATTCAGCACAGGGCTAATAAAGAACTAGAGAAATACGAAAGGAAAATGTGTTTGACTGAAGTCAAAGGCAGTTGACTCAAAGTCAACTAGAGAAAAAGAAGTTGTCATGCTAGTGTTTCTAGGACAATGTTTCTCCAGAGGACCATCAGTCTATCTTGATTTAATTTCACAAATGATATGACCAAGTAAAGTAGGGTGTGGACATGCTGTTGAATGACCCCTGAACTCCAGCATGTTTCTTTCCACCCACTGCTCTGTTGCCACCTAAAACTATTCAAACCTGAGCTGCCTAACATTTGTCTTTTGGTCTTGAGTCCATCCAGGATCCAAAAAGGGAGACACAGATCCTAAGGATGGATGCTTTCTTTTACGTTACTGTAAATAGACCTTATGAACATGCAAGATCTGTGAGTAGAATATGCACCTACCAATGTCATTCTCAGGCTCTGAGTATTCTGCTTCATGTGTGATAATGTCTGGCATTTGAAAAATTGTTCTGCTTGGTGTAATGTACAGTGCAACACAGTGTTTGTTTCAGTTTTTGTGTTTGTATTTTTGAATGTTTTGTGTTTACACAGGTAGGCAGCTAAATAAGCACATCCTTACAATGCATTTCTTCTCTTCCACTTCTCTGTCATGAAATCAGATTTGATGATTGAATTCATAATAATTGAATTTATCATGATTCAAATATGATTGTGAGATAAATTCATGATGATAGTATATCTAAAATATTTTCATCTGAGAGTGAATGTTTTTTTAAATCACCTACACAAAGGCATAAGAAAAAATCCATTGTTTTTACATATTAATTATTATTATTTATTAATACATATTAATCATTGCATTTTAAAATGTTAAACTTCATTGCAATGCATGGGTCCTACTACTACAAAAAAAAAAAAAAAGCACTTATCTACAAGTGATGCTTAATGATTCTTCAAGGTTTGAGACAAAGATAAATGGAGGAATTAAAAAAATAAAATGTTGGTGGAAGCATAGAGATGGGGCAGATGGATGCTGTTAGCAAAATGGCTTCTGTTTAAAAGTTGCCTGGTACTGTTAGTCACACAGTATATTTGGTT
The DNA here is from genome assembly GCF_987193195.1 of Phasianus colchicus. Taxonomy (NCBI): domain Eukaryota; kingdom Metazoa; phylum Chordata; class Aves; order Galliformes; family Phasianidae; genus Phasianus; species Phasianus colchicus. Next base: position 54,556,213 of record NC_143476.1, read on the forward strand.
CTGTATAAGTCAGTCAGCCCCCAGCCTGCATTCCAACTTGTTTGACAGCATGTTTGCTAAAAAAATAATCTATGGTTTTGGTGTTTCCTTAACCATGGTAAGAGGACTAAAGATAATATTGGCCTATCTTCATGGCAATTCTGCTGATAGAAGTGAGCAGCTGAAATGAAAGACAGTAACATTTTGTTGTGTAAAATGAAATATACTCTTATATTTCAGCTTGTTGTCTGTGGCTGGCTCTACCTGTGGCTGGCTCTACCAGTGGCTGACTCAACCAGTACTTGCTGCTGTTAAACTTTTCCACTTCCAATAAAAACAAACCATTTAAACACTTATGGTAATTCTCAAACTATCTAGGACTCTCTGATACATAAGTCTGTCAAGTTGAGTGCCTTTTCAGAGTGGAGGGAGGGGGAAGTAGATTGTAACTCTTACACCAAGGATAACGGAGCATTATGGCAGAGAAAAGTGGAAGTGCCTTGTTTACTCACTCACGTGCCCTCCTGTGTTGACTAGCTAACAAGCATCGTACAGCTCTATCTACTTGCCCCCCCCCAGCTGTGAACATTTCTGTGTGTTTCTCCAGTGCTCACCAACCCCAGGTGGCCACCACTAATCTTGTGAAGAGCAAAGTTCTAGGAAGCAGCCCCACACCCAAAGCTGCATGAGGATGCCAGATCTGCAGGGCTGGCAAGAAGGCAAGGGTGCCCACCACCCTGACTCTCCCAGCGATCTCGTGGCTATGGCGAACTATTTTCTCACCTGTATTCAGAAGGAAGGGCTTCTGAGACCCAGAATCTATTGCACTGATGCAGATTTTTGATGATGCTGGTTTTTTGTGCTCTTGTGATTCAACAGCAATGGTCTGACACCTTAAGATCATCTGGGTGTTGAGGATACATAGAACAGTCATAGAATCATGAAATGGCTTATGTTGGAAGGTACCTTAAAGATCGTCTGGCTCCAAATCCTCCTGCCATGTGCAGGGCTGCCTCCCACCAGCTCAGGCTGCCCAGGGCCCCATCCAACCTAGCCTTGAATATCTCCAGGGATGGGGCATCCACAGCTTCTACAGGCAGCCTGTGCCAGTGCTTCACCACACCCTGAGCAAATAATTTCCTCTCAGCATCTAACCTAAATCTTCCTTCATTCAGTTTAAAATCACTCCCCCTTGTCCTGTCACTATACTTCTGACCAGGTTTGCTGTAGGCTCCATTTGGGTACTGGAAGGTTGCAAGTAAGTCCCCCCAAAACCTTCTCTTTTCCAAGCTGAACAAATCCAAGTCTTTCAGCTTTACTTTATTCTTATTAGCTGTTCTATTTTTCCAATCACTTTTGGTGACCCTAAGATAATTTTCATAAGTTGTGAGTACATAATATAATTTGAACTCTGTTTAGCATATATGAAGTGTCTGAAACATTTTCTGATATTACTCATAGTGATGGTACTACTCATGATAAAAAGCCTAGATTACAGTATCTCATAAATATCTAAAAACTAAAAACTCTATTTGTATTACATTTAAGCCTAAAGAACAGCGTACATAAACTAGATGGAACTCTGTTATGTGATGGTCACTAGGTGGCTTCCTGTTATGACTTTGCAAACGTTTGGATTTTGTGTTGAGGGACATGGTTTAGTGAGTACTATTGGTGATGGTTGGATTGGATGATCTTGAAGATCTTTTCCAGCCTTGGTGATTCTGTGATTCTATCAAACCTGCTGGCAATTCCTGGCATCATTTACATCAAACGGAAGTGTACTACTCTGCAGGCTGGAGATTATACAAGGGCTGCACCACAAGTAGTATCTCCTGCTTGGTGTTAGCCTACGACGTCAGAGATGGATTTTAGTGATATGATAGTAGGGGCTGAACCTTCTCAACAGTATTCCATTATGTGTTGCTGCTGTGGGACAGATGGCAGCAGAGGGGCAGTCTGACAGAACAGTGTCAGACATGGAAGTATGTCTGAGGAAAAGGTATGTCACTGAATTCCTCCTTGCAGAAAAAAAATGACATTCATCAACATCTGCTGAATATTTCTGGAGATCAAAGAGTGGATGTGAGCACAGTGAGGTGGTGAGTGGTGTGTTTCAGCAGTGGTGACAGAGACAGTGCAGTAGCCAACAGTGGTAATAGCAGACTACAGCTCTTCTGATTCTGCAATCTGCTGCAGCTTGTCCTGTGTCCTATGGGAAAGCACAGGTCTGCACACACTTGAGTTAACTGAGTCACTGCCACCCTGATGCATGATGATCTCCTGGACAGGATCCATACAGTTCCTTGCTACCAAAAACTTGTAGTTTTCCCTTGGTAATTCATCTGTAATAATGGGGTATGCTGGTGTACAGGACAGATAGAAATTAACAGAAACAAAGGACAACTTATTAAAAACTCAGAACCTTATGTCACCTGTTTCTTTCACCACATCCTATAATTTAACAGTTATATGCCCTTCTACTATTTTCCTTTTTCTGCTCTATTTTCCCCATGTCTCTAGTTCCAGCACATGTAATTTTACATTGTTTCCTCTTTTTACATGTCAGTGTAAAAAATATAGTCTTTATCTCACTTACCTTTTAGTACTTTGTCTTATGATTTTTGTGTTGTTGGTTCTTCAGAAAAGGTGGTCAGTCATCCTATTTGCTTACACAGTACTTATTATGGTAGGGCATTTGGATAAAGTTACAAAGCCAGTGATACTTGCTGCCTTTCATTTCCTCTAGCCAAATTAATCTTTAACTCTAGTAACAGCCATGCTGCTAATATTCTCCCCTCATGTGTGCACTGAGTAAAATAATGTGCCCAGACTACAGAGAAAAAATGAATGATATCTTCTTCTCTGTCCCACTGCATTCCAAAAGTTTTCATGGGCTTCTCTAGACACTCCCTAACACCTGAAAAAGGGAAGTGCTTGTGCAAGCAAGGTCTCATCGACGGTTTTGCTTTTAGTAGTTTGTTAAGACTTTTTTTGCTGTATTAATGTTAATGCAGACAATTCCAATTTATCTAGAGAAGTCTGTGCTTTCTAAGTTTTGCTGATGTTCTTTTACTAACAAAAAATGTACCACGGGAGCATGCTTCTGCTTTGCTGTAGAGCAGTGTAACTATGTCGTAGAGTAAGCAGCTGGGCTCCTTATGGCAAAAATAAACTGACCAAATGGGGCTGAGCCACTCTGCAGCAAGAACGTGCGGATGAACTGCAGCTCTGGACTTGATTCAGAGAGTAAAGGTGCCAACAGTTTCTTGCGTAGTATTTTATCCAACAACCTAATCCTTTCCAGCAGATTGCCATTGAACACTCAGACTCAGATATCTTTAATATATCAGCCATTTTTAAAATAAATCTTCCATCTGACAATAGACAAGAAGTAGAAAAGGCAGAGTAGTGAGGTTTTTTTCCTCAAGCTGAGGATCATTTGTGTAAGAATTTTGAGGGCGATACACTTTTTTTTTCTGAAACTGTTTGGAGCTAAGGGAACAATAGGTCTTATTGCTTTTTTGTGCTTTCTCAGAAAGGGATGCAAGAAACTTGAAATCAGGCAGATACTGGAGGGTGTGTTTTCCTTTGGTGTTTTGGAGGGCTGGCAGCCTTCAGTATCTGCACACTGTAAACATCAGTGAAGAGGTACGCATTGAGTTGCATTTACAGAAAGCACATAATGTATTTTCTTTAAAGAGGCTCTGGAAGATCTTGCCTGAGACCTGCAACATTCTGGCCTTCTGTTACTGAAACCAATCCCTTGTTCAGAGCTTATGTGCTCCTTGGAAAGAATGAACAAGAGGCACAGGTGGTGATCAGCTTCATGGGACAGACCAGTGCACAGCTGTCCAGAATGGATTGTCTTTAACCTGCTTGTCCCTAGAAAGCTCTTCAGAGAAAAGAGCTGTGCATACTCAGATGTGTACTCCCCATTCTTTTTTTTTTTTTTTTTAAAAAAAAAAAAGGAGTGTGTGGCTATTGTGAGACAAAGAGTGTGTAAGGGAATGAAAGATTTTCCTACAGACATTTATGCAGACTTAAAAATGAACAAGGCACTGAGCCTGGGCCAGTCCAGAAGGAAACACAGATTCACATCTTCGAGTGATGCATGAATGATCAAAGATAAGAGCTTAATGGAGTGGAGATCTTCTAACTTTAGGTGCAGCTGAGCAGGGATGTCATGTGATCTTGGACAGAATTATCCAGGCTTCCAATTTAGGTGTTTGTTGTGCTTTTTGAAAACAAAAACCAAAATACAGAACATATCCCTGTAGTCTATAGCACTTTAGACAGAACTACGTATGGGAAAGAAAATTGGAGCTGGTGCTGTTAATTGAAAAAAGAAACCATTCCATGGTCACTTTTTGTTACTGTTATTTTTCCTTCCATTACTCTTGCCAACAAATGACACAGAGCACCCGGTAGAATGTGAAATCATTTTGATGGAATTATTTTTCCTTTTTTTCCAGCAGTTAAGCAGAGCAGCACTCAACAAACATTAACCATGTACTGCCTTCTGCCAAAAAGCATTTATGCTACTATAATCACAATGCCCATATATAAAAAGTAACAATTCCATTTATGTATTCTGATGTACCAATACTAAGAAAAGTGTTTGCATAGGATTGTTAGATACATCTTAGCTATCAAATTCCCACTAAAGATCTGCATCATGTAGTTTCATTCTAAACTATTACAAGTACTTCCTGTAGTCCAAAGAGATGATCTCCACGTCTCAGACACTCAGACACATACATACTTACACCAAACCTTTTTTACAATACATTTTAAAGCATCATGCAAGCCCAGAAACATAGGCAACAGGCACACAGAATAGTTGATCTTCTGAAATACAGCTATCTATAATGGACAGATATCTTTAAATCACATGTGGTAAACAGCCTGCCCATCTCAGCCTGCAATCTTTCTATTAATCTAAACAAATTTTTAACTTAAATCACAGTTAGATGTAGCTGGTTCTTCTAAAGAAAATGCTAACCTAAAAATAACACAATGGGTAAAAAAGGGGGGGCATTTGGGGGTTTAATTGGGACTGGTATTTATGAAAGGTTGCTAAGAGGAATATGCCTAACAAGGAAGTAAGTTACAGCAATCCCCATATACTACATATTATTTAAAGTATTTAATTCATAAGAAATAGGTTATGTGACTCCAGAAATACTTTGTTTCATCTCTTATTCATTTGGAGTGATTTTGTAACTGTACAACTTCTGGAGCAATAAAGAAAGACAGTACTATTATCTGGGTAGGACCACAGGGGGTCAGTCAGACCAACCCCCAGTGCAAGACAAGCTGACAGTAAAGACAGACATGGTTGCTCAGGGCTTTAGTTGGGGTTGAAACCTCCAAGAACAAAGATGGCACAGCCTCCCTGAACAGCCTGTTCCAGTACTTAGTTATCTTGCCAGGGAAGCTTTTCTCTTCTCTTCATCTGGAAACTCCCCATTTTCAATTTGTGGCTACTACTGGCAAAAGTTGTGGCACCAGGTAACCCCTTCAGCAGCACAGAAAACATTTCTAAATTGCTCTTCCCCAGCCTGGCTCCCACAGCTTCTCCTCACAGCATTTGTCAAAGCCTTTCTGATATGCCCCTAGGCAGTGACATCCTTCTCATTCTCATCCACAAATCTAGACCTTTTGTCATGGAAGGCTGTGTAGCTACTTAGCCATGATAAATCCATATTATTTGGTAAATCCAAATGATTTAGCCTTGGTGAATACTTCCCGACTATTCCTAGTCATCATCTTTTCCCTCATGAGCTTGCAGAATATGTGTTTCATCCACAGTTTTCCCAGAGGGCAAAGATAAGGACAACCAGGATGAAGTTTCCCCATCATTCCTTTACCTTACTCTGAAGATGGGTGTAACATTTGCTACTCTCTGGTTCATTGGGAACCACCTCTGATTTCCATGACCTGTCAGAACTAATGGGCATTGGTCTTGAGAGGAAATTGGCCAGCACAGTACAATTGTGTGCAGCCCAGTCGCCTCCAGGGGTGTGGGTAAGTCAAGAGCACCAAAAAAGTACTTCAACCTCATTAGATCATCCCCTCCACCATCCAGAGCTGGTCCAGCTCTGCTGGCTGGAAGTATCTGATGACTCGTGCTGAACCACGGACTTCAGTGTCTCAGACAGAGTTACGTGACATATAGAGAGATGTTAAGTGTCATTCTGTTCCTCTCTGACTGCCACTTTCTACTATTTGTTGCTCATGAACATTTTCTGTTTTTTGAGAGACTGTGTCATTCAACTTCAGTTTGATGAAAGATAGCCTTGTGGCGGATTTTCCTTCTCATTTAAATAATGTTCATAAGTGACTGTTTTTAATGCTAGAAAGATGCTTAGTTAGTGGAAAATGATAATAGTTTCATAAAAATCTGAAGTACATGGACTATGCTGCAGAGCTGCCAGTCTAGTGGACATTTTCTGAGTGTTCTTCAGGTTACCGGTAAAAACCAAAAAGAAAGTCTTTGGAAGACAGGAGAAAGCCTATAGCTGACAACAGATATTGATAAATTCACAATAATATGACCTCAGAAAGAGATAAAACCTCAGCTGTATCTTGTTCAATACCATTTTAGTTTATCTTGATAAATACTGAGCTTATGTGGACTTTGAGATTTTTGAGACCGCATCCTCATGAAGATAGACCAGAGACATTTAGAAACTACTGTTCTTTCCCAAAGTGTTTATTTCTGAGAGTTCTAATGAAAATAGAACGTAATAGTTGCAAATGAGATTTTAATTTTAAAATAAAGCCACCAATTCTTTTCATTATTCTCTGCCAGATAGATGTCAGCCACGAAAAAGCTACTATTCTTAAGAGGGCTTGAGATTCTGAATTTCCAAAAAATGTGAAGAGAACCAGCCAGCTGAAATCAATGTCACAGCTGAAATACATGATCCAATCCATTCTCTAGGTCCCAGTTTCCCTTCACTAGTTTGGCTTCAATACCACATCCACAGAGATATTAAAACCTAGATCAGGTAGAAACACAGAAATGATTCTGTCCATCCTTCCCCTAAATAAGTAATTGAGTATGCCCCTCTGTTAAACAATAGTGCAAAAGTGACTATACTCAATTGAAAACATTCCTGTTTGTTTGCTTCTTATGGAAGATCCTACAGAACCTAGAAAATATGTTCAGAGAGTTATGTTAAAATAGTGGGAATTGTTTCTAAATGACAAAATACAATCTAGATTCACAATTCAACTTGCTATTTTATCCTGAATGTCAGGTTATCAATATTAACCTTAAGTAAATTTATCAAAAAATGTGTATGTAGTAGTTCTTATTTTGAATTCATAAAGGAAAGAATTGTATGTTTTCAAATGTTGCTGATTTGGAGGAACTGAGAAAGATTTCAGCTGCTGGAAGAAAACCTCTTCATTTTCCCTGTGTGTCTGACTGCTATAGTTATTATCTTTTTTTCTTGTTGTTTGCCTTTTTTTTGTTGTTGTTGTTGTTCTTTTTTGTTTTTTTTTGTTTGTTTGTTTTTTTGTTTTTTTTTTGATAAAAGGTTCAGTGCATATTGTGAAATAAATTTTGACAGATAATCCAGTAACAGATTCTTCTGACTGTATGTGGTTAAAGAGTACTTTGTATCTTATTTTCAACCTAGGTCCCCCTGTGACTTAAGGGATGGGAAGCTGGGGTTAAAAAAAAACAAATCCCAATGCAATAAGCCTCAAGTAGGCTATGTAACCCTGTCTGAGCTTCACTTCTCCTTGTACCTCGTTCAGATGTACCAGAGCTGTGCAGTCTGAATATTATATTTTTATTTTTATTTTTATTTTTATTTTTATTTTTTTTTTCTGAATTCTTACATTTTGTGTGTTGTAGATTTGTTATCCAGTTCTTGTGAAGGAGTGGCTATGGGGCCATGTGAACAAAAGAGATAATGAGTTCTTCTGGTATCAGCACCCCTAGACTTGGTTCATTTGAGTATACCATGGTGTAGAAACAAACCTCCCCCGCAGCAATGGGAATTCAGTGTGTCAGGATGCAAGGCCTATAAGAGTGTGACATTATTTCTAACAAGCATCTCTTTGCTCTGCTCAAGCCCAGTGCAGACATGCTGTGCAGGTAGCTTGGGCAGCACTGCTTGGTGCAGAACAGGTGAGCTCACTGGCTCCTTTTGGGCTCAGGAGCCCCATGCAGGCAGGACAGCAATTGGCCAGCAAGAGCTGGTGTGTTGTCAGCAGCAGGTCTGCTGGTTTTTTCAGAGGGTACAAACAGGCAGGAATGGTGGCTGGGATTTAACTCTGCGTTAAGGAGTTACACTTCTTCATGTGGAGGAGGTATTAAAACATCGTCCTGATAATCTAGTGGTTCTAACAGGTTAGCAAGGTTTAACAGCATGGCACAGGTAGTGATCTAATTACTATCAGCCCATTGTTTAAAAAGGCTAAGAGTATTATCTACGCAGAGGTGGTGGGCAGTCCTATAGTGTTAGTCTTCCATACCAAACAAATATCACATCAATACTGAGAAGTCTGTCTTTCCAGCACCACTAATTCAATCCAGATAACCAGTGCCAAATAAGCTAAGAACTAACTTACAACCACTGATACTGAACCACAGCTTTGAGTTTCTATCATACACCAGCCAGTAAAATAGCCTTTGAAGTCATATGGTAACTTCTGCTCCCCACCCAGATATGCAGCAAAGTTATTGGAAGGATAGAAGATAAAAGGGTTTGCTTCAGGCAAATTAATATCAATATCACTAGAAAGACTGTAATAACTAAACATTTTTTTCTGCTACAATTTCTGAAATACTGCTTACCTTAAGAAGAGAAAAAGGCTAAGGTCAGGTACCTGATGTTATTACTAATGCATGACTAGATCTCCCAGTAGAACCTGGTTCACAGATCTGAAATAAATTACTTTAAGAAAGAATAATTAGATCAGTGTCTGTCAGAAGGAGTTTGAATATCCTGTCCTGGAGTATAGTACAGAGATTTTTAACAGGTAATATCTGCTTCTTGACATGTTGTTCCTAGCTGAATATTTTTCAGTATAATCTTTGTTGTTGTTGTTGTTGTTGTTTTTGGGGGGAGGGTTTTGGTTTTTTTTTTCCTACACAACATATGCTTGGAGAAAAAAAAAAAAAAACAACATATTTTAAAATACCTCAGCTGGACTTCAAGTGTTTGGTTGTGCTCTTAACTTCTTCATGTTAAGCTCTGTTACAGCCAAACTAAAATAAGTTAATTTGAGAAGAAAATTGGGCTACTAGATTTCTGAAATTCTAAGCTGAGGATGGATGGTATTGCTAATTAGTGGAAAGCTATTCTACGTAATACTGTTTCTAATATTTTAACTGACTGAGGAGATCCTCACTAATACTTGGACTTCAGTGTAGTCTATAAGGGACTAAGTAATCCACTATTAATTTTTTAAGATTAAAATAAACAATAATTAGGAAACTGTGAAATATTGCAAGCAGATCTTAAATCATGTTCATTATTTTTATTGTTGCCATTCTGAGCTTGTAGCAGCACTGCATCTAGAGAAAGGGATTATATCCTTATCAGCACAATGCAAGGGACAACCTCTTCTTTCTTTTTTATCTTCTAATGCATATGCATTGCAGTTATATGTTATAGTCTGGGTGGCTATTGTTAACTGTCATACCACTTAAAAATGCACCAAGTCATGGCAATCTGGTGGTTAATTTGGTCATAACTGCACTGTTCAGCTCAACTCTTTCCTTTCGTCTTCTGATGTGCTAACTAGAAGGAAGTCAGGCAGCCAAACACATCCTTCCTGTCAAACCAAACACAGGAAAGAGGTTTCAGATGACAGCACAAGTAATTATGTTTCTGGGACAAAATCAGCCTTTGAGCTTGAAAATTTTTGGCTTAGTGATTGCTAGGGATAAGGATACTTAGTTACCACAATTACTTAACTGTATGTGTAAAACAACAAATTTGCTATTGATGATGCCACCCAAAATGCTTAGTAGAAGTTCAGAGTCAGGGCTTGTTCTGTTTTTATGGCTGAACCAGAGCACTACCCCCACTGTAGTAAGCTCTTTTGGAAAACTCAGGAAATGGAAAATTGAAAGACAAGATAAGGGAATTTGAGAAAGGCATGTATTTCTTCAACAACTGTTCATCTGGGTACTCATTACATCACCTAAAATCTACTAAATTGGAGCTTCTCTTCTACAGTTTAGTTTGAGGGTGGTTGTTTTTGTGGCTTACATTCCCTGGGATTAAAAAAAGAATTCTCTGTACTGGAGAATTCATGCTAAACGCAGAGCTGTTCTTGCATTTTTCCTTCCATATAGAACAGACCACACCGTGAGTATACACAGGATTTCTCTTGACTCTGTCCAGATAGTAACACTGGAGCACCTAATCAAGTACAACCTGCACCATCTACAGTAGCAGCATTGTTAGAAGATAGACATTGTATTATACGTATTAGTAAATACAAAACACACTGCAACAAGTGAAGCTGATGCTCCTGATATCTGAAAGATTTCAAGCAATTAAATACATCCAAGCTGCTCTGGGAACTTCACTATCACCTTTTCCATCATTTTTGAACTATGAGACATAGTGTCATAAAAGCTGTTTATGCAGTTTGTCTTTAGGTAGAAATTCTTAAAAAAAATGAGTTGAAATTCCTGACATTTCCCATGACTGCACAGTGAAGTTCCTCCTTGATGTAGCTTATGCAAATGTGGTAAAGTAGAGCTGTCTGTTAAGACCATTCTTGTCTGAAAGCCAAAGGGTGAGGAAGACAACTCGGGTTACCACAGAGTATTTCCCTCCTGTGCTCATCTCCCAGGCCACAATTACCTGCACCAGGTAATTATGCACCAAGTGTGAGTCTCTGAACTCTTCCTAAACAGCTTTCAGGTGGTTTTAAAGATGGGGTTGAAAAGAAAAGGCCTTGTTTCAGATGGAATCTGTAGTGTCCTTAAGAGCTTATATGATCAAAGGGTAAACTGCTAAGTTGCTCATCATGTTCACACCTAAATATTTCCCAGAAGAAACTTCATGACAAACTACATTTGTGAGAAACTTATACTGCCTTCACAGCAATCCAAAAAACACAAATAACAAAAAGATGTGGTGTCTACTATGTCACTTGGTAGTGCTAACAATAAGTTTCAGCATCAGACAGTATACCTGACTGTAACCATGCTTGACGAACTAGAAGTTTATGGAAAGAAATAAGCAATAGTACCATTTCTCATGTTGTCCTGTTCACTGGTTAGTGTGCTGTACTATTTGTAGTACTTGTGCCACATCTCAGTAGCTAAGCCCTGTAGGGAACTAACCTGAAGCTCATATAGATTTCCTCCTTTCCACTCTACCAAAAGAAATAAATGAATTAGAAATAAATAAGCAAGCAAACAAATGAATATGTAACAGCTGCACCAGATAAATTTAAATAATCATGGACACATGGATGAATGGATGTGGGAATGGTAGGACTTGTCTCCACTGCAGCTTATAGTAAAGATAACTTAGGCCTTCATGGTTAGGGTTTTTGGCAGTGCTTTTAAGATGAAATTTATTTCTTCTAGGAAGAGACATTCAGAAAAATAACTTTATTTTTTCATATCTAGTGTTAAAATTGTCTGGAATGCAACTTGAACTTAACAGAATGTAGAAATCAGCAGTTGAATCAGTAACATTTAGACATTGCTGCAACTCTTTTAAGTTTTTGAGAATGACTTTGAGTCATTCTGGTTCCAAAAGCAAGGCTTGTGATACAGTAAGTGTAAAATTCCAACTCTTATCAGGCACAAAACTGAAGTTTCCCTGAGAAGATACAACAAGCAACTAATATATGAACTTCTTATCACATTACCAGGGAGGGCTTAAGAGTACAAAAGCAAGATCTTGTTACAAAAATAGACATACAAATCCTTAATATTCCCGCTGAAGATTTCCAAAAGGACTAAGAATTATGTATTGCAGAACCACAGCATTCATACTTAAGTTAAATGATGACCTTTGGCTTTAGTATATCCCCTTTTTTTAATTTTTAAATCAATTCATTGTTAAGTTCCTGAGATCTTCCAGCACTCAACATGAACTTCATGCAGGCCAGCTGCTGCTTTCCCCTATTTCTCCTCACTTCTTCTTTTCAGCAAGCATTACATTCTTGAGAAAACAAACAAACAAACAACAGCAACATAAAAGCAAAACACCAGCAACTCAGAAATAATCATGAACAACATTCATTTTCCATGCGTTCAACAAATAGTTTTACCCCAGGAAGTCCAATAATTATACCATAACACATATTGAGATAATAAATATTCAAATTAGTTGAGCTTCCAAAAACTACTGTCTGTGATTTTGCACCCAAGTTCCAAGCCCCAGGGTGCAACATAAGGCATTCTCATCTTCATCTGAGGCACGTCTTCTTTTCCCCTTGTCAACGCACAAAGAAGGGCCACATCATCACCATACCAATGTAGTGATAATCATCATTCCCATCATCACCACCACCACCATCACCACCAGTGTTGACTGTAAAAATTTACAGCTCAGTAAAAATGTACAGCTCAATACAGTTCTTTGGTCCTGTGTTTCATAACTGGAGCATGCAGCACTTCAGTTCTTTTGCAGATTCAAAGCTTTGTGTCGCAAATATTCTTCCAAACATTTCACTGCAAAAGGATCAACATCAGTATCAAACTTATTAGCAAAGAAGTGGTGGTTTCGCAGCATCCAGTTCAGGTCTCCTACGCCAAACACGCAGACAGAGCGAACATGAACTCCACTGCATGGTGGGTAGGGTGCACCTTTAGACACATCTCCTTCGAAGTACTGCCACTTGACAAACCTGGCCAGCGCATTCATATCAGAAACATCATATTTCTCACTAGAAGAAACAGCACCTGGGACGTCAGGGATTCTCTGAATTGTTGCCCATAGGTACTCATCAGGGCTGTAAGTGTCTTTTGCCCACTCAATAAATTTGAGGATATTGCTATTTTCTAACACGTATTCTACAAATCTTCTGCTAACTACAAAATAGGCACTACCAGAAAAAATTGGAGTATTGAGAGGTGGTAGTTGTTTGTCTATACCTGTGTTTTTCACTTTACCATCGACAATCTCGTAGTGTTTTTTCCACCTTACTTCTTTATAAACAGGCATTCTTTCTGTTTCCAAGCTGTTTTCACCTTTAAGGGCTTTTAATTTCTCTACTATTTCCTGGTTGGTCTTTATAGGAAAGTCCATGCCACAGAGGTTTATTAGGTATTTCCAGTTTGAACTTCTTCTATAGAGATCTTTCATGCAATTAATATCTGCCTGTACCCTGCTCCACGAAGCATATACAACACTCTCTAACTGGCTGGATATAAAGACATTATCAAAACAGGAGACTATTCCTTTCACAGCTGTAAAAAAAGATTCTGGAGATTTTCTATCAACATGGATGCAGTAAAAATTCTGAGGAGCATAGATTGATCTCAGAAGTCTGTCAAGCATCTCAATTTTGTGATAAACCACTATTGAGTAAGCAATTGGAAATTCTGCTTCTTCATTGCTGAGAGGTTCCATAATGTATTTCCTCATCTTGGTGAAAGAGGCACAGTCTGCTGTCATGTTAATATAGTCATTGGTTGTTAGTTTGGGACGTTTCTTAAATGACACTGATAAGGTCTCAAGCTTTACCTTTTGAATTTCTTCTATATCACCCTCCAGTATCTTGGTGCAGTTAATGTCGCCAATAGGGTCTTCCTTAGTCAGCTCAAGATGTCTTCGATTTAAGAAGTTTGCTTTCTGGTTAACTTTCAAAACTGAAATGATTACTAAAATCAGAGTTAGACCCAAGAAAAGTCTGAATCGTAAGTTGTGGAAAAAACGTAGTTTCCTTTTCAGCATTTCAAATACCAGGTGGCTTTGCAGAACTAAAAAAAACAGCCCTCCACTCTGCTCGTATAAGCTTCAACAACGTCAGAAAAAACAGTTCATGGTTTTTGGGAACTTGGAGCATTTGTCAAGAAGGTGGAAGGAAAAATCCTAAAATAAAATGAAATATTATCATCACTGCCATTGCTAAGATTTCTTTAAAAGATAAAGGGATAATAATGGCATTGCTATTAACAGACTGTAAAGAGCAAATACTTCAACAAAAATATTTTGCTGGAAATGAGATTTTTTTTTTTTTTTTTCAATAAAAAGGGAAAAGAGGGAAAATACAGCTGGTACATTATTTCCTATCTTTTATCAGCTGTAGCATTAACAATACAGACAAAAAGTTCTGAAAGGTAACAGAATGTGTTTGACTGCATCTGTCAAAATTAAAGTCAGTAAGTCAGATATGTTACTGACATAGCAAGTATTTGATGTTAATTCATCTTCAGAATTAGACATAAACATTTTACATCCAGTTTAGCAGTGACACAGATTGCAACACTTTAACTTACCACTAACTTCCTAGATGGTACTGAATGCTATTGATGATCCTTCTCCTCAGAGGGGAGACAGTCACAGAAGACTTTCAAGACTTTTACATGAAGTGCACTCTCTCCAACACCCTTGATCTTAGAAATGCTATTAGGAAAGAGCTGATGAAAAGAGGAGAAAGAAATTAGTAAAGCACAGCCCCTCAGCTTTCTGAAAGGTGCTGTGGCTGAACTGCTGAAGCACCTTTTCAAGGTAAAAAGGCAGTGGTTACTGCCCATCTCTAAAGCTGACTTCTGTTAAGCCCCTGCCCCTCTTAGTACTGCAGTACTGCGTTACCATTGTCTAGACACTCTCCATTTTTACTATTCAACTGCTGCTTTCGATGTTGAAACATTCTACAAAGCTGAGTTGCATCAAGATTTATGATTTGCCAATCCTATCTTCATCACAGAATCACAGAATGGCCAGGGTTGGAAGAGTTCTCAAGGATCATGAATCTCCAACCCCCCTGCCACATGCAGGGCCACCAACCTCCCCATTTAATGCTAGATCAGGCTGCCCAGGGCCCCATCCAATCTGGCCTTGAACACCTCCAGGGATGGGGCATCTACAACCTCTCTGGGCAGCCTGTTCCAGTACCTCACCACTCTCTCTGTAAAGAATTTCTCCCTGACGTCCAACCTAAATCTCCCCTCCCTCAACTTAAAACCATTTCCCCTCATCCTTCATCTTCACTTAGAGATGATACGTTACTTTTTTGGTCCTGCTTCTGTTCACACAGTGTTGAAACACTTTCATTCTGCCAGCACCTCTTGAAGATTGCACTACTGCAATCTTGAAGTGTTAAAGGACTAGAATTTCTTTTTTTTTCTAAGTATCACTTCAAAGTCTGCTCAAAGCCAGGAAATTCTTAAACAATTTATACTACTACACAAATGCCATTTCTGATTACAGATTCATTGTCTGAATAATCCAGTGCAGGTCTGAATTTCAAACTAAGCCATAGTTGAAAAAACAGTATAACATATAGTGAACATCTTGCAACATTTTAGTCTGCAAGTCAGATAGTTCACAACATCCCTGGATTGGAGAGATACATAGCTCCTTTCACTTTTATTACTTTCAATACATTTTTTGTGCTCTTTTTTGTCCAGCTCTAAGAGTAATTGCTTCCCAAAATAATTGATAAGAACATTTGTTTAAGGAAGAGTGAACTGTATCCCCTTCACAGCTTTAGGCTCAGCATAAGATCTTTCTTTTGTTCCTCTTTTCTTTATGGTACCTCAGTATTACCTTAGTTTTTAATTCTCAAACTGTGGATTTCAACTTGATTTTAACTCAAAATGTACGTGTAAAAATTAGAGATCCGATATTATGGAGCTTTTTGGCAGCAATGATGCCACTGGGATGCACAATGTTTTGGGTACACTGTTGTGCCCACTCTGCAAACTGGCTGAGGGAGTTGATCCAGGTGGAGAAGGTGGATGGTGGGTGATCTCACTGCACAAATGTATAGCACAGCAACAGGGATCAGTAAGATTTTCAGGCAGTACTATAACCAGGAAGGCAGATGTTTGTTCCAAGCCTATCTCAGGTGCATACTGATGTCAGGCCAGAAGAACTAAAATTTAAACTCTTAACATAAGTAGCTAAGTGAACCTGTGTACAATTGCAGAAGAAACTGTGCAGTGGAACTGTCTAAGCAATAGGTCTCACACTTTGAATTTTAATTAAACAAAAACAAACAAACAAACAAAAAACAACCAAAAACAGGTGTGGTTCACAATTACCACATTTAAATTGTGATCTAGCATCAGACAGTTTAGAGTAACTTTTAACATGCCTTACAACCTACTACATACTTACGTACTTGACATTCTTCCAGTTCTGACTGGTAGATCTGATCCAACAAAAATAATATTCATAACAAGTGAAATTAATAAAGGAAGGAGACCAACTATGAGGTTATCTCCATAATCTCTAACAAGTATGTATTTCCTAAAGATGAAGCTTGTAATATTGGTTAGCCTTAAACTAGTGTTCTACGCTTACCAAGTTATAAAAATGCCTCATTTTTAACGGTGAATTTTTAGCTGTCAAAAGCTGGAATTTGTTTCTTTAGAATGAGAATTAGTGTTGCTACATTATCGTATTCTCAGTGTACATAGGAGCATGAGCATTATCAAGTAACATACTCTATAAGGTTTGCCCCTCCTCCCCATTCTATATGACTCAGGGAGCCAGAGCCTTAACTGAAAGCTACCATTGTGATCTCCACCTCCTAAGAATTTCTGAAGAATAAAGCTTACTATGAAGAGCTTCTTACACAACTGAATACAAGGTAAATAACCTGTTTCATAATGCTCATCTATACCAAGCTGGATGCAATTCCTCCATTGTTTTGAGCTCAAAACAAATGAAATCTGCATTTCTTTTACACCAGAGAGAGAGATCTGTAAATGCTTACAGGTTAACAGAGCTCATATTTTTAGGTGGAGTTTTTCCCCACAGTAAATTTCTCACACAGACACACTGCTGCCACAGAACAGACTTAACAGTAAACTTCTTTTTGTTTATGCTTGCAATTCCTCACTAAAAAGTACTAAACTCTGGCACATTCTTTGCAAATGCTGACCTTTACAGGGTTAGGAAAGATTTGTGACCTGTCACATAATTTGTCACCTGAATCTATTTTAGAAAGTTTGTTGTTTTTTTTTTTTTTAGAAAGATTTACAAGCCTAGAATACTCCCTAAACAGGCTTCAAACTGCATTTGACAAATGTTTACCATCTTCTTCTCTTCTCTGGGCAGCTTTACTGTGCACAGTGAAGAACACAGTGCCAGAGACACAGCTTTGCACTGGAAAGAGCAGGAGGTTTGCACAGCCACATATAAAAGTCTTCACACTTCAGCTTTGGATGTGCTCTCAACCAGGATCTCTCTTATGGACTTGACCCACTTCAATCTTTGACATTTACTCCTCATTAGAGATCACATTTCTGATGTAGGCAGTCATTCAAAACGGAAACTTACAGCAGTTGCTAATGTTGGAGGAGTTGGTAGAAAGTTGTGGTCAGCTACCTGCATCACTGCTTCCTGCCAAAGTTACTCTTCAGTGCCATAAAGAAAGAGTAGAATATGACTAAACAGAATGCACCAGGTCATTACAGCTTGATATTTACTACAGACTATCGGACATTTGCACAGGCATTTGGGAAGAGAGATTACTGTGCTTAGTTTCAGTCTTCTCTTCTGACACCTGTTCTGTGAGGGCACATAGCTTGGAACAGCTGCATCTGCTCATCCGTGAAACAAGTACTCGTTCCCTGCCTGTCTGGGAGATATTTTGGGAAGAGTAAGTTTAGATCACATTTTTATATTAGTGTAAAGGTGCTACTGTAAAAAAAAAATCTGGTTTTGTTAGCGATGTGTTTACCTGGTTACTATATAATTGCTAAGACAACCAGCATTACTGACTGAAGCAAGTCAGAAAGCGGCTGCATGGGTGTTTGTGCAAGTGAAAAGAACTGGGAATAACCCTCACCAAGGAAAGGCTGCAGCCACAGACAGGAGGGAGCAGCGCTCTTTTAGTCCTAATCAGCAAGTGATTTCAGATAAGTATACCTTCACCCATCCTTAAAAGCAAACATAAAAACCAACAAGAAATGTAAGAAGTCTTCAATAAGAATAATTAAGAAACCACCAACTCTGCTCCTCCCCCCCGACCTTTCCCCTACACCTCAAGAACAAACCTAACTGCCCTTAACAAGATTATAGCTCAGCTCTGAGGAACACCAGAAGCTCATTTGGACATTTTATGCAGACTGCTGGCTTGGATCTGCAGCAGGTAATGGCAGAACTGCCAATATGACCATGTAACCCACACTGTGTGGCAGCATTTGTGCAAGGGGTATTTTGTGGTGGTACAGAGCACCATGATATTACACCAGCTCTGCCAGCAGCCCTGGAGAAGCCAAGCCAGAGTCCAGCAACAGTGATCACAGCCCTTCACTGCCAGCACAGCAGACCCCTTTGGCTGTGGTTTCACAGTGTGATTCATCTGACATAAACTGTTTCTGGGGTAAGGAGCAGTTCCCTTCCTGCCTGTGCTATATAGGTCACCCATACCCAGCAGTTCCTCGCTCACCTTGATGTAAGAGCAGGTTTCAGCTGCCTACTGGTGGGGCCCAATGGTCTTGATAGCCCAGCCTACCTCCACCCCAGGAAAACATCAATACAGGGAGGAATGAAGAAGAACCACACCTCAGCTGCACACCTGATGAAGTAACAAGTTTATTGTGAAACTACATCCTTAAAAAGGGGGAGGGGGTTAAGGGGCTTAAGGAAAAGCAAAAGCAACACAGTACACAAGACTTGGGCAAGGGAGTTTGGAAAAGCCTCCCTTAACAGCAGAGTTTCAGAGATCTATCTGATCACAACACCCACAAATTCAGGCTCCTGGTTTGGACTCGGGCTTCCATGTTTGGACTGATAATAAGTCTGAGAGTAGGAGGCTTGTCTTTCCCTAAACTAGGTTAAAAGCAAGAGCTGCCTCTAATCAGTTTCACATCAGGGTGGTATCGCCCTTGGGGAGTATTCATTATGCCCAGTTACTGCCTTTAGGCTCCTATCTTCCTCATTTTTCTAACAGCAGTTACACACATTTACTACTCCGGAAAACATCAAAATGTAGGTCCGCACAAGGGCACCATTCTGCTTCCCCCCAAGGGGGTGAAAGAATGTGTGCAGCTTTGTTAAGCACTGCATTGTTAAGCCTTGCTGCTGAACAAGGACACAGCTCACAGATTGTCAGCTCTCCTGCAACACTCACAGGGCCTCCCTCTCCACAACCAATTTAATAAGGCTTAGAAAACAAAGTGAAACCGTATGCTAACTATATGTATTTTTTGTATTTAAGATATTAAAACATATTTTTATGCTAATGATTATTACTGTTTTTTGTATTTTAGAAAAAGCAAGTAGGACTTGCTATGAAATGGTATACAGACCCTTCCCTTGATGACAGGATCTGGTGGCACAGGGAAAAAGAATTAAATGGCTTGTGACTTTGGCACTTCAGCCTTTGCTCACAGCAGTAGAGAAACTGTTGAAGCAAGATGCTAAACTTCAATTCAGCAATGAAATAGAAGGCTCCAAAACACACCATGTGCCACTACCAGCACCAGGAGCTCAGGAAGGGTCTAAGGAGAGGGTAAGATTTTACTTTGGGGCACTTGAACTGTGACAGGAAGGAGCTAAGATCTGGGTAGCACCACAGAGGATGGCAGGAGACCAAAATCAGCTTCATGTAGGGCACAAAAGACCTTGCTGGTGTTATGCATCATCCATAAGGCCTTAGTGCCTGTCACTGCTTTCCCACCACACTGCCCCTCTCCACTTCCCCTGTTCTCCTTCCTCTAAAGACAGCCAGAGGAAGCAGATGTGAGTGCTTCCCCACCTGTAGTTGCTTCAGTGACATACATTCAGTTGTTTCTGGCACACAGCTCTTTAGAGATCCTAGAAGCACAAACATGACACGTGCCTCTAGTTTATGTCCACAGATAGGTTAGCTTTCCATCCAAGCTTTACTTCAGGTGCTTGAAATCTTTCTGGAAGCTGCACTACAATCTTAAGTGCAGTCATAACAGTCTGGAGTTCTTATTTTTGTGGAAACCTATTGAAGTAAGCTGAGTGGAAAAAGTAGTGCTGAGTACACCCATTTCTTAAGTGGCGGTTGGGACGGGCCACAAAACAAGTAATGCTTTTGATGGGTGGGGAGTTAGGGGCAGAACTGACTAATTTTTTTCCTTCAGTGGGAGGGGAAGGAGATACAAAGAGAAATGAGTTGCCCATCGGAACAGTATGGAAGCAGTGTCATCCAACCCTTCGCTCTTCACTTCTCCCAGTCAAGCTCCACCCAAGGTATAGAATCAGACAATAATGATGGTTGGAAAAGACCTCTAAGGTCAGTCCAACAGAAACTATGCAACTACTCCATAACACTTCAGCAGAAGGTTCTCCACTGGGTGTGGACATACTGAAAAGTCCTTGAGTTTTAACGAGGCATACCTACCATGCATCAAAGCATGCATGCCCTGCAAGCGGTTTTTCACAATTAACCTGCTTTCATTCAGACTCAGCTATGCAGAGCACTTGTTCTGAGGAGGAAGTGATTTTTAAAACAATAAGCAGCTTGCATGAACACCAACATGCATAAGCACAAAGACAGACTGCATAGGAGATGTGGGGTTACTGGAAGAGATGTGCTACACACAGCAGAGATACGTTTACTCAGCATTTCCATGGTATCAAGCAATGTGACCTTAGATGTAGATATGCCCTTAACTGAATGAACACTCACATGTTTATTCCATTAGTTGTCAGTCTTATGGGGGGGAAAAAAAAAAAGAAAAAAAAAAGTGGTCAGAAGAGTGTTTGGGCCACTGTCAGACTGTATAGGAATAAGACCCAAAATCTGGAAGTCAGCAGTGGGGCTGTATGTGGGGACAGAGTATGCTCATTAACAACACTCTGCAAAACCAGGGTTTTTTTTTTTTTTTTTTTTCAGAGATATTTGAAAGACAAAGGAAAAAAAAAAAAAAGAGCATTTCTTTTATTTAGAAAAAAAACAATTTCTAGTGCTGTGTTAGCTTAGAAGGCTGCTTTACAGACATTGCTACACCTACCACTACCCAGACACTGAATACTGAGAGTAAATAGAAGCAGAGAACTGCTTCTCAGGAAAATAAAATAATATTTTAAAAAAATAGTGAAAATAAATTCAAAACCAGAGTTACTTTGAGATTTTATGTTCAAATGTCAGGCACCTGGCACTCTTAAAAATGTCTTCTTAAACAGAAAACAGTAAGACCCACACAAATAGACACTTAATGTGTGAAATGGTGTAGAAAAAATGTAATTTTTGGTAAACTTTCAATTAATCTCTTGTCATGTACATCCTGTCCAGAACTGAGTTCTAAGTCTGATTCCCATATATGTTCACTGAGCACAACTAAACAAAAGAAAGCTGCTATCACAAAGACTTTTAGTGAGTCTAAGACTATTAGTACTGGAGAAAAAAATATGTTTTACCTCAAGGTAGCTGACATGGTACACTCACCCAACAAAAAACCATCACAGAATTTTTAAAGTAATATTGCCCAGTTTAACACACTGTGGAATAGTGTTGTGTTCTGCACTGGCTGCCCTAAAGTGAATTGCATACGTATATATTTTTCCATTTTTCACCTTAAAGCAGGAGCTATAATTTCCCCAGCAGCTGAGCAGGTCTGCAGTCCTTGTGCCCAACTACAGTGCTTGCTTGTAACGGCTGCAGAAGGGCCATTACTGGCAGATGCGGTTACTGGGAAGGCATTACCACCTGTCAAACCTAGCCTGAATCTGCAAGGGGAGGGAAGAAGTTATCATACTTCTGAGTACTTTCATCCTTCTTCAAAAACAACACTTAAAATATAATTCAAAGGAGATTTTCTTAGCTCTGTTCCAAAGGCAATGTAGGCACGCCTACTGTTACATTTCATTAGCAGCACCAGCAACAACAGTGTCCCTTGATAATAAGAGATCTCTGATAGTTACAGCACTAACATGGATCAGCATCACGCTCTGGTGCACAGGTTTAGCTGTATTGTGCAAGCCAACAAAATAGCATTTCCTGGTTTTAGTCCACAACTATAAAGGTACTATAGTTTTTTTTTTTTCCCCCCACTGTTCACTTCAGGTGAGACGAGTTTAATCTGACCTGAAAGGCAACTCTACACAAGAACACAGATAAAAAGTGCAATTCCTTTTTATCAAAGACCAGATACTACCTAGATAGTAGACTCCATTGCAAAACACACAAAAAGATAAAAAACACAACAAACTATATTTTACAGTGCTTTCTCAGGAGCTTCTGAACAAACATAAGTAGAGAACTTACTACGTTGTATCAGGCTTCAAAGGAAAGCCAGGAGAATATTATCAGAAAAACAAAAATAAATCTTTTCCTAAAACTAGTAGCTTTTCCATGACAGTAAAAGATGCAGAGAGCAGATTTTGCTCAGCAAATTGTTGTATTTTCAGCAGAGCAGAATATGGATCTTTAGCATGTATGTTCCCCAGTGCATTTCACTGAAGTTTAGAAAAAGAGTACAGACTTGGCAAAGGTATTCACATTTTTTAAGTTAGTTTTGTCTCGTATAGCTTCAGGAAAGAAGTACTGCACCAGACAATTCAGATTCATATGGAAGAGATTAATGCAGCTTACTAATGTTTACTGTAGGCAGAGTTGTGAATCACAGAGAGGATCAAAAGAGTATTATTGTCCATTGTATATACCTACTTTCAAATGCAATGTACCACTGTAACTGTGCTCTATCTGAGCTCCTAATATTGTATTATTTTTCTCAACAATTTTCAAGTTGAAGTTGAAAGACTGAAATATTAGACTCCTCTTATTCTGGCTCCCAAGGGCTGTCATCTGCCAGCTCTGAGGTCACCTACATCATATTCCATTAAAAAAAATATATATATTAAAACTTCAGGCTCCAAAATGGCAATTCCCTGCTGCTGCCACTACTCCTCTTTCCCACAAAGAAGTCTACTTTTCTGAGCCCTGAAAGGGGCAAAATGCCAGACTCAACTGAGCCTCCTGTCAGACTTCTGAGCTCTCCCACCTAACTTGGATCATAGAAAACTATTTACAACCTTCTAAACAGATTTGCTGTTTTGAAATAAATAAATAAATCATGTTTCTTCAGGGTTTTCCCAGTTCTAGCAAATTAAGAAAAGCCACATCCTAGGACTGCAACTCAGGAGCATGAGATGTTCCCTGTCCTCGGCAACTGATTTTATGCCAACCCAGCATCCCGAGGCCAGCAGCTTCGGGCTGCTCTGAATCCAACGGTGAGGCCAGCCCTGCATGCAAAGCCAGGG
Organism: Phasianus colchicus; assembly: GCF_987193195.1. Taxonomy (NCBI): domain Eukaryota; kingdom Metazoa; phylum Chordata; class Aves; order Galliformes; family Phasianidae; genus Phasianus; species Phasianus colchicus. The sequence continues at coordinate 54,579,549 of NC_143476.1, forward strand.
GAAAAGGCGAAAGCAAAGAGGGGAGACAGAAAGACTGAAAGAGAAAGAAAAAAAAAAAAAAAAAAAAAAAAAGAAAGAAAGGAGAGAAAAAAATAACAAGCGGAGAAGAAAAAAAAAAACGAGAAGAAAGAAAAATGAGGGGAAGAAAGGAGAGAGAGGAGCACAATGATGAGCAGTGCACAAAGCAGCTGCGCCTCTCCTGCCCTCTAGAGCCGCACCTGCCCGGGGATCCCCAGACACGTCGGGGCTGTGAGCAGCGCCCTGCGACCGTCGGTTTCCTCCGCTCGCCCCGCGCCGCTGCCGCCCTCCCGCTCACCTACCTGCGCTGCTGCTGCTGCGCTCCCGGCGCGGCTCCGTGCGTCCGTGCGCGGCGGCTCGGCGGCGGTCCCGCAGCCCTGCGCTTGCCCAGCGGCGGCCAGCGGCGGCCAGCAGCGCCGTGCCACCCCGCACCGCCCCCTGCAACACCTCCCCTCACAACCGTTCGGCCGGGCTCTGCATGACGCCTTACCGCCCCCTCGCTGGCTCCCCCCGACGGTTCCGAGCTGCCCCCTCGCAGAGGATTTTGTACTTTTTATGTCAGGCTTCCCCTGTCCGTGTAGGCTCCACGTTAGGAGTCTGCCGTCCGGCCGCAGCAGTAATGACCCGCGGCTCCGGGGTCTGCGCTGCGGGCGGCTGCCGGCCACGTCCTGCCGTGCTGAGAGGGTTCGGTCGGGACAGCAGCGGCAGCGAAGAGGCCAGCGGGAGCGGAGCGCAGTGCAGAGAGGGGAGTGGGGCTGGGAGCGAAGGAGACCCGCCTGGCTGGGTAGCCAGTTCCAAAACTGCAGCAAGCATGTCTTGTCTAGACACGCTGTGTCTAGAGTAAGGAAAACTTGGATTAGTTTATGCAGTCAGATGTCTTGCCTGAAGATAAATGTATTTAACAGGGTTCGGAGAGCTGTGAAATATGAAGGTTGATTTCAGATTAAACTTCTTAATGCATCATAAGCCATGCAAGGATTCCTTAAAAAGAAAATAGGAAATTCAGTTACATCTTCCCCACTAAAAAAAAAAAACAACAACCAAACCCAAAGGCAGCTCACAGTGCAATACTAAAGAATCCTAGGAATCTCTACAGATCAGCATTACCTGCAGTGCTTTGAGGTCTGGCAGATAGAGGCATGCCTGAAAGGTCTCATTTGTCACATCTGCCCTGTAAGCAGGGTCAACTAACCAGAAACTGAGATTTGATTTCCAAGTTGGCATTAGGAAACAGCAATAGGTGAAAAGAAAATTGCTGCTGCAGATGGTCAGTGAGGTCAGAGGCCTGGGAACGTGCTGCAAGGCCTGAAATCTGCTTCTTCGTCTTGTCAATAAATTTTTTGTGCATGTGTACCATCTGGGTTGAGAAGCTGTAGGTAACTATGTGCTGATTTGGCAGTCCTTCCCTTCTCCTGACAGATGGGGAAAAAAAGTTACCTTTCTAGTGTGTCTGTAATTGATGGACTTCTGATGGAGGGCAATATTTAAAGGTCTTATCTCAAGAAACCCAGTGGCTGGTGACAGAGATTCCCAAGGGAGTGAGAAATCTAGAGGTAAGGAGACAAGAGGTTTTTTTTTTTTTTTTTTTTTCTCTCCCAAAGACAGTAGCAGTCTGTGATTACAGCTGATGACTCTCTTATCTTGTTGGTTCTGCATGCAGATATTTAAGTTGAAGTAATAAGAGAAGTTGTAGAGTAAATAAGTATTGTTCTTTTGTTCCAGTGTCTGCAAAGCAGCACTGCAGTGCTGCTGCAGTACAAGCAGTTGAACTTTTAGATTCATGAGTGAACAGGTCTTACTACAAGTAGTTCCTGGAAGCAAAAGTTTTCATTCATCATTTTTCACTTCCTCTGCCTCATTACTCACACAAATACAGAAGCAAAGAGGTGTGTAGGACCAAAATAAACGAGAGATTATATATATCATTGCTGTAACAGAAATTACCTTCTGAAACCAACTTCTAGTGGAAGGGGAAGAAAGCATTTAAGTCGTTATTGGAAGCAGTTATTTCAGATAAGTAGCTGAAGTTCAAAGCAGGTTATTCTCCAAGTTTTGCATAGCTAGAGAGTAGACTGGCATGTTTAGAAAAGCTAATCCTTAGCCATGCTGGCAGAGACTCATCATTCGTTCATTGAAGCTTTGTGAAATTGCAATGAATGTGTTTTGTTTATGGTTTCTTTCATGTGTAGTTTCTGTCAACTGATCCTAAAAGAAAATGGATGAAATGTGTTTGCACCTGGTTTTTCAGGTTGGAATGCATGGTTGATGATGCACAAGATGAGCTCCTGCTATGGGATAGACTTCTGAGAGGTTCGACTCCATGCCAGCAGTGAAACAAAATAGAGTAAAAGGAAGAAAGAGATGTAACTGGAATTTGTGGAAGTATTACTTAGGGAATTAAATGAAACAATGAAAGGGGTGACAAAATAAAAGCAAAAGTGGGAAAAAAAAAATGTCAAAAATGTGGGAATTAAAAATGGAACTTTTTGTTGTAAATCTTGACTCGTTTGCATTAATTCCATTTACATGTGAGTATTTGATAGACATGGTAATACTTTGCTATTCAGTGAGAATAAGGCATATGAAAAAATAAGTTTCAAGAGCAGAGTTTTCTGTGCCTGGCTAAACTTTTATAGTTATGGTTCAGGAGAGTATAGCTTAAATATGTATTTTCTAAGAGGACATCTGTCTCATAAGTATTAGTATCTCATCTGTCATTTGAGAGCTACCTCCAGGCTTATAGGTTTTTCTTCCTGGAACCCATAAAGAATATAGAATGTTCTTTTACAGGCTTTGTTTTTGTTTCATGCTCTGTCAAAAGTTTGAGCTGCAAAGTGTTTTTTAAACCCTAACGATTACTGCTCATTTGTGTATTTTTCCATTTCATCAGCTTTAAAGAAGTAGAACTTTCTAAAAAGTCAGACAACAGTTTAAATTTTTGTAACATTAATAGCTTCTCCTCCAATCTTTTCAAAAGATACTTGTCCAGATTTTTATCTCTAATTAGTGTAGTATCTATTTCTTGTGGAAGTTCATATCTAACACTAGGAAGGCATCAGATCCTGTGTCTTACCTCAGACAGGTAGAGGATCCTAACCTCATTTTTCTAATCTTGCTTTAAATGACTTTTGTCACATAAATATTACTTCTACTGCATTAACCTTCCACAAGGAAAGACTTGCTACTGTGCAGAAATGTGTGTTATCTTTTCTACTAGCATTCTACTCTGTTGTAAAGTGTATGGGAGAACACATGTACTTGCCTAGATTCTCTCCACTGTTTGCTGTGTGCCTGAGTGTGTGTGTGGTGGGGGGGGGGGGGGGAGGGGAAGAACATAATCTTCAATTTGAATAAAATCTTGAAAGCTGAAGCCAATGCTAAGTCAAAGGAGTGATGCCAGAAGTACCTGTGTGGGAATAAGAAGTCTGAAGAAGCTGAAGCTGACCACTCCTACAAAACAAAACAAAACAAAAAACAAAAACAAACAAACAAACAACCCCCCCCAAAATTAAAAAAAAAATCCACTTTAACACAACATGCTGTGTGACAGAAGGAAGATCCCATTGTTATCACCCTTTAAAAATTGAAGCCCATTATAGCAGCTCTCTTTGGAACAAAGCGCCTTCTGGCATGGATCACTGCTAATTTGCAGATATGAGTGCTGCTCATGGCTAGAGCTAAGAAGGGAAGGTCATGTTTACTTCTTCTGAATTCCTGTGATACACATTAGAAGTAATCTTTAAAATTACTCACCATGTTTTGTTTTTTTTTGTTTGTTTGTTTGTTTGGTTGGTTGGTTGGTTTGGTTTGGTTTTTTGTTTGTTTGTTTGTTTAAAGTCATACTTTTTGAGATTCAACTTTAGCAGGCAAGTTTAAAATAATTTTAATATGAGTAAACCAGGCCTGTATTGGGTGATCAAAGCAGCCTAGAACAAACTTCTCCCAAGACTGGCTGGCAGTTAGTACTAATTACAGAATCAAAAATAGGAATGGAGTGAATTGCTGCCCTGAGTTGCTGAAAATGGCTATAGAATGGCTATGTTAGGTAATTAGGAGCCTCTTCTCACAGCACCATGGTGGTACAACAAACAAGTGCCTCTGCTGTACCACTCTCATCCTGGCGGGCTGGCAGTCGCACCCAGCTACTCTCATTCTCCTCCTCAGCAGGGAGTGAAAATATGAGGAAAGGGTGTGTGGGCTGAGACACTGAGAGATCATATACCAGTTGTCGCCAAAGTGACCAAAACTTGCCCTGCTGGAAACAAGATGACCTATTCTACCCCTGTGGGCAGTCAGTCTTACTGTGCACTACCTTCACAAGAGTCCCCTATATACGACTCCTGAGAAACTGAAAGAGATCTGAATACAGGAATTTTCCATTACTTCTCTGAGTTTTTTTTCAGTAATAGACAAGATGTTCCATTCCCAAAGAAAATTGTTATGTGTGTATTTCCAAGATTGTGTTTAGCTTGTATATTTAGCACACGTGAACCTGTAATGAGAATTGTCCATCAGTGTGTGACCTCATTACAACCTGTCTGTGACTTTACTGTAAGTTTAGATGTCACATGTTCATATAAGCTGAATATGACCATATGAATAGCATCCATTTTTTTTTTTTTAATATAACTGGATACAACTACCTGTGGAATGGAAGTTGTTGGAGTCAATATTTGTGTACTGTATTGCAAGGGTATATTTACATTCTTAATTTACTTTTATTTTTCAAAGAATTTCATCTTTGTCCACTGGCTTTTGCTGATGACTTAATTTCTTGGAAATGTAGTATTTTTATCAGAAGGATGGATACTTCTGGGATGATTACTTTATTGCGAGCTTTGTATAGTCTTTCACAGTGTACTTTCCAAACTAATCCCACTGAATTTTGCAGACATTTCCAAATCTGTCTTGATTGTTCTGTCCCTAGGAGTTTGTGGTTTGGTCAGGTAGCCCATTATTATTCCGCCCTTGAGGGTAAATACGGGGTCCTGATTACAGGCTGGTCTATTTACATTCTGCAATTTACCACTCCTTTAATTTGTGTAAGTTTAAATCTGGGTTATACGTAAGTATTTTCTTCTTCTTCACATTTGAATGTCTCATGTCTGTCAGAGGCAGATGTTAATCAAGAATTTCCCCAAGACTTCTTCCTAGATTAAGAATACTTACTATCTTTCCATAATATGGTTTGATAAACGTATAATGTCATTGCAGTTTACTTATATCAATTACTGAAGTATCCAAAAACAGGGGAAACAAACTTCTTTTTTTTTTTTTTTTTTTTTTTTTTTTTTGTCATTTGTTTTCAGCAATTCCATTGATCCTTCCTGCAGGACAAAATTCCTGGCAGATTTCTGATTACCTTCAGTTCTTTCTTTTCCTAAGTCTAGTCCTAATATGTAGAGTTCACTGGCGGTGGTAGATAAGTATTTTAAAAAATAAAAGGTAGGAATTGTTTACTTCTTGATAATGAGTTACAAGTATGAATCTTGTGAGAAAGAAAGCTTGGCCTGAATTCTCTGGCAAGAACTCACACAAGCACTTTTCTCTTAAAGGACTTTTAGCTCTCAGAAGAACAAAACATTTGAAGAATGCCATACCTTTTTAATGCAAGAAAGACCTTAGTACTGCAGATCACCTCTTGAAATAGTGAAACAAATCTATAACAGTAAGAAGTCTATTAAAATACATGAACAAACATGAAAAGAAACAAACAAGCCTGTTTTCCAAGGAAAATTTTGGGGTTTGCATTACGTTGTAAAAATTTATTAGTGAATAATATCATAAACAAATATTTTGGTATGCTTTTGTATTCCAGCTTTCTGCACATTCCTAAAACTCATATCTGTAGCTCTGCTAGGAAGTATTGCCACCATGAAGAAAAGCAATTTGTAATGCATTCTCAGAAAGCCTACATTGTCCTGTTCAAAGGCTTTCATGTTAAAACATATTTTTATTTAATCCATATATTTGATATTCTGTTTACTATTAAAGTATTTTTATCAGCTATTTGGCATCACTCTATTAAGTAGGTCAGTGTTCACCAAAACACTTTAAGCCAGTACTGGAAATATGTGGAACTGGTTTTAATTTACCAAGATTTCATCCAGTAGTCAAACATAGCACGTTCATCCCCACATTGTCTAAATTACAGAAAATAAATGTGTGATGCTAAAAGACTTACTCAAACAACAAGCTGTAATGATGCGAACTGACATAACAAAGATTATAATCATTCAAGCAAACTATTTTTTTCACTATTCAGAAGTGAAGAAAACATGCAAAAAAGATCTATAGCCTTTAATTTTCAAATACCAAGCCTGAAAAAGAATGAGAAATAAGCAGAAGTTGGAAAAACTTCACTTATTAAATAAATATGAAGAAAATCTCATACTAATGCATCTTGAATGTAAGCTTTTGAAGGAAAAAAAAAAAAAAAAAAAAAAAGCCTTTATAATGCAGATTTTGTAGTATCTGTAGTCTCTTAATGAAATGAACACATATTTCTTTACTGAAGTGCTCTGAGGTTTACTGATGAGAAGTTCTGCTTAAATGTATACGTATTGCATTGCAGCAGTCACTGACATGATGGTTCAAACCTTTTGCAACTGTTGCTTCTTGCAGCCAAGACAACACATGATTAGAGCCTAAAATATAAAAATGTTCACCTAGAGCTCAGAGTGAAGGACAATGTTTATTCAGCATACTTCTGCAACTTTCTGTACAATAATTTTATGTATTGACAGTACATTCTGGGAAATTTACTAGCTATTCTTTCAAAAATAAGGAACTAATCACACATTTTTCATCCTGTTTCTCTTCTCTCCTAGAAACAGAAGGAAAAAACTATGTTCAAAGCAAAACCAACCAACCAAACAAAAAACCAACCAACCAAACAAAAAAACCCCACCTCTGTCCTGTCACAGCACAACACTGCATTGCACATCTGCTTCTGAAAAGGCATAAAATAAAGTGACAGATGTTGATCACACTGATTAATGTTGAACCTAGTGAGTCTCTGATGATGAAGCTAGATTACATCAAAAAACATTTTAATTTTTTTTAAAGTTAAACATGATTACTAAAAACAATCATTCAGGACTAAAAACTGATCAAATGTCTGTATGTAGGCAATGCCAACTAATGCACAGGAAATTATTACTTTAATATTTGAATTTCTGAAAATATATCAGTTAGATTTCTTTCTAATTTAGAATATAATCCACATACCTGACAAAAAGATCTCTGGACATAAGCAGAATTCCTGGGGTTTCATTACTCTCAGGAGAAAGGAAAAATAGAGATGGCATTCTTGGGAGAGTGAAGATGCTATGAATGTGCTACAAAATCTGACATATTTTATGATTTTATCACAAAGTGCAAACAATGAAGATGTCAGATACAAATACAGCTAGCATGTGTACTTGCCAATTAAGTGAAGGATGACCTTTATGTAACTGTCTAATTTAGAAATATTCTAAGGACTGAGATGGAAGGGCCTTCAGTTCTATAATGAAATTCACTTCATTTAATGTAGTCTTGAGATTTATTGAAAAATTACCAACTGGCATAAACAATTTGATACTACCTTGACAGAATTTTTAAGTGTTTAGGTAAACAGTTGGCTTTTGCTTGCCTTTAGTCTATTAATTCACTAAACCATGCATTTGGCACAAGCCTACAAGAAAGCTAAAACAAAAGCAGATAGAGTGGTTGATTAAATTCCTTCACAAAAAGATCAAACTACAAGAATATTACACATGTTTTGAAAGAGCTACAGACCTTTCTTGAAATTCCCAGTTCAAACTTGTGTACTTTCCAAATGGTTGAACTGAGAGTGAATGGGAGGTGCCAAATAAAATGATTTCATTTACACTGAACTAAATTAGACAAAACTCACACTACTGAGGGTTCTCACTAAATTGAGGCCACAAACTGTGAACCTGAACGTTGTGTATGTGAAGTTTTAGCTGAGTGTGGAAATAAACAGGATGAAAGGAAACTAGATATGGTGACAGAAACAACCCCTTGAAGATACATTTGTGCTTTCTCTATAAGCACTGCCCTCAGTTAGTTTGTTTGACTGATTGATTGATGTTTGATTTTCTAAGTGAAATGAAGGCTAGCAAAAACAGAGATACACTTTGTAGTTGGTAAGCACTGTTACCTGGCCTCTCCTCAAAAATTTGTCAGAGTATATTGAACTTCTGAGTTATCTGGCACCAAATTCCTCCAATAGGCAACAGATCTGGAAACTTAAATTCTAGTTAACAGATCTACTGTGAGCAGTGAAATTGTATTAAATATTTAGCACAAAGGCCAGAAAAATCTTCAAAACAGGCTTTTGCATAGGTTCCACGGCTTGTTTACTCATCACAAGAAGACAATGTCCATTTAGTCATTTTATTTATTTATTTATGTACTTACTATGTGCTACTATAATGTAGCATCAGACAGAACAGTTTGAATACTCTCGTGTCACTTTCTTCTACTATTTATTTCTTACCTCTAGAAACAAAAAGTATGCAAGTCAGTTGTCTCATATGAGAAAATACCAATCAAAAATTTAAACAAACAAGTTCTTCTCATCTAGTAGAGAAGAAAGTGAAAGATTATTCAAAGCACCCTGGCATGATGTTCTTTTCCAGCACCCACAAGTAGATCATTGCAACATCTATCTTTTCCAATTTACTGTATTCTAGTTGCCAAATACAAGTTTGCCAAATTTCTGATGGCCCTTGCGGATGCCCTTCTTGCTGATACTTTTTTGCCAAAGCACGTTACCTGAGGCCAAAACAAATGCTGCGGGTGGTGATGTTAAGGATGTGGAAAAGCTGGTCTTAACATCTCCACACAATCTAGTGCTGAGTTAGAAGGCCTATTTCACGCATTTGCAGGTCAGGGTACCCTTGAGAAAGTACACAGAATACAAGATCTTCTGCAACTGTACTGATTAAGATGCTGATGACAATTATTATTATTCATGAGGTAGGGAAGAAATTATTTTAACTGCCAAAAAGCAAAACAGTCATTTTTTCCATTTCTAATGGATGCAGCTTAACTGGGAGATCTGAAGGAGAAGCACACAGTGCATCTATACTGTAATTAATTTATTGACAAACCTCATAAATTTCAGGATTAAAACTAAGGTATTTCTACTCTTAGGGTGAGAAAATGACTCAGTAGCAGCTTGGAGAGCAGGTCTGTCAGATCTCACACATGGCTGTACAGGATCTGACTGGGATATTCACTTTCTCCACAGCAGCCCATGAAGTGCTGTGCTACGTTCTTATAGCTGGAACACTATTGATGTAGCAAGTGTTTTTTTTTTTCTATTGCTGACCAGGGCTTCACAGCATCAAGATTCCCTTCAAGTCCTGCCAAAAATCAGTAGACTGAGAGCAAGCAGGAGGGCTACAGGGCATGTTTCCTGGGCATCTAACCTAACCCAACCAAAGAGATATTGCATACTGTATGGTGTCACACTCAGCAGCAGAATCTGTGAAAGAGGAAGGACAACGGAGCATACTGTTGTTAAAATACCTGACCTGAGTGATTACAATGCATATTAGGGCTCTCTACACAAGCATACAAGATGTGGAAGGAAGTTGCTTGTTGATGGAAGCAGAGAATAATTGTTTTTTCACTCTTTGTTTGCTTGTTTTGTTTATTTTCTTTTGTTCTTTTCTCACTTTCCATTAATTAAATTGTCCTTCTCACCACACATTTTTTCCCCAACGTATTTTCTCCTCTCCATCATCCTTTGATGAGAGGGAATGACACAGCAGTGTGATAGAGTTTAGCTGCCCATTGGTGTGAAACCACCACGGTTGCACATGAATTAACTTCTCACATTACTGCCAACAGCCAGTTCCCACTGTGAACAGTGCTGGACACTAGCAGCTCTCATGTGGTGTGGAAGCCATAGCAAAGGTCCATGCTGAAAGGAAACCTGTAAGACAAACTGGTAGTGCAAAAGTGAATGGAATAAGGCTGATATCCCAGTCAGAAAGCACAAACTTCTAGGTGTGGATGTAATATACTAGAATCAAATCTTGAGCCAAACTACATATTCTCTTCATTTGTAGCCCTATGTTTCGCATTTCCCTTGCCATCAAATCCAACATAAGCAATATTAACACACTAGGTTTCACACCACTGAGTAAAAACTAGAGAGAGAAGTGAAAGAAAATATGAATCAGTTTAGGAAGTACTATCTGGAAAGAATTCTTCCTTTTGCTTATTACTTCTAAATATTCCTTCTAATAAGAATTTCACCTGTCTTTGGGAGGAAGAACTAACTCTAAAAGAAACAGACTTTGAATTTGCCCTTACCACTTTAACACATACGTTTAATAAAAAATAAGTCTGCCCTTTTTCTGGTTTATGAAATCAGTATTGCAGTTGTCTGTGTGGTATCACTGGAGGGAAGTAATTTTTAATTAATTCTTTCTAGACTCTGAAAATGGGTAGAACAGCATCAAGCCAGGTTTACTGGCATGGGTCAGTGATAATGAAGCAACTTTTGGGAGATACATGTAGCAGGAACTACATAACTGTATAGCTCAGACAGGTCTGGCACAGGCTGCTTGCAGGAACACTGGGATCACATGTACAATAGTTGTAATGCAGCCCTAAAATGGAAAGTGGAAATTATGGCTAACCTTCCCCTCACTGTTGTGCAGATATTTCCTAAGACAACATATTGTTGCAGACAAGTAGCGTGCACTGAGTAGGGTCCCTTTGCAGGGTCAGGCATGATTGATTATTAGGGCTGCTTCTTAAAATGAAGCGGAATGCAGACTGCTAATGAAGAAGCTATTGCCCTGTATAACTGACAGTACTATAACAAATGCAGGCACTGCCTGTGTAAAAATGGAGCATATTATTGGTGTCAGTAATATTATAAATTCTTGTTTCCATTAGAAATCAGTAATTATCACCACAGTCTATAATTTTGTTTTGTTTTGTTTTGTTTTGCTGTTGTTTGTTTGTTTGTTTTTGGACTGTTATTTGTTAGTGTGAGAATAAGCACAAGAAATGTAAGAGAATGGTCTTAAAACCTGTTAATTAGCAAGAAGGAAAAAATACTTCAGGCGCATTTCCTTTATTTCCTCCTCCATTAAATATCTGTCACTAGAACCACTATTTTCATCATCTTCATGATATTATTGTACAGGTGGAAAGACTTTCTCCCTTGTAGCTTGAATATTAATAAGGCTTTCCATATAGAGAATAGAAACCAGAGCCTGTGCAGGATATTCTTGGACATAAAAAATGCAGATCTACCACTGGGTCAACATGACATTTTGAGAGGGGATCTGTTCTACCCAGAACTTCTATATAAAATCCATAAATGACTCTAGTGGTCGCTGATTCAATTTTTTTAAACATTCATTTTGTCATTGTGAAACAAGTTCCTGTGGTGAAGACAATTTTGAAAATGTGCCTCTTTTTTTTTTTTTTTCCAACGTGTTCCCAAATGAAGTATCATAAGCATCAAAAAGTCTTTTATCTCCATGCACACTTAAGCTAACTTCCATTTAAGAAGCTCTTTCTTACAAGAGATTATTGCTTTCTGTAATCCTTCTGCTTCTTGCCTCCCTTTCTTCCCCTTGAAAAGAGGAAATTAAGAATCAAGTATTTTCCAAATAAGAAAAATGTATTAAAAACAAATATTTAGGAGTGTTTTGTTCTCTTTTTCTTTCTTTTCTCTTCTTCTTTTTGTTGTTGTTGTTCTAACTCATTGGACTCCTAAATGATCCAGATTCACCAAAATTTGAAGTAGAGCTCCACTTTAGGATCAGTTTTCTTCACAGTTGTCACAAATGATCCTGATGCAGGACTGGAATGCATAGTAAATGAGTTTGTGAATGACAATAAATTAGGGGGACCTGTTTATTCCCTCTAGAGCAGTGAGATTTTGACAAAATAAAGGTTGGGCAATCACCAACCACACAAATTTAACATGACCAAGCATCAGATTCTGCACATGGGAAGGAGCAACCCTGAAGGGACAGTTGTACAGGCTGTGGGAAAAAGAGGCTGGAGAGTAGCCACATGCAAAGGGACCTGGGGTGATGGCAAGCTAAAGGCAAGTTAAATGTGAGTTAGCAGAGTTCCCTCATGGCCAAAAGGGCCAAAGGTACATCAGGCCCAGGTCAACAATAGGGATTGCCTGTTCTGCGCTGCACTGTGTGGCTTCACCTCCAGCACTGTGTGCAAGTTTGGGTGCCACAGAAGAAGGCCATATAAACATCAGAAAGCACCCAAAGGAGGGCTACAGAGATAGTGAAGTGTCTAGAGGACAGGATGTAAGAGAAGAAGCTGAGGTCCCGGGTGTGCTCAGCGCAGAGCAGGGCAGGCTGAGGGGAGGCCTGATGGCGGCTGCAGCTCCTCACAGGGAGCGGAGGGGCAGCGCTGAGCTCTGCTCTGTGTGACAGCGACAGGCCCAGGGAACGGCATGGAGCTGTGTCAGGGGAGGGGCAGCTGGGGGATGGGGATGGATTCTGCACCACAGAGAGGTGGGCACGGAACAGCCTGTCCAGGACAGTGGACATGACCTGACAGAGTACAGGGAGTGTTCAGACAATGTTTTCAGATATAAAGTGTGGGTTTTGGGGTGGTACTGTGTGAAGCATTACTTAGACTGGATGGGTGATGTTTGTGATGGGTGATTCCAACTCAGGATATTCTATGATTATGTGATTCTATGAAGTTATTTCTGTTTTACTGTTTTCTTGATGTCTTTGTTGTTGCTGTTTGATTGGTTATGTTCAGTGAACTGGAAAAACCACAACTTACCCAGCCATATTTGCTTACAATTTTCTTAACATAGCTAACTTCTTCCTGTAACATGTTATTCCTTCTTACATTCCATTTTCACAGGAATATTGATCAGAAATAACTAACCTCCAAGTTGCCTAGCATCTGTTCATCCACAAAGTATTGCACAGCTCCTGACAACATGGGTCCCAAATGATTTCACAAACATGTGAATAATCTTGTTTTTCTACATTTGTCTGTGGTAGCACGGTGTTGTTTGCTGAGAAATACAAGGTATTTCGGAATGCAGACCCTCAAGAATATAATAATCTTGTTTACTTGTATTTAGGATTGGAAGTTACCTGAGATACCTTGCCTTGTATGTCTATACTTCTGCTACCAAAGCTTCTGTGTGTAGGATTCTCTCTGAAGACTGCAACAAAATGTTAGTCAGTCTGAATTATATCTTAAACTTTGCCGAAAGTTAGAAATCTAACTAAAAGATTTAAATTGTTTTTATACATGTGTGCAAACTAGCTACATACATGCTGATCTGGATCAGTGGTGGCTGCAAACAAACAAACAAACAAACAAAAAAACAACCAAGCCAAAACAAAAAACTGATGGGCAAGTGACATTCACTATGATTCAGGGCTAATTAGATCATAGTTGCTTAAATTGAGACACATATTAAACTGCTCTTGCAAGACAGACAAATAGGTCCGTAAAATTCATGTAGAGGCTGTGAATAAAACTTATGTTCTTCAGTAGCTTTAAAATGTTCACAGCGTTAAGTGCTAACCATGAAAAACGCTCATATGGCACAATGCAGTGCTGTGTAGAGAGCAGGGAAAGCAGGTAAGCCACTGAAAGTAGTGCTGTGCATTTTTCATGCCAACTGAGGGGTCAGTGGAGAAAGAGAGCTAAGAATGAAAAAGCTGGGAGCAAATTTGGAACACGTATAGACTTGTAAACTAGATACAAACTTCCAAAAAGCATCAAGACCTACATGTCTGCAACTTCTGGATTGCACCAGTAATGAGTCAAACAAGCTTTGCCTCTCACACATTGCTAGTAATATATAAGTGGTAGCTGCTGGAATTTTCTGCAATTGCCAGAAAGTGTACAGTAGATAATATCAACTATGTCTCACTTTGCTGACATTGGCAGTACTTGCTCCTTCAGTGTCACGTAATGCTAGCCACCAAGTACATCCGCATCTTTTTTTTCTAGAACATGTTCAATTCAAACAGAATAAAAACCTTCATACTGCAACAGAGCAAATAAACAAAAACAATAAAACCTCCCAAGTTTTGCTATTCCAGACAAAAACTCAGAAAAATAATTTTGAAGCAGGTGTGTTTATTAGACACTCTTGCAAGAATGCTTTGTATATAACTTTGTACTCCAATTTCACCACCTGGTTTCAGCCCACTAAAAGTAAGGCATGCCAGTGTCCTTGGACTGAACTCCTGAATCAATGAGAGTTTTGTCATGCTGGGAATGGAAACTTCCAAGGAGCTGGTTAAAATGCTACTAGTTTTACTACAGCACACTCTTTTCTCTGAGTCACCTCCTGGATATTTCACCAGAGCCCAGTGTAACCAGAATTTCCAGCTTGGCCAGAATGGTCCTGGAATATCCCAGTATCCAGCAAGTATTACACTGCTGTTTTCCCCATTTTTTCTTTTCACAGAAGAAACAGGATATTCCTGTTTTCACCTTAAGTCATGTCTAGGAAAGTACCCTTTTGAAGTATTGCAGCAGGAAGCCCAGGCTCTGGCACAAGGTTGTGATGTGATACAAGTCATGTGATCTATTATGAAATGATGAACAGAGCACATTCTGCATTGCACGAAATGCTGCTTGGTGCACTGAGTTCACAAAGCTTCTATTTGATCAGGTAACCTGACACAGCCCTACACAGATGACTTAACACTATTCTCTTTATTTCATTTTCTATGTTTGTATATATATATATACACTAGAAAAACATTCAAGAACTTTCCATAAATAACAATTATGAAAGATAATCCAGCATAAGCAAGGAAGTTCCTTTCTAGCTGACTGGAATAGTGCCTTTCAAATCACAGGCAGGTATGAGCTACCAAACTTGTTTTCTGGCAGTGCTAGCAGACATGATCACCACTAAAATTCAGTTTTTGGTGGAAAACCTCCACTAAGTCTACTAAATTTCAGTAGAGGTAACTAAATACTAATTATAGAAGATTGCCTCCTCAAAAACTTGAACCAAATGCAATCAACAGCAAAATAAACATGTGTAGTGTCAGGGATGCCTTGGATTTTAGCTGGATCACAGCAATCCATCACAATGAGAGAAAAATGAATAGCAGTATCACTGTTTACAGAATGCATTTGACAAATAGGAGTCATCAGGCTTCTGCAAAAGTACTGACCACGTAGTTCTTAAATACTTTGTGGACTTGCTATTTTGCAAGGTTTTTTTTTGTTGCTGAGAGAAGATTGTAAATGTTATATTCAAACCTACAGATATGGAAAGAGATTGCATGCCATCTTGTGGATATCACAAGAACAGCAAAAATTGTTCTGAAAAGTAGTCATCATTTAAAAAAAAAAAAAAAAAAAAAAGCAACCAAACACAAACAAACAAAAAACCAACAACAAACAAACAAACAAAAAACCCGACATCATCATGAAGTACAACCCCTGGCTGTACACAGCATCACCCAAAATTCAAGAACTATGTCTGGGAGTGTTGTCCAAACAGCCCCTGAACTCCGGCAGCTCAGGGCTGTGCGCACTGCCCTGGGCAGTCTGTTCTGTGCCCACCGCCCTCTCGTTCACAATGCGTTCCTGATGTCACGCCTGACCCCCCAGCACCCCTCCTTGCTGCTCCCTCGTTTCCTGACAATACTGTACTCAATATCCAAGGTGCTTCTGCTATCAAGGAACAGAACACTTATTGTAACACTGTTCTCCATATGCTTAGGCACAGCAGAAAAGAACGGATGTGGCAGCAGCGCTTTTCTTCTTACATGCACTACCACCCCTCGATGTTGAGCAGCTGCGATTACAACAGTGAGAGTCTGTAAGCCACCCAGAGCTCCTGACACCGAACTAACGAACGTCGCAGACGACAGCAGACAGCCATCGGCACTGACGGGAGAGTCAGCGCCCGGCTATGGGCGAGCCCATCCGTGGGGGAGGTCGGCGCCTGGCAGAGCATCTTTCGGCTCGAAAAATGGGGCACTCCTGCTGCGCTCCCCTCCGCGTGGTAGTGCCCAGGACGAGGAGGAGACAAGAGCCTGGGGCCGCCGCGGCGTCGAGCGGTTGGACGGTGGACGCAGGTGGCGATGCGGGGCCGGTGTGCGGCCGCCATGAGGCACCTGCCGTACTTTTGCCGTGGGGAGGTGGTGAAGGGCTTCGGCAGGGGCTCCAAAGAGCTGGGCGTGCCCACCGGTGAGCGGGACGGGGCCGGGCAGCGGGCGGCCGGGCTGGTGCGCGGAATGAGGCACATCGAGCTCCTTATCTGCAGCGGCTTCGGCGGCCGTCTGACAGCTCTTTTTTTTTTATTTATTTATTTTTCTTTCTTTCTTTCTTTTTTTTTTTTTTTCCTTACGATGGCCGTGATGATTTGAGGGGTGCTGAACAGTGCTTACAGGCGGTATGCACAGAGCTGCGATGCGGCAGTTTGGTGCAAACCCGTTGGGCCAAGCTGGAGAGTGGGCACGGGAGATAGCTTTGAGAAGGGAAACGTAAAGGCAGTGATTCAGGGGTTGAAAAGCAGAGCAAATGGATGTACCCAAAAAAGAGCTGTATTTTTCACGTGGCCGCTCCCTTCTCTATCTAATTACCAGTAAAGATGTAAATGAAACGTATTTTGCTCTCTTCTAAGAGGCACTGAAGGCAGCAGCTGTGTGGTGCCCGTCGCAGTAGACAAGAGAACCTGAAGCAGCAAGCCTGAAGTACCAGGCTTGCAACGACTTCAGTTAATAGAAACATGTTGTTTTTCTTTTATTTGCGTCAGTACGAGTTAATGGAATTCTGGAGGGTGGTGTTCTGGAGTGAGGGAGGTTAGTGACTGCTTGTGAACCAAAACAGATCACTAACTGAACATTCTTTAACACTGGCCCAAAACCCTGCATGAAGAGTTCTGTGCAAAGTTCAGGAGGGCAGTGGTTTGGGGTTTGTTCCCTTCACTCAGGCAGGAGTTTATTTCAGGTTCTTAGTTTTCAAAGAAAATCCTATAAACCCCCAGTTGCGGGTGACCTGAAAGGCAATATGAAAACTCTGACAGGTGACTGAAATCACTATGTTTTCACATGTTTTATCTGCTGCAGAAAGTGTTACTAGCCCTTCGGTGCATAATTCTGATGCCACTTTGCCAGTCAGAAGAGATTTTTCCATTCTTTCATGATATTGAATATTAGAAGCAGTGATGCTTCTAATAGCGAAATACAGACATAATGGTTAGTTTATTATTTTTTACTGCAGAATAGTATGTGTAACTCTAAAATAGTGTGCATAGGTAATAGGATGACTGGTATAATCACAGGACTACTTTTTACAAAGCTGTTTTCTTGTTTATACTTTGCAAATGGCATGTTGTATCGCTGTCATCATTATACATGCACAAAGAGCATGTAGGCAGAGCTTGCCTTGTAAGTATTTGAAAATTGCCATGTTATTGACTTACACAAATGTGCACTTTTTAAAATTTTTGCAGCTAACTTTTCTGAGCAAGTAGTCGAAAGCTTTCCATCCGATATCCCTACTGGTATATACTATGGATGGGCCTCTGTTGGAAATGGAGATGTTCATAAAATGGTTTTGAGCATAGGATGGAATCCTTTCTATAAGAATATTAAGAAATCAGTGGTAAGAACTTTGCTTTGTGTGGTACTTTGACTATAGTAAATGAGCAGGACATTGACTTTGAAAAAGATAAGCAGAATTTGGTCCATAAGTGATATTTAGAAATTTTATTTGCTGTTAGAAATGTGTTCAGCATACGTCTCATGTGTTTGTAATCTGAAACAGTAACTGGACAGTGTGCAGCTGTATATAAATAAAGTTTAAGTAGAATGTTTTCTTCCACCACTACTTAAATTCTTCTGGAGCACATTTGTGTTTGTTGTTCTGACAGGTAGATAAATGGAAAAGCATTAAATTCAAAACCTGTGTTAAGCTTATGAGTTATGAGAGCCCTAGAATGAGGTAGACCGTACTAACCTTTTGCCCTCCACTATTTATACAGATTAAAAATAAGAAATTTGAGGGCACCTTAATTACTAGTGGATTTGCATTAATTTTACTCTTAAACGGTGTGTGGTTCTGTGCCTTAATATGCAGATTCAAAATTCAAAAAGTAAATAGTAACAGGATGGAGATTAAATCCCAAACTGTGGCATCTTTATTTTTCTTAATGGCAGGTTTTTGTACTTTTTCCTGAGTCTTGCAGAACTTGGTTTTAATTGCTAATACCTGGAAGCAGTTTTGTTTCACAATGAATCTCTGCTTTGAAGACAACCACCTTAACTCCTTTGATAGTCTTAACATTTAGTTCCTCTGTGAACTAGCTGAGAAGGTTTTCTTAATATCATTGCAATCAAATTCATTACAGTTATTTGGAATGTAATGATCGTATTAAAGTTTGTGATTTTGTGCATCGAAAAATCTTACCTTTGAGATAAGGGGTGAAGTGTTTTCTCTGACTTTAACAGTCAGAATGTTCATAAATGAACAACTTCTCTTAAATGCCATATGAAATGCAATTCGTGATGTTATCAAAGGCTCTGTAATCTCAATTGTGTATCATACATGTTAGACCAAGTATCTTAGTTTTTCTGATAACGTGTAGGAGAGAATTTGAATTAAGTATATTAGCTGAACATCGTTGCGAGAAAGGAAATAAACTCAAAATTCACCATGATAACTGACAACTAATTTCTGTTCTTTTAGGAAACACACATTATCAACACGTTCAAGGAAGACTTCTATGGAGAAATTCTTAGTATAGTCATTACTGGATATATTCGATCGGAAAAAAACTTTAATTCTTTAGGTCAGTATTGCAGGTTTCTGTCAAACTAATCTTTTGTTTGTCATACTCTTGCATATCGAAAGTTCTGTCTCATCACCTTCTGTCTTCATAATTAGCAATGTTGTGTTTTAACCTTTAACATTTCATTAAAATGTTTTTATAAGCTGAATTAATAGTGCACCCATTAGTTGAATTAAAAAGGTGAAACCCCTCATCTTAAAGTATATCAGCACTTATTTCAGTCTCATAATTATGTTTTCAGTAATTCTGTTCTGAGTGTCATAAAAGCATTGGTCTGATCTCACTATTTCTTTTTAAAAATGTAGCACTGTTAGAACTGAAGTTGTTCAAAAGATTCTGTAGACTTTTTTTGCTAAAAAGCCTGGACGCAAGGAAAGGGTAATGCTGTAAGCACTGAACAGTGCAATTCTGACATTAAAACCAAAGCATTTTAAAAACAAAGATAATGTTGCCTCTCCAACTTTGTAATAATAATCACATTCTGTGATGTGGTGGTGTGCCTTGCTTTATTCTATGTTCAGAATTCAGGTGACCTTTTCAATACTGCTATTCTGCTTTTTATTTTTCAGAGACGCTCATTTCAGCAATCCGGGAAGACATTGAAGAGGCAAAAAGACAACTAGATTTACCAGAGCACCTTAAACTCAAAGACAACTTCTTTCATCTACCAGAAGGAAAAAAACACTGAGCAAAAAACCTTTTTTTTTGCCTTGCTATGGACTCTTCTTGGCTTAGTTACATATTATATACCATTTGATACAACATAGACTTGTGTAGTGGAATCGACTTAATTCTCTTCACAGCAGCTTGTATGGTGCTGTGTTTTAGATTTGTGACCTAACATCCTAACGCTTTATCTGTACCCCAACAGTGTTTGCACAGTGTCAAAGCCTTTTCTATTTCTTACTCTGACTCCAGTGTATCCACTGGGGCTTTGCAAGAGGTCAGGAGGGGACACAGCCATGCAGGTGATATGACTAACTAAACTAACTAACTAAAGAAAACTAAGTAAATATAGTGTCATGCTCTGCAATAAAACGGAAGGAGAGTGGTTCAGATAGGTTAGCCATCTTCACTTGGGTAACAGCTGAGCTTTGGTCTACCCATGCAAGATGGTGAGCAACAACAGACGTTTTTCTTTTTACACTTCTTTGCTTGTTAAATTATCTTGACCCGTGAGTTTTCCTGCTTTTCCTTTCCTCTTTCCTTTCCCACTGGGAGTAAGTAGAACTGAGTGAGCAGTGCTTAGCTGCCTACCGGTGTTAACCATTACTGCCTGTTTGTGTGTCTGTGATTGGAACTGAATGCTGAAGCCACACAATGTGATTTACGTTTTCTTGTGTTGATTGGCCATGAAACAAGTCATGCAAAAGGAGGAGAAAGCTATTTTAGGTCCTTATAGATAAATTACAGATCCGTATCGTACTAATTATTATAGAGATTTTAACACATGTGGAACATGACCAAAGTTAATTCTGACCACTGCTTGCCCCGAGGTGTGGACAGTTAAAACATAAATGAAGATTTTCAGTTTTTCACAGACAGAATTTCATTTTAAACTGATTTCCCAGTTTTATGCCATCACGTCTGACATATCTAGCAGCTTAGAATGAGTCAAAAGTTGACTTATGCATGAAGCCAAAGATTGGATAACAGTATCAAGAATAATTCACTGTAGTTCTTAATTATGATTGTGATTATTTATTAGCCTTGATTGAAATTAAGGAAGGCTCTGTTACTTACTGAATTACTGGAATAGGAATACTTCTGCCTAGTTGACTGTACATACAACAATGTGTAATGCAAACAGCTTCCTTCTGATGAAATGTTTCTCTAAAGTTCAGGAAATGAATGATGTGGAGAAAGCTAATGTATGTCAAAGTTTTAGGCTCAAAGAATAGTGAACAAGTCTTAGCAATGTTTCTAAGGCAGAGAAGGTAACCAAAACAAATTTGCATTTCAGCTGCTTCTGGCAGCTGCCTTAGATAAGGAGAAACTTTGGATTAATCATTATACTGACAGTGAAATGACTTATTAAATGTTGAATTCAGAATGTAAAGCACAAAAGTATCTTCATCTGCACAAAGTACAAGCATAATCCAGACTTTTCACTGTAGATCAGTGGAAGTCTTCAGAAACTTTTAGAATAATGTATCTTTAGTAAGTACTGAGTTTTTTATATAAAAGTTGCCTTTTCTGTGGCCTTCTCTAGTCTGAAATGTTTACACAGGTAAGTGAAGGATGTGCTGTCAATTCATTATATTTTGAGAAAGATTTGTTAAAGTATAAATACAGGTGGTAGTGCACACTGTAAACTTGGAAGCCTGTGCTTATAAATCTATTCCCCCTGCTCTGTGACAAAATTTTCTGACTTTCCTTCTTCATTTTTTTTTTTTTATTTCACTCTAGCAGTTTAGAGAGCTTGGACAAAAAAACTTCATGAGAATTTCTTGTGGCAGGCAATATCAGCATGCCAGGAGTTTAGTTCAACTCCTTCTATTTTAGCTTCAGGCCGTTACCATGGCATACTTTTGGAAAAGACACTGAACAAGTCAAGGAATCTTTATTGCTGCTTAGGACTTTAGCAGAACTGAAAGGAATTGCTCATCATTGCTGTTGATGGCAAGAAAGTGGAGATACAGTTGTTGAGAGAGGAAAGAGTGATTTATATTTCTAAATAAGAACTTTCTGCACTAAACTATGTTTTGGCCTGCATTGCTAAGGTTGTTTACAGATTTAACTCTCCAAAGACACTGACAGTTTTTTTTGTCTTTTATCTGGATATTTTCAGCACGCTTTAATCTTCTTAGTAAGAAAACATTTTTAAAAAATTATTTGCTGTGTGAAGTAAAAAACAAACAAACAAAACAAAACAAGAGTTTAATAGACTTTACTGGATTGCATATTGGAAATGCATGAGAACTATCTTGAAAGTAGTAGCTCTTTTTTTTTTCCTCTCTAAAATAGAGAGGTGATGAGGGGATATTTTCACTTTTTTTTTTTTTTTTTTCCAGTGGGATGCATTCTTGAGTTTGTAACAATGCCAAGTTCTTATTTCATATTTTATTCTTCTGGAGGAACTATAAAAGCCATTCTTGTCAGTGAAGTATGTTTTAAAGTGTATGAAGAACAAATCTCTATTCATTGTAGCATTATGCCTAAGCTCATAATTTTTTTTTAATTTATTTTTTATTTTTTGCCATGAATTTTCTGTGTCAGTTGTGAAAACCATGGTGCCTTAAGCTGGTTGTTTTAGTAATGCTACTCTGTAACTGCGAGTGAATGTTACTATACAAAAATTTGCTCATCATTGTTTTCAGAACAGCTGTGCTTGATGATAGAAAGTGGTAGCAAAGGGAAAATTTGAAAAACTTATTTTGCTCAGAGCTTTAACCTAAAGTATGAAGAATGTTAACAGTAAAACAATAAGCTCTTCTTCTTGTGTTTGTCTTCATGTTAGAGGAAATGTAATTGCATTCATTTGGTCGAGTGTCCCTGTTTGTGCATTATTTAAAATCAGATATTTTATATAATTAAGTTCAATACATGATCTCTATTACAGTATAAATTTTATGATGTGTTCTATTTTTGTATTATGTGCAGATAATTTTAATTTGTTGTGGTGCTGTAGTATTAATAAAAGAATGTAATTAAAAAATTTAAATGCTGCTTGCAGATTTTCTGATTGATTTTACTGTGTGTATAATCTGCATATTCTTTAGCATATACTGAAAGGTACTGCAGAATTCTTCCACTGTGCTGCTACTTTCAGTTTGAGGTGGGGAAAATTGTTCATCTTGCTTAGAAATGTTGCATAACATCTGTGTTTCAGATGCTGCAGGGTTTTTTTATAATTAAGGCAATATGTGAATGCAAAGTCAAGCATGAAGATAGCTCAAGATGTTAGAGTTCAAGCAATACAAGCATTGCTGTAGTTTCAAGTACTTTTTAAAAATTAAGCTTGTGTTTTTTTCATGCAATGTACTTTTTGATTGACTGTCACCTCTCAGAGTCCATTACTCTTATAGATTTGTCAGTGTGAGAGTGACAGTGTAAGAATTGTTTTGAATGCTGATGGTCTCGTTTGGATAACTGGCCTTAATCTGTTTAAGTTCTGACAGCCTGAAGAACTCATGCTTGGTAGCATATTAAAATGCAGCATGTTCAATATCTTCCAGCCCTGTTAAATATCTTTATTGATGGTCTGGATGAGGGATGAGTTTGCAGAAGGCATCAATGTAGGAGGAACTATTGATCTGCCTGAGGGTAGAAAGGCCCTACAGAGGGATCTGGACAGGCTTAAATGATGAGCTGAAGCTGACTGTGTGAGGTTCAACAGGACCAAGTGCTGTGACTTTTGGTAGGGACTGTAAGCATTGCTATAGGTTAGGGGCAGAAAGTTGCACAGAGTAAAAGGACCTAGGGGTGTTGATCAATGACATCCTGACTTACATCAGAAAGGACTCAGCCAGCAGGACCAGGGAAGTGATCGTTCCCCTTTACTCAGCTCTGGTGAGGCTGCACTTTGAATTCAGTTTTGCGCTCCTTGGTACAAGACGTAGAGGCCTTGAAGTGTGTCCAAAGAAGGGCGACAAAACTGGTGAAGGGTTGGAGCACAAGTCTGATGATGAGCAGCTGAGGGAACTGGGGTTGTTTAGTTTGGAAAAGAGGAGAGTCTCTACAACTACCTGAAAGGTAGCTAGTGACAGGATGAGAGGTAATAGCCTTATGTCAGAGTTGGTTCATGTTGGATCTTAGGAAAATATATTTCTCAGAAAGAGTGATCAGGCACTGAAATGGGCTGCCCAGGGAAGTGGTAAATTATGTTAATCACAAAACTTCTGTAGGTGAACATAGCACTGAAAGACATGATCTATTTTGATGTCTACAATACCAGATTTTGATAACTTTGGTTATTCTTAGATGGCTATTTCCTGAGCATTATATGGCAGAAAGCCTTTTGAATACTTATTCTGCTGTAGACTATCAAGAATTCTTGGAAATAATTTATTTAACTTCTTATCTGTAAGAATGATTGCTTTGGTGTATAATAGAAAGATTATTGCCCATATTGCTATTAAATATATTTTTGTTTAAGGAGGGTTCTGATATTGATTTGGCCTAGCATACCTAGCACAAATAGGTGTCATAGTCCTCTGCAAATCTTTGTAACGGTGATTGCCTAAAAGGTTTTGGAAGGAAAAATGTTCAGTTTGTTTAAACTAGTTAAAATTAAACTGTTTGAAAAGTAACCCGACTGTTTATTTGTTTGCTTGTTTGTTTGTTGGTCCATGTGCATTTTTTATCTAGGATTTATGGGAGATATGTCCTCAGAATGTCAAAACCTCCAACTACATCTGCCTGTATTCTTTTTCAAAATCTAAAACTACTTTGTTCTTTTAGAAGTCAGATGGAAAGAGTTGCATCCTCTTCTTTCATTCTTGTTCACTTGATTAAACATTCATCTAGGTCAGGTCAAAAGTCCATCTGCTGCAGCTGCAAATTAACCAAACCTGTATCTTGAAACACATTAATATGTCCCTGGTCTCATAGGGGAAACTTTCTCTCACACTTTCATGTTGTTTATATGTTGATCTTCGTGTAACCTTTATGAGACATCCCTGAATTCCCACCAGTAAAGAACGTAATAGACTGTGATGATGTGGATATGCCATAAGGATTGTTTTTTTGTATTGGATGCAGTGGACTCTTCAGTGTGCCTCAGAATTTGTCAGGGATCAAGCTGTTCTACTAACACTGTCTACTGACTGTAAGTGTAGATGTTAAATCCTCAAGTACATATGCTCAGATTTTTTAATGGCTCATCACTGGGGCAAAGTATCAACGTATCCAGTTGTTCTACTGGATTTTTTTTTCTTTTTTTCCTGGAACTGATATGAGATATTGAATACCAAATTGCATCAGAATTATTTTGTAATTAATATGGTCTATATAGGACTATATACTTTTTTCCTAATTTGCTTGTATTTTTCTGAAAGAAGACATGAGATGAACAAAAAGTTATATTTCCTAGTATGATAGCTAAGAGAGTTATAATATCACTGTTCCAGGGTATTATTTGGATAGATATGTAACCTCCTAGGATTTTTTTAATTGAGAAGAATTTTATAAACATTGCTGACAATGACAGTGACTATATAGCTAATTAGATAGCTTAGGGTACTGACTTTATGTATTGGGTATCTTGTTATGGCAGAGAATTTATTTTGCTTTATTTTTTTCTAGCTCAGACTAGCTGTGTGCTGGGTATCTTTTTCTGCAAAACTTCTGAGCTTTCTAGACATCTTGCTTTACATAATATAAGAGACTAAGTGATACAGTGCTTTTGAGCTGTTTGTCAAACTATCCCCCTGTTCCTCATCAGGCTGTATGTCTCATTACTTGAAGTTCAGGCTTGAAATCACATGTACACATAAGATGCTGAGGGAAATTGAAAAATTCCATCATTAGTACTAGTTTATTTTCTGAAACATTCTTCTTTCTACCCCTTTCACTCCAACTTGCTCTCTCACTGTATGTGGCCTTTGGAAAGCAGTGACCCAAGGATAATCAAATTTTTTCTATAGGTAAAATTTAAACTTGGAAATCTGATTGTAAATACATTTTTTAATCCAAAAATATGTATTTTTGAAGGATGGTTGGACTGGGTGATCTTGTGGGTCTTTTCCAACCTTGGTGATTCTATGATTCTATGATTTCTCTTGAAGCACCCATTATTTTTCGTGAGAAAACCAAATGCCTCAATTTCCATTTGAAAGACTCCTACATTAACTGTTTTAAACTTGCTTACATTCCTATTTTTAGTTTGAAACTCCTATCTAAGTCTTCAACCACTACTGCAATCCTCATGCTAGACCAAGAAGCAAATATGTGGTAAGCTGTGAAAGTGATTAAAAGGTCACAGCCAGAGCGTTGTGCTCAATGGCTCTATGTCCAGATAGAGGCTGGTGATGAGCAGTGTTCCCAGGGGTGTGTCCTGGGACGGGTACTCATTAATTATCAATGACATAGACAATGGGATCAGGTGCATTTTCATAAGTTTGCTGATGATACCACGCTGACTGGTGCAGTTGATATGGCAAAAGAAAGGGCTGTTATCTAGAGGTACATTGATAAACAATGGGCCCTTGTGAACCTAAGGAGTCTCGACAAAGCAAAATGCAAGTTTTTGCACTTGGGTTGGGGTAATTCCAGATATGTATACAGACTGGGAGAAGAACTCCTTGAAAGTATCCCTGCTGAGAAGGATTTATGGGTCCTGGTAGATGAAAAACTTAACATGAGCCAGCAGTGTGTGTATATGGCATGGAAGGCCAATAGTACCCTGGGTTATGTCAGAAGAGGGGTGGCCACCAGTGTAGGGGAGTTGATTGTCTCCATCTACTCTGCCCTTGTGAAACCCCATCTGGAGTACTGCATCCAGGCCTGGGGCCCCCACTACAGGAAAGATGTGGACCTTTTGTAGAGGGTCCAGAGGAGGTTAGGAAGATGATCAGAGGGCTGGAGACCTCTTCTTTGAAGATGGGTTGAGGGAGTCGGGATTGTTTCTCATGGAGAAGACTCTGGGGAGACCTCGTTACTGTCTTCCAATAAATATTCCTTTAAATAAAGGACACTTATAAAGAGGAAGGAAATCAACTTTTTGCCTGGGTAGATAGTGAAAGGTCAAGGAGGAATTGTGTTAGCCTAAAAGAGAGGAGATTTAGATGTCAGAGAAGCTTTTCACTGAGAGGGTGGTGAGGTGCTGGAACAGGCTGCCCAGTGAGGTTGTGGAGGCCCTGTCCCTGAAGGTGTTCAAGGCCAGGTTGGGCAATCTAATCTAGTAAATGATCTAATAATTGGCAACTCTGCCCACAGAACAGTGATTGGAATTTGATGATCCTTGAGGTCCCTTCCAACTCAAGCCATTCTGTGATTCTACTAAAATGTAGTTTTGTCAGAGAACAACCCACAGAGGAAGGAGCCTAGGGTCTCAAGACACTTGAACTTATAAAGAGGAAGGAAATCAACTTCTTGCCTGGGTAGATAGTGATAAGCTCCTACAATCCACTTTCCTTCACCTCATTTCTAGCAAAACTTCAAGGTGAAGCCATGGAAGACTAAACTTTTTTCTATGTTCTCTGGAAAGAGGGAGGCTAAAGAACTGTGATAATCTACTCTTTCCTTTGAAATCAAATATCTGGATTATACATGAGGTAAGTGGTGGTAGACCTGCACAGAAGATGCAATTTTCACAAAATCTTTTTCAAAGGGCTTTACTACTGATAATCAGAAATAGTCGCCTAGAAGAAAGGTGGATAAAATAAAAGTAATCTGAGAAGAATGAAGATCGTTAGAAACTCCATGGATTAGTAGGAATGGCAAGAAGGTACAGAGAGAAGCCTTATGACAGAAGAAATCTGAAGGGTCTTGATGTGAGGAAAAAAGACTCAGAAAATGAGAAAGCTGTCATGGTTTTATGATTTTTGGTTATTGGTATTCCACATCATAACATCATGTGGTGCACTGGGAGTTAAAGAGTTACTGCTCCATGTCTGGATACCTGTCCAAGAAGAGAAAAAAAAACATTCCCCAGAAAACTGTTTGCTGTTCTGTTATCATTTTTGCTCAGGGGGACCAGATATAAAGCCTTGGAAGCTCACCTGACATGCTCTTTTCCCTGGCTGTCTTCCCTGCTGCTCGACCCAACTATGATAAGGCCTTTCCACCTTTCAGACACTCTCATTACATTTGATTTATTAGCTTAAATTCTAGTTATATTGTATTATAGAGTGTTATCTTGCATTTCAATACCATGTTTAGTAAATTAGTTTGTTTCTCCTCAGATCATTGCCTCTGCTTTTAATTATTTGGGTTTCCCTGCTTTCCCTTTCCAGAGGTGCAGATCTGCAGATCCCTCTGCCCCACTCGTCCTGGAACCAGGCTGAACCAGCCTGTAAGCCAATGACAAAAGCGAGAGAAGTTTACTGAAGATCAGAGGAATTCAGGCAGATTAGAAAAAAAGAACTAGAGAACAGATAGTCAGATGCAAGAGTTTCTATAGCAGCCTTGTGTTTTTGAAATATAGTAGCTCTCTTTGGAACATCTTTCTTTCTAAATGGTAGGTGGTGAAGGAAGCAAGAGAGAGAATTGGCTTTGTGGGTATTTGCACACTTTGGCTTATTCAAAATATTTAACCATTCAGAGTACAGTAAAATACAAGAAGCTTCATTAAAATGACAGAAATGTTAGAGTGATCACGTACACAAGGTACTCACTGCATTTGTCAGAGTGATTTCAAAAGGCTCAGGTGCAGCTAGGATTAAGCCTTTGAAATGTGATGAGGAGATTCAAGGTTTTCACAGCAAATTCTTACAGTTGTTAAATAAATCATTAACAATAATGACAAAGCATGTTAATCCAAACCAGGTTAGGAGAGCAAAATAAGGCAGTCTTTCGTTCAATATGACTTTTCATTCTGATTGTTCACTCTCCTTTCCCTTTTTTTTCTTTTTTTTTTTTTTTTCAGGACTACTTCAGAGAAGAACTTGAAATAAAGTGCCAGGTAAGATGCATCTTTCCAGAGTACCTTTCTCTTGTGAAACTTTTGATAAATGTAGGTCCTTGCTTTGACTTTTTTGAACTCAAATAATTTTACATTCTTGTTGAAGATGTAGTAATTTAAAGAATAAAATTCAAAATGGAAACAATGGTCTTCTCCTTAGAACTTCTTTGAACATACAGATGGAAAGATCTGAAGGTATTTATAAATACTTTTTGCAAGAAATACCACTTAGGAATTGAGCCATAAAAATTAGATATTCTCACACAATTCCTTTGCAGCCATTAAATGTAGTTGATTTACAGGTTCAGAGTTATTTCTAGTTACAAAGCTCCAAAAGAGCACAAAAGGGAAGAGGAAAACTTGATAAATAATGACATTTTCAAAATGGTTTTGTGCAAAGAATTTATTCTTTCACAATAAAGGGCCATAAAGAGCATCCTTTAGTACAATGAATTAAATTTTCATAGTAATACAAAAATCACATTACTGTGTTCCTTTAAATTACGTTACTAAATAAATATTATTTATCCCCTTTGCCATCCTCCAATAAACTTGAGGCATTTACATCAGAAATGTGAAACTTACTTGAACAAATGGTATTTAAATCATTTGTAGCTTGAGAAGCTAATTAGAAAGGAAAGAAGGAGTGCTGTTTTGTGGCTGTACTTATAGACCATATTTCCCTTTGCGGTAAACCAAGAAGTCTGTGTGTGCAACGAAAGACTATCTAACAAGCTCTTGAGTAAAGAGTAATCAGAGATTGCTACATAAAATATTTTCAATATTTTTCATACAAACCATGAGTACAATGAAGCAATCTGGAGCAGTCACAATCTCAACTCTTAAAAATCATTTAATAGGTGCACAATTTCACTGGGCACTATGCCACAAGATTATAAGCAGAAATGTATTGGCTTTGAGGAGCATAGCTGCACCAGCTGACATCAACAAAGAAAATGTGGCTAGAATCAGAAACCTTGCCCATGCTATTACAAAAGTCTATTTAACTATAATCACAATGTAGTAAACTACTGGCATGCTACTCCAGTGACATTTACCATGTAGACAAATACAACAATCTTGTCTATATCTACACCATTTCAAAAGAGAGTAGCAAAGTTTGCAGTAAGTATGTATGTACGGTTTGAATGGGTGTTTGTGTTAATCATAATGTATGTGCATACACAATGGGAAGGGATTCACTGTCCACAGAAATGCATAGGAATGTATTCTTTTAAACAACATACATCTGGAGTGCAACTTAAAAGCCTAAGAGGGATTTATGTAAAGCTTCAGGAAGAAAATGTTTTTAGAAACCATTCTGCTCTCAAAATAAGCATTAGTTAAAATCTTAAGTTCAGCCTGAAAAGGAGTAAATAAACATACTTAACTAAACTGCTGCAATTTTATAGGAAAAGCAACAGAGCAGAAAATCCATAAGACAGTAGAGTTATCTAAATGAATAGCTTTCATCATCATATTCAAGCTCATCTTCTTCATCATCCTCCAGAAGTCCATATCTAAATTTACGATAGACTGTGCCATCCTGACCCATATATACAATGTCATCTTCTTCATCATCATCATCGATATCTCGATCCCTGTATTCAATCACTTGGTCTTCCTGATAGCTTGGGCTCTCATGATAATTGCTCGCATAGGAAGGAAGGGTTTTGGAGTCATTTGTCAGTTTCTCATACCTACCTTTACTGGCAGTGTGTTGTTTCGATTTTGATTTTCTCCAGATGACTACAATGGCTCCAATGACAAGGATAAGTAAAATGCAGATAATGACAAAGAAAGCGCTTTTGTTTTTGCTCGCTGGTGGTAATGTGGTCCGTAATACACAGTCATCTGACAACAGCAATAAAATAAAATTTAAGAAAATTAAATGAAATTGTGTTTGTACATGAATTGGTGAGTTTGTTTTAAAAGATTAAGTATGTTTTAACTGTGATGGTGTAAGTAAGCAAGGCTGTTGAGACAGCTTTGTTTCTTTATTAGACTAGCAGTAATCTGAAAGAAGCTGTGAAGCTAATAAGTAGACAAATACAGTCTTTCTCTCTGAGAGTAGGCAAGAAATGGAGAATCTCTCCCCTTCCCAAGATATACTTTTCAATATCAGGCACCTAGAAAGACTTGAAGACAGGTTGTGTGCCCTGAGCGTGTATCAGTTTGCTCTATAAAAATATTTTTCCACCCTACAGATCATCAACTCTATAAAACATTACTGCTATTCTGGAGTTGACAGTATGATTTTGACTTAGGAGTTTAAAATGATGTTTCAAATTGCTATTTATTGAAGAAAGCACTTCCCAGTCAAGTGCTTTATGAAAAGCTTGGCTATTTGGCACAATAGATGGGAATGAAAGAAGGTGGCAACTCATGTATTAATTGCAATTGCTATTATTTGAGTAAAGTCCTTCCTATTCTAGTGATAGAGCAGTAGAAATACACCACGTAGTTGTAGCTCAGCAGCACATTTTTGCTGTTTTCCATTTTTCACCACTAAAAGTCAGCTTAGTCACCCATAACATCCACCAGCAGCATTGCTACCCCTCAGGATGGTCATACCTTGTGTTTCACTGCAGTCACAGCACTCTGGGATGCCTGCTGGGTCAGTGTCACTGCAGCACGGTAGGCAGCGGCCTTCCTCCAGGTAGAGTTGCATGCCAGCTGGGCAGATGGTACAGTTGAGAGGTCCAGGTCCCTTGCACTCCGTGCATGTGCTGTCGCATTTCTCACACTTTGTCTCATCCTCCTACAGACACAGAACAAACAATGCACCTTTCTTTTCATTTTCCTTGGCCCTAATGTGACAGTGCTGCTCTAGATTCACTGAGTGGTCGCATCTGGATGCCAAAGGTATCAATTGCAAAATACTGGAGAGAGTAGGAAAACTGAAATTTTGTTAGTACTTGTTAGGTTTGCACTGATCTACTTGTAGGAAGATGGATGAAGACTTGTAGAAGCTTAGAGATTTGACTTAGCAAGACAGCTGGCTAGAACTCACTCCAAATATACTCTTTTCGTCCAAAAAGTGTTTTTCTTTTGCTAGTACTGTAATAGATTTGTGGCTCTTTGGCCCTAATAATGTCAAAGCAACCTTCAAATAGTGTATTCAAGAATATAATTGAAAGTACTGAGATGGTGAAAATATGCTGAGAGAAGAAAAAATAAATAAATAAACAGAAAGGAAAAAAATGAGAGAATTAATTTCCTTTCCAATTATAGAAGGGACTGAAATAAAGAGTAAAGCTGACTGGAAATTTTGTAGCAATGTAAATTTTTTTTAGCTCACATTGGTTCTATTACACGGAAACACAGAGTTCTATGCACCAATGGCTTGGGTTGGAAGGAAGGTTAAAGTTTACCTTGTTCTAACTCCCTGCCATGGACAGGGCTGCCACCCACTGACAAGGCTGCCCAGGTCCCCACCCAAATTTGTCTTGAGCATCTCCGTGGCTGGGTTATCCACATCTTCTCTGGGCAGCTTATGCCAGTGCATCTCTACCATCTGCATAAAAGATTTCCTCATAATATCTAATCAAAATCTTCCATCCTTTAGTCCTGTTACTATCAGACCATGTGAAATGATGGTCTACCCCCTTATTATAAGCTCCCCTCAAGTACTGAAAGTGTCCGGTGAGGTTTCCTCGGAGTCTACTGAACAAGCCTATCTCTTTCAGCCTTACTTCATAAGAGAGGTGCTCCAGCTCTCTGATCAGCTTTCTAGCTGGACCTTCTCCAACAGCTTCACATTTTTTCATGTGCTGTGGGCACCAGGCCTGGACACAGTACTCACAGTGGCAGAACAGAGAGGGACAATCACCTTCCCCTCCCTGCTGGCTGCCCCTCTGTTGATGCAGCCCAAGGTACTTTGTCCTCCTGGGCTATAAGCACACTGTTGGCTCATCTCCAGCTTTTCATCTACCAGATTACCCAAGTTCTTTTCTGGACTGCTCTCAATGAGTTCTTCCAATCTGTACACATACCCGGGATTACACCAGCCCAAATGCAGCACCTTGTACTTGGCCTTGTTGATTCTCACTGTGTTCACATGGGCCCACTTTTCAAGTTTATCCAGATCCTTTTTGATGATATCGCTTCCTACTGAGGTATCAGCTGCACCACTCAGCTTCCTGTCACTTGCAAACTTGCTGAAAGTGTACTCAATCTCACTGTCTAGACCATAGATAAAGATACGAAGAAATAGATAAAAGGACAGATTCAAAAACTTCTCAGATTCCAAACAATACCAGTGGTGCTCATCACGATCATACGTTCTTTGCCATATGTTGTCAGGCAGTTCAGAGCTTCCAGTGTTTGCATTTCCTGGCCTAATGGGAAATATGAACTATTTTTTCTGTCCTGGGACCAAAATCAACAAACCCACTGTAAGCATCTGAAATGCCAGAAACCTTTCACCACACTTGATCTCAAATCTGCAGGGCTGCTTGTCCTGAATCTAAGAGGTTGGACAAAATATGGGGAGACAGCAGGAGATATGGAGCTCTTAAAAAGATCTGAGGATCTCTGTGGTCCTCAGCTCCCAGGCTTTTTTTCAGGTTCACAGTTATGGAGCAGTACTTATATGGGAAATTTCAAGCCAGAGACTTCAGGTTATGCAACATCATTTTTTCCTTTTTTTTGTGAGGCACTCACTCTGGGGCACACATTCTGGACCAAAGCAGGGAACTGCCTCGGTGGGTAAGGGACAGCCCATTTCTGCTGGGTGCCATTGTGCAGCACTTGGAGGCAGAGCTGTGATGTGTTGGGGTGGGGCCAAGAGAAGCGGGGCCACACCTCACAGATACAAAGGTGGCAACTAGGGAGCACAGCAAACAGGACGGGCAAACAGAGCATGGTATGACAGCTTCTGTGGGCAGTTCGCTCAGGGCAGGCAAGCAGGGCATGTTGCTCTTTCCATTTGGGGCTGTAAGGAGAGAGATCTGTTAACGCCAACATGGTGATCACCCAGCGTGGCAGACAGGCTGAGGCAGAAAGGCAAATATGGGGCCTGCAGTCTGCATGGGCTGAGGAGTGCTCTCACACAGGCTTCCCAGGGAGTGAGAGAGCTGCCCAGAGCTTTGGCTGTGGGGAGTTACAGAATCTGGAAATTGCTCTATGGCCTGAGGGAGGAGGAGTAGGGGGACAGATGTAATTGATACAGGTGCGTCCTGCTCAGTGAATTTCCTGAGCAGATGCCCAGGCTGGAGAAGAAATCAGCAGGCTGAGAGGCACCTGGGAATCAGAGAGGGGAACTTATGAGGAGGTCTGAACTGACACATGATGACCAGCAGTCTTCTTATAAGTCCCTGCCTGGAGAAGCAGCTAAACCAGCTTCCCACCTAGAGGCTAAAGAATAAGATAGCGCCCAACAGAAGGGGTATGGACCTTCATCTCTGCATGGAGCAGAAGGAGGTACCTTCCTCTTACCCCAACAGTTCCCCCCGAGCAATAGGTACAAGACTTGGGTTGGAAACAAAAGAGTGTCTGAATGCCAGGCAGCCCAGGAAGCAGCAAGCATGTGGAGAGGGGCCAACCACAGAATCTCATTAGAACTAGGGCCACCAAAAAGAGGCAAAGACTCTTAGTAGTTGGGGACTCCTTGCTGGGAGGCACTGAGGCCCCCATTTGTTGCCCAGATAACCTCTCCAGAGACATTTGCTGTCTCTTAATGGGGCATGTGTCAGAGATATTAAGAAGATTTTACCACTTCTGATAAAACAAGAAGACTACTACCCACTTGTTGTTATGCATATCGGGTCATAGGATGTTGTAACAAGGAAATTACAGAACATTAAAAGGGATTTTGCATCCCTTGGAAAGGCATTAAAGGGATTGGGAACACAAGCAGTGTTCTCCTCTGAGTCTTAGAAGGTAGGGAGCCCCATGAGGGTTGGTTGACACTTAAACATCATTTCTTCCAATCTCAAGATCAGTGCATCCCTAAGACTAAGAAATTGGGGAAATTCGACAGGATGCCTGAATGGATGAGCAAGGAACTCATGGATAAACTAAAGGGAAAGAAGGTCCATGAAATGTGGAAAAAGGGCCTGTTCACCTGGGAAGAATATAGGAATGTTTTCAGGGCCTGTAGAGATACAAGGAAAGCTAAGACACTTTGAATTAAGCCTCACAAAGGAGGTAAAGGAAAACAAGAAAGATATGTTTTGTTCATTTTGTTTTGTTTTGTTTTTTAAGTATGTCAGCAGTAAAATGAAGATTAGAGAAAATGTGCATCGCTTAATAAATGAGGTGAGTGCCCTGGTAACAGAGGATGTGGAGAAGGTAGAGATTCTGAATGCTTTCTTTGCTCAGTCTTTAATGTTAAGACTAGCTTTCAGGAATTCTAAACCCTGGAGGTAAGAGAGTCTGGGGAAATGAATACTTCTTGTTGGTTGAGGAAAATCTGGTCAGAAAGTGTCTAGCTAAAATCGACAAAAACAAATACATGGGCCCTGATGGGATGCACCCACATGTGCTGAGAGTGCTGGTAGAGGTGATTGCTGAATCTCTCCCTATCATGTTTGAAGAGTCTTGGCAAACAGGAGAAGTGTGTGAAGACTGGAGGATAGCCAATGTCAATTACTCCAGTCTTCAGAAAGGGCAAGAACTACGGGCCAGTCAGCCTCACTTCTGGAAAGGTGATGGGACAACTTGTTCTGGAGACCCTCTCCAGGCAGTTAGAAGAGAAGAGGTCATCAGGAGTAGTCAACATGGATTCACCAAGGAGAAAGCATGCTTGACCATCCTTCTATGCTGTAATCACTAGCTGGGTAGATAGGAGGAGAGCAGTGGATGCTGTCTACCTTGACTTCAGCGATGCATTTCACATTGTCTCCCACAGCTTCATTGTAATGAAACTTAGTAAGTGTGGGATAGATGAGTAGACAGTGGGGTGAACTGGCTGACTGACATAGCTGAGGGTTGTCGTCAGTAGCACAGAGGGCAGTTGGAGACCTGTAAATTGTGATGTTCCCCAGGGGTTGGTGCTGGGTCCAGTCTTGTTCAACATCTACATTAATGATCTGGATTAATGGATAGAGTCCATCCTTAGCAAGTTTGCTGATGCTGGGAGGAGTGGCTGAGACACCGGAAGTCTGTGCTGCCAGTCAACAAGACCTGGACAGACTGGAGAATTAGGCAGGGAGAAACCTGATGAGGTCTAACAAGAGCAAGTATGTTCCTGTGGAGGAATAACCACGTGCATTGGTGTAGGTTAGAGGATGACCTGCTGAAGACGAGCTCTGTAGAGAAGAACCTGGGTGTTCTGGTGAACAACAGCTTGACCATGAGCCAGCAGTGTGCCCTTGTGACCTGAGGTGCATTAAAAAGAGTATGGCCAGCCGGTCAAGAGAGGTGATCCTCCCCCTCTACTCTGCCCTGGTGAGGACACATTTAGAATGCTCTGTCTGGACTCCCTAGTTCAAAGAAGACAGGGATTTCCTAGTAGAAGTCCAGTAGAAGGTGATAAAGGCCCTGGAGCATCTCCAGTGTGAGGAAAGACTGAGGAATCTGTGTCTGTTCAGCCTGGGAAAAAGAAGACTGAAGGTGGATCTGATAAATGTTTATAAATATCTAAAGAGAGGTGGGAATAAATGGATGAGGCAAGGCTCTTGCTGGTACATAGAAATAGAACAAGGAGTAATGAAATAAAACTTGAACATAGGAAATTTCATAGTAACGTAGGGAGCCTACAGAGGGGAGGTGAATCAACTCTTTGAAAGGGTAGATAACTGCAGGACAAGGGGAAATGGTTTTAAGTTGAGGGAGGGGAGATTTAGGTTGGACGTCAGGGGGAAATTCTTTACAGAGAGAGTGGTGAGGTGCTGGAACAGGCTGCCCAGAGAGGTTGTGGATGCTCCGTCCCTGGAGGTGTTCAAGGCCAGATTAGATGGGGCGCTGGGCAGCCTGGTCTAGCATTAAATGGGGTGGTTGGTGGCCCTGCATGTGGCAGGGGGGTCGGAGATTCATGATCCTTGAGGTCCCTCCCAACCCTGGCCATTCTGTGATTCTGTGATTCTGTAATAAACGTGTTGAAAAACTTCTTTATAGTAAGAGTGACAGAGCACTGGAACAGGTTGTCCAGAGAAGTTGTGGAGTCTCATTCCATGAAGACATCTAGGACCTGTCTGGATGCCTACCTGTGTGACCAACTATACCTGCTTTGGTGGGGAAGTTTGACTTGATCTCTTGAGGTCCTTTCCAACTTCTGCAGTTCTGTGCTTGTGAGATTCTGTCATCTCCAGCCAGCTGTCTTACTTTGTTGCTTTATTCTTGAACAAACATCTTTGAAAGGTAGTTGGTGTAGAAACCCAGAGGCAGGCTAGCTGCACAGACCCAAACCTGATTGTGATCCTATTCTATTAAATATACAGCTTTAACTTCAGCTTCTCTTTTCACTAGATTTCTGCTAGCAGAACTGCCTATCAGGAATGTGATGTGATTTCTCAAAAGCAGAAATCCCTGCGGAAATCTCAGTTAAACTAGGATAAAATAAATACTCTTTTACTAATATAATTGATTTTGGTATGTTTGGTATCATCTTTGACAGAGTAGTGTCTTTATATTTACTCTTATAGAACTGTTCTATAGTAGAAAGACCCAAAAAGAGAAACAATGCTTCCTTTGTCAAGAGAAGAAAAAAGTACACATTTTTAAAGCCTTGAAAACTCAAAGAAGAACATTCTGTGTTTGTGTTATGTTCAGAAGTTAAAGTTCAGCATAATAATCACAGGACCAAATGCCTATGAATATTACCTCTTGTCCTGGTGCCTCCTGGACTTTGTAGAAACCTACAAAGCAGTCTGAGCTGCACATTCCATTTAAGAAACTGTAGCTCCATACACAAGATGTGCAGCTGAATCCTTCCTTTCCTAAAGAGGCAAATAAACCAACAATATTAAACCAACAATAAAACAACAATTTATAATAGTAAAAATTCTCATCTAACTTCATACTGATCACTACAACCAATGAAAAGGGATACTTGTCAACTTCAAGAATCTTAAGTGGCGGGTCCAGCTTGAAGAAACCGGTATTAAAATGATATTGAGCAGCTTATGCATGATGCTTGAGGTTTTGTGTGCCTCAAAACCGCATTTCTTAATTCATGAAAATATTCATGACAATGTGATTAGGGAACGCATTGTACGGGGAAGCTCAGTTGCATTCTGATCATTTAGAATGGTGCGTGTTTTGTGAGTCTCTTTGAAGGCAGATGCTGCCCACAGCATTTCTGTGGAGCATTAAAGTGAGTGGTTTGTCCTACATGTTACAGTGCATCTGTCAATTTCCCTGCAACTAGGTGTTTTCTTCCATTGTCTGAAAGGAAAAAAATGTACTAATTCATGTTAGCAAAAGTTAAACGGGTGAAGTTAGCAACTTTCTATGGCTCAGTTAATTTACTCTGTCTTTTCTGGTCTTGAGAAAGAAGAGACTTCTTTTCCTGTGCATAAGCAGTGCAGATGCGTTTCAAAACAGCTACAGATTTGTTATTTAAGAGGATGAGCTTGTATTTTATCTTAGTAGTAACTACAGTAGAAAATGTCTTTTCATGAATAAAACAAAATTCATGATTAGGAATGGTCTGTAAGTTAAATGACAATATTTTTGTCCCAAATCTAAACTAAATTATTTGTTATTTATTATAATGCTGCTATGCAGTCACATTTTAATAGTTCTTGAGGGTTGCTTTACTCTTGGAACCATTTCCACAATTTTAAATATTGTTATGTTGCAGTTAGCCATCTGTGCTATCCAACATATCCACCATCCAAAACAACTGTTGTGCATTGCAAGGGGTAGTCTGAGCTGTGGAGCAGAAGCTGCCAGCTATCATCTCATGACACTCATTCCAAGTGGACTAATTCTGCCCCATTCCAAATTGCACACAGTATTATAAATGGAAGTGAAGAAACTGAACATGTGAGGGTGCCATAGAAGGAAACATATCTCAAAATAAACATGGTAAAAAACTGTATAAAAAACAGCAGACATCACACTGATGTTTTCCCCCCCACACTGAAGATATGCTTTATGGCCTTATCTTAAGTGTTGTTAGTGGTTGATTTTCTACTCTTTCCTTTACCAATCACAAAGATCTGAAGTTAGATCTAAATCCCTTGGCTTTCACAGAGTAATACATAGTTAGTTAGCTCAAAGATGAAGATACTGTTCAGTGTTTGTGCAAGAAGCAGAGTGTAGCTGTGTAGGCAACAGAGCCCTTTTATTTTGAAGTGGATGAGCATCTTTGTGTGAGGCCTGGCTGACTGAAAACTTAATTACCATCCTCAGTTTATTTCTCTTCTCTGGGAACTCACTCTCCCTGCTCCCCTGTATGGCTGGTCTGTGCTTAGTACCTGCAGACAGCCCCTCGAGAGCCTGCTGGGAATTCATATTCTTGCTTTGATCTTGGTTGATTGGTACTTTAAAGGCAAGGTGGCAACATGAAGCAGCCAGAAGAGTGAGAAACCCTGGGGTAGAGGAGAAGCTGGCAGCCGCTGGGGAGGTCTTGGCTGCCTGCTGTGGCCAGAGATTATTGACAGCTGGCAGGGTTATGCACAGCACGCCTTTTTGTTGTGTGTTTACAGATCTTGGAGCAGAGGGAGGAAAAGAAAGAAGACAAAGGTGGCTGGGTAATCTTGGCAGGTGTTTTGAGAATCTTTTATGTTGCCAAAGCAGAGTGTATGCTTTTACCTTTGCAAGTTCGGCAGAAAGGGTGGCATCTTTCACAGACATTTTCTTCCTTGTTTTCATAGTAATATTCAGGACAAGAGCTAACACACTGGTTCTTGGAGTGCAGCAGGTAGAAGTATGTATCACAGAAAAGGCAGTCTGTTGGTTGAGGCCCCATGCACTCCTTACAGCCCTTGTGGCAGCGCTCGCATGACCCAGTGGAGTTTTGTGCAAAATAGCTGAAACAGATTTGATAGTTGTGGCTGTGCAAAATGTCTAACAATGGCAGGAAAACCAGAACACCTTTCGTCATGAGCTCTTTCTCTGATTACATGAATATATGAAAGTGATAATGATGTGATCACAGTAAATATTTGCAGTCCCAATGGAAACAGAATGCTTATTCTTGGCCACTGGAATTTAGCTATGAAACAAGTCTTTGTAAAATTGAGAGTGTACAAAGAAAGACTTTTTAAAATTGAAGATGAATTCAGGTACAAAATAAGTATGTAAATAGGCAGGGCCCAAAAAACATAAGCTTCATTTTGATTTTGCCAGAGATGTCTTGTGAGATATTGGTTAAGCAATAAGAGTTTCTCACTACTCATGCTGCAGATGGAAATTCAGCAATTTCATGATTTCTTTCAATCCATAAGCAGGTTTAGTCAGAGGGTTCCAACAGAGGGACAATTGGTTCACCTAAGTTGTGCAGTCAGAGGAAAAAGGGCAAGAGCTGCTTTGTGGCTGTGTTGATATGTAATATGGCCATTACAGACTTCCAGCTTAACAGAATGATAACTGAATTTGAATGCCAGCATGACCGCATTACTGCAAAATCAAATGTCCACAAATCATATGTCCAATTTCCAGATTTAAATTTTTGTGACATAGTCACAAGAACTAGTTGAATTCATATTTTGAAATTGAAAGTACTCATATTAATTTGCTGTCCAGGAGTTTGACCACTGAGTTAAAACATGTTTTAGTGGTTGGTTTTATTATGATTGGTTATAAATATTTGCTTAATGCCAAACAAAAATCATCTAAATTTCAAGTTAGGTGGAGCCTGCAAGGGTGCTTGCTTCCTGTGCTGAACCTGATAACTTGCAACATTTATTCTGCTCTACTCTTTTCTATATAAACATAACCTAAGAGCATCCTCAGGGAGTGAGAATGACCACATAATGTCAGATAGTCCCAGTTTGGGAACATTCTAGTTTTATACAATGAAAGGAGGTTTTCCTCTGCATACTGGAGCAGCATAAGACATTTTTGCTGGAAATGAAATTTAATTCTGTCTGACTAAAATAAATAGGAGAGAAACAACCTAATGTCTCAAAGTGCTCTCTGTGCTGTAGCTCTCTCTTTGCTAAAAACCTTGGACCTTACCCCGTTGGACACTGGCTTACGCATCCTTTTCCTTGCCTGTACAAGCCTGGTTTACAGGAAAGGCACTGTGAGCTGTGTTTTCCACTGCAGGTGGCACAGGTGATGTGGCATGGGGAACACCGTCCTTCATCACTGTCAGCGTAGTACCCAGCCGGGCATGTTTCAACACAGGTTGTATCTGCACAGAGAGCAATGAGGAATAGCATGTCATAGAATTTGCTGCTATAAAGTAACTTGCAAAATGCTCCTAGATTAGACTCTAACAGGAGATGCTGTTAAAGCTTGTACCAGAGCAAGAAAAGGGAATGTTGGGACATAGTAGCTTCTAAGCATTTTCAGTTAAGTCGTCCTCATTTCTGTACTTCATGTACAATAGCATGATCTTCAGAGCAGATAATTTTTTTATCTTTAGAGAACATAAATGCATAATGAACAGCTGTGATTTCATTTAAAATACATGCAAGAAGAAATAATGAAGAAGTATTCTATAGGCATAAACATTTCCTATAGTTTTCACTTAAAAGTGTCAATCTCATTGCATTCTGTGTATAT
Organism: Phasianus colchicus; assembly: GCF_987193195.1. Taxonomy (NCBI): domain Eukaryota; kingdom Metazoa; phylum Chordata; class Aves; order Galliformes; family Phasianidae; genus Phasianus; species Phasianus colchicus. The sequence continues at coordinate 54,620,567 of NC_143476.1, forward strand.
GATGAATCTGAAATTTAGTGACTTTTATTTGCTGGTCTTTACCCCTGTATGTAGCTGATGCTTTGTGTTACAAGAATAAATGTCTCCAATACTGCCAGATGTATCAGCTACATCACACTGACCGAAATATCAGAGGGTCATTAGCAGGACAGGAATAGGAATAAGAAACTAAGTGATTCAAATAACTGCAAGCATGTCAAGCTAGGAGAGCAGTGATCATCTAGTTAGTAGCTTAATACTTATTATCTCACTTGTTTTCACATTTTGACGATTAAAATTGGGGAAATAAAGATACTTCCTTTTTTTTCACCAATGGTAATTGTGCAAAACAATTTATTGTGTTGATATAAAACATAGATCTAATGCAAAGTATCCAAAATTTAAGACTGCAAAATCTGTATCAGATTAAACACAAACATCCTGGGGACAGTTTCACCTCAGGCTTTCTTTATGTGTTTTTGGCATGAAAGATTATTTTAATCAGTTTCTCTCCAACAGATTTTTTAAATTTTGTCTTGAAAAAATTACAAAGAATTGAAGTTTAAGATTTAATATTTTATACTCTTTATCAATTTTTTCCTGAAACAATAAACTTTTACTCCAGGTCACAAAAGTAATGTAGTTTTACATCTCAGCCATTCTCTTGAGACTGGTATTGTGACAATTTTTAACATTTCTACTTAAGTATTTATCTGCTCATCACATTTCTGGAGGAATTAAACAAGTCAGCATGAAAACTCTGATTTCTTTGTGCTTACAAAAAGAAAAGATTGTCCCTCTCCTCTTCTTAAGATCTTTATGGAAAGCAAAAGTGACAGTAAATAGGAAGTGAATTAAAAAAAAAAAAAAATTGTTTAGTTATGGGATTTGTTGCTACTTAGAAGTCTTTTTTTGCCTCCAGTGAGTGGCTGACCCTGAATGATGATTTTGCTCTGTCTTTCAGAGTTTCCAGGTAGCTCTACAGAAAATAATTATCACTGAGCAAGTCTTTTACTTATCAGGTCAACATTGCAATATTTCGATAGTCTAAAGCAGTCCAATGTTTTATGAATGTCACATAAGCTTATTTATTCCATGCTGCCAGTGTGGAATAAAGGCTATAAACAGGAGCAAGACACTTACTGAAAAGATAGCGGTTGTTTGCACAACTAATACACTGGTGTTCAGTTGGTCCTGAGCAGTGAAAACATTTCTTATGACAAGTTTTGCAGGTCTCAGTATTCTCATCATAGTACTCAGTGCGAGAGCAGTGTCCGGATAGTACGCAGTGCCCATTACGATTCAGGATCAGGCCATTTCTGCATGTAATGCAGGCAGTGGATGAAGAACAAGACTTGCATGTCCTATTGCATGCTGAAATGGAGAAACAGTAGGAATGTCACCATGCTACAGTTCATATTATTATTTCAATTTAAATTTTTCCAGGAGCAGCCTCCATCTCAGAGTGAAAGGCTGAGAGAAATAGAGAAAAAATTCTTCTGCATAGTCAAACCATTCACTACTTTTGGTGTTATGCAGCCAGTTCCTTAGGTTTCCTTTTGCACTGACTGAGTAGTGATTTTCAACTTACTGTCTCCAGCAACACTCAGCACTTTGCCAGAGTAGTTCAATAAACACATTCTAGTTTTGTTGCCTTTGTCTCTGGACTTTCTCTAATTTTTGTACACCGTGCTTGATATTTTTTGCTGCCTTTGTTATCCCCTCCATTTCCAAGACATAGATAGCCATAGTCAGGAAGGGCAGGTCTTTTTAGAATAGTGTTTTGCTAGTCTACTTCTGTCTTACTGCCATTCTAGAGAAAACAGCAGCTACCAACCTTGGCAGTCTTCAGTCTCATCTTCATAGTAAGTCCCCTCAGGGCACTCTTCAGAACACTTGCCATCATATAGGACAAAGTAGCTGACTGCACACTCAATACAGTCATCTGAGTCTGGTCCATTGCAGTCCTTGCAGTCTCCATGGCAGGGAAAGCAGTGCTTGTCTTCAGCATAGAATTGGGTAGGGCAGTCCTCTACACATTTCCCTTCATGCAGGAAGAACCCATCCACACACTCTACAGAGAACAACAAACAGAGTAAGCAAAAGTGCTTACGCTGACTTCAGTATGTGAGGGAGCAGTGCATGTCAAAACAGGAGACAAGCAGACAGCTTGGGAACGTTGTATGTTCTCTTCTAACTTTTCCCCTCCAACTTGCCCATCATAGCCTAGCTATCATGAAGCTTTTTCTGTTTCTTCTCAAGGGTCTGAGAAGCAAAATCAGCTATTCATTTGTACTGATAATAATCAAACATTTCTGCCACTGTATACTGGTGGATATAGTTGCTTATTTCTGAACTTCTGTTTGATTTGTTAGTATATGAATCTGGTTGGAATATTTGGTCAGAATGTTGGGCTAGAGCTTGGATTCAGCTGCTATTTCTTATGAGTACTTGTTTAATAGTGTTGTTTGATTTTCTTTTTCCTCCATGTTTGTGTATAATTTGCTGAATATTAACTATTCTGGGAACATTCTGGTGTGTATTCAGACTCATCAGCACGTTGAAGTTTTTCCTAAGCATGCATTACTAGATAATGTTTCATTACAAAGGTTTCATTCTCTGCCACGTGTAGTATTGCAAAGAGACATAAAGTTCAATCAAACTAGGAAAGAAGCATTCTGTATTTCACAGTGGTGTGCATGTGTTTTTAGGTATTTAGACATGAATACAATAAGCTGTCATCAAACCAATATAGATCTCTGAGGAACAACAGGAACACACAAAGCAAGATGAAATTGCTTTACGGGTGCCTGGTTTAGACTGAATCTCCTCATAAAGCACCATTTACTTAGCCTCTGTCTTAGGGGAGTTTTTCCTTGGTTTGGTTTGGTTTACAGAATTTCTTTTCAGGTCTGTTATTCTGTCAGTCTGCTCCTAGACTGATCTAGACAGATTTTATCCAAGTCACAAGCAGTTCTTTGTAATACCTTTGCATGTTTCACTGTGAATGCACTCCAGACACATAGCAGGGCAATGTTTACAGATTCCATCAAAGGCAAAATGTTTCTGTGAACAGGTAGGTTTACATTCCCACTGCTCCAGAAGCAAAGGACTTTTGCATGACAGGCATTTGGTAGCACTTCCCTCACATGTCTTACAGGAACCACTGCATTCCTTGCAAGTCCCAGAATCATTGAAGTATCCCCTATTAAGTAAAAATAAACACAAAGCAAACTGTTGGTCAGCATATACTTACCACAGTCCAGTCCATTAAGAATTATGAGCATATGTGAGTCTATTGACTTTGCCAGTGCACTCATTTCACTGGATCTAAAAGGTTTCTCACACATTTAGTTACTTGTCCTCCATTCAATTTACATCTTCCGTGCCCGCAAGCAGAGAATGTGCATGACTAGTACCAAGAAGAGAGTTTGGCCTTCTCTTATTTTTATACCTACATTAGGGGATGTTGGACTTCCTTTCTCACCACTTTCTCGGTTTGCCACTTCCATAAAATAGGAGGGTCTATAGTGTCTAGAAAAGAAAGACTCTATATTCCCATGGCCAACTCTCAGTGGTGATGGCAGAGAAAGAATGAGACGCATCACCTCACTGATCCCAGATGAAAGAAGGCAGAAGCCCACAAATGTCAAAGCTGAGGAGAATAAGGAAGGGCTGGATTAAACAGACAATAAACCCATAATGTTTAAGCACCTGTGTGTGGTGACAGTAAGACAGGAAAGGAGGAGCAAGTTTTACCAGCATCTATGGTGTAAGAATTACTGTAGGCAACCCAGGTTGAGGAAATTAGTCATGAAGAAAACAACAAGAAAGTAGGCCTACGTTTTAGGAGAGGAGGGATGCAATCCAGTCTGCCTATACTCTTGAAACGAAAATGTTATAAGATAGAGGGAAAAGCAATTCTCCATTTTCAGATGATTGTTAATTTACATGTATGCAAACACTGATGAAATCTAAGGAAGAAATTGACTTGGAAAGCAAAACATGTACTTCACTTAAACAAGTCTGGTAAAAGGATATGATTTCCGAGAGATTATCTTTCCAAAGAAAGTGAGAGGAGGTGTGTTAGGAGCAAGGCTAGAGAAAAATTAAGAAGAGCTTTTCCTGTCATCTATTCTCATCTTCCTTTCTCTTTTTCCTAATCTTTAGTCATAATCCTGCATCTATTTCTGATAGTCCCTTCTTTTGCTCCAGTCTAGAGTGCTCTTCTAGCTCAGTATTTTAGTGTCCTCTGTCAGAAATTATCAGTGCAGCAAATCAACCCTTCCTCTGTGGTGTACGAAACAAACTCTAAAAAATAATCTCCTAGAATCCTCTGCCTCAATGGAGAGTAGAATCATAGAATTGTTTGAATTGGAAGGGACTTTTAAAGGTCATATAGTCCACCTCCTCTGCAGTGAACAGAGACATCTACAGCTAGATCAGGTTGTTTAGAGCCCTGTTCAGCTTGACCTTGAATGTTTCCACAGACATTCAGTTATTCCTGCAGAACTTTAAACTCAGAGACTGAAACGAGTGTTGAGCTCTAGTAGACTTTGCCAAATAAAAGGAAGCAATTTTTTAAAGCCTGGATTTTGAAAAAAATGGGGGTTAATAGCAACTGAAAAAAGTAATAAAATCTGAAAAGTTTTAATTATGTTATACTGATCCTGTGTGGAATAAAAATAAGGAATAAGTACTGAAAAAAAACAACAGAAATATAACTAATATAAATATATATACGTAAAACTGCCAAAATATCTCTTCCCTTCCCTTCCCTTCCCTTCCCTTCCCTTCCCTTCCCTTCCCTTCCCTTCCCTTCCCTTCCCTTCCCTTCCCTTCCCTTCCCTTCCCTTCCCTTCCCTTCCCTTCCCTTCCCTTCCCTTCCCTTCCCTTCCCTTCCCTTCCCTTCCCTTCCCTTCCCTTCCCTTCCCTTCCCTTCCCTTCCCTTCCCTTCCCTTCCCTTCCCTTCCCTTCCCTTCCCTTCCCTTCCCTTCCCTTCCCTTCCCTTCCCTTCCCTTCCCTTCCCTTCCCTTCCCTTCCCTTCCCTTCCCTTCCCTTCCCTTCCCTTCCCTTCGTTTTTGATTTCTTTTTCCTCTTGGAATGGGGCAGACACTTTGCATTTATTCTGAACTATGATTGTCAGAATCTGTTTCACTGGCCCTTGTGTACTTATATGACAAAGTTAGCATGAAAGTTCTGCCAAAGAATTTGTGCTGGTAATAAGAAAAGCAGAAGCTGGACATTTTTCTTAAAAGAAAGATTATTCAAGCAATAGTTTCATATTACATAGCACAGATTTTATACATATAAATGTAGCTTTGATGAATGCTAACAAAGAAAGCACAGGAAACAGGAATACCTGAGATAGTGAAGTTAATTTCATTTATTAGAGTAAAATGTAAGCCAATGATAGAAAAGCCTCATAGACTATTTTATTTCCATATCAGATCTCTGAAACATTCTTTCTTGTTTCACAGAATCACAAAATCATTGGCAGGGACCTCTGGAGATCATTGACTTCAACCCTCTGCTAAAGCAGGTTCTCTAGTGTAGGTTGCACAGGAAAGTGTCGAAATGCACAAACGAGTTTTAAATACATCCAGAGATGGAAACTCTACAGCCTCTTTGAGCAGCTTGTTCTAGTGCTCTTTCATGCTCAAAGGAAAGAAGTTCTTCCACTTCCTTGAAGATGGCATCCTAAATAACACTCTTACTCTCTATAGGTTAGGACAGGTTAGGAGAAGGACTAGACGCTTGTTGTCAGTCCCCATGAAGAACATCCTGAAACTCTGTGGTCCTTTTGAAGACAATGGGAGCAGTAAAACCTGTCATAGCATTTCGTATCTAGTTTCACTTTTGCTTTTTCACTTCTCTAAACCATAGAAAATTTTGTTTACTAAGGCCATCTGAAAATGACTTTTACCTTGTGGTATTTTTTAGTAGCTAAGGTTACATTTAGCTTTCTTTTAAAAGGCCAATTAAGGATTTAGATTACAGAAGGAACTCAGTGAGGAAATAAGGAGCAGTAATGTAACAAGGGCTACTTACTCAGGGCATTCCTGTAAGCATCTGCCATTGTGAAGGAAGAAAGACTGTCCTTGTTCAGCCTGACACTTCTGGCAGTGCCAGGGATCAGAGCACACCTCACAATTTTCCATGCACATTTCACACTTCCCACTTCCAACGTCGGCAAAAGTTTGTTGTGGGCACTGAGAGACACATTTATTGTGGGCAAGAAATTTTCCTAGCAAAAGAGAAACCCAAGTGGGAATAAACACCGATTAGAAATATATCCAAAAGATTTGCCTTTGGTGGCTACAAAAATGCTTTCATCTTCATGGAAGTCTGACTTTCTGATGCCTGAAAACATGAATAAAACATTCTTTAAACAATTTCTTGTAGTAGCTGGGAAATGTAGTAATTCAAACTTCACTAAAATTTAAGGATAGAAAGAATCATCAGGGTTATTTAGTACATCTCTCTGAATAAAGCCCTCTTCAGTAATACCTTCATCACGTCTACAAATTTTGATTGAAGAGAAAGAAAAGGAGCAACAACTACCCTTATTTATAAGGGTATGTGATTAGCTCCTAGCTGATATCTCACTTCAGCTGTTGATTTACCAGACTGTGCCTTAAGCTGCTAATGGACTTTCTAGTGATCATGATTGCAAATATTCCATTGAAGTATGTAACATACAGTATATTTTGTCTTTTGCAAATCCTCCTCAAAGAAGCTGAAGTCTCTTACCTTCTGGACATGAAGTGCACCTGTCAGCAGATTTGTCACAGGTCCTACATGAAGGATCACATGGTTGCAACTGTTTTTTTGCAGCTGGAATTAAAAGAAAATACAAGCCAGTTTTAGACTGTTTTCCATGCTTTTTTTGTTCATTTTGCCTCACACTGGGAAGACTGTTTCCTTTGACTTTTTCTTAAGCTGTTAAAGTGTGTCTCCTTGGATTTTTGGAATTAGAGCTCCAGGCTGGAAAAGTTGATTATTGTGTTCAAGTCCACACTCTTAAATTAAGAACAGTAATAAAGGAAAACAGAAAAATTGTCCTGAGAGTCACTAAAGCACTATTCTAGACTTCTTATCCAAATGAGGACAGTTTAGCTAAATATTTTTAGTTTCAAAGCAGTGCTCCAAATCCAAATTCCAATCTGTATTCCTGAAAGATTACAAATAGGAAGAAGAGGAAGGTATGTAAATTTGGGGGACTTGATGTAGTGAGGTCTTTCTGTTGAGCCTTTGTACTAGCTGCTTGTCAGACCATTACCTGGTATCTGAGGGAGAAATCTCTCAGAAGGAAAGGGAAACGTCTGGAAAGATGATTGGTAAACTAATTCTCCCCAGTGATATTGTCTGTTATTTTTCTCCAAAAGAAAGACTCTGGATGTGTTTCAAATTGAATTTTTATGCCTGCAGGAAGCTAAGACCTTGGTTATGCTTTGCATAGGCTCAGTGCCAAAGATATTCAAGAACTGTACTAAATGCAAGGAAATTCTGTTGCCTCAGTGTGTGAGACTGCATTTTGAGCCAAGCAGTCATAACAATGGGATAATGAAAATGTGATGAGGAAGTAATAATGAGCAAGTGGACAGAAGACAGTAGTCTTTTAATTTTTCTGGAAACCTAAAATAAAGAATAAAGCAAGGGACAAGACAGTTTAGTACCTCAGCACATCCAACTCATTCTGCTAATTAAATGTGTTTGGCTTGTATAAGTTGAGGGACTAACTACCATCTACTACCATCTAAATGGTGTTCATACACTTTTTTTTCTGCCTGTTACAGAAAAAATAATTTTGGAAGCTGATATTTTGAATGAAATACACAGAAGAAAAAGCTTTGATTGAAAGGGGAAAATAGAAGAGGGGGATCGTATGTACAGCTGCTTCCCACAAGGCAAAATGGTAGGAATTTTACACAACAGAGAGAAACAAAGGTCTAAGAGAATTTCAGGGTCTAGGCACAGGCCAGAGGATTTGCAGTAAAATGTACACATAAGAATAAAGCAGCACATTATCAGGGCTGGGACTCTTTGTAGTCAGGTTCATGCTGTTGGGGTTAGATTCACTGAGCAGTTAGAGTGAAGAAAGATTTCTTGAAAAACCCTGATTTGGCTCTGTCCCTTGTGTTACCTACTGTATATTTACATATGGATTAACAGCCACGTGGTTAAGAAAGTAAAGTACTAGAGCTGCAAGTTAATTTTAAAATAATGGTTTTAGTTGCCTATAAATTTCGTCCTTCTTGAGAAGAATGAACATTTAAGTTTGCTTTTCTTAGCCCTTTAAATTAGGAAGGTGTGGTTGTCTTGTGAGGCTTTCTGCAGTGGCATTTCCTGTGTATGTATATCCTTGCCTTCACTTGTCAATGTACTGATGTATTTTCTATGGCTTTTTCCTCTGCTGAAGTCTTTTTTTTTTTTTTTTTTCCTATTTCAGGTTACAGTATGCTGTTTCAGCAGATTAAAGTGTGTTTAAATGCCGTGGGTGCTGAGGGCAGTCCAAGCCTCTCCCAGATCTGTAGATGCACCTAAACTTACCAGCATGCAAATGCTTTCACTTTTCTTATCTAAATAATACACAAAGAAACCTTCCAATTGACCACTGTTCATTCTGTGAGATGCAAAAATTTACTGTCAGATTTTTTTCGAGGCATTACTTCCTAGCTACATATAGTTCTCCTTACTTAATTACTGAAAAAAAATCCTTACTGAATGTTCTTCTTGTCACCTGTAAGAATACAAAGAATACTGTGAGAATGCAAAATGTTTTCTTAATTTTACTGAACTGAGCAGCACTCAGGTTTTTTTATTCTCTTCTTGTTGTGGATCATAAAACCATACGATCATTGAATCATAGAATAGCTTGGGTAATAAGAGACCTTGAAGATCTAGAAGTTCCAGCTCCCTGCTGTGGGCAGGGTTGCTACCCACCAGATCAGGCTGCTGAGAGACCCATCCAACCTGGCCTTGAAATCTCCAGCGATGGGCATTCACATCTTCTCTGGGAGGCCTGTGCCTCACCAATCTCTGAGTGAAAAAATTCCCACTTACATCTAATATAGACCTCCCCTCTTCTAGTTTAAAAGCATTCCCACATGCCCTGTAACTATCTGCCCAGGTAAAAGGTTGATCTTCCTGACTATAAATTCTCTTTAAGTACTGAAACGCTCCTTTTCTTCAAGCTGAACAAGCCCAGCTCCCTCAGTCCTTCTTCACATGAGAGTTATTCCACCCCTCTGATCATCCTTCTGGACTCCTGTGTACTTGCTCCAACAGCTCTGCATCCTTCTGTACTAAGGGCTCCAGACATGGACGCAGTACTCCAGATGGGGCCTCACTAGGGCAGAGCAGAGGGAGAGGATCTCCTCCCTGTCCCTGCTGGCCACATCTCTTTTCATGCAGCCCAGGATACTGTTGTCCTTCTGGGCTGCAAGCACACACTGCACACTCAAGTCTAGCTTTTCATTCACCAGATTCCCTGAGTCCTTTTTAGCAGTCCTTTTAGCTCTAAATGTTAGCCGAGACTGTAATTGTGTCTAACCCAAGTGCAGCACCTTGCACTTGAATTTGTTGAGCCTCATTAGGTTTACATGGGTTTACACGGGCCCACTTTTCAAGTTTGTCCAGGTCCCTTTTAATGTCATCCCTTTTTTCTGTCCTATCAGCTACACCACTGAGCTTAGTGTTGTGCAAGCCACAATCCCCACTGGCCTGTAAATTGTAAGCAATTTCACTTTTACACACTTGTCATTTGCTGATCTCTGAAACTGAACGTTGTTTAATTTATGTACAGCTGTGTAATTTTATTTAATGTATTTTACTTTGCCTCTAAAATCATGGCTGAAAGAAAGACTTTTTCCTGGTGTCTGCCTGCAGCTGCACATCCTCAGTTCCTTTATCAGTTATTTGGTAAGCTTTCAGGATTTTTCCATTCACTGATCTTTAATAAATATACATAAATAAATAAATAAACATGAAAAACAATTTTTCATTTCCCTTCTCAACAGCTTTTCATCTAGCTACCTTTCTCTGGCTTAAAAGTTTTATTTTATCTCTTTGAAAATCCCTACTGGTCAGTTTTAAGTACTGTAATTTAATGCCATTTGTGTGGGAAGAAGCAGCTCAGAAATACTGCTGAAGTATGTGTTGCCAAAGGAAAAGAACTTTGATCTTGGCAAAAGAGCTGGTGCAATATAGAAAATAAATAGCAGTAAGATAAAGTTAAGTAGACAAGTTAACTACTGCTGAAGAATGTTTAAATAAGTTCACAGTTTCAAAATATTTCAATCCTTACAATTGAAAAATAGGGAGGGTTTTTTTTTTTTTTTTTTTAAAGTATTATTTACAGTTAATCTTACCCGTTTTGGCACAACTTACTGCTTTCTGCAGTGTATGCTAGTTACCACCAGAGGGGAATGTACACAAGCAGTTGTGTGTGCTTCTGTTACTTGGCATAGGTCTAGCTTTTCAGCCTAGTATAAACACTCAAACGTTTCAGCTGGGGACTGAGGAGAAATATGAAAATCTTAAAATTTATCGATCTTAAGAAAATAATAATCTGGAAAGTTAAAATGAGTTTTTCCTCTGATAGAGCTCTTACTGACTGGAAATAGGATTTCATTTACTGGAAAACACCACAAAACACAAGTTCAGAATAAAGAGAACTTATTAAATGTAACTTTCTTGCATAGAAAATGTTTCCAAAATAGGCAAATATGATGCAAAATACTTTGCTACAGAAACCGGTGTATATTACTTCAAAGAACAAAGTTTCCCAAGAACAGCAATGCAAAACCATCAAGAAAATTTGTCACGCAAATTTCCTTGGCCTTTGGAGAAATGATAAATGAAAACTTTAACTCACAGTTTCTAGCTATTAAAAAGTCTTCAACTCATCAGTGAAAACTTCACTCAGCACACTATGACGAATGAGGTTGCTAATACATTGGAAGAACTAATTAAATTACAAATAACAAAGTTGCCTGTCTTCCAGTTTGGTGGCCATCAGAAAGAATTGCCTTCTCAGACATATCACATTTCCTTATCCAAATGCAAGTCTTGGGTAAGGACAAAGTTCATGGCACACCGTGATCTGCTTTGTTAGGTTTTGCCTTCCTCATGACCCCTAAAGGCTACCATTATGTACTAGGGAGTCCTACAAGATCTCCATTAATTTTTTTCTTATGGTTGTGAACAAAACTTTTAAATGTGGAAGCTGTACATCTGTGATGTAGAATTGCTAACCATCCATACTCTAAAAATGGAATGTAGACTCTGAAAAAACACCGTATTCTATTATTATCCTTGTTCTGCTCTACTTTTTTTTTTTTTTTTAGGCCAAAGTATATGACCTTTTCAGATCTACTGAGCTGTTTTTATCCTTATGCTAATAATCTTTTTTGGGTTTTTAACCCCAAACATCTTCTATTTAAAATTACTCAAGCCAGAATTTGACTAAATGTCACATTGATTCTTGTCTCTTTGTCAGAATCAGTAACAACTTTGACATATGCAGCTCAATCTCCCCAGTTCATTTCTGGAAACATAAACTGGATCATGCCATGCCTTTATTTGAGTTAAGCCTCACTGCAGCTCTGCAGCTACCAAGTACTCTTCCTATTCAGTCTGTTTGAGGGCTTATCAAATTCAAAGATTGAAGTTTTGTCTTGGTTTGCTTGAGGTAATTTTCTTCATAGTGGCTCCTATGATTCTATGTTTTGGATCTGTGATGAAAACTGTTGTTCATTTAGTTGCTGAAGAGCAGTGTTTATGCAGTGCCAAGGAGCCTTCTACTTCACACAGTGGTCTGCCAGGTTGGGTAGGGCAGTTGACTCAACTCTCCAAAACAGAAACTCTCAATTTCTTGCTATGCTCAGCAACAAAAGTCAGGGTTGAGTTGGCTGTTGGGTCTTCCATTACTCAAGGATTGTCTGGGCATTGGTCATCTTGTGGTGAGCAATTGTGTTGTTTATCAATTGCTTTTTTTTTTTTTCCTTTGTTGAGTTTATTTCTTTTTTGTTTCTTTTATTCCCATTTCCTTTTCTTCTTTTGTTCTTTCTTTTTCTTATTAAAGTTCATTTATCTGAACCCATGACTCGTTTTAGCTTTCTGATTCTCTCCTCTACCAACTGTGAGGGGTGAGCGAGTGGTTGTGTGGGGCTCAGCTGCTTGTGTTAAACTACAACAGTTTTCTTTCCTCATTTAAGCTTGTGAATGAGACATAAATGAGACAATGGCAGAGTTTCTTTCAACCTAATGCTGTAAGATTTTAGCTCTGATCTCCAAACAGAATTAATAAAAAAGAACTCTATCATGTCATTTAAGACAAGGAACCCATATTTCCCTTTCTTTTTACTTAAGTATTTTTTTAACTGTCTGCCCTAGTTTTGCAATTTGATTTGAGTGAAAAATGAATTCTCAAAAGTATTCAGGGTGAAAAATTTAGGTCTTTGGGGAAACAAGTGTGATCCCCTTCACGTGCTTACTGCTTGTTGTGGAAAATGAAAGTCTTACTAAAAATAAACTTCAACGCAAAAAGCCCTCCAAAATCTCAAGGCATATGAGCTGAGAAATGGCCATATCTTAAAAGATTTAGCTTTGAATGTAATGACATTTGAAACAGTTTATGATCCATCCTTTAATTTGTCTTAAGTCATAACTGCAGTATAAAAGTTCTTGCTTGTGTATACTCATGTCTGGCTTGCTCTCTCTATCCACTCGTAATGGACAATGGACTTAATAATTAATGCAAGCAATAAGTGTTCAGGCAGATAATAGTTGACTTATTTTCTCCAGTTTCAGATCCTTTTATTCATGATTTTCTCTAAACAAAAGGGAGGTCTAACAAAAAATTTTTACTTCAAGGTTGCTATCAAAATAGCTACTGGTACACATTTCTAATTGTAATATTCTTAGCTTATAGCTTAGAAGACATAGAGTTCTATCAAGAAGAGTATTTTTGCAAGTTATTTCATTGTTGGATCACAGCACAGTGCCAGAAGGGAAGAATGCATAAGTGAAGATGCACACATATTTTGCACTGTGTAGTGGGATGTGATTTGAATATAATCCAGCTGAGATGCTACCTAGTATGTCAGGTTTTATACTGTACATGGCACTGACTTAGCAAAATTGATAAGATCAGGGAAAAAAGACGAAAAACAGGTTACATATCTCCTTGAGGTAATTACAATTGCATACACACAATAAAACATAATGAAAACAATATATTTATGTAATAAAATACTAGACCTATCCCATTTCAAAGACTTATATGAACTGTAAATCTAAGGAAATTTTAGGAGTGCTGAAAAGTAAATTACAATCTGCAACAACCATTAATTCTGAGTCCGGTTATCTCTAAACCATACCATACTTTACAAATAGCTAGAATATGAAATCAACATGCCTCAGAATGTATGGGATAGTGAATCATTTTTATTTGTCTGTAGCACCTCGAATTTTCACATCTGGATGATGCTTAAAAAAGCCTCCTAACTTTTTCCATGATGTTCTGATTCTATACTCTAAATGTCATAACGTTTTCTCATTTGGATAACTGTGATCTCTTCTTTCCTGCTGCTGATTTCCCTACAGTCTTCTGCCATCTCATTCCACTTTTTTTCTTTCCTTCTCTGTTCTGAGACCTTTGTAAGTATATCTGCATAGCTGCATAGCTGCATTAAGGTGAGAGAACCCTAATAGTTCTTTTAAAGCCTGAATTATTGTTTTCTCTCAATCAGAACTCTTCTGGTGCAATGCATTTTTACTGGTTTTGTTTTATTCTGTAGATAGGAAAAGGAAAGTACACAAGATGGATGCAGTTGGTCAATGGCTGTTTGTAGGAGATTGCTCTCATTGGGAGTGGTATGCAATAATAAACAGAACCAGCTGCTATTTTGCTGCATAATTTATTACAGCATATATAATCTACACGTAAAGGAATATATATTCCATTTTGTGTTTACATCAGAAACAGATCTCATTGCACATCATTTTTTTTTTTCCTTTTGTAATTTTCAGAAAAATGTGGTAAACTAAGTCACGTAACTGAGGAATGAATTAATTTTCAAGATGCTGTCTTTACAGTACATAGATAAAATGAAGACCTGATCTACAAAACTTCTAATCTAGTTGAAAGAGTGTGTGTTCAGTTGGTGAATCAAGCTTACACTGGTGTATCTCCTGATTTCCAAAGTCATTTTATTATCTGGTACATGAGATAAAATACAGATGTTTTATGCTACAAACACAAGCTCAATTTCTCTCTCTCTCTTTTTTTATTTTCTCCCTTCTTGGCTGACCCTGTCTTTTTGAAAGCCAGGATACCAGACAAGGACTGTTTCATTATTTCAGATCTTTATACGACTTCTTAAAGATTTCTAATATGATTTGGACTGTTTGCCCAGCAAAATATGCCCTCAAAATAAATATCATTTTAGAAAACTGTTTTTTATAGCATGTTTTGGGTTTTGGAGTTTGCACTCATAAATATTCATAAGACTGGCCTATTATTTATCCTTGCTTAAAAAAAATATATAAGTGAAAGCTTACAAGTTGTGGTTGAGGGAAAAGAGTATTTCACATTCACAAAGATTTTAATTCTTTCTTAGATGGACCAGTCTCTCAGTTGGCAAACTGTGCTGGTTTCACTGTGGCAGGCTGTGACACGCTGCCCTTCAGTTTATGTTAGCCTAAGAGCCAAATAAAGCAGTAGTCTTTGTTTCCAGAACCTCATTTTGTCCCATGTGGTAGGTCAACACAGTCACTAAAACCACAGTGAAGCCCACTGAATCCATGTGGCTGGATGAGCCAAAGGAAAATGGATTCATTCTTTGTAAATACAGTTCAAGGTCTAATACCTCAACTTTCTCTTGTAACATTTCTGAAGAAAAAGAGTAAATAGAAGACTAACGTGGTAAAAACTGACATAAACTACTGGATTTGGAAATTTTGGCTGTCTTCCTAGTTGCGTTGTCTTCCTGTGTTGTCTGGAGCAGGGTATGTGCAAAGGATGAGCGTGGTGCAATTTCATCCTTGCTCCCATGACAGGGGCGAGGTTGTTTATTTCATACTTGTCCCCCCACGCCCAGGTCAGTCCCATACAGTGTGAGGACTAATAATCGTCTGGCCTACATTATTTAATTAGATCAGCTCATTGGGCCACTAAAGCTCAGAGGTAGCTCTGCCATGGTGCTGTGCCGGAGTAAATGTGTTGAGGACTCTGAGCATCAAGTGGAAAAAGCACATTTTGATAAACAAGCAGAGAGAGCCAAAATCCAACTCACAGCTTCAGATTTGCCCACACTGGACTGGTGAACAAATATGGAATTACTGTAATATCCTCTGAAGAACCCATACTGCGTGACAAGTTCCCCTTTGAAAGTGAATTTGACAATGGATGGGATGGAAGAACCCAATATTTTACCGAGATGAAATCACCCTGGAAACAATCAAAGTATCTGTAAAAAATCCTAAAGAACAAAAATGTAAATTGTGCTAAAGTGTTTGGAGATCTATCCAGGGGAAGTAGTGGAAAACTTTGGAAGCTGCCATGAACTGGCAACCATGTGAAAACAAACAAACAAACAAACAAACAAACAAACAAACAAACACTTAGTTCCCATAATCTCCTTTCAAATACCTACTGGAAAAGAAGAGGCCCTACAGAAATGTTTAAGATCTGGAGATGGCCTGTTACTCCTGTCAGTCCAGAGAAGAGTAGGTAGATTTTAATTTTGCTCATTCTTGTGCTTTATATGCTACAGAACATTATTGAACACTGCAGTGAAAGAAAGTGGCTGCTTCATCTACATTTTATTGGTTTTTAGAAATCTTATGACAATTTAAAAAGTCATTGTAACAGATAGTGAAACTGTTTTTATTTTTGTATTTGTTTTGTTTCTCTATGCTTTATTTTCTTTTTTAAAATTATCCCTCAATTTGAACTGTCCTTTAGATGTGAATTGTGCTGCAATTTCTAACTAGCAACAACTCTGTTGGTGTGTGGTATTTCTAGATTTAAATAAAGGTATTTCATTCTTGCCTGATTCCTTCATTCACTGAGTGTGGAGCAAGAGTTTCAAATATAAATGACACAGCTGGAAATCTAGATTCAGCTGGTATCTTGAATGCATCAGCAAAAGAAATGAATGATATAAAAAAATTCAACTATTCATATTTTATTGCTAATTAGCAAATGAAAATATTTTTTTTCAAGAGCCAGATAATCCAACAGCATCTGAGCAAGAAAATTCCTAGATTGTTGGTAATGTAATTATCCAGAGTGTAACTTCAATAAAGATATGGACAAATCATTAACATTTCTACTTGAAAAGTACTACTATTTGGAAAAATGTTCCAATGGGAAAAGGCTCACAATATCACCAAGTTCATTGTCACTTTCTCAGAGCTATGCACTGCAGCTGCTGCCACATCCCAGCAAGTCTATTTGAGAAGGGGAAGAACCTCCAGTCAGGTTTCATGGTCTCCTGTTGCACTGAACAGCAGGAATTGTTTGGCTTTAGAGCACTTGCCAATGTTTAAGCCAATACAGCTCAGGGAGAGATGTGTCTTGAGCAAATGTCTCTAAGGAAGAAAGGAGAAACAGAAGGCAAGGTGGAGAGAAACAGTTTCCACAGCACGGTAAGGCTGGTGTGTAAAGACCTACATCAGCTGCCTGCTCAAAAGAAAAAGGTTAGCATTTGACAGTAGAAGTAGATAAACAATAGACAGACCAATCTACAGACACGTTCTTTTCCAGCACAGAGTGGGAAAATTGGGAAAATACACATCTGGATGAAATACAATGAAATGCATGGAGACCAGCTTTCTGCTATTATCTCTCCTTTATAGTTCTTTCTGACATTTTTCTAATGTGAAGAAACTTTGTTTTTTATACAACATTTCTTCCTAAATAGGTAATGACTAGAAATGGTCAATATTTTTTCTGAAAATATTTTTGCTATATTTTAATTCTTAATGAAAGGAGACTCATTCTTTGAAGTATTTGAGCAAATAAAGACATAGAAATCAGAAGAAAAGTTGTGCTTGATAGGAAAAGAACTTGAAGGGACCATAAGTAACTTAGTCTCACACTCTCCTCAGTAACCACTCCTGTTAGATGTCTTTTATGCATTATCAAAGACTTCTAGTGATGCAAATTACAAATTGTTCTCAAAGAGTCTATTAGTCCATTATTCCATTTGAAAGTCTCTTTTTTCCCCATGTCAAATCTCATACTTTTTTTCTGCATTTTAAGTTTGTTTGACTGCACATAAAGAGACCTGATGTGCTCCATTCTTTGTGATTGTGTTTCTCTTGTGACTTTCTCATTCAGTCCCAAGACCCTAATTTGTCACAGTCTTTAATTGTTAATATTTTCTTCTCTGTATATTTCTGAATATCTTCACCGTTTCCTGTCTAACTAACCCACTTCTTTATACACTGCACCCCAAACTGAATCTGTTATTCCAGGTGATGCCTTATAACTTTAAGAAGATTGAAAAGATTATATTAGTCACTATTTACAGTGACCAGCTATGCAGATATTGAAACTCCAGAGGAAATCCTACTCTTGTTGGAGGGCATGATGTGCGTACTGTTTAAAAGCACCAATTGCAAGCCTTGCTGTCTAGATTCATTGTACTCACAAGTCAGTATAGCTTTACATTCTGTGTTCACTCCTTTGGACAACAGTGCATGTGTAATGTGGAGTGCATTTCCTCTTGATTGGGATAGGAGGAGAAAGAAGAAAAGTTGCTGTTAAGTAGATCACAATCACACATTTGGTTCTTTTTGGTTTCCTCCAACTTATATTCACCAATCTGTAGGGAATCAATAGCCAAAGTTCTGGTCTCAAATATAGCCTGTAGGGCTCCCAAGGACTCCCCGATCATCAACCTTTCTCTTTTTCATCTTTTTTGATGGCGGGGGGGTGAGAAAAAATAAAAATTTAAACCTTCATATATTTAGATAAAATAATACTCAGTATTTCAGATAAGGCCAGCTAAGGCATATTAAAACGTCATGCTATTTACAATGAGATGGTTTCTGTTCGTGATGAAAGCAATGTTTTTAGTCATTTTTAAAATTTCTTTATATTTTTTAAAATGATAATATGTTGAACTGAAGTGTAGTTTTACTCAGATTGCATGATACTGATGTTCTCTTTTTAAAGCTCTTAGTAATTTCAAAGAAAAAAAAAAGGGGGGGGGGGGGGGTCTGTTGCAACTTACCACTCCAGAATTTCCCACTGGGTGGATAATTTCTTGGATTCAGACACCGTCCCTGAGAAAGCTGGAAATCTTTTGGGCATCCAGTGCAATTCTCATAGCTGTACCCAACACATGTTGTGCAGCTCCTGTGACAAGGTTCACATTCTCTAGACATGTCATCAGTGAAGAAGCCGTCTCCACACTCAGTCACGCATGTGTCACCTGCAACAGAAACAGAGCCCAGAATCGGGTTGTCAACTGACCCCTACAATCAGGACAAGAAGATACCTCACCCAGAGCACATATCTGTCTCTAGCAATAAACAGATCAAGACAAACAGGCAATATATATTGAAATAGTGAACATTTTGGTAGATATAGAAACTAAATTTTTTTGGTGAATCCTCAGCTCAGTTCAGCTGCTTCTACAAAAATTGAGGAACTTTGAGCAACCTGCACTGAAATCAATATCCAGGTGGGTTTTCATCAATATCTTAAATTCTGTATATACACATCTAATACAAATCTTACTGTGAATCAAAGTTCTGTGATTAAATCCATTTTTTTTTTCTATTGATTCTCTATAAAATCTAAGTGTAGAATTCCCTAAAATTTCTTGTTGTACACATATTTTGAGGATTAGATGAATCTCCAGTTTCTGGTGAATACAAAGCTAAACTCAGGTGAGTCTGATTCAGCTTAGGGGTTTGCATGCTTTGGCAAAGTTCTTCGAAGTTGTTGCAAGGGTAATTTTTCAGTTAAAAGAAAAATAGGCCATTATACCACTTCACGTTGTGACCACAGTGTCCTGTAAATGCATTTTTTAGCTCACTTTTGGGCATGCGCAGAAGACAATGCACGAAAACACCATAACCTCAATATTTCCTGCCTTTCATATTTGGCACCATGTCTGAGCTAGGCCTGACTGATTCATATTTTCCTAATAAAGTCATCAGATTCAGAGTCTTATGTGAATTTGATGTGAAACTTTCTAGTTGAACAGAAGTCCTTTGAGAGTGTTTAAGACTCATTACTTTAAGTGGACTTTAAAGTCCACAGTAAGGAAATGTATCTATGTATGTCTTTCTGTGAAAGAAAAACCTCTCCTTTCACACAGTCTGAATTAAACAGATTGGAGTTGAAATGTGTATATATATACATATACATATACATTATATATATATATGTTTTATACATATTTTTTTATCTCCTTTAAAAAAATATATATATATATTTATATTTATTTAAATATATATATATATATATATATATATTTAAATAAATATATATATATATAATAAATATATATATATATATATTTTTTTTTTTAAGAAGAGAAAAATCCCCCCCCCAGCAATGGTTATTTGTTGTCAAATATTTGGAGTTGTATCTGTTGTACCTTATATATATATTTACACATCCCTGGCCTCTACTCTGAGCCATAGGAGAGATCTTTTTGAACTCAAGAAGTTGAATCCAGGCTCTTTCACTAAGGAAAACCTCTGATATGCTTTCATGTATATACCATATATTATTTTGCTTACCTGAGAGATAAAAGCCTTCCTTACAAAAGTCACACTTGTCCTTGTCACAGCTATCACAGTTGCTAGGACATTCTTTACATTGCAGGGAAGTTTCATCACTGTAGGTATTGTCTGGACAGTGTTTATAGCAACTCTGTTTATACCTATAACATAAAGTAAAATTTGAGGTTATTGAGTTTCCTCATGTTCTATGTACAGTAATGGCAAGGCTCTATTATCATTCTCATAAACAAAAAATGTTCCTCTAATGAAGGATTCAGAATGTGTTTGTTGTTATCTCTTCAGCTTTAACAAGTAATTAGCATTTTTAAGTACAAATAATTCGATTTTTAAAAAATGTTTACACAAAAAAATGCATGCATACTTAGAAATTGCATATTTCATGACTACTAAGAATCATAGAATCTTAGAATCATAGAATGGCCTGGGTTGAAAAGAACTACAATGATCATCTAGTTTCAAGCCCCCGATACACGCAGGGTTACCAACCACCAGACCAGGCTGCCCAGAGCCACCACCAGCCTGGCCTTGAATGCCTCCAGGGATGGGGCATCCACAACCTCCTTGGGCAACCTGGAGGTCTCACTGTGTCACCACCCTCTGTGTGAAAAACTTCCTCCTAATATCTAACCTAAACCTCCCATGTCTCAGTTTAAAACCATTCTTCCCTGTGCTATCACTATCCATCCTCGTAAACAGCCATTCCCCCTCCTGCTCATATGCTCCCTTCAAATACTGGAAGGTCACAATGATGTCTCCCCTGAGCTTTCTCTTCTCCAAGATAAACAAGCCCAGTTCTCTCAACCTTTCCTCACAGGAGAAGTGCTCCAGTCCCCTGATCATCTTAGTGGCCCTCCTCTGGACCTGCTCCAAGAGCTCCATGTCCTTCCTCTACTGGGGGCCACAGACCTGGATGCAGTACTCCAGATGGGGCCTCACAAGAGCTGATTAGAGGGGGGATAATCACCTCTCTCTCCCAAAACCAGTGCTTACAGTGATATTAGATAGCTTTGTCATAGTAGCTTAGATAGCTTTTTCATTTTTTGTCATAGTAATAGTTACAGAGATCTCCTAAACTTCTTTTTCAAAAACTGCTGAATACTTATTTCCCTTCAGTTAAAGTTTCAGTTTCACTACTTTCTGTTTCCTTGCTTAACATTTTTACACTGCTGATCTGCAAATACAAAAACTGGACATAACACACTAAGCGTGTACTCGTTCCACACCCAGAAAAAGTAATTAACTTGTCTACACTTCCTATTCATCTCTCTTCATATATACAAAGATCACATCAATACATGAGCTATAGAGCTGCAAATGGTCTCGATTGTGTATGATTGGCTAGTTTTTCAGCATTTCTCAACCTTTTTTCTCAGGCAATATTTGATAGGAGTGGGACAAGATACATGTCATTTATGTACCGATTTATGTGATATATGTAGTTAGACACATCTTTTTGCATGGAAAGCTATACTCACATGTAGTAGTTCGGAACACATGTCATACAGATTCTTGGGTCATCTGAAATAAAAAATGTGAAATTATGTAAATAACATCCAGAGTCAGTGCCAGAATGCCAAAGGAAAACATTGCGTTATTTTGTATTAAGATTTCTTACATTGAAATAACAGTCATATCTTCTTATATCTAGAACATTATTCTCTCAGGATCCCTGCTTACATGTTTTAGAGATATTCTCTTCCATAATTAATTCTTTGACTGTGTTTTTTTCCAACGATTGGTAATGTTTTTGTTCTCAGCACGAAGTACTTAGAAAGTGATAAATAATTGGGAAGTGATTTTCTGAAATGGAGAACCTTTTCAGGAGCTCAAGCTGGGCAAAATGAATCTTAAAAGGAGAAACTGAAGTATTCAAATCTGTAGTTTCAATATTTTTTATCTGTTTATTGGCACCTCTAAAAGCAAACTTTCCTGAAAAAAAAGTAGGTAATTATTTAATCTTGAAAAATCTGAGCTAGAAAAACACTTTTCTTTATTCTGTGGAGACAAGAATTTTGGGTGAACATTCTCATTATTAATTTTTGCCTTCAGAAATTTTCTTAAATGAACAAAACTTACTATAAAACTCTTTAAATCTTTTACGATGAATGCTATAGCTTTGTGCTTGCATGAAGGGAAGACTGTATTCTATAACCTTTCATTATCTGCTGTTAGCTTCCAATTTCTTTTACCTTACTCAAGTATCCCTAAGGGAACAGAGTGGAAGGAAATACAACAACCTGGGCAAATGTATTTATAACTGTTCTACCATGAAATAACTATAAATCATTTTTGATATTATTAGTACTCATATGGCAAAATATTCACTGAATCTCTTTGAATTGTGTCTACAATAAATCACACTTTACACATGCAAACTTATTAGGCAACATGCATTTGGTTTTGTAAGTAGTTCTAGCAATTTATTTATGAGGTGTAAATTTTTTCACAGAAATGTTACAGATTTGTGACAATATTCTTTTTACTGTTTAGAGCACAATCAGAAACAGCAATCACCAAATCTAGTGTTTCTTGAATTAGATGTTATGCTAAGGCAGGAAATGTCCTTTAAAGATGAAAATATTTTCTATGAAGTCCTCTTTTACCCTTTTACTTCCAGATAAAATACATTTTGTTTTTTCCAGAGCTTCTTTTCGTGGAAAAATATTCTTTTTTAACGATACTTACTCACAGATATATTTGTTTTCTTTCTCCCCCACATCCTCATAGTGTGTTCTACTGTTGGCAGCCATGCTTATGATTACTCAGTTTATGCAAGAGATCAGTGTAGAGCAAAGTGCATCAGTGTCCTTTTGAAAATTATTCTTGCACATACAGTTCTTATGGTTTGTTCATGGAAAGAACAGAGTATGTATTAAAGAGACTTTGTTAAAATTCCTGGAATCACTTAGTTTTAGTAACTAGCTCCATTACTTTCTGGCTTTCATGAAGAAACGACTCTTTCCCCTTTTGCCTGTGGCAGATTCTGATGACCTTATTCTTTCCTCCTTTCCTGTCAGTTTTTGCCCATACTGTTGACTACATATTGTGACAGATTTCATCTGTGGCTGCAAATTAAGGCACAGTGTTCAGGTGTCCTCTGGAAAGAGTTTGAAAAATATATTATTAAGAGGTCTTTAAGCAAAGGCCATTGTGTTTGGAATCATTGAATCATGGACTGGTTTGATTTGGAAGTGATCTTAAAGATCATCCAGTCCCAATTGCCTGTGGTGGGCAGTGCTGCCACCCATGAGATCAGATTGGCCGGAGCCCCATCCAGCCTGGTATTGAATACCTCCAGGGATGGATCATCCACAGTTTCTCTGGGCATCCTTTGCCAGCGCCTCACCACCCTGAGTGAAAAATTTCCTCCTAACATCTAACCTAAATCTCCCCTCTTTTAGTTTAGGGCCATTCCCCCTTGTCCTGTCACTATCAGAATGTGTAAAAACATTCCCCCTCCCATTTATAAACTCCTTTCAGGTGTTGGAAGGCTGCAGTCAGTGCTCCAGGTGGGGTCTCACGAGGGCAGAGCAGAGGGGGACAGTCCTTCCTCCCTTCTTGCTGGGCACCCCTCATTTGATGCAGCCCATGAGAGAATTTACTTTTTTGGCCTCAAGTGTATACTGCAAGCTCATATCTAGCTTTTTTATCCACCAGAACCCTCAAGTCCTTCTTGGCAGGGCTGCTCTCAAGTGAGTTCTTCTCCAGTCCGTACATGCATCTGAGATTGTCTCAACCAAGGTGCTTTTCTTAAAAACTAATTTTAAACTGGTTTAGAATCTAAGAGTAATTATCTAAGAATGAATGAAAATAGCTTGTTAGGACTGTTGACTGGGTTCCATGAGAGGGCAAAATAAACAAAAAAGTATCACAGTTATCTTGGTGTCTAATCACTTACCACCTTCTTGTACTCTGCTGCCCACATACAAATTTAGACAAAAGTTCTCATGGCAAATATCATATTAGATAGCCAAATATGTCATGGGAACAGCTTGATGACTGCATTTCATCTGAGAATGATTTTTTCTTCAAACCCTAGGTTTTGGAGAAGATCCAAATTCCTTAATGATTTTGCAATGTGAAAACTTCATAAAATTATATGAAGTAAAACTAAAATGATGAAAATTTTGTCTCATGTAAGTTTACGGTAGAAATAGGATAGATTTTCTGTTGAATTTTGTGATCACAAAATAAAGGGGACTCTGAATTTCCTAGTTTGTTTCTGGTTCGGTTACCTTGTAACCCACAAACTTCATGTATTGTAGGCTATTCAGAGGGAGAAGTGGCACTCACCAAGTGCTATTGCCAGTGTAACTGTGGCAGGTATCAGGAATTTGTTTGCTTATTGTTGCTGACAGCTCTGTATAAAGTTATACATGCATCTCTTTTCTGATTCCAACACATAATCAGGACCTAAATCTGACTGAAGAACTTTTACAGTTCCTGATTTATTATTCAATAAACTTTTAAAACAGAGATTGATTGCAGGGGGCACACATCTGGCTTTCTGATTATAAACTGTGATCCTTCTGAAAATACATATGCTTTAAGAAATATTTTTTCTCTGTCATTCATACTGCAATTTTGAGGTTACAGTGTTGGGGAAGTCTTATTCTTGGTGTGTCTCTCTTACCTATGTAAAGACCATCTTAGAATTTAATTAGCTCTGTATGCTGTCATTGGGATTGGCCTGAGGCCATCTGCCAATTTGTCTACTGTATTATTTATCATCCCCTTACTGAACGTTGTTCTTTCTCTTATAGACATATCCTTTAAATGGAAGCTCAGACACCTTTTATGTTTGATCTTAGTTTCTTAACTAAGCTTAGAAGGGAATGTAAGGAAGTAAACTTCCTGATAGCAAGCACACTGAAAGCTGAATATGCAATTATCACTTCAAATTTGATATTTAATATGTGCAATGCTTTCCAAATCTTGGATACAAATTTTAAGAGCAAATATAGAGAACTTTCAGGTTATTTCCATGTGGTTCTTCAACAGTGGCTCCTTTAAAATCTGCCACAGTCAGTTCTTGGACTAGCAGTTAAAAGTGCTTGCTGGGCTGAAGTCAGCATGTTCATCCTATATTCACTTAGAACTCACTTGTTCATGAAATGAGTAAGTTTCTGTGACAAGAAGTGGGCTGTTTAGTATGTTAGGCTCCAAAAGACTTCTTGCCATGAGAACTGCTAATATTTTATCTACATTTAATAGTTTTCATTTGCATTGATTTTCACTGTATTGAGTCTGAGCAACTCTTTGAAGACAGAAACAGAAGTGATCTCAATAGCACTGGAAACAGAATTCAATCTCTTTTAAAATGAATGGTCTTCGATACAACAAAACTCCTTGGTGACTTTCTGGTTTTATTACAGTTTTCTTAGATAGGGAAAGATCATCTGGAGTTCATACAAAAAGTAATTTGACTCCTTTTCCTTTCTGTAAGAAAATGATAGCCCTGTTCCTTTCTCTGCATCCCACCTTTCTCCAGTACAATACATTTGAATGTGCAAAGTTTAAATACTGGTTAAAAACAAAGATTCTTGCTTATTCTTGCTTTCCTTCGAAAGGAATTAGTATTGTGGGCTTTTTACCTTCTCTGTGAGGGAGTACAGGCATTAATATTACAAGCCAGGTGTTGTGCTAGAAGGATGTTTCACTTTGAATATACAGAGGAGCACTACAGATGATTGCTGCTGTACTACCTTTGAGGCTTAGTGAAATATTTACTACATATATATCCATTTTAAAAATGAACTCCGGAGCATTTTGAAAATCCCTGACTCTGTTTTCAACGTATCTGACCATTCACAACATTTAGACAGATGCAAATTTTGGAAACTTTACATAGCGAGCCTATTGTACTTCAGAGTAGCCCTTACCCAATGTATCTCATATAATTAGACCCAGATTTTCAAAGACTGGTATGTTTGCTTAACTTTATCACTATATGCAATAAAGCTGGGAGTTGAAGCCAAGTGCATAAGTACATTTCACAGAATCTGTATTTAGACTGTAACTTTTATTTTTCTCCCTTATTCAATTTTTTATTATTATTTTTTTTAATATTAAATTTCTTGAAGTATTTATTGGCTCAACCATGAGCCTAAAATACGGACAATACACTCAACTACTTTTGCTCTCAGGAAAACTTGAGGATATTATGTGCATGGAACTTAATGTCTGGTTTAATTTTCTTTTGCAGATTAATTAAATATAATGACTGCAAATGATTTTATATTACAATGCAGTTTTCCTTTAAGGACCAGTCTGCAGTAATTGTTTGATTTCAACAGTTACTGTTAGATTTTATTTGCCTTTTACATTCCTATGAACAATAATTTACAATAATGTAAAAAAATACCTAAGCCTATAAGTAGTAATACATCACCGAGTGTTATTATATATTTTAACTACCTTTAGACCATTCTTGTTTTAGTTTTATGGTTATTCAATTAAAATAACTGAAATGTACAGTCCAGCCACAGTGGGATTTCAACTAGACATGGGCCTAGATGAAAATTTGTATTTCATCAAATCTTGAAAATGAAGGAGATTTCATCTGCTCTGGAACCTAGAACTGTGGTTTGAATCTTTCACTTCATGTGAAAAGCTATTTGCTTACCTATTTCTTTCTTTCTGTTTTCTTTTTTTCTTTTTTCTTTTTATCTATAGGGTTTTTGTCAGTAATTCTGCTTTGTCTTCTCAATTTTGACCTCTTTTTGACAAGTTATATCATCAGGAAGAGGAAGGAAGAAGATAATGGGTATTTTAACCAAGGAAAAGCTGAATTCTTATGTAAGTTAGATTTAAAGGGTGAAAAGTAGTTTCTTAGGCCAGAAAACATAACTGTGATCTAATGAATTTTAAAAAAAAATCATTCTTAAAGCAAAAAGGAAAAATTAAAAACAAACAAACAAACACAAAAACCCAACATACTTTTACTAGACTTTCCTCTATTTTTGGTAAATTTTTGTTTTAATTTAAAGCTACTTTTAATTGGTATCCAAATGAGGAAAAATAAAAGTAGATCGTCCTGAGTAACTAGCTGTAAAGCTGATTAAATGAAATAGTCACACAGTTCTAATCTCAACTATCTTACTTTAAAAGAAAAATATTTGCTTTTACTGTATTTTATTGACAAAGGAAAAGAGGCATATCTTCTCGTCCAAAAGAAAATTTTAATATGTTGTAGTTAAAAGTAGTAATGACCTGCAGATAAGATAAAGTGAATGTCCAGATTGTGATACCAGAGATGTTATTTCTTAAATAGCTTCAGAGAAGAACTAGTGTTTTATTCTTACTCTTATTAAAATAAAAAATAAGTGGACTTCAACAGAAATGAAATTAGAACAACAGCAACAGTAGCATCTAACAATTAAGTGAGGATGTTCAGTGTAGCTGTTTAGAGATTAGTTTGTTGTTCAGCTGATATGTTATCTTTTGTTGTTACACTATTGGCCATTTTCTCCACCTGCAATGTGATGATTGCAAGCAGTATGAAAGCTTTGGCTTTGTATTAAAAACCACTAACTAAAAAAGTGAACATCCTGTACATTGAGCAGCATTGTCAGAACAGACTGAGATGGTCATTAATCTTTAAATAGTTTCTTACTGGGGAGGTAATTCCTCTGGGTGAGGTAATTCCTCTGGGTGAGCAGCATTACCCAAAGAGTGCTCTCCTACCAGTAGAAAAGCCAGACATCCTAGGTTTGTACAATGGACATCAATGCAGGTTTTGGTACTAATTTGAACATCTGAATGCCACAGACCCCCTATTAACAAGAAAAATTGTACTCAGGCAATAATCATCTGGGTAATATCTCAGTATGACGATAATCAAAGATTTGCTTTGCTCCCGTCAATAAATTCTTCTGTAAATAGAATTCTTAACTTGAAAGTTCAAAACACTGAGCTTTAGCCTTGTACAAACCCAAATAATAGAAACAAGAAGATATTAAAGTGAATTTGCTTAAATTGATTGATTTTATTTATTTTAATATATTTATTATTTACTTATTCCAGCAGAATGATTCAGCAGGTAACATTTTTTTAGTTATTTGATTTGTGAAGCTCCTGAACTTCAAATTGTTGAAGGACTAACGATTTCTTTGTCTTTGTAATTTTAGAAGTACATTCATAGCTTCAATGATGGATATAGAGCTAGATGAATTTCTGTTATAAACCAATATTTTTCTTCCATGCTTTCATTGCACGTAACTCTAAACTGATATCTAGACCATTAATGCACTAAGCAGCCAAATAGGCTACAGACAAATTACAAACACAAAGTATAAGGAACATCATTTTAACCTCAGAGTAATGAGGTGGTTCAAGAAAGTTGATAGGTTCCTGACAATTAAGTTTTGAGCCTTTGATAATCAGAGATCAGTATTCTGCTTTTCAATCACTGAAGTGATCATATTCAAGGAATTGAAGGGGGGGGGGAGGGGGTGGAAATTTGCCAACAAACAAGACAATTCACAGAATTGTAGGGGTTGAAAGGGACCTCTAGAGATCATTGAGTCCAGCTGCCAAAGCAAGCTCCCTACAGCAGGCTGTGCAGGTAGGCATCTAGAGAAGGACACCGCGTAATGTCTCTGGGCAGCCCATTCCAGTGCTCCATCACCCTTAATGTGAAAAAATTCTTTCACATTTGGTGTGGAACTTCCTATACTACAGTTTATGGCCACTTCCCCTTGTCCTATACCCACAGACTACTGAAAAGAGGTTGGCTATATCCCTTTGTCTCCTACATTTAAGATACTTATTAACATTAGTTAGATCACCTCTCAGTCTTCTTTTCTAAGGCTGAACAGACCCATTTCACTCAGCCTTTCCTCATAGGGGAGATGCCCCAGGCCCTTTATCATCTTTGTGGCCCTCTGCTGGACTCTTTCCAGGAGATCCCTGTCTTTTTGGTACCACAGAGCCCAGAACTGGATACAGTACTCCAAGTGAGGCCTGACCAGCGCAAAGTAGAAGGGGAGGATCACCTCTCTTGATCTGCTGATGATGCTCCTTTTAATGCACCACAGGATCCCCTTGGCCTTCTAGGCAACCAGGGCTCACTGATGGCTTAT
The DNA here is from genome assembly GCF_987193195.1 of Phasianus colchicus. Lineage (NCBI taxonomy): Eukaryota > Metazoa > Chordata > Aves > Galliformes > Phasianidae > Phasianus > Phasianus colchicus. Next base: position 54,649,405 of record NC_143476.1, read on the forward strand.
GGCCAACCTTTCTTCCACCAGGATGCCCAGCTCCCTCTCTACAGAGCTCCTTTCCAACAGATCGTCCCCGAACCTGTACTGATACAGGTAGTTATTCCTTCCCAGATGCAAGACTCTACACTTGCTTTTGTGAAACTTCATCTGGTTTCTTACAGCCCAGAATTTGTACTACTGCCCTGACTGTACAACTCATAAAGGCATCTGTGCAATCTCAGCAGAGTGTATGCCCGTATTTGTAAAAGTCATAGCTCAAACTTATATCTGGATTTTTTCCATTGATCCCCAAGTCTGGATTTTGCAAAAGACGTTTTCTTTCTCAGATAAATAAAATTTTCAAAGACTTATGTATATATGTCTTATATCTTCAAGGTGCAAATGAACCTTCTGTCTACAGATGGGAAATACAAATTTCTGATGTGATTTTCTGCCTTTTCTGAAGTGTCAGTACTGATAATCAAAGAAGTATTCAAAATGTTGTTGGGCATTCTTTTTGTACAGATTGCATATACAGATCCGCATTCAGACCAGAAGTCTGTGGAAATGAGTCCTATTATCTGCAAATCTAAAACCCATCCTGCAAGATTGACCTCTTGAGGAAGATTTACTCTTGGATAAAAAAAATCCTTATCATAATTTTTTCTGGTATTCTGAAAGCCAATGTCCAGTCATCATTAGAGAAGTTCTGAAGAAAGGAAGTTTTCCTTTGTGTCACTTATGTTTCTATGGGAACCAAATGACTCTTCTATCATTAATCATGGACTGCAAGAACCCCAGCCTGTACATGTGATCATGAATCTATTCACAATGCTAAACTTTAGCTATCTCTTATGTTCTTTGAATCTTCTTCAGTTATGGTTTTTCTCTCAGATGCTACCTTAAAGTCCCTATTTTTCTCCCATCTTAAAATGTATTGTTATGGATCTTGTGGAATAATTGTGTGTTACTCAGTTTCACTTCCTGCCTTTATGGCTGTATGTTTGTTGCCTTGTACCCCAGACCAAAGTACTTTGGTTCTGGAAGACCTTTGAGAGTTGCTGAAGCTTTATCTTGTTAAAGAGAAGAGTCACACTGGAGCCTAAATGCCTACTTTTAATCTCAGGGTTACTGTTTCTTGTGGTTTCTCACTGTTTACTTTTTCGTAAGATACCTTGAAAAGAAAAAAGTGTGATGACTATTCTGAAAATCCTTATCTGCACCACTCCATGCCCTCACTGAGGAGCATTTTATTCTCAGTGTTAGCCTTTGAAAACAGTCCTGCTGTAAATGTTGCAAGAGCCATGTTGTGCTGTTCTCTGCAAAAACCTGGACAGATCAGAAGGCAATGGAATACATGGTATTTTATTACACAGAGATGAGGTAATCTCTGGGAAACCTTGAGAAGCATTCACATTGTAACATGTCATACTTTCAAATGTCTGGTGAGTTGAGTGGAATTGAATCAGTCAGAAGCTGAAAAGGAATTGGATCAGGAATATATCACCCTATGGGAGGGCACTGTCAGAAATGCAAACAAATTGAGACAAAGCTTGAATTTCAAAGTATCCGTTGAGAGGATGAATTATCATAGAATCATGGAATCACAGAATCAAAGAATCATAGAAAGCTTTGGATTGGAAGAGACCCCAAGGATCATCAAGTTCTAATTCCCCTGCCTCAGACAGGACCACCAACCTCCAGTTCTGGTACTTGACCAGGCTGCCCAGGGCCCCATCCAAGCTGGTCTTGAACACCTTAGGGACAGAGCATCCACAACCTGCCTCGAATTTATCAGTGATATTGTTGAGCTTTGTGTGTTGAAAATATTTAACTCCACAATGAACTAGGTGCTCATATTTAGCATTGTTACTTGTGTGTCTGTTTCTGCTTTTGAAGTGCACATACGCAAGTCAGTAGATATTTCATATCAAGGAAGTTTGTCACTTCTAGTCTGCATAGGTATTTGTACTTCGTGTCTGCATGTTGTGCAGATGCAAAAGGGTGAGTAGAATTCAAATAATTAGAAAGAGATCTGAAAGAAGTTGAGAAAACACTTTGTTCCATACATTGTATTTTAGGCACAGCTAATAACAACCAGAGTTTTAATGCTCTTCTACTGTGTTGATTTTGCAATTCTCTTAAAATATTTACATTAAATGGCTGCAGTTTTAACTTAGTGATAGTCTCTTGTCCTGAATGGGCCTATTGGTGACTGCTTTTTAAAAAGGTAGAGCTGACTCTGAAAAAATTCCAAAAGCTCATTAAGTTTTAAGAGTCTGAAGAAGGCATTGGCAACATTCTGAAGTGATCTAAAGCTTGGAGTGGGAATAATTGTGCTGAAGGGTGGAGTGCAGCTGCTGCAGCAGCACGTTGAGAGCCCTCCTTAATCATATTGTCTCAGAAGAACTTTCTCTTTCAAATGATGACTCTATTGGGGAAACTGGATTTAATTTTTGAGAACTCATGGTGGTTTCTGGTGCCCATCAGAAGACAAGTCGTTAATATTTAATCATGGCCTGATGGTCCTGTCAGATGAAAACACAGTTCCTTTGGATCTATCTGAATGAGGGGGAGCAGTAACTCTCTACAGATCCAGACAGTAGGCTCAGAGTTCCCCCTGATTGGTCCATAAACCTGATACTAAAACCATAAGCATCATAATATTAAAATTTATTCAGCACACTTTCTGAGGCTCATTTTTCTTGTGCTCATTTGCAAAGCAGTAGGAATGTATTTGAATGTAGATTGCACAAATTTAGGTTTAAATACAACAAAGTCACCTTAAAACTTCATTTGTTATTTTTAACTTAGTGTCTTACTTCCAATTACAATGCATGTACAAAAGCCTGCATTTCAAATCTCATGGGATGTGGTCTGCATGTTAGTTCAGTTAGTATGGCAGAAAGTATGGTGAGATGCTTTCAGGAAAATGTGGACAGAAGAAGGGAACCGTACTGTGCATAAACACTGCTTTGGCAGTTGCTTTGTGCATACAAAGCCATAGGTCCTTACAAAGTGAGCGCAATTTAAGGCAATATTCTGGTAACATATTCCAGGACTTGAAGTGTCTGTAGGAAGAATGGTGTCTGTCACAGAATCAGACAGTTGTAAGTTTCTTCCCACCCAACTCTCCAGCCTGTCCAGGTCTTGCTGAATGGCAGCACAGCCTTCTGGTGTGTCAGCCACATTTCCTGTGTTTTATCACCAGCAAACTTGTTGAGGTTGCATTCTATTTCTTCATTCAGGTCAATCCAGATAATTGGTGAAAATAGATATTGAACAAGACCAGACCCAAATGTATCAGGAATGGTGTCATGAGTAAGATTAGGGAAGTAATCCTGCCCCTGTACTTGGCATTGGGGAGGCCTCACCTCAGGTACTGTGTTCAGTTCTGGGCACCTCAGTACAGAAAGGACATTGAGGTGCTGGAGCAGGTCAAAAGAAGGGCAACAAGGCTTGTGAAGGGCTTGGAGAATATGCCCTACGAAGAGTGACTGAAGGAACTGGGCCTGTTTATTCTGGGGAAAAGGAGGCTGAGGGAAGACCTTATTGTTCTCTTCAAATACCTGACAGGTGATTGCAGAGAGAGCAGGACTGGTCTTTTCTCAGAGGGACAGGTGACAAGGTAAATGGCCTCATGTTGCTCCAGAGGAGGTTTAGGTTGGATACCAAGAAAACTTCTTTACAGAAAGGGTTGCTAAGCACTGAAATAGGCTTCCCACAGAGGTGGTTGAGTGACCATCCCTGAATGTGTATGAAAACTGTTTGGATGTGGTGCTTAGGTGGGTTGTTAGAGCTAGGGTAATATGGTTAAGTTGTAGTTGGACTCGATGATCTTTAATGTCTTTTCCAACTGAGCAGTTCTATGATTCTGTGTCTCCTGGGGATTACCACTAGTTATAGGCTTCCAAAGAGTCTCTGTTGCTGATCACAAAGCTCTGATCTCTGACAACCCAGTTCTCAGTTCTCAGTTCTCAGTTCACCTCACTGCTCATCCACCCATCCTACATTTCCTAAGCTTATCTACAAAGATGTTATGAGAGACACTGTAAAAAGCCTTGGTGAAGTCAAGGTTGGCAGCATCGACTGTTCTTCCTTGTCTACCCATCTGGTCAAAACCTCATGTAGGAAATTAGATTGGTCAAGCATTATTTCCCCTTGTTGGATCCATGTTGACAACTCCTAATAACTTTCTTTTCTTCCATTGCTTTGAGATGACATCCAGAATAAGATCTTGCATCACCTTTCCAGGGACAGAGGTGAGGCTGAACAGCCTGTAGTTTCCCAAATCCTCCTTCTTGCCCTATTTGAAGATTAGAGTGACACTGGCTTTCCTCCAGTCCTCAGGAACCTCTCCCATTTTCCAAGATCCTTTAAAGATTCTTTATCTCCTAAAAATTTGAGTAGCCCCCAAATTAATGATGTGAATTACAGAGAGAAGTATCCTCTTAATGTCAAAGAAAACATGAGAAAACATCATCTATGTTAAAGCAACAAAGACTACACCTGTCTTAGAATTTATCACTCTAAATGTCCCTTATACCTACAGTATTAATCTACATACAGAAAAGATACATAGCTCTGAAAAAAAAAAAAACAAAACACCTACAAACAAACTGGGAGGAAAAGAAATACATTTTACATTGCTTTCTGAGGATCTGAGACAATATTACAGATACTGTTAATCTTCTCCAGCATCTTTAATGCCGGTGAGCACTGACTAGCAGTGTAACTTAAATGGTAAGTTTTGCATACTTCTGTGAAATATATGGAACAGGATATAAAGTATTAAAGTGATCTAAAAGTATAGTACCTATGTCTTAATCTATTCATAGGGTTGCTACTGATTGAGATGAGAGGCTTCTCATACTACCCACTTCCATTTTTTGCTCTGTCTGCAAAAGTTAGCAGCATGATAAAATAGAATAGATCTTACTCAGCTGGACAACGTTGCCCAGAACTGAAAGGCACTGTTGAAAATGAAGGCCATAATTAAATCTTTTTTTCTGGTGCTACAAGAAAAAAAAAAAAAAAAAAAGGCCAAAAATTAATTATCATTCGGACTACTGAAGTCAGCACAGTTCTGAAACAGTATAGCTATCCCTTCTGGTCTGATATTCCTTTTTTAGTTCATACAGTTTCTGTAAGTGATCCTATACTCAGCATAAACTGAAGAAGGTAATTATTTTTACCTCTTACAAAATATGTCTCTTACAATCTATATAAAAGGATCTCAAAGCAGTTCCAACGGAGCAGGTGCCTAACAAATGTTTTTGAGAGAATGGTCTTGAGCCTTCTCAAAATACCTAAATATTCATTAAATTGATATGCATTTGTATATGAAAAACTAATCTTCAGTATGTAAACTATATAATTTTGATTCCAAGTGTGTGTGTGATTATTACATTCTTCCTTCCTTCCTTCCTTCCTTCCTTCCTTCCTTCCTTCCTTCCTTCCTTCCTTCCTTCCTTCCTTCCTTCCTTCCTTCCTTCATCCTTCCTCCCTCTCTTCCTTCCTTCCTCCCTTTCTTCCTTCCTCCCTTTCTTCCTTCCTCCCTTTCTCTTCCTTTCTCTTTCCTTCACTTCCTTTCTTTTGCAATGGAATTTCTTTACAGTTTTCAAAATTAACCTTTTTTTTTTTTTTTTTCTAAGAGACAGGCAGGAGTCTCTAAATGTATCAAGTTTCTGATGAGACAAGAGAAAACTATTACTGTCCTAATCTTACTCTGTGAATTGTTACTGATATGCCAGAAATCACATGGAATATTAAGAGCAGAAACACAAACAACATCTCTACCTGATTTGTTTTAAGCCTGAAGTTTATAGGTCATGCTTTATTTCAGGAACACATGGTAATTTGCAAAATCTGTTTGGCATCCTGGTTTTATACCACTGCTGTGTTTCTGTTCCAAATACAGCTAACATTAAACCAACCTATATAAACTCTCAGTAATATATGCATCATAACTGCCAAGGAGTTTTCTTAATAGCTTGCCCCTTACCAGACTCTGGCATTCTAACCCTTCTGATTTCACTTAGCAGTGGAAGTTAACTTACTTAGTCTTTGTTTTACTTACATCCATTCTGTTGACCTTTTAAGTTTTTGGAAAGAACTTCTTCAAATCAGAGATTTGAATCTAAAAACCTGAGAGTAAATATCTAATGAATATTATGACTGGAGATGATTAAGGATAGGCATGTTCAACCTGTGGCCTGTGGGTTAAACACATCCTGGGGCAGCTACTAATTAGCTCCACCCCTGCCCTGCAACATCATGATAGCAGCTCTTCCCTACTGAGTGGCCCAGCTTGGCCCAAGCACATACTCATCGCCCAGCAACAACTGAGTGAGCAACAACTGAAGCACTGGTGCAAGGCAATTCCTCTCCATTTAATGTGGGCCAGGAAAGCCAAAATAGTGGGCATTCATGGTAGGAGACGATTTCACGAGGACAGAGATAAATTAGAACATGGAGAAGGTGAAATTACTGAATGTTTTCTTTGCTTCTGCTAAGAGTGGAAGTCAGGAATTCTAGCCTCAGGTGATAAGAAAGAGAGCCTGAGGAAAAGAAGACATTCTCTTGGTAGAGGAAGATCTGATCAGATATCATCTAGGCAAAAGCAATGCACACAAATCCATGGGCCGTAATGGGATGTGCATGTGTTCTCAGGGAGCTGGCAGAAGAGGGTGTCAAATTGATCTCTATCATCTTTGAAAAGTCATATAGAACAGGAGATCAACAAAGAAAGTACAGGTATAGTCAGAGGAAGATGTTAGGCCTGACAGCACTTTTGTGAAATGGCTGGTCACAAGGGTTGTCAAGTGTTTTGTCGTATGAGTTATCAGACCAGAAGTCCAGTAGGAAAAAGATAATGTGCACTACAAACTTTAACAGCTAAACTAATACAAAGTCTTATTTAAACTGGTGATAGAATTGATATTAAAAAAAAAATACACTGGAAAAATAAACAGCTTAGTTGGTAAGAGAATGCAATGATGTCTTAGTTGCCTTAGGACTAAAGGCAATCAGGCTGGCAGCCAGTCACTACTGGGATGCATTTTGAGGCCAGTTCTCTTTAGCGCTCTTTTAAAATGGCCTGGATACAGGACTTGAAGGTATTCTGAATAAGTTTGATGAAAACATTACATTTCGGAGAGCTCCCTCAAGAGCAGAGAGGCCTTGCAGAGAGATCTTTACAAATTAGAGGTCTGTGCAATCACCAATCAGATGAAGTTTAATAAGAGCAAGTACCATATTCTGCACCTGAAACATGTCAATTCTGGATATATGTACAGAGTGGGGGAAAACAGGCTGGAGAGCAGCCCTGTGGAATGGGGATCTGGGAGCTCTGGCTGACTGCGAGTGGAACACGAGCCAGCAGTGTGCCCTGGCAGCCCAAAGGGCCAACCGTACCTGGGGTGCAGCAGGCCCAGCACTGCCAGCGGGCGAGGGGAGGGGCTGTCTGCTCTGCTCTGTGCTGTGCGGTCTCACCTACAGCACTGGGTGCAGCACTGGGTGCCACAATAGGAGGAGGACAAAAAACTATTAGAGACCATCCATAGGAGAGTTTCAAAAGGTCTAGAGGGCAAGGTGTATGAAGAGTAGCCTGAGGTCCCTTGGTTTCTTCAGCCGAGAGTAGAGGAGGCTGAGAGGAAACGTGATGGCGGCTGCAGCTCCTCACAGGGAGCGGAGGGGCAGCGCTGAGCTCTGCTCTGTGTGACAGCGACAGGGAACAGCACGGAGTTGTGTCAGGGAGAGTCGAGTTGAATATCAGGAAAAGGTTCTTCATCAGAGAAAGGAGGACATGGAGCAAGCTCACCAGGGCAGTGGCAATGGCCCCAAGCTGCCAGAGTTCAAGAAGCATTTGGAAAAATTTTGAGTTGTCCTGTGTGGAGTCAGGGGTTGGACTCAATGATCCCTGTGGGTCCTTTCATTCTTGAGATATTCTATGATTCTATAGTTTACTTAAGGATAAGGAGAAATGTTTGTAATGGGACTACATACCGAACTGACAGTTCTGACATCCTTCTGAGCAAGGCACACAGTCTTCAGTGTCAGGATCTTCCAGTTCACCTGCGTTTTGAAGGAAACAAATTTTTTGTTAATCCTGGTAATGAAAGGCCACTATGTGAAAGCACTCAGCAAGGTTCTTGGAAACAGATTTTATACAAATCCAAAAAGCAGAAAGATGTGCAGGAATTTATTTTCTCACTCTTTCTTTTGTAATCCTACTCAATTTGAGGAAAATATTTCAATTTTTCATTTGCGTAGCTTTAGAAGAGAATCAGAACAGGAATTAAGGAGCTCAGGATCAGATGCGATTGTGTATTTCAGAACAGGAATCAAAAATTATATTTCTGTAACAGTTTGAAATGAGTATTTTTCCCTCCTACTGAAGGATGCTTACCTTCTCTACAGCTATGCTTCTGACATATATTTTGGTTAAGGTAGTATCCTCTGGTACATCTTTTGCAGTGTCTAGTATTCAGGCACACTTCGCAGTGACCAGAGCAGGGCACACAGGTGTGCTCTGAATGGTAGTGACCTGGGGGACAGCTTTCTCTGCACTCCCCACGGTACAGAAAACGCTCCATCCCTCGTCTATCTGTGCCACAAAGAAACAGAGAAGATGTCAGCAACACAGGACATTTATTAAGCCACCAGTGCTTCAGATGATGTGAATTAGTATTGAAGAGTGCATGATGTGTTCAGTTTTACACGAGATGAGCTAAAATTTACAAAACTTTCAGGATCTCAGATGTTCCACGCTCTTGGAGATCTGTGACATAAAAATGTTATGCTAGTGAATCATCGCTGTTTATATCCACCAATCTAATCAAATAAGGATCAGGAGATTTCCAATACTGGGTTCCCAAAATTCCCCTGCAACAAACATAAGTAGAAGGATTTGTACTATATTGCACAAGTAGATGTAAAATCACCATTATGAAAGCAAATCTGCCCACTTCACCTTTCGAAAGGATCAGTCTGTTTCCATAGTAGATTAAAATGTAATCCTCATCCTAGTCACAGCTAAGCTCTGGTAATGTTTTGATTTGAATTGAGTAGCAAGTGTGCATCTGTTTGGTATCAGAGAAATTGAAATTTCTACTGCATGGGAACTCAGCAAAGTCTGTGGAGGCACCTGTGGCTCCACGTGCCATGTACTGCAACACGTAAAGATCTACTCTAGTGTAAAAATTGCATATATAATTGTGCTAGGTGTATTTTATTACTTATGTATAAAGCCGCCTAGGTATTCACTTGTCATAATTTATTTTTGAAGCTTCAGAGAAAGAAATTGCAGTAGGGCGTAGTGATTGCACCACACAAGAACAACACAAACTGTGTCCCTTTTACATTTCGGGTACAAATCTCCACAGTGATCTTTCTAGCTTCTTCAGAGTGTGAATTTCTTTGAGATCTTCACTTCTTGATACAGAAATATAGAAATTATGTTATTGTTCACCACAGGGTTAGACTTGGGGAAGAATAATAGGAACTGCTCTGTCATGTAGAGAAATAGTTTGAAAACGTAGTCTATTCACTTACAGGCACAGTTCCCAAAGCAAGAGCATCAATCTCATCAGTATGTCTAATTAGTACCAATTATGCTAGTGTTTTCTCATATCCTGGGCACTTATTACCAAACAAATCCTGGGGCATTAAGGACTCACACTGTACTTCAAGAAGCAGCAAAAAAGGAAAAAAGCGGTGAATTCCAAGTCATCCTGCAACTACAAATTTGTTTTTCCTAAATGAATTGGAGGTTAAATTCCAGATACTCATCTCCAAGAATTTCTTGCTATTTGCATATAGCTTCAAGTTCTTTACCCATCAGGCATTAGAGAGGTGACAGGGAATAATCATTTTTATACTGTAGACAATACTGGATCTTCACAAGGAGAAGAGCTGTTTTTTAGAACAACTACGTAGTTAATTACATTACTTTCTGTCTCAACCTAAGCTCTGTAAAACTGTCAAAAAGACAAATTGCTGTGTGTGTCAGTGGCAATCTTTTCTTTTCAGGCACTATTTCCCTAGCTGTAGAGACACAGTAGTAGAATTCACCATGATGGCTTCCTAGCCTTCTCCAAAACACGTTTTGGAAAGCACCTTGTCTCTCTGCATGACTGTGCAACAAGTTTGCTCTATTTAAGTGAAGCACATGCTTTGTAGAGGCTGGGAGAGGCAGATATGTTTCTTCATTTTGTAGAAGCAGCTTATGTAGGGCTTCTGTCCTTATTTTAGCTGTTAATGCTTTTACTCGTATTACCACGGATCCCATTCAAAACATACAGAAGGAAATGAGTAAAGATGTAAGGACAGTGCAGAGATGTGTTTCTTTCTTACGTTCTTTAAAAAGCAAACAAAGAAACAAACAAACAAAAAAGCTTTTAAGCTCCAACATTCATCAGTGTTAAAACATGATAATGATGCAGATCAGTAGCAAAAGCAATGTTTATTTCATTGGCTTTAACAACTGGCTCTGACAGCAGAGGGAAAAGGAAACCTGAATGCCAAGCAGAGGAAAAAAAAAAATGCAAGATATCTTTCTCACCTGTTCCACAAGCAGTGCATTTGTTAGGTTCACTTCCACTGCAGTCCTGGCAGGTATGATGGCACGAATGACACTGCTTTTTGAATTCAAACTTTCCCCTGGGGCATTGCATAACACAACGACCATTGTCAAAGAATCTTTTGAGGAACAGAGAGGCATAATTAAAATTCAGCTGCAACTTTTTCTTTACATTTAAAACAAACTTACAAGACAAACAAGATATTCTTCCTTTATTCTATTATCAGTGTCTTTTCACTTCACTCCTTCATTTTCCCAGTCGTATTTATGATATTTCCTGAGGAAAAGGTCAGTCAAGTTCAGAAATGAGTTGGAATATTTTCCTAGAAAAATTAGCCTTTGGTCTTAAACCTAAACGTCATTCTATCACAATCTCTGAAGTGGCCACTTATGTCTGTTACAAGGAAATTAAGACTAACTAGGTTTTTCTCTGTGAAAAAATGATCTATCTGTTGAAGTTTCCTATTAGATTTGCTTTGAAGGCCTGTTGCGAACATAACTGTGGCTTCAGTACATTGACTTTGTATATGAAATCAAACACCCATCTGAGACCTGTCATTTAGGAGATGTTGTCTGTGACTTGCATGTCTGCAGATATTTAGTGATTTTGTTACTAAATGTCCTGCTGCATAACAAAATATCTGCTGCAGTATTCTTTTTTGTGATAAAAATTTCTAGTCCATTTTTAACACTATTCACTTTCTACTGGTTCTATTTCGAGTGAAAAGGAGAAAAATATCAATGCCAATATGACTATTAAAAGACTGTAAAACAAGTAGGCTTTCAGAATTGAAAAAATTAGAGAGAAGAGACCCCTCCCACTCTCAACTGCTTTTGCCCTAGATTAATTTGCTTTTGAGGGCTTGGGACTCAATTTCCAGAGAAACTGAGAACAGTTCAGGATCTCAGAACAGATATTGAATCCACCTGTCTTTCTGTACACTTTCAGGAACTCTCTACAACATGAAGATGTTACATACTTCCTAGGAGCTAGCCAGTGGCACTGAAAATGTTGGTAATACACCTTCGTGGATTTGAATTGCTACGGTCAATGTAAGACTTAATCTGTAAGAAGAGGAGAAAAACATCTGCAAATTTAAAACCAATACTATCAAATCATTTTTTAAACTGTTTTAGATTTACCATGACTGGAAATGTCTAGTCTTATGAAATGTGAATTTGGAAGAATATCTCATCCTGCATCAAACATTCCTAAAAAGCATGTGACTCATCAGTATCTGAGAGAACTAGAGAACTGATTAAATAGACTTGAGGCAGAAGGCAGGCTGCTGCAGGGAAACAGGGAGAAGTTCATATAGATGTACAGAATATTCTGCAAAGATATCTCTCTGCTCTGGAGTCTGATGGGAAGAAAGTCCTGTACAGACTGCAGTACGTAGAGGCCTATTGGCACTGTTGAAGATGCGTATTCAGGTCTTGAAGTGGATTGCATTCTACACTGCATGGTTTCTGTGCAAATGGGGTGCCATGACAGAAGCACAGGAGGTAGCTGGGCTATGTCACCTCGATCACGTGTCCTAATGGTGGCATTTGGGATCCTGAGTCCTGGGTGCTTGGGCAGAGCTGAGGATTGTTGCAAACCACACCTTGGGGCTTGTGCTGCTATATACAGGAGGGAAACCTGCTTTTTACACAGGTGATAGGACATAATAGAAGATGGTTTTAAATTAAAGAGGGGAGATTTAGATTAGATATCTCAGGGAAATTTCTCGCTTGAGAGAGTGGTGAGGTGCTGGAACAGGCTGACCAGAGAACTTGTGTGGTGTGAGACTTCTGCCTCCAGAAAAGGCAGCCCAGGTCACTGTTACTCCCAGCACCTGTAGGGGTCATACCTGGAGTTAGATCCTTTAGGTTAGACATGTTTTGGACCTGCTAATTCCTTCCAAAACCTTAGTTTGACCCCAGTTTGGCTGTATTCTTGAAAAGCAAATCCATGCTCCTATGGAGAAAGTGGGGCACTGGGATCTGTAGTAGAGGTGGCTTGTCCTTCCAGCATGGGACTCAGAGATGTCAGGTCAGGCTGGACAGGGACCTGAGCACCCTGATCTAGCTATTGGTTTCCCCCTGTTTGTTGTAGGGGAGTTGAACCAGGTGACCTTTAAGGATCCCTTTCAACTCAGATGATTGTATGATTCTATGACATGCAAGTACTACTGTATTTCATCACATACACTGGCTGTAAGGATAAGAAAAGAAAAGAAAAGAAAAGAAAAGAAGAGAAGAGAAGAGAAGAGAAGAGAAGAGAAGAGAAGAGAAGAGAAGAGAAGAGAAGAGAAGAGAAGAGAAGAGAAGAGAAGAGAAGAGAAGAGAAGAGAAGAGAAGAGAAGAGAAGAGAAGAGAAGAGGAGTAGATTTTTCTTGCTTTTTGCTATGTTGTTCCTAATGATAAACATCAAAAGGTGAGAGCTTGTCACTAACCTTTGTAACTGAAACAAATATGCAGAAAGAGGAGGAATTTTATGAAGATAATTTTTTGTGTAGACAAAAGATGTAATAGAACTACTGCATAATTTTTGAAAAGAGGTAATAATAGCGTTATGAATTTTCAGATAAGAAAATGATCTCAGTGATTTTTAATATGAAATAATGTGATAACTCCAGCTGAATTTTCAGTAATTACCCCCCATCCAAAATCTTTTACTTCCTTTTCAAAGAGGACAGGAGTTCCAGGATTGTTGGATTTTAGTCTATATTATCTAATGGCCTCTCATTACTGTTTTCAATAGGCGCTACTGAATACTGTAAAGGGCTACAACATTTACAGTCCTCTTTCAGTTCAACTGGTCTATTTCAAGTAACTAACAAATAATGTTCATTGGAAGAATCTGGTTCCAATCCATAATTGGAAAAAAGCTTCTGGTTCCATCCCATAATGAATTTCCCATCATTGTTCTTTCTTTTAATAGTGTGTCCAGTACAACTTCTAACGGCTTTTGGTGCAGAAGGTAAACAGGGAGCCCTTCAAAACCTTAAATAAAAAAAAATTGAAATCTGCTGGAGGATTTGTTACAGAGGAGACAGCAGTATCCTTCCAAAAGGCCATAGAGACTATTTGTTTTGCTTCAACATCTTTACTCAATGGCATTTTAACTAGTTTGTTCTGCACCTTCTTTGTCTTAAAGGTATCTCTGAGAAAAACTCACAAATGACACTGTAGGAATTACAAGGAAACAAGGACAGTCTAATTTAATGCATTTGGAAAAGTTCAATCCTGAGTCCAAAATTCTGCCCCAAATGCTATTATAATTCCATGTCTGAATTAATACAAATTAAATCCACACTGCTTCCTCAGTGATGAATTTGTTTGGACTTCACTGTTTGCTTATGGTATGGTCTTAGCATAGACATTTGCACTGCATATCATAGCATTGCTGAAGATTATTTTCTTGTGCCTTACAGGGCCAGAATCTGATTTCCTACTGATTCAATATCAGCTGACTGCAGAGCAAGAGAACCTGAGTCACTGACGTGAGAACAGAGTTATTGACAGAAAATGAGTATGAAAACAGGAGGCTTGTGTTCCTCAGGAGAAGCTTTGTTCTAGATCTACTCACTCCTCACGAGAACTTATAAAAGTAAGCATCAGGGGCATATGTTCGGGTGCTATGAGCATCTCCTAGATTTATTGATTGATAGCTTCAATTCCCATATTCACTCCTTGTGCCAATCCAGTAGATATGCAAAACTGCAAATCCCCCAGACTTTTGCTGTTTTAGTTTGTCATTCATATGATTACTGTATGGCAATTAAAAGAAGACTGTTTCATGTTAAAATAACATTTTTTTTTTTGTCAATGGGAATAATCTGGTTCAACAAGGAACACCTGTGTAGCCAGCTGTCTTGTTTACATAATACTATAATACTTGTCTTCTCAGCTTCTAGCCTTGGTTGTTTACCATGATCATCATGCTTTTTCATTTGACTCTGCAGGGTAGAGCTGATGTGAGCTCTTTGTGTTGCACACTGTTAGGTGACACATACCTTGTTCTAGGACACATACCTTGTTCTAGGGCAACTGATGCAGTCATCCACCTTAGGTCCAGTGCACTTCTGACAGGATGCTTCACACAACTGACATTCCTGAGAATCATCAAGATATTCGTCTGGTGGAAAAAGAGATTGTTTATTTCAAACCCACATCTTTCATTTAAAGAGAAAGCAAAATAACAAACTACCAATCCACACTGGTAAACTTCATGACTAAAAGAAATTAGATCTCCTTTGAATTACTGAAATGAGCAAATTTCCCTGCAGTATCAGGGAATATTATTTATTTGTTTTATTTATTTTATTTGTTTTATTTGTTTTAGCCTAATTTATTTGGTTGTTTTTTTTTTTTGGGGGGGGGGGGGGGGAGATGGGGGGGTGAGTGGAGGAGAGGTTGGTTTACTTTTGTTCTTGTTTTCCATATCAACCTGACAGAGAGTGATTCTTGTTCAGGTTGACACTATTACTTTAGCATTTATAACAGTGCTACTTAGGAGCATTTGTTACCTAACTTTCCCTTGTGCAGCTCCAATGTGCTCCTGATTGCAAGTTGAGAATAAACAGTGTGTTCTCATACATGTAAGGTATGTGATATGTGGAGAAAAACTTGAGTATACTACATTAGTCAGACATGATGGTGCTATCCCAATCTCTAGCTATAGCACCTTTGTTCCCCTCTCATACTACTGCTGCAATACTCAGCTCCTAAAAGACCAAGGCTCTTTTTCGAAATGAATACAAATTTGGTGCCCAAGTGCTCACCTGGGCTCGAGGAAAACAAGCAAACAAACAACCAAACAAACAAAGTATGAATGGTTGCCTAAAAACTGAGATTTAGATAAAAAACACTTCAGGAACATGAATACCATGATATTACTTAGAGAGCTGAGGTGCAAAGTCTGTCTTTTATTTAGTGTATATTCTTTGAAGAATTGTTACTAACTGGTAAGCTATACTTTTCATAAATCTCAGAGTAGACATATTCATTTCTTCCAACCCAAGCCATTCTATGATTCTATGATTTGGTAACTGACACCAGTACTAGATCTGTATATAACATACTGTGGGGACTGCAAATGAGTTTATCAAGAAGCTTAAAAAAAGCACAAGATTGGGTGTTTTATGTCAGTTTCTTGTAGAAAAATTTATTCTAATTGAGCCTATATGTTGGATAGAACTGGTTGTCCCTGCATTCTTACATAATGGAAGAGATTGTACAGAGTCCTGTATAGTACATAAATCTTGCCATTTCTGTGGCTATTTTAATATTGAGAAATTCTTCACTTGTGTTGCAGTTGGAAATACAGATTTGCTATAAACTATGAATTTTAGGAGCCAAAATACAAATGTGTAGTGAGTTGGCTTGAGTTCTCAAGTTGCAATGAGTTCCTTGCATTGAAAAACAAGAGCACTGTCTGAACAAATATTGCTGGATAAAACAACATAGGAAAGAAATAATTTATAACAAACTGCTGGCTGTTCTCTCCGTCCCTTGTCTTTTCTACTTCATGTTAATCTGCATTAACAAAATTTATAATAGCTGACATCCCTGATATGAGATTTAAAGGTAAAGGTTTATACACCTTCCTGGAGAAATGAATAAGGCCAAAAAATGAGCCAAAAGCCAGCGATAGATGATGTATGACAACAAAATGGTGCTCCATAGAGGCTGGTCTGAAAAAAAGTTTGGAGCTGGGAGCAAATGAACAGGCTTTTGAAATGACATAAACAAATTTCTGTATTTTTTACATGTAAATGTGAGCATCAGGCAAACATAGAACCTATATTATTTCTGCTGCTAATAGAAGCCACCCACACTGCAAATTTGGTTACTCCTGTCAGAAGAGTAATGATACAACATGTCAGAAAGTGACAGACAGTGAGGGGTCTTGTGCTACCACAGCATAGAACAGTGTGCAGCCTGCTGCCTAGTAGATCTTCAGGTCTCTGACAGCTTTCCTTGGTGAAGGTCTCTTGACTCTGCGATTTGTATCTAGAATCTCATGATCTCAAGCATCTTTATGAGATTTTAAAATATAATTTGATACTTATTGCAACTGAATGATAACCGACTTCTTCAGATATTTTCTTACATGCTTTTTGCTAGATAGTGCACGAACATGAAAAAATGTAGTGTCTACAAAATATTCCTCTTGCATGTCTGGTGACTCAGTGCTTGATAGTACCAGCTTTATGTAGCTAGGAAATCTCTCTGTGCAATGCTTTTAAATAATTTCTTATTCCATATTGTTTTTTGATTCATGTTAGAAAGGCATTTTGTTTCTTCAGTCTTGATTGATATTTTCTGTATTTTAAAAACCAGCTCTAAATGCCTGTTTGTGCTAGTAATGGGGATGCCTGGAGGTGAAAGCTGACAAGGATCCGGGTTTCTCCCTTGCCTGTGTAAGCATAAATATGGGAACCTGGCAGGGTTTTCTGTTACTCACCTGCAACCTGGAATTTGACAACCCCTTGAGAAAATGGGAAGGGAATGAGTTACAAAATCATAGAAAACTGACTCACAGAATAGCTTGATTTGGAAGGGACCTTAAAGATTATCCAGTCCCAACCCCCTGCCATGGGCAGGGCTGCCACCCGCCAGCTCAGGTTGCCCAGGGCCCCATCCAGCCTGGTTTTGAACACCTCCAGGGATGGGGCAGCCACAGCTTTTCTGGGCAGCCTGTGCCAGCACCTCACTGCCTTGATTGAAAATTTCCCTCCTAACACCTAACTTAAATTTCCCCTCTTTTAGTTTAAAGCCATTTCTTCCTTATCTTATCACTATCAGAATGTGTAAATAATCGGTCCCTCTCCTGCTTGTAAGCTCCCTTCAAGTACTGGGGGAGGGGAATTTTTTTACTATGGGAGTGGTGAGGTCCTGAAATAGGTTGCCCAGAGAGGCTGTGAATGCCCCATCACTGAAGGTGTTTAAAACCAGGTTGGATGGTGCTCTGTGCAATCTAATCTAGTACTTGATCTAGCAGCTGGCAACCATGCCTCTGGCAGGAGATTTGAAATGTAATGATCCCTGAGGTCCCTTCCAGCCAACACATTCTATGATTCTATGATTCTGTCTGGAAGGCTGCAGTGAGGTCTCCATGGAGCATTCTGGGAATGGAGCAAACCCAGACGGTATTGCTAGTGCTTTGCTCTGTACCCTTCTCACTTCTTCAAGGAGGGGAAAGCTAGGTCTTGCTGTCTAAACTACAAAATGACATTGGTAAAACCTGTTTATCCTCTCCATTTCTGGACATTCCTAACTGCAGATTTCTCTGCCTGGTCTTGTCAAGTTTTCTGTGTGGGTTTTTTTTTTTTTTTTCTTTTTTTTTTTGGTGAAGCTCAGTAGCTGGGAAATTCTGGAAGGAAGTGGAATGGTGACAGTTGAATGTCACTGGAATTTATCTCATATTGCTGACTGCACTATGTCCAATAAACCAGATAATGTTCTGTGAAATATGCAAAAGAAAGGTAGAAGCTAAATAACAGTGGGGTAAGCACATCATGCTCCAGAGGCAGCAATTGCCACGTCTATCTTTTTATGTTACACAGTGTGCAATATGCAATTGGTATAAGCAAAGCCCTTTCTGTCCATAGGATTTCTGCAGAGATAAATAAAGCTGTGGTGAGATGAGCTGGATGTCTCAGAACAGTACTTCATTGGTGGCATCTGTCTTACACATAGTGATGCCTGCTGATCATTTGTACTGAAGATCCTAAACTTAATCAGGATATCAGTGCAGATCTCCTGAAATAACTGGGCAGATTTTAGTAGGCAAACTGCTGCCCTAACAAGATATAACAACATAGGGTCATATTACTGATCAAATGTAATGTTTGATATGTAGAGATGAATATATTAAAACCTAAAAGATATCAGTCAAAAAGATAAATTTATCTCCTTCAAAATAAAGAGCAGTTGAAATTAAGTGATTTAATGAAAGTTATAAAGGACTGAGATTTATTCTTATCATTAAGACTTCAGCCAATTCAGTAACCTTACATTGGTGACCTCCCCCTGCTTACAGTCTCTGCAAACGCTTCAGGAATAGCCAAGGCAACCACTTTGGATGATTTCTCAAGCAAACATGATTCAGAACATTCCCTGAGGATGCTGAAATGGGCAAACAATACATCCCCTCTGATTTGGTACTGCTGGAGAGAGGCTTTGCAGCACTATTTGGCTGTAGGAGCTCTCCAAGTCCCTGGGAACTGAATATGTTCAGAAGGCCGTGCTGGAGGCAACCCAGCAACACTAGCACCTTTGTGCCTTTGGTATAGTCTTGCTCCTGAAAAGGGCCTTTATTTTCTTAATGAATATTTTGAACTTGTGGCAATGCACACAATTGGCACATGAGCATGTTCACAATCATTGGTTGCTGAGAGCAGTGTAATGCATGGGTACTTGGAGACCCACAGTTCAGCGTGCATGCAACCACCAGGAGCAGGGCTGAGGGCATGGACAATTCTAAATGGAGGAAGTGTGAGTTACTATCTCAACTTTAACTAAATCACACTCGTCAAGCTTCAGTGAGCACTCAGTCCTTTTACAGAGTTTGCAGGACGGTGCTGTTAATTCTTCTTGGATAAGAAAATATTCCTTTCCTGTCAATGCTCTGGTTTCTCCAATCTGGGCTGATGGGCAAAATGAGTACTTTATCAGCTTATTTCAAAACACCATAAAGCAAAGATAATAGAATCATAAAATGGCCTGGGTTGAAAAGGAACCTCAAAGATTATCTAGTTTCAACCCCCCCTGGTCTAGTGGGTTGCCAACCACCAGAACAGGCTGCCCAGAGCCACATCCAGCCTGGCCTTGAATGCCTGCAGGGATGGGGCATAAAGATGTCTACTGCGCTTTGTGATCAGATGGCATTTGTGCTTTGGAAAGTCATATTGCTGTCTCAGAGGACCTTCAACAAATCCATCCCCAGACACCAAGAAACAGTGATAAATAAAGCA
This sequence comes from Phasianus colchicus, assembly GCF_987193195.1. Taxonomy (NCBI): domain Eukaryota; kingdom Metazoa; phylum Chordata; class Aves; order Galliformes; family Phasianidae; genus Phasianus; species Phasianus colchicus. Next base: position 54,668,926 of record NC_143476.1, read on the forward strand.
CTGTATAAAGGGCATTCTTCTAAGCTGTGCCTTGCCCATCTTTGGCAACAAATACACAAGTGACTCAGAAAATGAGATGTAACAAAAAGCAGCCTTTGGTGTGGCAATGACAGGCTGCATTTGTTGCTTCCTGGAAATATGACTGATTGTAATGCATGATCAGATAATCAGTTTAATCAAAGCTGGAATCTCCCATAATGATTTAAGACAATAAAAAATTATGCCAAGCAAATAACTTTTTCCCTCTCTTAAACAAATTGTTCATCAAAATTCTTTCTCAACCTTTTGTTTTTTAAATATTGAAACTGCAGATTCAGAAAAATATCATGCAAGTTCTTGCTGGGGTGTTTCTTTCTGATGCAGATTTGACTAGGACATTTATTTGTATGTTGGAAAACTTTTTTAATGCTCGCTTAAAATATTTTGCACAAACATTTAATAACAGAACTTTTCTTGATTTGTTCTTCACCAATGACATGACAATGGCATATGCAATATAAATATAAGGCATGGCAATGGATCAAAGACAATTTACCGTTCTGCGAATTGCACTACAGATTGAAAACACTGAGTCATACAAGCTGTCACTTAAATGTCTTTACAGGAATCTTGAATTTATAACAGATCTTGTTACAGTCATCCAATTCATTAAAAAGAAGTCTTTAAAAGTACACAAAGTTATCTAAAGTGGACACTGATACAGGTAATATTCAGGTTGTTTGGTATGTGGTTGCTAAAAGGATTAACTTGCTCATCACTGGCTGCAAGATCTATTTAGTCACTACAGCTATAGTATCTCTTTATATAGATTTACTCAAAGGCTCATAGTGTAATAACTCTTATAACTTCACAATGTGGAACAAGCAGCAGCCTTGATATTGTACTACATATTCAAAATCAGATGTTGCTCAGAATTTCTCAGGACAGTGGAAACTTCCAGTCCAAATAGGAACTGTGATAATCTTTCAGGTCTCATAGGGAAGATTTTAGTTCAATACTGTGTTTGCCGCATGGATGTAGCTGCAAAGCTTCCCAGAAAAAGACAGATGTACCAGTGTGTCAGGTAGACAGAGAGTAAGCCAAGAGCCACAAGAGCTACTGGACAGGAGTGTGTAACTTTCCCTGGTTTCCACTGACAGAATTTGGTGCGTCTCTAGTTTGCTGATCTCAGCCATACACCACCTAGGCTGAGGTGGATAGCAGCAGGTAGAAAAGCAATAAGGCCTAATTACAGAAATGCATCCTCCACTTACAAAACTGTGCATTCACACAACAGGCTTCTGCAGATGATATCCTTGTCTGGGCACACTAACCTTCTTTCTGGTTACAAATAGTGTTAGTTGAAGTAGAAAATTTTTTATGGTCCACACTGTCACGGTCTTGAAGACTTATAGTAGGCAAGCAGTCTAGCTGGCTGTTCAGTTTGCATTTAATTCAGTGACTGCGTAAGGATTCTCCTAAACAGATATGAAGATAGATAGCTTACCACGGAAGTGATATGCCTTAACTAAGAGAGTGTCTGTAAAATTTTAATTTTTTTTTAACTTACAAGCAAGACAGTAACTGATGAACAGATTTGGACTGACATTAACCAGTGTCCTTCCATACAGGAAGAAAAGAATCATTTTCTGTAAGTTCAGTAGCTTCTGGTCTTTCTAAAGTGCTCCATATCTGTTTTGCATGCTGAAAACAAGGTATAAAATACTGAATACTTCAAACTACTTCGACACTTTATCAGAAAGGGAGGGTCAAAACCATTCTGCAGTGGGAAACAAACTAGCATCCTTCAATTGCAATCCCACTGCTGATAGAATGACTAAATACAGTGCTGCCTGCTAATTCTGCTTGTATCTGGCCACTGCTGTCAAGGCATCAACAAGCAACAATCTTCAAATAGTCTGACAGCAGACAGCAGGAAATCCTGGTTTTCAATCTAAAACTCCATTGTAGGCTTGCTTCTCCATGAAGCTTTATAGCCTAACATTTACAGATACAACCTCTAGGGAAAACTAGGGCTGGAGCTGTAATGAAATTATTGTCCTTCACTCAAGGAAACCATAGATGAAACCACAGAAGTCAGTATAATTGAGAGAATTTCTCAAGCCAGTTAAAATATGATGGTGGGGTGGCACCTGAAAGAAGCAGTTCTTTGTGGTGTAAGGATTAGGCCAACCTCTTTCCACTGGTGTGGCTTAATGAAACTATTGCTGAGCATGTGCTGTCCTCTATACACTTACTTCAAGAACTGACAGGAAAACTGGGGACTGATGACCTAACTCCTCATTTTGAAACTCAGTTGGTGATAATGAAACATTTGAGGCTGAAAGCAATGACTGAAAAGTGTTTTGTTTTTTTTTTTTTCATCCAGGAACTTCTTTACACAGCTTCAGTGAACAAGCTTTAAGCTTCATCTGAACATACAAGCTGTGTGAATGAGTTGCCACTTTGGCCTACGTTCAGGCTATGGGACTAAGTGGGAAATGAATGAAAGCATCAACTAATACCAGTGGAAGCTCTGGTCCTGCAGTCACCACAGCTGAGTGTATATACGGTCTTCTCCATTTAATGGGAACAAGAAACAGCTTGCTGTTTTTAAGTGGCTGTCCAGGATTGTGACCTGAGGAGTACTGAATATGAGCACCAGCACGTGAACAGTACTGCACTGTGCAAATGTCCAGGAATGACCGAAAAACCACCAACCCCCTCTTTAACTGTCTAAGTAAAAATGTTTTTATGCATGCAACTTTTTCATTAAGTTTGCAAGAGAAAAGCTCTCCTGGGTGGAAGAAAGCCAGCACCGTTTCTCACAAGGGCACAGACATGGCTGTACTGCTAGTACACAAAAGGTGTCCTCCACAGAAACCATTTGTGATTACATCAATTTCATCGTCAATTCCATCACTTAAATCCACACACACACACACACACACAAAAGTTAAACATCTCTACCCTTCCAGTTTGTTTCAATGACTTGCATTTGTATCTATATCATAAAGCTACCTGTGCCCTTCAACAGAGATATTTTACATATAGATTATCAACATGTTTTTCCAGACCAAAGGAACAAGAAGTTAGGTTAATTTAATAGAAAAAATAAAATATGGAATAACATTGATTTTGGCCAATATCAATTACAACAGAACTACCCTATTTTACAAATAACAACTGAACATTTTACACATGTACAGTATTTTTTCAGTAAAAATGAATGTGGATTAACAACGTGTCAGGTTGTTGTTTTTTTTAAGAAAACAAAGATATTAAGTTTTTCTCTATAATAGTGTTAGAGGCATTTGTAAGTACCCAAACAAACTCTTTACAATCTATTACATAATTAAATCTCAATTATGAATATATATTTATATAATATATATATATAATATTAACTTAAACTTTGAAAGCATTATGTTCTAGTTAAAATTGTTATATTGAGAAATGAGGCAGAAACAGACTAGTAGTTAAACTAGTACAAATTAAATTCTCATAACTTTTCATGTTTAGCAAGAAATCTGTAATGGGCACCAAAGGAGCTTCACAGGCCTCGTCATATAGAACCAGACGTGGGTTGTAATATTTATCTGCTCTCTAGCAAAGTGGGCATAGGTCTATATTATTAATTAATTTGTAAAATTTCCACAATAATTGTTGTATTTAAAAAGGAGGTTCTCTTTATTTTCTAACATTTACATGCTTAAACACCTGCAATACATTTTCTGCTTGTGTGTCCTGGAGAAATAACAGAGAGACTTTGCATGTTTTAAGTATTTTTCCCACAAAACAGTATCTTTGAAGTTGTGTTTACTGTTTTCTGCTAAAATGAATGGCTTCCAAACAGCATGCTAGGTGAAACTGATGAATATATATCGAACAACTGTGTACCTGGGTATAGAGACAAGACAGAGACCTGCCTCTCTCACCACTCCAGGATGGTTTTGCAGTGAGGTAACTTCATAGGCCTCAGCAGGATTGTTCCTGCTGAAATTTGTATTAGGAGCAGTTAAAAGCAGATTCAGGCCCATCAAGACAAGATTGTTACACCAAGAAAACAGTTGATTTATTGCCCTATATGTTAATACTCTTGGAGATGTATTTGGCACAGTGTTACAAGCTCAATTATAAATCCAGTCCTGTAAACACATTCTGTCACATACAGTCACACTGGCATTTCTGTATGGGCACTATAAAATATCCCCACATACTTGCATGATAATATCCCCTTTTTGGTGAACGTTACAAGACAACAATAATTTATGAATACTCCTTACATGTTAGCAACTTTTCAATTTCCACGTATACATTACTCTTGCTTATGCAAACCAAGAGTAGTATCTTCTAAACTTGTTCACAACAGGAACAATGTTTTTTTGTTTTTTGTTTTTTGTTTTTTTTTTTTAATTTTTTTTAAGTTTATTTGAAATAGCTTTTACAATTTAAAAAAATAAAATAAAAATCCTAGCATATCTGTTAATAAGCTAGCTGTCTAAAAATGAGATCTATATGACCAAAAAAACCACTTTGGGCAAAACATATATACACACTGCATGTGATACAAAAAAACAGCACACAGCAGAGTAAGTAGGAAAGAATTGTGTGCAGAAATGATCATTTTTCTTTTTTAAATACTGGTACAAAAAGGACAGAACTTAAGTCCTGCAGATGACAATGTTTCTGTTTCCCTTACGGACTCATTTCCTGAAGTTCCCCCTGTCAATTCACAAAAAAGACTAATGCAAACTTTTTTGTATTGTTTAGTTTTAATCCATGTAAACGTATGTGTATTCTTGAAACACTCTTTGAATATCCTGAAGGGGAAACAAACAGGAAAAAAAGGGAAAGATAAAGACCTTCATAAAACAGAATAATCCTATAGTTGACAGGAAATCAAATCATGAGTTAAACGTTAGTTTTGGCATCAAATGCTTTGGTCACACAATACTGACTCTGTGATCCTGGATGCTCAGCTCTAAACACCCAGTTATGAAAGGTAGGCGTGTTGTAGGTTTTCCATTTAAGTTCCAACAAACAGTTCACCATCTCCCCAGACAAACAGGGGGGAGAGAGAGAGAGGTGGCTTTTTTTTTTTTCCTTTTCAATAATACGTGTTAATCTGTAAGTCTACAGGAGCAGGAGGACTCTGGGAGGTGTGAGTTCACCCCTTGTGCGTACATGTTCTGCAACACAGTTGCTGGAGCACTTTCCGCTGGCAGAGATTGTTCTTTTTCACCAGCATACAGAATCCTCCCTCGGCCCAGGACTCTTCCGTGGCTTCCGGAGGGCAGCAGCAAGAGAAGAAGGGGAAGTTGAAGGTTTGGAGAGCATGGTGTTTACAATGGAGGGAGGTTTAATTGGTCAGATAGGTAGATTTGGTTGAAGAGACCATTCAGGAGCAGGTAGCAAGTAGGAAATTTGGTCCATCAGAAGGAATTTCAGTCAACAGCATTTTATTTTTCAGGAAGAGATTTTGTGTGGTCCGACAGGGAATGATTGGTATCCATTTGTGAAAAAGAAAAAAAGATTAGAAAGAGAATGATTAGAAAACAGTGATATTTACAGCAAAGGAATTTGTTCTTGATTTTCATGAATCGAAAGAATAAAATAGACAAACCATGAAAAAAGAATAAACATTCTCAGCAGAAATTCAAATCCTACATAGTAACACATGCCCAGTGTTTGACTGTCAGGCGGTAGAATGAGAGCCTCCAGTTTGGTAACTTAACAGAGGAAAGACTTCTCTCCCTTCCTTGGCTAACCTACACTGCTGAGAGAACATGCCATGCAGTAGGATCCAGTTGCATGCCACTGCAGTTGCCTCCTGCGCCACATTCCCATGTGCTGCACTGCAACTGCACTCTCAAGAACGGGCAGATGAGACAGAGGTGAAGTGTCCTCAGTCCTGGGCAACTGCATGTGTACCTAGATGAAGGTGTATGTGGACAACTAATCGAACCTACCATAATGAAGACCAAACTGATGTATATGTATATGCATGTAAGACTGTATTTTATAGTGGGTATCTTTCACACTGCTTAATGCAGGGCTTTATTTCAGTATGATCTTCCTCTTGGACAGCAATTCTTGAGCTGTTATCTACAAGTAATTAACATAGTAACATTTTCATAGAAGAGTAACATTATCTCAGAGTGCTCTCTCTGTAATTGAGATGTGTGAAAGGAATGAATATTAGTGAATAATTAAGCCAATCATATGCAATATGAATGATATCTTTGTTGCCTCAGAGAACCTGGAAGAAGTTTAAATCTTCATAACAAACTGAGTGCCCTCTATTCTTTTCTTTCCTCATTACTTTTTCACATAATTCAACTAATACTGCAATTACTTAACATCCTTTCTACTTACCAGCGTTTCCACAGATTAAAGTGATGAAACACATACATGCAATTCAATTGCATACATGTACACTAGGGTCCCATATAAAAATCTTTTGAAAGCAATGATTTTTGAAAAACAGGTAAGGAAGCAAAAGTAGGCTGCTGCAGGTAGGGAGAAAACTATTTTAGGAAAAATCAGTTGTGTATGTGACTAATTCCATGAATACACTACTTATGTAGTTTTCTCCTTTTCATAAATCTGAAAAACATGAGAAGTAATGTAGCCCTAAAATAGAGAATATAACAAAAGAAACCAAACCAAACTAATACATGTAAGAAAAGCTACCAAAAGGGGTAAAAATGATCTTTTCAGGGAACTGCACTCACCATCCTTGCAGACTGTTCCCACTACGCAGACACCAGAGTCTAGGTTATAACCACTTGGGCAGATCGTACAGTTTCTGTCTCCTTGACCACTGCAATCCAAACAGCTGGCATCACATCTGAAAGACAGTGGTAGGGGTTGGCCTTATGGCCTCGCCAAATGCAAGAGCACCCAGGAGAAACCTTCTGCATTGTAAAGGGTTTGTTTGCTGTTTCCAGAGGTATCAGCTGCTCTAGCAATGAGAATAATTTAAAAAGTAACCTCCCCTACAACTCAGTCCTGCTTTTTTTCCTCCAACCACGTTCTGTTCATATATTTTTTTTAGTAAGTAGTTGCATATACATAGTTCTTTGGAACTATATAAAAAAGTAATAAACAGAAGTATTAAACAGACAACATGTCCATATGCCACTAAGGGATGGACTCAAAGCCATATGATGGAAAAGACTGACCTGTGCCTGGTGATTTCATCACCTTTCTGACTTCTTTAGATTTTGACTGTATATTCTTTTATTTTATTTTATTTTATTTTATTTTATTTTATTTTATTTTATTTTATTTATTTCATTTCATTTCATTTCATTTCATTTCATTTCATTTCATTTCATTTCATTTCATTTATTCATTTCTTTATTTTTGAGTGGAAAACTGGAAAACCGTAACACACTGTGAGTTGGGGCTGTTCAGCCTGGAGGAGGCTCTGGGATGACCTGATATTGGCCTTTCAATATCTTAAGAAGAGTTGTAACCATGAAGAAGACAGACTTTTTAGCAGCGTCTGCTGTGATAGGATGAGGGAAAATGGTTTTCAAGCTAAAAGAGAGGAGATTTAGATTGGATATAAGGAAAAAGTTTCTTTATTATAAGAGTGCTGAAGCTCCAGAACAGATTGCCCAGAGAAGTAGTGGATACTCCATCCTTGAAGACATTCCACGTCAGGCTGGGTAGGGCTCTGAGCAACCTTCTTTGCACAGCACAATCTTCTCCAGGGCTTATTCACCCACTGCTACATGCAGATGAGCTATGCTGGACAGCAAGTCTTGTAATATATTTATGCCGTGTTTCTGTCTAGTAGCTGAAGAACTAAAATGGTCCTCATCAACAGTAATTAACTTGCTATTAAAAAGATTCTTCCACTTTGCCTTTTTCTGGTTTGTTATTGAGAAACACAGATCTTCTGCCAGATTTGTATATTCTGCATTTCTATGCTTATTTACAGGCTCTCACTACAGGCTTTTTAAAGTCAAAGACACATACATGTGCAAGAAAAACACTTTCAGAAGTTCCACATAAATGTAAGTCAAAATTAAAAAAAACACTTTTTACTTCATTTGTTTAGAATATGTATTTTTTTTTCTCTTCTCATAAATATTATCTTTCTCAACACAGTAATTCCTAACATACTGCTAATTATTAGAAACATATATTACCACAGATCATACCTTTTGCAGCTTTTGTATCCACTTTCAGTAGAGTGATCAAGGTAGTAACCAGTACTGCAGGATTGCACACACCTTCCATCTTCCAGAAAATAGCCCTGTGTGCAGTTTATACATGCATCTACTCCAGCACCTAAAATCAGAGAGAAAATACACTCTATTATTGGCTAGTTCCCCCTATTGCCTAACAGACACCATATCTCTAGCTGTAGCAAAATCTTACTGCCATTTTAGAGACAATATATAGCCTTGTTTACCTTCTTTCAAAGAGTACCATCAAACTATATAGGTGTATGTTTATAAGAAACCGTATTGCATAGTTTCACTATCTCTGTTCTGAAAGAAATGGATGTCGGTATTTCTGCAAGTGCCACAACATTTATAAATCATTCTTACAATCCAGAAAGAAAATGGAAGACATTGCAGGAAATTAGAAAGAGCATTATAAAAGGAAAAAAAAAAAAAAAAGTGCATTCATACTTTCAATTATATTTTTATGTTAGCTGAAAGAGTTTGGCCATATGTATAATATGTTAGAGAACTATCAAAAGAATTCAGAGATTACATGTCAGCAGTCACATTTTGATATAGTAAAATAAAATCAGAGCTAAAAATAGAGAGTAAAGGAAATAATGCAAATAAATGTCAGTGAGATACCTGCACATGTTGCACATGAACGGTGACATGGTTCACATTCCCTGCCATTATGGTATTTTCCATCTTCACAGCGGATAGCACATTTTGTGCCGTGCAAACTATTACAAAAAGAAAAAAAAGCACAGTGTTCAGGTAGATAATAGGAACAACAGACAAGCTCATTCACAAATCAGTAGTTCCCTTTAAAAAAACAGCAACTCATAGATCAGGATTCACTGGCTTCCTTCACAGGTCATATTTTATAAATGACAGCAAATGACTTCAGGAGGGAATTAAATACAGTTTCATCTATGGTGAAACACAGGAGCTGTTTACAAACTAATGTAAATACTAGCAAGTAGGAGAGGACAGAAAAAAATGAACAATGTCATTATCCTAAAAATTCAGGCATGTAAAACACAATTACCCATGAGGAATTTGGCACAGGGTCAACATCACTGCATTTAAAAAATACACAAGACCTCATGCTTCATGTGAAAGACCAGCTGCATTTTCTGATACTGGCTACAGCACAGGTCAAGAGCAGATTGACAAGGAAGGAAACTGCCACCCTTTTCTGACACAGCAGTTTTCTTTGAAATCTCCAGTTCTGCATGGTGTGGGAGATTTGTCTAGATTACAGCTAAAGATATTCGGCCTGCAGGCACTTTTAAGCAGGAGCATAAAGTACTGACTAACAGGAAAAAGGAATAGCATGAAGAGACACATCTCCATGCTACCTATGCTCTAAGCAGCACTTATGCTGTCATGTTTTAAATGCTGACATAGGGCTTTTTTTTTTTTTTTTTAAGTTAGGACTTCTCTGCCATGCCTACCATCTTAAATAGAATCTCAGCTTTCACCAGACTGAACTCTTTCTCAAAAAATGCTCTTCAGCTACAGGGACTATCACCTTAAGTGAGAGCTAATGCTGTTTTCCAGACTGAAACCAACAAAGTTTTGCATGCTCAGCACCACTGGAAATTCTGAAGAGTAGATATGGTCCCAGTTTAGCAAAAGAAAAAAAAAAAAAAAATTCAACAGATATGAGAGTACCTGCTTTTGCCCAACAACACACCTCAAAGTACTTTATGAGTCAGGTAGCATTATCATGTTTTTACAGATGGGAGAACTAATCATTTGCTGAGTTTAGTTAATGGGCCAGTAGCAGGATCAGAACTGGGATCCAGGTCTCCTGAGTCCCACCCAAAGTCCTGTCCACCGATCTAACTTTGACAAGAAAATGCAGTAATCGTTGAATCACCAGGGAATACAAAATGCATGTCCTGGAAGTGATACTGATTTCTGATTTGTCACATCCATGCAGATGATGTTCCTTGAAAACATTACAAAAAACCAGTCTCAGCTGGCTAATATTGTCCAAGTAAATGCTAAATGTAATTTACTTTTTAGAAATTTGTTTCTCCTTCTTTCTCTCAGAAATTACACTTGTCTTTCTCCAGTGGTCAGGTTTGTGCTCTGGAGAAATACAGGAAATGTGGACATAGCTATGACAGAGACTGTGTCCTATAAGGTCACAAGCATGCAGTCGTGGGTATTCTGACATATATGACAACTGTAGGAACTTCTGAACCGCTACCCTACTAGATTGATTTCACAGATACATAGAAAGTCATGCTGAGTCTGTTAAAATTTTTCAAACTCTAACTGAGATTGAAAATTTAATTACATTTTAAAAGGGAAGCAGATACTCATATTTCACAGAAACTGTAAACAGACCACATTCAATCCTATGCTTTCCTTCCCATTAGATCACACTTCCTCTTCAAAGGTCCCTTTATTTATTTATTAATAGAAAAGATATATTTGTAATAAAAATTGTGCAGGCACTTGAAAAATAGAAATGTAATATATAGAAATGAAAAATCCTTTACAAAACGTAGAAGAATCTAGCTCTTCATGTCCTGTAAACAAACACCTTTCAACTTTTACTACCTGAAAGACAAAATTCCACTTAGACAAAAAGTAAAAGCTCAATGTCAAAACATTTGCAGAACACTGTACTCTGAAAGAAGAACCCCTACAGTTACTGAATACTGAGTTCATATTTTTTATGGCATGAAGCCAGCACATACTCCTTCACAGACTTTTTAAGATTTTTGACCTCAGCTGCTTAGATCAAAAGGTCATTCATTCATAAAGGAGCCTGGAATACATACTGATGCTTTGTGGGCTTTACCTATCAGTTTCAGGAATGATTAAGTCCTCCTATGAAATAAAAATATCCACTGCTGCTTAAAATAATGTGCACAGAATATCGTAACAGAATGGAGCCTGAGGTACTTGAGATAAGTGAATGACTGGATGTATGAAGAAACACAATAAAGATAAGAAAATAGTTTCTAACTATCACAGGAATGGATCAAAGATTAATATGACTCATCAGCTCAACCTCTAAAATAATCCTTGATTGCCACAGTGGAGGTCAAAGAAGTACAGAAGCCAGTTTTCTACATGACTGTGGCTTTTATTTTACCTGAAATGAAAGGTCTTTTAAAAACCCTTTGCTGGCCAAACTGGCAAAAAGCTGCACAATAAAATACTATTTTAAAACCTAAACATCAATGGAAAACATGAAATGGGGGCAATTCAAGGTTGAATAGCTATCTAGTATCCTTCACTGTACGTCCAGTTTCATTAGCCTCTTTGGGTACTGCGTTTAGTGACAGCCATCTTTTCCTTACCTTAGCCCATGTTTGCATTCTGTGCAGATTTGGAATTCAACACATGTCTTACAGTTTTCACTGCATTTTCGGCAAACAATCTTATCTACAAAGAAAAAAAGAAAACAGCCCAGAAAACCTTGGTCAGTTATATTTTATAAAATTATCTGGAGATATTATTATGTGTCTTACAGTTTTCTAGCTTGAAACTAGAAAGACAAACAAAAATGTCTAAATTCTGTCTTTAGGTTTTTCCTTCAGCAAATCTATTCATAAACACTATCTTCATTATGTTATATCTGAAGCCTCTACAGAAATATCATATTCTGAGGTTGTTCAAAAATCTCTGTAAATGCTTTATATTTAAACTAACTATTTACAATGTGGACTTAAATTGGCTTTTCATACAGCAGATCAAGCAGTAATGGCTGCCATATGTTCTAGAAACTATCCTGCAATTTACTTTTCACACCTTACATGCAAATAGTCTGTCCTATCTTACACGTATTGCTGTTCAAAGAAACAATTTTGATCTTAGCAAAGTTGAGACATAATTTACCTAATATCTGCCTTTTCATCTCAAGAGCTCCCTACTTTAAGAGAAGTCTCTGAGATGCGGTGCCATGTAACTCTCTGAGAAGAAAAACCTGGTGGTCCCATTTTCGTAAATTTTCATTTACACATCTTGGTTGGGTGGAAGGGAAATCCCTTCACTGTAGTTCTCATACAGTGGCAAATGGAAAAATTAGAGTAGTACCTGCATTTACTAATCCTCAAAAATGAACAGACAGCTTCATGGCACAGAGAGTAAAAGGTTAGGTATCTACGTAGGTCGCTCCGAAAGTAATGCCTCCTATTTATTTCCATGGAAACTACAACAGATACAAAGAGCAAATAACACTATTTGATAGAGAAAATTCTCAGCTACAAAATACTATTTTTCAACACAGTCACTACCATTAGCTGATTCACACAGATGAGCTGGTCGAGATGCTCTTCATTTCATGGCATGGATGCTTGGTCATCCAGAACATCGCTTGTCTTTCACATTGCTGTTGCCACTGCTGAAATGCACCACCCACCACCTCACTGTGCTCACATCTACTGTTTGGTTTCCATAAATGTTCAGCAAGTACCGATGAATGTCAGCTGATGCAACTTTTTCTGCATGGAGAAATTCAATTCCCTTTGCTTCATTCTCAGTTCCATGTCAGATGCCATTTTGTCAGACTGCCCCTCTGTTGTCATCTGTCTCACAACAACAAAATGTAATGGAATATTGGTGGGAATGTTCAGACTATCCACATGTTCTGCCTCTGAGATTGTGGGTCAACATAACAGGAAAGGAGGCATTACTTTCGGAGCAACCCTTGCTCAGGGCTTGCAGTTGAATCAAGCACTGTGAGCACATGTTCATATTTTAAGCATGTGTCTAAAGCTAACTGAAGTTCATGTAGTTTAATCCTATGTTTAAATACATGTCCATTTTTGCTACACGAAGTTGGAAATAAAGTGGGCAATCTCAGGAGGAAATGGAAGCCCTGCATCTCATGTGGCAGAGAATTACTTCTCTTGAGTTATCACATCATTACATGTCAGAAACCTGCCTGAAACACTAGTTGCAACCACCTTTTCCACCTGAGGAGCCTAATTTTCTCAGAGATCCAATTCAGCAACCACGGTCAGTTTCTCAGCTGCCTCTTCTACAGCATTCCCACAGCATGGGAGAATGAGGAATTGGAATGCTTTGTGTTCACAATCTGGATGCTGCTTTTCCTTTCTGGAGCAGCAGTAACTGCTCTATCCTGCAGCTGACTGTGGACTACCTTCATTCTGCTCCAAATCACATACACAAATGAAATCCTGCCTCTAAGCATGATTTTTAAAATGAAGAAAGGTTAATATCTGAGTAGATTCTTGATCACACTTGCAATAGTGTAATAAGAGGAGTAGGATAAGAGATAGATGCATTCAACATACTTTTCCTGCTTATCAGTATTCCATCAGCCTCCCCAGATCAAATTCTGTAGCCCAAAATAAAGAAATAGTAAGTAATACTAACTCTTATCCAGGTAAAACCCATCGGGGCAGGTGGTAATACAGCTATTGGTTACTTCATTCAGGTAGTAGCCAGATTTACAGGTCATGCACTGGTCACTATGGCCTCCAACACAGGTTTCACAATTGGGTGAGCATTTTTTACAGCGTTTCTTGTCTGCATTGTAGTGACCAGGTGGGCAGGTCGAAACACAGATCCTGCAGACAGCAGGGAAGAGAAGGCAGAGTCGTTAATGAAATAACCTGCCACCACATTCCTGGACCATGACTGCAAAGCAGAAGTATTTCTCAGCATTGCTGCTTTTGTAATGATCACGTGTTTTCTAATGATCATGTAACCCTCCACAGCATTGCATCAGGCTGTTTCTGCATTTTTTTTCCCTACAGCATATGCTATCTAACTGGCAAACACGTCGACAGACAGTCATACTGTACAATTTTTGACCATCTACATCTTTTCCCATCTTATTCAAATACAGTCACTGAAGTTGTAGTTGCTATCACAGTTATACACAAATAACCTCTCACGAAAAAAAAAAGGAAGAAATAATCAGGGAAGTGTGTTTGAGTGCTGTACTTGAAATTCTTAAACAGTTGTTTTTTTTAACTCCTAAGAAAATTTGTCAAAATCAGAGGAAAATAAATAATCCACGACTGCAGCAAAGAGAAGAAAAAAGGAAGTTAAGATACATACTAAAGAATCTATGAAGCAAAGATTTTTTTTTAATTTTGGTCTTACCGTGTGTTGTTCTTGGATTTGTAGTAGTAGTGAAGACAGTCAGTACAGTGATCTGGTCCTGGCCCATCACACCCTACTTTACTGCATTCTGCATTGCACGGACCTGCATTAAAAGCAAAACACAGGAAAGGAATTAAAAGTTCTCCTTTGGTACTTAGCACCCCTCAAAATATACTATTTTAACACAGAATACAATTACTGTGTTTTTGTATATTTGAGCTTATGTCCAAACTGTAATTTGATCACAGCGAAAGGAGAAATTTTTTAATATTTGAAGATCTTTGCAGACACTGGCCTCAGTATGTGTTCACACTGATACATAATTTTTAACAGCCATGGCATCCTCTGTATAATCTATCAGATACTATTTCTGGATCCAAACAGTCTCTTTTCTAACGACTAACAAATCAATCTAAATTATATCTGGAAGCATGCAAAGACTTCTGAAATTCATAATATGGAATGATTAGCAACACTGCTTATCATAAATAGGTCAACATAATCACCAGCTATTTTAGTCAACAAATGGGGAGGTGGTCCAACTGGCTACCACAGCAGAAGTGATCTAACCCCCAGCGGCCAGATTCACCTCCCTTTGTGCTGCTACATGCTGCAAAAGCCTCGACTAACTTTTGCTTATTAGCAAGTCCTTCATCTCATCCACAGTCACGTTTACACTTTCCGAACAGTTCCAAGCAGCTAGGGGATGAGAGAGCCACCATTTCCTGCCTTTATGTAGGGGACAAGCACATGTGTGAACTCTCAACTGTGTCAGGATCATTGCTCCATGTAAATGAACTTCTAAGCTTCCCAGACACCTTTACATGACTCTTAATATCAAGTGAACTTGAACAAAAGCAAGTTCATATAACAAAAGCTTAGTAACCTTTACAGCAGGGACAGCAGTATTTCGTGATCTATCAAAACAAGGGGTTGAGCAGTTCTCAAGCAAAAATAGGGACTGTTTGTCTGAGACACTATGACAGGAGACTGTAATAATACAAACTTCTAAGTTGAACATGTGCTGTTAGCTTGCAAGAGTTATGCTTAAGATTCATCAGCACTAATCATCTAGGTAAAGGTACTGACACTGTTGGAATACATGCAGGAATACTGCCAGCTTGACTTATGCAGCACAAAAAATCTCTTTTAAGCCTAATGAAAATACTGAAAAACTTTTATGGGGATAAACAAGAAACAACACATGTAGATGTAGAAGGTAAAATTCTCCATAATATACATTTATATACATATAATATACATATATACATTTGTGCATATATATATATAAATATTTATGAAAAGTAGTGCATTCTACAGAGAATGTTAACCGGAGCTTAAAAATATGAAACTGTCTAAAAACTCATAGAACATTAAGTTATGAAACAAATTGTTCTGAACTCCCACTACTTCCATACCAAGAATATCCTTATGAAACTGTTTTTGCAAAGTCATTCTGTCAACACTGTGTTCTAGCTTCAGTGCATTGATTTTTCCACTTACAAATATCATAAATGCTGCATAATTGTTATTAATTTTGCCACTGCACTTCTAACTAATCAGATGAAATATAAATACAGCCTTGCTGTTCTAGTCAGAGAAAATTCAAGAAAAGCTCAATTTATTAAATATATTTCTGTTTGGCTATTTTTATTTTTGTTTCTGGAAACTTTCAGTACTGCCTAATTGTTTCCCAGGGACTGAAGGCCACAGATCCTACAATGGCATCAGCATCGTAGTCTTGAACTAATGCAAAAGATCTAAGAGACAAAACATGGAAGAAAGCAGATACTAAGTAAGCAAGCCAGGAGTCTTCACAGTGTGTGATCATATTTCACAATACAAAGTCTGATGTTTAATATATGCAGAGTCTCAGGGCAGTAAATGCACAGAGTAAATTAATGTACGTACCTGAATAATCTTCTGTTCCATAATCTTCTGTAGGATCTTCAACTGGACTGGAGCGTACTCTTTCCACTTTTGGAAAGTCATTTCTTGGTGAGTATGGCTGGATGGATGTTCCATATAGTACTAAGGACCACTCTTTCAATTTGCCTAAAAGTATTAAAAATCTAGTTTTATAAATCATTTCATATTTTCTCTGTCTTACAAAATATATCACCTGCGAACAGGAACTCTGAGTAGGCATGGAAGACTTTGCTTAGTTTAATATTGGCAGTGCGATCTCTGTTTCACTGTAAACTGAGAAAACATAGTTTTTTCAACCAGATTTTGCACACTATTTTTTGCACTCCCTCCTCTTGTAAGTCTAATAAAATTTTGTATGGGGGAACTCAACAAAAACCATAAACAAAAACCTTAGGCCATCCATACAGTTATTTGGAAAACTTGTATTCATCAAGGAGCTTCTGCTATAGATTTCACTTTTCCTCAGAAAATGAATTGTCCGGTTATTATTATATCTCTCAGCTAAGTAGCTGTATTCAGAATTCTGACTTAAGAACAGGGTTATATTTTGTCAGTTATTACTCATGACTACTTTTCGTTGCCTTATGGAATACATCTCAACAAAAAAAGAGGAAACAAATTCTTTTAAAGTCTCTATAGTAGAATATCAATGTCCCTTCCCAAACAAGCATAATTTGTTATTTCTTTGGCCTAGTTATTTTGCACATACGTCACTTCACTGTCTGACTTCATCACCAATTTTTTACCCTCTCAGTATCTAAGCGATGGAAGAAAATAAATGTTTTTCAGCCTGAAGTATTTAAGTACTTTTATGTAAGTTCTGTTGTTGTGTTTTTTTCAAGTCGTGAGTCCAAGCTGTCAAAATGTAAAGTGTAAATATTCAGACTTCGCCTCCCTGTCCACATTTGCCAATAAATTAGTTCCATGAAAAGTGCAAAAGACTCAGGTCTGAAATAACACTTCGAGCAGCAATGGATAAAAAATTATATCCTGGCTCAAAAACATGGTAATTAAGTTTTGGTCTTAACCCAGTCTCTTGATTACATTTACCTATGTTGAAGCAGCAGGTTGTGAAATGTACAGTTCTCATCAGAAGATTCAAGAGAAAAGGGGAGCAGGGAGCATTTTTTTTTCTGAATTTGACAGATTCTATTTTTGGATGCCATCATGAGGCCTCCCCTCAGCCTGCTCTTCTCTTGGCTGAGCAAATTGAAGAGACCTCAGCTGCTCCTCACACATTCTGCCTTCCAGATAATTCACCATCTTTGCAGCTCTCCTGTGGATGCTCCCTAATGGTTTTATGTCCCTCTCTTATTGTGGCACCCAGTGCTGTAGGTGAGACCGCACAGCACAGAGCAGAGCAGACAGCCCCTCCCCTCGCCCGCTGGCAGTGCTGGGCCTGCTGCACCCCAGGTACGGTTGGCCCTTTGGGCTGCCAGGGCACACTGCTGGCTCGTGTTCCACTCGCAGTCAGCCAGAGCTCCCAGATCCCCATTCCACAGGGCTGCTCTCCAGCCTGTTTTTCCCCACTCTGTACATATATCCAGAATTGACATGTTCCAGGTGCAAAATCTGGCACCTGCTCTTGTTAAATTTCATCTGGTGGGTGACTGTCCAGCTCTCTAATTCATCCAGATCTAGCTATGCTAAAGAATCTCCTATTGCCAAAGAATGATCACTATCTGACAGATACTAACAGCTCTCTTAAATGATTTGTCTTGGAGTGAATATAGCTTCACCATGTACGCTGTCTGTCCTTTCTGCATTTTAACTCACTTTTACAGCATATTGATTATAATATATTGAAAGCAGCTGAAAACTGTTTGTGTTGCTTTGTTACTCTAAATTTTCCTCCTTCCCTTTACTGTGCTCCAATCATCACTAAAGTTTCAAAGTGTTGATTTTATATGTCTTCCAGAACACTGGTAAAAGTACGGAATACTACAAAAAAATATTTGCAAGGACCCACTAAAAATAACCACAGGCAATACTTCTTGGGCACAGAGTATTGTTGTGTCCAGACTTACTCGAAGGGTTTGTTCTAACATACTGGCAGGAAGGTTTGGAGCTTTGACCTTATACCTAATGCAAAAGAGCAGCAACAGGAATAATGTAGGGTCTGTCAAGAGATTAGCTGCCTTTTAAGAACGGTTCAGTAAATAAAAAGGAAAAAAAATTCATGTGACTTGCCAGCAAATAAATGAAGCCCGCCTCAAGGCAGGTTTAATTTGTACAATGAAAATATTTCAATAAACAATTATATATACATACACTCTCTTTAATAATGAATGGACAAAGTGTGCACATTTATGCCAAAATCTTTCTTTCTCCATTTTTGGCTGCTTCCATCATTTTGCTTGGCTAGAATAATCCCTCACCCTCCTTGTATTTAGTACATTACAGAGGTCCCATGTTATATGTGCAAAAGAAAGGGTATATCACAGTGTTTCATAGCAAACACAAGTCCACTTCCATAAATTCTACAGAATTAAATGCAGAAATCACATGCACTGCTTTATGAACTGAACCCTGCCATTCTCTACAGGCAACAGATGTGGCACTACCTTGTCAGGGCAGGGATATGATGACATGTTGGGTTTTTGTTCTCAATTTGATTACAGGAATACTTCAGCTCTTAATTATAAGACCTTTCAATAGTTAAACAAACACATGCACACAAAGAAACAAGAAACAGGCATGATGGCGATATCAGTCTGATAAACTGCAGGCTACACAGGCACCATAAATTGCACGGAAGTTATAGTGTATAGACTAACTCTAACATGATTAAACAGCTGAATATATAGCATGCACTTTCACAACTTTCTGAACTGACATGTTACTGAACAAATTTCATTAAGAGGTAAGAATAAGTCTAGAAAGCTGAGGGATGTATTACTAAATACTGTTCAGTGAGCCAGGATTTAAACTCACCATCAGACTACAGCCTGCAAAATCCAAATGCATATAAACACCTAAGATCCAAAGAAGTGATTTATATTGTGGTAAAAAGAAACTAAAGAATAAATTCTCCTATATGATTCCTTGAGCATATGAGCTTTCTTCCTCAGCTCAGCTGGGAAGGTTTACTTTTCTCCACATCCCCTTTTCTTCCAGAGGCTGAAGCAAAAAATGATCAGCTCTGTATGACTAGCCACCATAGAACTGAGAAGATTATATACAAAGAATAGAAATCAACAGATTATTAAGATCTATACAGTGAATCATATGAAAGAGAAGCATGCAGGAATAGTATAAAGCTGGAAATGTATGTGGTGATTTGGTGACATAAAAGGGCTATGAAAGATGTCTGGTGGATAGCCCAGCTGAAGAGTTTTCAAAATGGCTCTGTTCTAGGTTTCAGTGTAGGGAGCATGCCAGGGCACAGAAAAGAGGGCAATAGCTGAAGTGTGTTGCTCTTTGGCTCTCCTTCATGCCCACTGGATGAGCCACTGGGTTCTGCAGTATGCACAAATGTCTACCCTAACTTGTCCTTTAGGCTGCAGAGGTTCCGGTTGCTTTAGGATTACTAAGTACTAAACTGAGTTGAAAAACTGATTTTTGTCTGTTTTCCTTTTAGTAAATTATGACAATTGAATTATGTCATTGCTGTTTCTTCTATCAAATTCAAAAGCACTTAAAATTATCTGGATGTACCAAAAAAAAAAAAAAAAAAAAAAAAAATCAGTAGAGTTTTGTTCTATACAGTCTATGACTACTTTGCCAAATACCTTTTATGAGTGTCCCTTTTAGTGTACTGGAAACTTTGCTCTGCATTTCCTTGTGCAATTAATTACACTTTGCTAAGAACCTTTCATCAACGTAAAGCCATGATGAGGAAAGAGTGATGCAGATAAAATGAAGCTAATATTGCAGAACTGACAATGTTATTTCCTTTCAGAGCTCTGAAGGATGATAATCAGGATTTTTAAAACTCTGTGCTTATAGTTAACCACTTGAATATATAATATTAACCACCTTGGAGACCTCATGAACTTTAATAAGAAGTTGTTTGCTGCTGAACAATCTTGAAAATAATGATTATGCTGGTCTTCAGAACTGAGTGCTGCACACTATATTACGTACCAGGTTTCACAAAGGAATGAGCTGTGATTGCTAGTTCAGCATTCTGAAAAAAAATCAGGATATGCAGACAACGGAGAAAAGCAACAAGAGAACTTGATTCGGTGGCCAGACAGGCAAAAAGACTTTTTAAGAAGCACAGAGATTGCCTCTCTGCCCATCTGCTGCATTAAACAGAACACAATTCAGCTAATGAAGAGCAGAACTAAAGAACTAAAATTCTCATTCAGTTCCATCTGTTTCTACTGCAGTTGTGTGAAGCTGATCTATGTTTCAGATTTTTTTAGATAGAAAATCAGCACTTCCATTTTGTCATAATATTGAAATGAGATGGTTTACTTTTGTACAAAGAAAACTATAAAAACCCAGCTGAGTTTGGCCTATTATCCACTTGGAATAGGAAGGAGACTGGACAAAACTGTGTTCTCACATTAGAATTCCTCCTGTGCCCTAGCTTTTTCTAAGCCACAGTGGAAATAGACACACTGAGTTTGCAAGCTGCAGGAGAGCCTGGATGAGCTGCCCTCCCAGCACGACTGTCTCCTCTGAGAGAGACATGTTTACCTTGAACAGGTGAACTGCACACAGCCTTCTGACCATTGTGAATAATTCAACAAACCAAAAGAAAATGTATTCCATCTCCCTGTCTAGTTGCAGAAGTAATAATGGGCATTTCTTGGACAAAGCTGAATTGACACAATTAATATTACTTAATCTTCCATATTTTAAAGCATGGAAATTTTAAGAATTTCACATTTTAATCACTGTTTCTTTACAAAATATATTTTTATGGCTTCAAGTTAGCATCTATTTCTCAGAATTCAGAATGCGTTTTTAGCAAATTAAAAAAAAATAAAAATAATCCTGTCTGCCTTTTGAGTCTACATAGCTGAAATGTAAAGAATCTTGTAGTTCACTGAATTATAAATTAATTCTACTGCTAATGTCATTGTTGTCCTAAATATGTTATTTTATAGAATTCTAGTCATTAATTTTAAGTTATCAGCAGCAATGAACTAAATTTGTCACTTCCAAAGTAATATGATTACATTCTGACTTGCTGTTCAATCAGAGTGTTAGTATAGAGTAAGAGACAAATAAATTACAATATATCAATTGTATATACCTTTCTTACCTTTGTTTTATTCATGTCTTGTTTAAGTGATATTTCTCTTTTGATTGTTTTTATTAAAGGCTTTCTACTTACTTTGATGTGAAGCTCTGAAGGAAAGACTATGATCAGTATACATGCAAAAACTGCTACTTTTGTCTGCATACAAAGTATGCATTTCAAAATGGTTTTTAAGGCTGAAATTTCCGGTAGGCCCATGGGGAACTATATATTCATCTCTCAAAACCAGCAAACAGAAGTAAGCATTTACTCCTGTGAGTCTCTTTGAAAACTCTTACCTCAATCTCCATGTCTTTCAAAACAGTTAGTTATACTGAAGTTGGTGAATGAAATTGAACAGCACAGGGGAAATTAAAAGCAGAGGAGGAATGTTTGTTGCCTCAAAAATTCTTTGTAAGAGTGTAGTTTGTAAGCAGACAACTGTGAGATCTCAGCATTTTGCCTACACGCTGGAGCATGATGCAATCTACCAGTGCAGCAAGCCATGAATTTCTTTCTGTATAGTGAGATTTTCGATTTATATAAACACTGATAAATGCTACTCTTTTTCTTATGAGTAGGATTTCAAATACAAAACAAAGAAAAGCAACATGGAAATAAGTACTTGGATTCTGTCTCAGCTATGAGAGAAACTGGAAATTTCACTCTGGGCTGTTCTAGCTTATGTGGAACAACTGTCTGAAAAAACTGTAATCAACAACCAGGAAAACAAATGCCTGCATTGGAAATACTGTAACTTCTTTCAAATGTGGCACTTGCAGTTTTCATTTTTTATCTTTATTTTTGAAAACTGAATCTAGTAAAATTACGTTTTCATTAAAGCACTGACTCTATTATCTTGTCAGAAATAACAGAAGTCCTATCTGGTATGATCTAATTCTAAATGGCCAAAGACCATTTCTACACTTTGAGGCTACAGATCTGAGGGCTAAAAAGAGGCCATTTACCCTTTAGAAAGTGAAATTCATTTTGGAAATCAGACGGAAGTTCAGAATAAGAGACAACCATATCTTAAATAGCAAATAACAGCAACATAAAAATGAAGAGCATACCAATGAATTAAATTAAGAATAATGCTATTTATCAAGCACAGGATGCAGGAAATTGGCAAAGTTGAGCTGTTGGTTAAACTGAAAGATAAGAAGGAAATGCACAGGCACTGAAAGCAGGGACGTGTGGCCTGGGAAGAATACATGCATGCCATCTGGATGTGCAGACATGGGATCAGGAAAGCCAAGGCACAAATGGAATTGAACTTTATGGGAGATGTAAAAAGCAACAAGAAGCAACTGTTCAAATACACTGGTCAGTAGAGACAAGCCAAAGCGAGTGCACTCCCTCTGAAAAACATGAAGGGAAAAATGGCAAAAATGAACAACAAGGCTGAGGTACTCAGCAAGTTCTTTGCCTCAGTACTCAGTGCCCGTCAGACATCTCTCATGTCCCTGAACATCTAGGCAAGGTTTGGGGAAACAAAATTCCTCCTATTGTAAGAGAAGAGCAACCTGCTGAAACTGAACTTGTAGTAGACCATGGGTTGTATAGGACATGGCATCCCAGAGTCCTGAAGGAACTAGCTGATGTTGTTGCCAAGCCACTCTCTGTTGTATTCAAAAAGTTCCCAGTGGCTGGAAAAAGGGAAACCACTCCCATTTTTAAGAAATGGGAGAAAGGAAGATCAGGGAAGCTAAAGGCGAGTGAGCCTCATCTCTCTGCCTGGGAGATAATGGAACAGTTCCTTTTGGAAGACAGGTTCAGATATATGCAAGTTGAGGAGGCGATATGAGACAGCCAGTACGGCTTCACCAAAGGCAGATCATGCCTGGCCAATCTAGTGGCCTTCTATGATGGAGCGATAGTTTCAGTGGACAAAGGAAAGACAAGTGATGCCATCTATCTGGACTTCTGCAAGGCCTTTGATATGGTCCTATATCACATTCTTACTTCTAAATTGGAAAAATATGGTTTCTAAGCATAGATTATTCAGGGGATAAGGAATTGGTTGTAATGTCACAACCAGAGGTCTATGGTTGATGGTTTTATGCCCAGGTGGAAGCTAGTGATGAGTGATATACTTCAGGGAGAAGAGCTCATTGAGAGCAGCACTGTGAAGAAGAATTTAGGAGTTCTGTTGGACGAAAAGCTTGATGTAAGCCATCAGTGTGAACTTGCAGCCCAGAAGGCCAAATCTAACCTGGGTGCCTCAAAAAGAAAGGTGGTCAGCCAGGCAGCGGAGATAACTGGCTTCTTCTATTCTGCCCTTCTGAAGCCCCACTTCCAATAATGTGCTCAGATAGAGGGTCCCCACACCCAAGAAAGATGTCGAGCTGTTAGAGCAAGTCCACAGGAGGCCACAAAGATGATCAGTGGGCTGGAGCATCTCTTCTGTGGAAGAAGGCTGAGGGAGCTGAGTTTGTTCAGCCTCAAGAAGAGAAGGCTCTGGGGAGACGTCACTTTGCCTTTCCACTATTTGAGGGATTTAAGGGGAGCTTACAAGGAGGAATGAGACTCATTTTTTACGTACTCTGGCAGTAATAGGACAAGAAGGAATGGCTTTGAATTAAATGGGAGATTTAGATTAGCTATTAGGAGGAAATTTTTTTCTAAGAGGGTGATGAGGCACTGGCACACACTACTCAGAGAAGCTATGTATGCTGATCCCTGGAGGCATTCAGGGACAGGTTGGATGTGGCCCTGGGCAGCTTGATCTACTGAATAATTGAATCATAGAATCACTAATGTTGGAAAAGACCTCCAAGATTATCCAATCCAACTGTCCACCTACAAGCAATATTTTCTGACTAAACCATGTCCCTTAGTAAATCTAAACATTTCTTGGGCATCTTCAGGGTCAGTGACTCAACTGCCTCCCTGGGCAATTCAGTCCAGTGCCTAACCACTATTCTGAAGAAGAAATTTTTCCTAACATCTGCCCTGAATCTCTTTTGGCACAACTTGAGGACATATTCTCTAGTCCTACCACTAGTTACACAGGAGAAAAGGCTGACCCACACCTCACCACAACCTCCTTTCAGGTACTTGTAGAGAGCCATAAGGTCTCCCCTGAACCTCCTCTTCTCCAGACTAAACAATCCCTGTCCCCTCAGGCGCTCCTCGTAACGCTTGTGCTCCAGACCCCCTGCCAGCTTTGTTGCTCTTGTCTGGACATACTCCAGGGCCTCAATATCTTTCTTGTAATGAGGGGCCCAGAACTGAACACAGTACTCAAGATGTGGCCTCACCAGTGCTAAGTACAGTGGGATGATCACTTTTCTGCTCCTGCTGACAATTCTATATCTGATACAAGCCAGAATACCCTTGGCCTTCTTGACAGTTTAGGTACACTGCTGACTCATGTTCAGCCAACACCTCCAGGTCCGTTTCTTCCACATAGTCTTCCAGCCACTCTGCCCCAGGCCTGCAGCATTGCCTGAGATTGTTGTGGCCAAAGTGCAGGACCCAGCACTTGGTCTTGCTGAAGTTCATCCAACTGGTCTCAGCTCAGCTTTCTTGCCTGTTCAGATCCCTCTGTAGGGCCTTCCTACCCCCAGGCAGATTGCCACTTCCTCCCATCTGCAAACTTTCTGGGGGTGCACTTAATCCCCTTGTCCAGGTCATCAGTAAAGATATTGAACGGGACAGGCCCCAGTACTGACCCCTGGGGAACACCACTCATGACCAATCACCAGCTGGATTTAACTCCATTTGCCCCTGCTCTCTGTCATTTGCCAGTTCTTTGCCCAGCAGAGTGTACCTGTTCAAGTCATGAGCTGCCTACTTCTACAAGAGAATACAGTGTCAAAAGACACCGTGTCAAAAGATTTACTGGTCTAGGAAGACTAGGTGAACAGCCTTTCCCTCATCCACCAGGAGGGTTACTTGATCATAGGAGATCAGGTTGGTCAAGCAGGACCTGACTTTTGTGAACCCTGTGAATGTGTTGTCTCACATGTCATGTGATTTCACTCAAGATTATCTGTTCCATAACCTTTCCTGGCACTGAGGTCATGCTCATAGGCCTGCAGTTCCCTGGATCTTCCTCACGACCCTTCCTGTTGATGGGAGTCACACTCGCAAACCTCCAATCCTCTGAGACCTCTCCAGCAATCACCTCCACCAGTTCCCTCAATACCCTTGGGTGGATTCCATCTGGCCCCATGGACTTGTGACAGTGGAGTAGTAGAGTGGGTGGAGTAGTAGGTCTCTGTCTCTACCTGTATCATGGGGTGTTTATCCTGCTCTCTATCTGAAACTTACAGGTCAGGCAATTGAGTATCCTGAGGATAACTGGTCTGACTTTTAAAGACAGATGTAAAGAAAGCAATGAGAACCTTAGCCCTTCACTTATCCTTAGGAGTCATTTCCCGGCATCTAGTAAAGGATTGAGATTCTCCTTAGCCCTCCTCTTGCTGTTAATATATTTGTAAAAACATTTTTTGTTCTCTTTTACTCCAGTGGCCAGACTGAGTTCAAGTTGGGCTTTTGCCTTTCTAATTTTCTCCCTACATATCCTAACAACTTCTGTGTACTCTCTCCAAGTTGCTCGTCCTTTCATCCACGAGAGGTAGATTCTCTTTTTCTCCTGGAGCCTCAGGAGAAGCTCCCTGTTTACCTACGCTGTTCTTCTTCCTCCCGGTTCATCTTAAGGCACAGGGGGACAGCCTGCTCCTATGCCTTTAAGACTTCCTTCTTGAGGAGTGGTCAGTGTTCCTGGACCCCTTTACCCTTTAAGACTGAATCCCAAGTAACTCTCCTTACAGGTCCAGAATAGTTCAAAGTCTGCCCTCCTGAAGACCTAGATAGTAGTTGGCAACTCTTCCCATGGCAAGAGGTTGCAACTGGATGATCTTTAAGGTCCCTCCCAACCCAAGCCATGAATCTATGGTTCCCTTTATAGTCCTGCCTTCACACTCATCTTCACACTGTCAGATATTGCAGGTGTATATAAACGGTGGAAAACAGCCAAGGCGGTATTAACAACTGCAAACATCCTTCTAAATTCACTGAGCCCAAATAAAGGTCAGATTCATACCTGGAGTCTTGAAATTTCTCAGCTGAGATGGCGTGTCACAGATTTCCAAGATCCAGTCACCTGCTGCTTTTTCACTCCAGCAGTGAGTAGTCATAAACTCCCAGTTTTTGAATCCTTCCATGGAATGATCAAATAGCCTACAATAAATCACGACATTATATTAAGTGAACTATAGTATTTGAGGAGCTAAGCCTCTAAGTATGCAGATTACAGCTCATTCATCTGTGCCTATACATAATGTTATTCAAGATGGTCTTCCCACATACCTTTGAAGTACATTCAAGAGTTTCCTTACTTTTTTGGTGGAGGAGATTCTTTACATATCGTCATTTGTCATGACGTGAAAGAATGGAAAGAGATTTCACTACAAAAAAAATCATTACTTTGGTTTAATATGATCCTTGTCTCTTGGGAAAAGTGCATAACGTACAGCGTGAGGTAAAAACAAACTTGTACACTGGAAAATTTCTGTAACACTTATTTTTCACTTTGGATTGGAATACGTAAAAGGCAATTAAAAAAATAAAAATGACAGAGTGAACAAGACAATATTACAGATCAATACATGCAACTCCTTACAGGAAATCAAATGTAACAGAGACATTGGTCTCCAATCTTAAATGACCAAATTATCACTCTATACTTGACAGACTATATGAGAGCTACTCTGAAAGTAATACCTATTCTATTAGGCTGACCCAGAACACCAGTGGCTGATGTTGGTGGTATTGCAGCAGAGGTTGAACCTTCCTAGCAATATTCCATTTTGTTCCCATGAGACAGATGGCAGTCGAGGGACAGTGTAATAGAACACTGTTTGACATGGAAGTGCAGATGAAGCAAAGTTATATCACTGAATTTCTCCATGCGGAAAAGATTGCACTCACTGACATTCCTCAACACTTGCTAATCATTCACGGAGATCAAACAGTGGATGTCAGCACAGTGAGGCAATGGGTGGTGCATTTTAGCAGTGGTGATGGTGACAGTAGGTCACCTTCAGTGGTGCAGATTTTTACAATACCAATGTGCAAGCTCTTGTTCATCACTCGCAAAAATGCACACCTAACTGTAATGGCTATGTTGAAAAATAGTCTTCAGTAGCTGAGAATTTCTCTATCAAACATTATTATTGTTCTCTTTGCATCTGTTGTAGTTTCCAAGGAGATAAAATGGAGGCATTACTTTTGGAATTAAGCAGTTTGGGTAAAACTGAAAGACTAATGTCATCTGATGGTTTCTTCTAACAAACAACATTACTGTAATTACTGAGATCTTGGGTGAAGAGTTTGAAACTCAGGCCTGGATTATAACAGCTTCTTCTACAACGGCCCATTTTAGAATCTGCAAAGCGATGCTTATCTGATGAGGGAAGGAGAGAGAGGATTGGCCATATTTTGTTACCTATAACTGGAATTTATCAATAAAAGTTTGGAAAGTCACAAGAGAATTTGGACTTCTATTCAGTGCTCACAATGTTTTGTCTGGTATTCCAAAGCTCTAATCACAGCTCACCACTGAAAAAAATAAATATACATATATATGTGCATACATATGTATATGTATTTTTCATTATTTTACCTTGGTTCTTACATGTGAAACTCTTACTGGTGAAAGCAATGTTTAAACATTTCTGATAAAAAATGCACCCTACAGTAGAAACTCCAGTCAATTTAAAACCTGCTTTCAATGGAAATGAAGAAAAAAATTAGAATCATAGAATCAGAGAATCACCAATGTTGGTAAAGAGCTCCAAGATCATCTAGTCCAACCATCCACCTACCACCAATATTTCCCTACTAAAGAGTAAAGATGTAAAAGTATACAAAATTACTACTACAATATTTTACAATAACTTGATTCCTTACAGTTCATTTCTAAGTACATCTCAAGCTCTAGTCTCAGAAGACTGTTTAGGTGAACAGGCAAACAATGGGAAAGGAAAATAGTTTAAAAGCACTGTGTATGTCAATTTCTTGTAAAAAAACCTCAAACTGGATGTCAATGAAGTACCATATCTCTTGCTGAAAACCGGTCAATCAAACGCATGGAGCCAGATTTGCTGTGGGCATACAGATCCAGTCCTCACTTGAATAGGCCTTGTATGGAACTGTATGCATGGAGCACCTTATATACACACTCAGTACACATCTGATTTTCATTCTCATGTGTATAACCCTTTTCCAGTTTGAATGAATGCCTACAACAGTACTCCTTAAATTGAAATAGATATATATCTTTAAAACTAAACTTCATTTTCACTGATAAATGGTTGAGATTTTCTTCTCATACAGTCCAGTATAAACATATATAAATATATAAACATATATACATTCTGCCATCAGAAATTAGCCTGTTCCATGTCACTTTAATTCAGTTGTTTGAATATAGCAAATTTCACAAACATATGGCATACATCATTTACTGAAAGGGTAGAAATTATTATACAGTCACTATCCAGTGTTTCCATGTGGCTATGTTTAATTTAAATCATTATGTAGATTATTTCCAACAGTTAGTCTAATTGTCATATGGCATTTTGCTGACAGCTAATATACTAATTTCTGAACATCAGTCAAGGCAGCAATATTCCTCCTTGACAATATGACAACTGAATTACGTAGTATTATATCAATACTGTACAATTATATTGTAGGCTCTATGAGGGCTGCTCTGAAAGTAATGCTTCCTATTTTATTATATTGACCCACAGCTCCAGTGGCAGATGTTGGTAGTATGGCAGTAGAGGCTGAATTCTTTCATGCAGAAGAAGTGACATTCATTGGCACATGCTGAACATTTATGGAGACCAAATAGTGAATGCGCGCACAATGAGGCAATGAGTGGTGTTTTTGAGCAGTAGCTTACGATGTAAGATTTAAAATGTCATCTTTTAGTGTATGAGTTTTGCTTCTGCAAATGAATCTGCAAATGAGTTAAAAAGCTACAGACATTAAAAAAAAAAAAAAAAAAGTTGAAACAAGTAGCAAGATATGAGTCTAAAGCTATCAGCAAGTTATATCAACTCAAAGGTCCAAGTATTTTTGTGTTGGTCTGTTTAGGCATGAAACTCTCAAAAAAAAAGAAGTAAAATTTCCCCTTGAGAGAAGTTAATGAAATAATGAAATTACTGAAATAGTTACAAAACTGTCAGGTGCATTTTTTCCAATTCAAAAAGAACATGTATCAAATAGCTCATTTTAAGGAGCCTGAAGTCTGGAGCCAGTCCAGATTGTTAACTGATTTTATTATTTGTCAGACTTATGCCTAGTCAAAACTCATAGCAAGGAAACACACATAGCTGATCATGAACAAGTAAATTATTAATATGTGGTATGATTAATTATTGTTTTAGTTAACAAGATGCTTAGAACAATCCAATAACTGCAACACCTACACTCATGTATGAAACACAGTTATAAGTACCATACTGAGCGACAGCATTTGATTCTTCATAACTTATTTGTTGACGTAGAATCATAGAACTACAGGATCACTCAGTTTGGAAAAGACCTTAAAGAACATTGAGTCCACCACGACCTAACCATACTAGCCTGACTCTAACAACCCTCTGCTAAATCATGTCCCTGAGCACCACATCCAAACAGTTTTTAAACACATTCAGGGATGATGACTCAGTTGCCTCCCTGGGGAGCCTATTCCAGTGCTTAACAACCCTTTCTGTAAATAAGTTTTCCTGGTATCCAATCTAAAGCTCCTCTGGAGCAACTTGAGGCCATTTGCCCTCATCCTGTCACCTGTCACCTTTGAGAAGAGACCAACCCTGTTCTTGCTGTAAGCACCTTTCAGATATTTGAAGA
Source organism: Phasianus colchicus (assembly GCF_987193195.1). Lineage (NCBI taxonomy): Eukaryota > Metazoa > Chordata > Aves > Galliformes > Phasianidae > Phasianus > Phasianus colchicus. The sequence continues at coordinate 54,699,193 of NC_143476.1, forward strand.
AAGCAATAAGATCTCCCCTCAGCCTCCTTTTCCCCAGACTGAACAGCCCCAGTTCCTTCAGTTGCTCCTCACAGGAGCCCTTCACTAGCCTTGTTGCCCTTCTCTGGACCTGCTCCAGCACCTCAGTGTCCTTTCTGTACTGAGGTGCCCAAAACTGAACACAGTACCCGAGGTGAGGCCTCACCAACGCTCAGTACAGGGGTAGGATTACTTCCTTAGTCCTGCTCACCACACTATTCCTGATATAAGCCAGGATGCCATTGGCCTTCTTGGCCACCTGGGCACACTGCTGGCTCATATTCAGCTGACTGTCCATCAGTGCACCAAGGTACTGTACAAGGTACACTCTTTCCATCAGGCAGCTTTCCAGCCACTCTTCCCCAAGCCTGTAGGATTGCTTGGGGTTGTTGTGACCAAAATGCAGGACCCAACACTTGGTCCTATTGAAATTCATATAGTTAACCTTGGCCCATCGATCCAGTCTATCCAGATTCCTCCGTAGTGCCCTTCTCCCCCGAGGCAGATCAACAATCCCTCCCAACTTGGTGTCACCTGCAAACTTACTGCGGCTGCATTCAATCCTCTCATCAAGATCATTAATAAAGATGTCAAATAGAAGCAGCCCCAGTACCAAGCCCTGGGGGACACCTCTCATGACCAGCTACCAACTGGCTTTAGCTCCACTGACCACAACTCTTTGGGCCTGGCCACCCAGCCAGTATTTCACCCAGCGGAGTGTACACCCATCCAAACCCATTGTCTCCTCGACAGTTTTGTGGGTGACAGTGTCAAAAGCTTTACTGAAGTCCAGGTAGACCACATCGATAGCCTTACCTTCATTCACTAAGTGGGTCAGCTTTTCTTAGAATGAAATCAGGTTCGTCAGACATAATCACAACAGTACACCAGAACTGCTCTGGTGACCTCTGTTGGTAAAGCAATTCAAGTTAAAGAGGATGTGCTTTTATGACCATCTCTATTCAGAGAAATTAATTTTGGGCTGCTGATATGGTGAATAGCATCGTATTTAAAGATAATGACTTCTTTTCTATCAGAAATAATTTAATATACTCTTTACGCACCATATGTAGGTCTGTATGAGAACATAAAGTTTACAAAGTGTAAATTACTTGTTTCCTTAAAATAAATTAAAGAGTCTTGGCTTCTTTCACTACCATCCACTCAGCCTAGAAATTTCACTACCTTTCTGTTTAAGAAAGTAACTTCAAACAGAAATATTCATTTGTAAGCCACTTTTCACGCGAGTGACAATTAGCCACTTTAAAGAGACTCCAAAATTGGGAACATGATAGTCTCTGAGCTAAATCTACAAGAGTTTAAAAAAAAAAAAAAGTTTAAATTATTATCAGAAAATTTCCAAGATACAAGATGCACAAAAAGTAGACTTTGTTTAATTAGTGAAGCAAATTGGTTTTGTGTGCAAAAATGCAGTTAGGGTGGGGATCTATTTGGTGATACCACAATCCTTCATCACAACAGGAAGAAGTAAACGCATAAACGTCTGTTTTTAATATCCAGGTCTATTTCTCATCCCAGAAACTGCAGCTGCATCCGACTGATCTGACTGACAGCCATGCTGTATATGTTCAGTTGATGACATTGAGAGCCAGGAAACATACACCCCGCACAAGCTGGTGGCTGGGGCTGCAAGCAGTGCAGTAGCTGGCAAAATAAGGCTATTTTCTCCTCTTTACAGCAGTCTGTATTTATGATGGGCTCCAGCCTACTAAATTGGCAGCCTGACAGGCAAGCTGTCCTTGCCTACTGGTTTAATTGGCCACAAGACTTAAAGTGAACTTATACCTTGAAAAGAGTACAGAGTTGTGCAATTTCAAATGCTTTGGTCAACTATTCTCCTTGAAATGGCTCTTCTATGCTGGGTTCAACCACCTGTTCCCTTGGGAGTTCTAGCCCCTAAAGAGCTGCAGACAGCCCAAACTGACTTAATCAGATTAACTCTCAGCTGGGCAATATTGCCCTCCTGCATTTAAGGAAAAAAAGAAATGATTGGAGGGTGCACAGGCATTTAAGAAACTTTTTCATATACTTATGTCAGGGAAGATCACTTAAAACCTCTGGATGTGAGATCTAAGTAGGATTTATTTAAAGAGTAGTTTTTTCCCCTTAAATTTATACTCCATATTTGTTATTGCAGTTAAATTTATGGAGCAATGGAGAAATCTTTTGAGCTGTCATGAAAAACTTGTTTAGAGAAGAGCAGCGTGAACAATAGTGTACATTACCTGCCAGTCTGAGGTAGTAGAGAATACAGCAAATATCATCTTTAACTGTGGAGAACAAGTCCCCCAGGACTATACGTATCAGCACAAAACTTTCTGTCATGACCAAAATATCTGTCAGGCTGCTGAGTTCCATGCGCTGCACTGCTCAGCCAGCTGTGTGGCTGATTTTATAGATGACTTGTAAAAGAATCTGTGTGTTTTTCAACTGATACATATATCTTCAGAAACTTTACTCTAAACAGATTTTCCTATCTTGATGGGTCAAGTATGTTTGAAAAGTGGTAACTGATTAGACTCAGGGCATCAGACTGGCTGTCCATCATATAATTCAATTCATTCAAAGTGAAACATGATGCTGATATGCTAAGACTGAGGTGGGCCAAGTCTTCATACAGCTAGGAAAAGATTCATTCATTCTCACCATAGTGGTTGGTGCAAATATGTGTAGGTTGCTCTGAAATTAATGCCTCCAATTTATTTCTTTGGAAACTACAACAGATCTGAAGAGAACAAAACCATTATTTGATAGAGCAAGTTCTCTACAATTCAGCTACAAACCATTGCATTTTTCAACACAGTCACTACTGTTATCTACACATCTCACCAGCACTGAACAAGAAGCTGCATACCACACTTCTAAAAATCTGCACCAGCAGAGGTGACCCACTGTTGCTGCACTGCTGAAACACACCGCCCACCATCTCACTGTGCTCACATCCACTGTTTACCCTCCATAAATGTTCAGCAAGTGTCGATAAATGTCAGTGGGTACAATTTTTTCTGCATGGAGGAATTTAGTTCCACCCATACCTTTCACTCATACTCACTTCTTTGTCAGGCACCATTTTGTCACAGAATCATAGAATCAAATAATCATTTTAGTTGGAAGAGACTCGTAAAGGTCATTTAGTCCAACTCTTCTGCAATGAACAGGAACATCTGCAGCTAGATCAGGTTGCTCAGAGCCCCATCCAGCCTGAACCTGAATGTCTTCAGGAAATCCACCACATCTCTGGGCTACCTGTTCTGCACCTTGCAACCCTCACTGTAAAAAAACCTTCTTCTTAATATCCAGTCTAAATCTATATCCCCTCTTTTAGTTTGAAAGCATTTTCCCTTGTCTTATCACAACAGATCCTGCTAAAGAGTCTGTCCTTTTCTCTTTTACAGCTACTCTTTAGATACTGAAAAGGCTGCTATTATGTGTCCCCAGAGCCTTCTCTTCTCCACACTGAACAGCCCCATCTCTCTCAGCCTGTCCTCCCAGCAGACGAGTGCCATCCCTCAGATCATTTTGTGGCTCTCTTCAGAACACACTCTATCAGGTCCACGTCTCTCCTGTACTGAGGACTCCACATCTGGACACAGTACCCTAGGAGAAGTAAGTAGAGAAGTAAGAGGCAGGATCACCTCCTCACTTCTTTAGATGAAGACCAGGACACGGCTGGCTTTCTGGGCTTCAAGACTGTTGGCTCATGTCCAGCTTGCCATCTACCAGTACCCCCAAGTTCTTTTCAGAAGGCCTGTGTTCTATCCTTACATCCCCTGCTTGTACTGATAGCAGCGTTTGCCCCTTGGGTGTGTTGGCTACATCACATTTCTTGGCATCATCTGCAGACTTGCTGATGGTGCACTTAATCCCATTGTCGATGTCACTGACGAAGATGTTAAAGTCACTAGTCCCAGTAATGACCTCTGAGGGACACTGCTTGCCTCTGATATGCATCTGGACACTGAGCCACTGACCATCACTCTTTGGGTACTGTCTTGCAACCAGTTCCTCATCCATCAAGCAGTCCAACCATCAAATCCGTATCTTTCCAATTTGGAGAGAAGGATCATAGAATCATAGAATGGCTTGGGTTGAAAAGGACCACAATGATCATCTAGTTTCAACCCCCCTGCTATGTTCAGGGTCACTAACCACTAGACCAGGCTGCCCAGAGCCACATCCAGCCTGGCCTTGAATGCCTCCAGGGATGGTGCATCCACAGCCTCCTTGGGCAACCTGGAGGTCTCACTGTGTCACCACCCTCTGTGTGAAAAACCTCCTCCTAATTCTAGCCTAAACCTCCCATTCTCAGTTTAAAACCATTCCCCCTTGTCCTATCACTATCCATCCTCATAAACAGCCATTCCCCCTCCTGTTCATATGCTTCCTTAAATACTGGAAGGTCACAATGATGTCTCCTCTGAGCTTTCTCTTCTCTAAGATAAAGAAACCCAGTTCTCTCAACCTTTCCTCATAGGAGAAGTGCTCCAGTCCTCAGATCATCTTAGTGGCCCTCCTCTGGACTTGCTCCAAGAGCTCCATGTCCTTCCTGTACTGGGGACTCCAGGCCAGGACACAGTACTCCAGATCCGGCCTCACAAGAGCTGAGCAGAGGGGGACAATCACCTCCATCTCCCTGCTGGCCACCCCTTTTTTAACGCAGCTCAGAACACAGTTGGCCTTCTGAGCTGCAAGCGAAAGGATGTTATGTTGGACAGTGTCAAAGGCCTTACTGAAGTCCACATAGATGACATCACTGGCTTTTCCTTTGTTACCTGATGCAGTTATACCACCAACTGTACTTCTTTTCAGACTGCCCCTCTGCTGCCATTTGTCAGATGGCAATAAAATGTAACGGAATATTGATAAGAAGATTCAACCTCTAGTGCCATGCCACTGACTTCCATCTCTGACATCATGGGCCACCACAATAAATTAGGAGGCATTACTTTTGGAGCAGCCTTTAGGTAAATCCTAGGCATTCTTCCTGTTGTCTGTCTTACACTTTTTTTTTTGTTTGTTTAATACAACACTAAAACGTTTAGCTGTGTCTAAACACGTGCTTACTCATTTGTCTTCACTCTCAGTTCTACTATGGAAAGTAAATTTGAAATTTTAATTATAGATTCTATTTTTCTACTAAAACTGAAGTAGAAATATTGAATTCTATAATCCAATACATGCCTATGGTGCAGATCCCTCTGATTAATGATTTGCTCCTCTCACATACAAAAGAAAGGCACGTGTCATTCTAAATCTCAGATATATTGTACTTCATTTTTCCACATCTATCTTTGAGCATGTTCCAGGATGGATTTTAAAGTTACATGGAAGATAGTCACTTATATGCATTCATTTACTTTTTTGCATATAAATACATCAGTCTTTGCTGCAGAAGTGGGCAGATCAACAGTAATGAAAAAAAACCTTTATCTTTTAAATTTATTTATTCACGTTGGGTCTCTCGTGGTCTCTAGTATTCTCAGAACTCTTTGCCTTATCTAATGCTAATGATGACAGAGTATAACAAAGGTAGTACTTGGATAATTTTCAGATGCATAGACATTACAATTGCAGGGGTTCAAAGAGAGGCTGTGAATGTCTAACCAAAACTAAACTAAAAGACATAGGCAATGTTAATGAAATAAAATAGACCACGTAAGAGTTGCAACAAACAGTTTTCTTAGAACTGCTTCATCCTGTAGATATAGTATACTGTTAATGTCAGTGCCATATAAGCATAGGAAGCTAGTGGCCTGGAAACTTGCCACCATGTGGCTAAAAATTTCAGTTACGCAGTTCGAATGGCAGCAGCTGCTTTAAATTTAAAGGGCAAGAATTAAACAAACCGTGACTTCAGTAGGAGACAAACGAGCCCCAAGTTTGCTTCTTCTATCCTTTTTATATTCAGCTTTTCCTGCATGGCCCCCTGTACTGAGTTTCTGTTCTTACTGATCTTAATGTGTCTCGAAACCACTCAGAAAATGATGCTGCCAAATCCAATGGCCAATTGTTTTCAGAAAGGGGATATTGTTCCCCTTTGGACATAACTGTAGCCTCATCCTCACAGCAGCCAGCACTTTCCAAGCCTGTATTTTGCTCTGTTGCAGTACATCCAATGTAATCATGTTTAGTACTTTCCAAACAACAAAGCAGATGTTCCCTGTAATGCAGTTTTTGAAGAATGCACAAGAGGCTCAAGCCAGTGACAGTGTAATCCACCAAATGCCTGCAGAGGAATCCACATTGCCTCTGACTAACAAGTTTTCTTACTGAAGTCATTTTAGGGGATGCCAACATTAAGGATAAAATATGCAGAAAAAAAGGCCAGATACTGCCTTGAGGGACCTGCTCGTCAGTACACCAGAAAATACTCAATGACTTCTCCCAGAATTGGTGGAGAAGAAGTGCACATGTGTAAAATATACCTTTTGCACTTTAAGACATTTTACCAGCAAACTGTTTCAAATTAAACTCAGATGAGTAATGGTAAAGCAATGAGGTTTTCCTTGGGTTCAGTAAAAACAGCTGGTATTGCTGCTATTAATCATGTACGTGTGCATTAAAAGCTCTTGTATGTCTGAGAAAAGCGTCTCGGTCAGGTAGTAGCCATGTACAGCAGCCTTTGGGACCTCTGCCTATAGAAAAAAAAACACACCAGACTGCTTTCTGCCAGTGTATCCCTGCATGTTACTTCTATTACAGTGCCTTTATCCTGATGGCGTCACGATTAATACTTTAACAGTTACATGCCCCCAAACTAAATATATTCTCATATTCGTGAATAACAAAACTTCATGATGCATAGATGTACACCCAGCAGCACTCAGTACACTATCTGCAAGACCAGTAAGCTATAAGAGTTCTTGCAGCAGCTCCAAATAAAGCAAACCTTTAAAACATCATTCTTAAAAGTACTGTGCACATATCCACCACTTTACGATAAGAAAGGGCCTGTGAAGTCTCTAGGAACTTCAGACCTAGAGTTTGCAAAATACATTTATTCCTTAATATTAATAACCCGGAGCTGTGAGTTTCTTTCAACCAGATGTGACTGACAAATTAGTATAGCCTATATCGGAAAGTCATGAAGCCTACATGGGAAAGTCATTTCTGATGTGACTATACAAGTATTTGCTCTCTCATTAATAATTTAATTTTGCTAAAAGGAAAACATTAAAATGCCTTTCACATTTATTTTCTGGTTAGCCTTCTGATAGTATATTTTAAGAAACAGCTGAACATCACTGTTTTTTTAATACATACTTTTGTATTCTCTCTCTACCATGTGTACAAAAAATCACGTTCTAAGGTATATGGGTTACAATGAGGCTGCATGAATTAAACTTTGTACCTCTTCCACATATCAGTCATTACCAGAGGTGAACTGTGAATACTAGAATGTCTTTATCTCCCACTTGTTGTGAGTCAACTGCAAGACATGAATGCCTGGAGTCAAAAGTTAGCTGTGTTACAACCACTGGGTTTACACAGTGTTGTTCCGTTTGTGTAGCTAGGTGGAGGAGTTTTAGGCTTTCTCATTTTGAAGTATGGAAGAACGGCTGCATGGAAATGGAATAGAAAAGTGTAATTTTTTCAGAGAACACAAAAGGCCGATTCACAACTGCTCAGAGTGTAGAAGTCTGCCTTGTCATGGTTAGCAAAGGGCAAGTTCTTCATTCAGTGAGCAGTAAGACACACAGACGTGCATAGCCATGTGTTTTATCAGCAAGGCACTGACGGCACTCATAATGAAACACAGGAGATATTCTAGAGGGCCTCAAAATTCCAGTACAACTTGCTCTCCATTTGATGCATGAAGAATATTTTCAGTACATCTTTTCTTTTAGATTAAGCTCTAATGAATATGTGGGTTTACATCTCAATCAGAACCAAATACTTTTAAGCTCTGTCTCCAAAAATAACTCCTTCCTTGCAAGAGGAAAGATATGTCATTCTGCCTATCACTGAAGGCCAGGAAGGCATGCAATTCCCCATGTCTTAATAGCCAGTGTATTAGCAAAACTGGCTGAGATTATTTAGACGTGGGGCAGTCTGGAAAGCAAGCAAGTCTAGATTCATTAAAAATCCTGAAGACAAAAAATACTAACACCAGAAGTCATAATCATATTCATAAAGCTTAAAGAAAATAGTAGTAGAGAATTACTATTCTGTCTGATTTTTATTACTAGTGAAGAAAGGATAATAATATAGGAGAGAGATGAAAAATAAGTGCAAATAATATCTAGAAACACATTTTCTTTCAGCTTGTTTCTTTCTGTAATACTGAGCCTGTTACTTTTCACTTCAAATTTTACAGCCATCTAATAATTGGTGAACCACACAACACTATTAAAATCAACTAACTTCTGTTTTAAAGACGATTTACAGTCTACTATTTTACTGATAAAGTCTGAGTTTGACATCTCAGAATTCATTCCCACTTAATTTTCTCAATTTCTCTCCCCAAAAAATGATTAGCTCACGTCTATTAGCACAGCTACTGTAATGACTTGACTAATCTTCTCTGATGCTGCAATCTTACTGCAGGTCCTGCAGGCTGACTGGACTGTGAAATTGTGCTGTCATACTATACCTGTTGGCCAAGAGCTGTGATCTGGTTCCAGAAGGAGAGGTTAGGTAAATTGCCAGGTCTCCACGTCGAGGGTGAGTAATAGTGATGCGCACAACAACGTGCTCCAAGTAGATCACGTGGTGATTAGGATTATCAGAACAGCCCGTGGCTTTGTAAATTGAACGGACGACACTGTCAGGTCTTATTGTTCTACAATGTAAGCATATAAAACAACATCAGCATTTCTTTCCTGTCCTGTAAAATAAGACCATCCAATCATTTCAGAGTAGTACCAAATGTCCTTAGTTTTAACACTTTACTTCCTAGCTGAAACTATCACTACGGGGTAATTATTTTACTGCAGCTACTGGCAACTACCTTGCTTTCTGCTGAAGGCTACACTGATACGTCCACATGCTGAAAGAGAGCTGTGAGTAACCTGTAATGGAATAAGCCTCTGGGACAGAGCATTTTTGCAGATTAGTGGCCAGCTGAGAATTGTTGGGATTGTCATGGGATCACAGCTGCTTGTTAAGCCCCAGGAAATGCCTGGCATAGACACAGTCCTTGCTTACGTAATAGCAAGTATTACATATTAACTGTAGCAAATATTGGGCAACCAGTATCTGACTCAGCTGGTTAAAACAGGCATGGCATCCTTGCAGACTATACCAGTTATGGGTCAATGCTGTCATACCTATCAAACAAAGTCTCCTCAATGACCTTAATGCACTGGAAATGAGCCACAAGACTGGATATAGCCACAGAACGCACATACTGAATTTTGCTCTTAAGCCTGGTTCTATACACATCCTATCCTAAAAAGCAGAGAGCAGTTTGGTCTTATCCTCTGAGACAGACTCTCCTGAGATTGTTTGAGAGAGATACTATCAAGTAATTTATTAATGAAAAGAGTATCTTCCTGTCAGACCTTGACTGATAAGTTTGTACTCATCTTACAAAAATGAATGCAGTATACTCAAGTGAATGTTCTTCCCCTTACATATTCTTCTACCTCTGTAACAGCACTGATCACCATCTAATCTGGCTTGTTTCATACCTTCTGGCACATTCTTTAAATTAAAGTCTTTATCCTGTCATTAGCGGAAGGAACCTTTACAGGCAAATGACCTGACATTTTAGAAGGTGACAGAGATCCCAAGTGTAGCTTTCAAAATGACAAATTAAACACAGTACAAGGCAGGGGTAAATTATACCCAACTTCTTTCCACAACTTTATGCCAGCAAGAGTTTTGGCAGCGGGTATTACTTGATTTGCCGATCCGTGTTCTCCACACACACATGCTGTGGAGGGACTGTTGTCCACTTTTCTGCCTCTATCACCATTGCTTCAGCATCCATCAGTCCAAATCCATAGAGGTGGCTCACTGCAAGACACAAACAGAACAGCTGCAATTATAGCACAAAATCTTGATATTCATGATAGACTAATTCAAGAGAGTCAAATTCTAAGAGGAACTGCTTATTTTCCATTTTCCCTGCTTTGACAAAAAGCTCAAAAATCTTTTTGCCAAGAACAATAATGACTATGTCTAATTTGTTGAATCTGTTCATAACAAATGACCAACATGAATTATATTGCCTTACCATGACCAAAAAGCCAAACTACAGAATGTCAGTAATACAACTGCCTTAGATTACCCCTGGTCCAAGTGCCTTAATTTAGCCCAGACCTCTTCTATAATCTTATGTTGAAGGATGTAAAGAACCAGAGGAGCGTTATTTCTATTATTCAAATACCTAGCACATACATGCACATAAATATTGAAGGTAAATGAGACAACAGATTTAAGAAGGAGAAGGCTTCATTTTATTCTGCTGAATGCTCTTAAATTCCTCATTTTTAAGCAGTATGTGGATGCTATTCAACTCCTGTATACAGTATGAACCCTGCTGTCCAGCCAATCAGATCCAGCCTCTCCCTAAAGTTGCCTGCATGAAAGGGGTAAAAAGCATGACATTTGAAGTTCAGTACTTTAAAGGTAATCTGGTTCTCATGTAAAGTCTGTGCCAGGAAGATTCCTTCTTCTGCCTCTTTTTTACGTCTGCAGATAAAGGACAGTGAAGTTACTGCTGGAGAGAACTGTTAACATTGCTGCTGACCTCTGATACTAGCTACTGCATACACTGCACACACAGCGGTGTTGAGCAGTAATGCCTGAAGGTTAGCGCTCTGTCAATGCTCATACCTGTATGCTACCTCAACTTTTGCGCTAGGGAGAGCCAACAATGATTCTACTGCAAGAAACTCAATGCCTTTTACACCTGAATACCTTCTACTAAAAGAAGAAGGAAGTCTTTAAAGCATCAGCTTTCTAGGATATGAAGGACTGAAATTTCAAGTGTCCGGCATCCAGACAAGGTATTTCCTGCAGACTTGCATCAATTCCTTAACTTCTTGCTAATTTTAAGAGTATTTAATTTTATATGACTGTTTCAAGCATTCTATTGGCTTACAAAGTCTGAGAAGTTACATTTACTGAATCAGTTGTGTGTTTTGGTGTTTTTTTGTTTTGGTTTGTTTTTTCTTTGTATTTATTGTTGTTGCTGGTACAATCAAAACAGAAGCTTGAAAATGTATGCTGATGAATTAGAAAGAGCTGCCAAACACGTTGATTTATTGTGACAAATCAGTGGTCTTAATAAAGTCCTGAGAGGAGGTGGTGAAAGAAAAAAGCTATGAGAAGGAAGAGTTTAGATCACAAGTAGCGCTGTATTAACACACCAGTTTTACTTGCTACCACAGGCAGTGCTACCAGAAAACCCTTAGAAAAACATAGGCACTATTTTAATCGGTGATGTGACAAGGCATGGTGTAAGTATTTCCAACTGCACTTTGCAGAGGGTTTGTGAAAGCAGCCTCCATTTACTGCCAAACTAGAATTCGAAGGAGTCCGTCCAAGAACACCCCAACCTTGTCAAAAAAGTAACAGTTCAAAGCATAAAAATAATCAGTGGTTAAGGATCCCATCTTCCAAATATGGCAGTATCTAATACTGTCTGGAATTGCCAGCCGAAGAAGGCTCCTCAATGGAAAATCCTGCAAAGCTGTGTAATGAACTGCTCTTTTTTTTTTTCACATCTCCTTTCCACTCAACCCCTCACTGAAGTGCAAATAGCAAGGAAATCTTAATTTGGAGAGAATTAAACATAGTTCTTCTGCCAAATGAGGCAGGTACCATTTTCAGAAATTAAACACAAGTACTGAAATATATGCAAATAATTAAATTCAGCCTTCATTCATTCTTCTGAATTCTCTTTAATATTTTTCACAAACAGATGGACAGGGAAGGGGATGTCCTATTTTTACTGTGGGTGGAGGCATCCGGAAAAAGGGCAAAGAAGGAAGGCTTAAATGAAGAAACTTTGTACTGTGAATAGGGTTTTTGAGATGCAACTCTCCTTGTTCATAGTAATCATCTTGCCAAAACAGCATCTGCTAATCAAAGCATGCTTATCTATGAGGTCATTTATCTGTTTATACACTACATCCATTGTTCTGCTATTCAAAGTTTTAATTAATAATCATTGTCTTCTTAGAAGAACAGCAAGAAGAATACGAATGTTAACTCATGGCCTGTAGAAGTTATTTCATATTATAGCACCACAGTGCAGGATTAAATTTTAATGAATGGAAGCATCTTTTGAACTAATGCGTGAAAAATGCATTTTTAATTCCTGAAAGGAAGCAACCTGACTGGATAAGTGCTCAGGATGTCCAACTATAATACAAAGTGTGTTCCACCATCTGTAGATCTGAAAGGACAGATTTCTCCTCAACTCACCCCTGCTTATTCAGAAATATGGGCAGAGGAGCAGCCCATTGGCAGGCAGCCTGCTTCTGACTGAAATTTAAAAGTGAAACTGAAATTTCTCATTCCTTGCCCTCATATGCACGTTTAATAATACAAACAAAATCCTGAGAGTGAACCTTTTATCTTCTACATTTACCTTCTAGAGCATGATACTTTTACCTGAATTACTTCCAAGATAATTGTCTTCATTTTTTTCATTTCTTCTTTTAGGATTGTTGTGGTTTTATGATTAAAATTTACCACCCAAAATTACAAGGTGGTATGTCATTGAATGCCATTCAATGCTTAAACTCTCGTGCATGATACCAGAGGTGGGAGTACAAAGTTCTGCACCTGCTGGCTTTTTTTTTCACAGTTGAAACAGAAGTACACTTTTTCCCTGAAAAGCTTTCCCATTCAAATCAAAACATCCTGACAGTCAGGGGTGCTCCTAAAGTCTTCCATGGAGGAAGGTTCCAGACAGCTGACATTTGGCTGTCTGCGATGTTTGCACTTCAAAGCCCTTCATGCAGTGGGTTGGTTAGCAGCTGCAGGTACCATGAGAGGCCCATCATTTTCAAAGACTAAATAACAGCAATTTTGAAACCCTCACAGACTTAACAAAAACAGTGGATTCCTCATGTCTCAGAAAAAAAAAAGAAAAAAAAAAGAAAAAAAAAAAAAGAAAGATTTTGTCTCCTACTGCCTTCAAATTGTATCCCTTCATCTGTGTGCATGCACTGGTACTGCCATGAACTCAGTATCAGGGTGCTTCCCCCATCAAGAATGACCTTGATGGTCCATCTACAAAGGATCATAAATTTCTTCTGGGAAGCATCCAGAGCTGCCACTGATTTGTATGCAAATGGTACAGAGTTCACTTCTGTATTTCAAAGGTACTGATGACTGCAGAAGGAAATAAGGTGACTGCAAGAGAAAAATGCTTCAGGACCTTACACTTAAACGCTCTACATTATCAGTGCTGTGATTTAGTACTGGGCTTGATTATTGCTTGAATCACTGAGCATGTCAGAAGGGGCACAGGGCTGCTCTGTAAGAAAATATTTTCCTTTCAGAGGTGATAGAGGAACATAATGCTGGTGCAGAGTAAGCTGCTGGTTAAGAAACAATCTGTTGCTCTTGCTGAGATGGAGGGTTGAGAACTGATCTGGTGCTTGAGGTATCAGTGGGCAGAAATGTCACTGAATCCTCTCCCAACTCATGAGGCAATGTCAACTGACCCATTTCCATTTTTGAAAAATCACAGACATACACAGAGGTGGGGCAAGTTTCAGAGAAAAACCTGCCTCCTGAAACACAAAGTAAATATTGAGCTTTGGCTGATCTCTTTACTCTTCTTATCACTGCAGAAAATGAAGTCCATTTATTTATCCCTGGAGCAGTTCCTCTATTAGTGCATCATGAAATCCAGGTCTGTTGGATAGGCTTCCCCAGCTTGTTCATAATCCCTTTGTTTTTGTCTGAATCTGCCATTGAAAATTCAATAACTTTCTTATTTATATACAAAGAAGATAGAAAGCTACCTCAAATCTAAAGGCAGAATTATATGTCCTGCCTGACTTGACTAAGAGAAAAAGAATGGCTGGATCTGATAAATCATAACACAGCATCATGCAAGCTCCAGGAAACCTGGGCCCAGACACTGAATACACAGTATTTCCTGTTCTTCAGTGCAGCTACACTGGATTTGTTAGGCTGCAGTTTGGTTGCCTGTCATCAAGATATCTCCTCAGCTTACATGCTAAATCTCACTTGCTATTTTGCTCATCTGATGAGAAACAACACAGAATATTTTCTCACTGTTCTATTTTTAACCTTCAATTTTCTACAGTGTGAAAGCAGCACTGGAAATATGAATATTTTTTATACAAATATAAAGTACTTAATCATTATGAGAGAAATGTCAATGATTTCAGATTTTCAAATGAGGAATTTTCAAATGAGCTGCCCTAAACAAGATTTAGCTCTTTGCCATGCACATTATTGTGATTTGTTCCTTTATGCTACCTTGGGATCCTGCTTTCAAAACAAGATCAGAAAAGTAAGTGTCTAAAATGCTGTTTATACTTGCCTAGTGAGAATAGAAGTTTGATGGTTCACTGCAAATATAACACTCTAATTCTGTATTTCAGTAAGTTTCTGCCACTTGCTTAGTTTATTAGAATGCTTCAAATTGCAAACAGAAAAGATAATCTGAAGAAAGCAAAGGGACAAAAAAGGAAAAATGCAACAATTACACACTGCTTAAACTATTTTCATTTTGTTTTGTCTTGTCTTAACTAAGATAGCATTGAATGTGTGTGAGAATCCACCTTGTTTCAGCCATAACCCTAGCTCAAAATTCCCTGTTTTGTGTCAATTTATGATCGGTAAGGTATGGTAACTGGATGTGATTTCTGAAACACGTAACTGCTTTACAAGCCAATAAGGCAACTGTGCAACAACATTCTTTTTTATCCTTTGTTGTAAACCAACTCCCTCATGCTTTTTTACATTAAGCACAAGATTTGGAATTTTCTATTTTATATGGGAAGAAACCTCACAGACAAAACAAATAACAAACTCAGTCCTCCCTTCCTATATGATTCCCTTAAATCCAGATATCCTTAAAGACTCAGCAGGGACAGAAGAAAATTGAGTTCTTAATCTCACCATCACACTAGAGAAGGATTTAAAGGACAAAAAGCTACCCAATAAATTTGTCTTAGAAGTGGCTTCTACAAAGATGTACAATGAGAACTTGAGGGCCTCTGTATCCAGAAAGCTGATAAGACAATATTTTTATTAGGCTTCCAGTTGTGTTTATGTCAGTTACTGAGTTTTGTATCTGTACAAATATTTTCTCCAACAATATACTAATTGTGGAATGTCTTGACAAAGGATTTGACAAAAACAAACAAACAAAAAAAAAAACCAAAAACAGAACAAAAAGCAGCCCTCTAGTTTGTACAGTTCTCCTGTCTGACTGAAGGCTCCTAGTCCTTAATGAAATAAAATATGGACTTCCCAGGAACACCAGTAGGACAGCTAGTAGAAGCCAAACCCCCAGTAGCAGTTTACCTTTGTTAATAGTTTCTGCATGCAAATCTGATACCAGCTGAGACATCACAGACACTTAATAAACAACTCTAGAACACACTAAAACAAAAAGGAATTAAATCCAAGATCAAATTTTCATTCACTTTCTGGCAGTATTTACCTGTTTCAGGAATTTAAAACATGTATGGTTATTAAGCGTGGCCACTGGCTGAGAAACAGGACTAAGAGCAAAAGGCACTTTTGGAGCACCGCAGTCAGACCCTGTTAGGAATGACAGCAAGTACCACCCAAATGCTTTTTTCTCTCATGAGTGTTAGCAATTTCAAAGCAGAGGTCACTGCTCTTGGATGCAGCCATCTCAAAGTCAGTGGTCAGCACTGAGCTCCCACCTGTGCATACGCAGCACGGCCATGTCAATTTCAGCCAAGTGACCAGGAGGACTGGTTTACTTCTCTAAGAAGCAGGGTTGCGACTGAAACTGAAAAACTGACTACTGCTAGATGCTGTGCTAAAACAGACAAGCTGCTGCTTCTCCAAGGCAGGATCTGGCCATAAATCATAGAGCATCTACTGAAGACATTCCTTTATATTGCTTAAAATGAGCTTATGTGAACGGAATAAATGTAAGAATTATCTGCACTTAGAAGGGGAAAAGAAGTTTGCAGAAATAGAGTTGGCTAAGGAGCACCCACAGTAATTTAAGCTGTATTTTTTTTTAACTCAGAGGTAGACTTTTTTATGTTGTGTTTTTCTGAAAAGCACCAAGATCCATTTGCAAAACATGCCAGCTTACAAGATTTCTTTAAACAAAACAAGTTGTTTTGTGACTGCACCGTGGTACAGTTTTTAAGAACATATATCCATTTTCTCTATTAGAGCAAATTTATCCTCAGAGGTAAATTTAGGATTCCCCAATAAGTTAATAAAAATAGCCAGATGTCATTTCACCCCATGAAACAATAAAAACACCTTCTGGTGAGAGCCTCTGTGCTAGGCTGCCTCTCAGAACAGATGATGACAGATGAAGTAAAGGCATGGCAAGAGGAAACACTGACAGATAGCAGCAGGCACAAAGACAGCATTTCTGTGCTGTCAGGTGCATCAAAAACAAGTGCAGAACATCCTTCTCATTCTGTCTTGTGCTGAACTGTCAGTGCTCCAGAGAGATATTTACACTCAAACCAATTCCTGACTGAGCAAAGAGCTGAAGCAGATTTAAGCAAAAAGTTTTAATGAAGTGTTATACAAATTATTTAATAACAGCGATGGCGACTTTTATAACTAGAACTACACCAGACCCCAAAGCAGAGAAAATGCTAATCTAGTAAGACTTCACATGGTCCCCATAGAGCTGTGTAGCAGATTCTGAGCAATAATCTCAAGCAAAAGGAAGTTAAACAATAAGCTAAGTTTGTGCAAGTAGATGTATGAATAGCGCTGTAGATGAATTTCTGCATCCCCTCATTTAAAAGCAACACCCCAATGAGTTGATTCTTCCAGAGGGAAATAGCGCAACACTTAGGCGGTTTCAGGCACCTAACTGATCTGAATTGTCCTGTGGCGGCACTTCTCTTTCCTACTACAACTAGATGTTCTAGGTCCTGCTGAAATGCTCCAAATGCTTGAAAGACTGCGTAGCAGATGGCATGAACTGCTTCCCAATTGGCTGCATCCTACACCCTCTAAAGCAGTAGACGCACTATGATAATAAGTAACTGCCAGTTTTATAGTTACTGCAGTGCGCGATAGCAATGCAACAGCAACAAACAGGTTTGGTGTTCTCAAAAGCAGGTGTCTGTTGTTTTTAGTAAAAATAAGTTAAACCATTAAACTACCTCTAGTAAAAGATCACAATCACCATGGATGTAATACAAGGACAGCTGGATATTTGGCTAGAATATTTACAAAATATCCTGCTTCAACAATTAGCATATGAAAGGTTCATGAAACTGCATATAATAATCTTGAGAGGTCTTCATTGTCTGCAATTAAAGAATCCTTCTTTGGAGAACTGTATCAATTTATCATTCATTTCTTAAATTCATTGATGGTGACTCTTCTTTCTTAATAGTGCAAAATGGAAATCTACATTTCAAATTAATCAGTGGACTTAGATTCCTAGGTTATGACTTGATAGGGGAAGACTTTGTTACTTCATTCTCCCCTTTCTCCCGGTTGCCTAATCCTTTGCAGAGTTTTGCTAAAGGTCAGAGTTGGGCTTTCTGAAAGGTTGTAATGTCAATTCAATTCCCACAGTCTGTATATTGAAGTAGTATCAGTCCACTTTGCAATGTTTAGAATACTAGGAGTTGCAGAGTATAGTAATGATTCACAGCTTCATTTCTAGGACAGAAAGACATCAAGTCTGTCAGTTGTTCAGCAGAGGCAGTACTTTCTAAAATTCTTGGTCTACTGAGCTGATAATGTCTTGGTGAAAAGTCAGAGTTCTAATATAATAGAAATTTAAAGTGCAAATTTGTCTTTTGCCTGCGTTACTCCAGTTTTAGAACCATATAATTTACATTTTCAAACAGATGTAAATTGGACTCATGATATAAGATTCCAGGAAAGCAACCAACTGTGACACAACATGTCAGTCTATTTTTTCGTTATGTAACCCAGCACAGACCTGAAGTTTCTGCTTATACTCTATTTTAAATTCACAACTTCTTTCCTTGCTTTTCAGAGCCATAGGGATCAGAGTGCTTCAGAGTGGATGAGTAATGAGAAGCTTTGACAATGAGGAGTGTGAAGCTGGGAGAAGAAATGACATCCCTCTGGCTTCTCTGAGAGACTCCTTTCCTGCTTTGTACATCTCCATCTCTGAAATTATACAGATGCATTCCTGTTCTTACATGCCTTTCAACTGAAAATAACATGGTAGAGATCTCGATTTTTCCTAAAAACATATATCCAACAACCTTGATCAAAGCTGCAAAATGCAATATATTTTCAAGCTACCTTCCCCAAATCTTAAAGAGATCTTTCAGGTTTCACTCAAACCCAGAACAGTTCAAATACATAGCTATTTGTTTGGATTTAATATATGAAATACTCAAATTCCTAATCTAATTTTAATGTTATCCTTAAAAAACTTTAATAGCTGAACTGACGGATGTGGAAAGGAAACAAGAGCCATCTTTAAAGGTTGCAGTGACCATAAAATAAAAAGTCAGAATCATGTAAAGTTTGCCAATCAAAAAGTACAGACTGAATTGCATTTGCACAAGTTCAGCAGGTAACTTCCTGACAGCATTCTAAGCTGTCTACCTGAACATATCAGTACTATCTTTCAAAAGATAAAGCTATCAAAAAATCATTAATCTAGCTTGCATAGTATATAGATTTCTTCTTGCCTGCAAGCTAAAACTAACGCAGTTCTATGTGTTTGGTATCAGACTCACAAACTACTCTAAAGTAAGATTTTAAAACAGCCAAATTCAAGGCCCATGTTCCACACTTCCATGCAGCATATGTGCGTGTGCTAGGGCTAGGTAAAACCTGATATTGGCTGATGATGCCACATCCAAATATCAATAAAAGCTGTAAAACTGAAGGGTTTTGGCAGATTAACAGCTTCATTTGGCTGACATCATAGTTCACAAATTTCTTGCTATTTTTCAAAAGTCATATGTCAGCTTCTAACAAGGATTTCAAAATATGATTCTAGAATTAGTTAAAAAAATCAGCAGGATGTTTATGAACAGCTTGTCTTCTCTGAAATGTGTATGTTGTTGTTAAGACTTTCTTGCTTAAATCTAAATTTGAGCCTGGCTACTCATGTCCCTAAAGAAATTTAAATCTGGACAGTCACGTGAGAACAGACAGTCTCGTCACTTCCTCATTTACAGAACTGGTAATACTCTGCTCATAACAAGAATGATTGAAAATTAAAATTATATTATTAACTTATTTTACAACAACAATAGTAATAATATTATTAGTATTGATAATAATAATACTAAAAGTTCATAAGCTGTTAAGTGACCACTTTTTTCCTGAAGCAGCAGATACTTTTTCAAATCTAAATGGGTGAGACTTGACTCTGCTACTGGCACAGGAGATAACTCTAGTTTCTGCAGAAGAAATAACTCTACAGGGTGGAGAAATGGTCTGAAGTGAAAAAAAGAGGCCTGAAGTTTTTACTTCCTTTTATCATTCAGTTGCATTTTATTTCACTGCACTGAAGTGTTATTATATACACTCCAGAGCCAGGAAGCGTGAAGGATGTTCTCTAAAAATCTCCTTACGAGTTAATACCATTCCTTCACTCCAAGTGGCCTGTTTCCACAGAGACAATATTTAACAGTATTTGGAGGTTCGCTTACATATAAAAAATTGTTCAGATGATGTGATTATTGTTCTTAAAATTGCAGTGTTTTATTCTGCATTTTTCAACCTAGAGACAAGTTGACATTAACACAGCATTCCCTTTTTCTGAATGCATTCTCATGCTCTCTTGTTGATCAAACAATAGACATAACAAGGAGCCTTTGCATACCGATCTGCCATAGAAAAAAGCAGACCAAATATTTTGATATCTTCATAAAAACAGATGTTCTCTAGTATTTTTCCATATACTAAGTTAATTATCTTCTTTAGTTATATAAAAATATATATCTGTCTAATGATAAATAATATATTTAGCTGATTAGACCAGAAAATATTCTAAAATATGTATTCAAGTCTTCTTTTTTGAGGCTAGATAGGTAATCAGTTCCTGCTAGGTAATAAGATGCATGTTGGCTAGCAGCAAAACAATAATAAAAAATTTCCAAAAAAAAATTCCTACCCTTTCCTGGCTTAACTATTGACATGCATTTAATGAATGCTGTTTACTTGCCAGAAAATTAAACAAATAATGGGCACTGCTTTAGCAAATCACTGGCTGGCTCAAATGTTTTCATGAATTAATCTTTCTTTTTATGAATGTAAGATAGAAAAAAAAAGGGAAATCTTTCAACCAATAATGACATCTGTGAACTCCTTCTGTGTGTTCTGTGCAGTGGAGAAATGCAAGGGACTAAAGCGAGGGACAGTGTTGCCATGCAGCCCAGCCAAACAACCCACTAAAAAGGCATGCTGACCCACTTTCAACTACCAGCTACTGCTGACCCTTTGTTAAGTGAGAGGTTCTTCCAAGTTTTTAGTTTTTTTCACCCTTTCAGCTCTTATTTCTAAAGCAGTGAGCCTGTCTCTCTTTTTATCCTAATTTTTTTCTTTCTTCCCCAGCATGCATGGAAGAAAGGAAGATTGTTTCTTGTGACTGCCTTTGCTGTAGTTAATTTAGAAAGAAATCTTTCACCCCTTCCCTTGTTAAGAGCATACTCTGGAAGAAATACGGATCTTGCCATCAACAAAATTATGATACAATTCCTTAAGGAACTCAGTCTGATCAGAGTAATTCATCTACAAAAAACCATACTTTAATTGTTACTCTTGGCAACAGTGAAGGATAATAGTGTAATATTATACTAAATATTGCCACGTGCAATAGTAAAAAATTGTTTCAGCCTTGCCAGCAGCGGTGTGCAAACCCCCTTTTGAGTTCAGGTTTGAATGTTGAGATTTAATCTAAATCTTTTGCTTCTCCTTCTTCCAAAACCAACAGAGGTTTAAAGAGAGCTGGATTTTTATTGGAACCATTTGCTCAGCCTAAGTTGCCAAAATAATTTAGTTAAAACTAGTGCTTTTATTTGGGTTAAAGTTGATTCCTGAGCTCTACAGAGGTTGAAGCTCTTAGTTTGTCTTCCTCTTTTTCAATTCCACTAGAGTCTACTGCAGAACTCTGCCAGGTCAAGTTGTACTTCCTGTGTCCAGTCACCCAGTTGAGCTTATCTGTATGTTCCTAATTTTGCAAAAGAGGAGAAGAAAACTTTCTCAGCCCTTTTCCTCACTGTTTATCCATTGCAACACATAGAAAAATGTGTGGCTCTGGTGGTGTAAGAGTGCAAATCCTGCTGCCCATGCTGCTACTGCTGGTGTGTTAGTGTGACTTATCCTTTGCTAATGAGTGACAGCTGCTCTGAAATGCCTTACACGGTGTTTGGCTCTCTTAAGCAACAATTGGAAAAACATAAAAATACAGAATTTTGGAAGTGGCTGGGGGAAAAAAACACTTAGTTTTATGCTACTTGAAAAGCATTGTTTGAATTTCAGATAGTTCCAACAAAATGATAATACAGTCACAGTCTTCTGCCAAAACTTTTTAAGTCCTGAGATATGTTTCACAATAACAAAAACTGTAACGTTATTGCAATTCAAGAGGTATAAATTTCTTACTTCGTGTTTTTCTTCATGTGGGCACATGCTTGCTGTAAATGGGACAAAAGCAGTCTCTTGAGTGTTATAATCTTCAGATGGTGAGGGGGTTGGAGTCAACTATTTGTTTCTTAATCTATTTTCTGTGTTTAGTCTGATTTGGATCCAACAGTGAAAGGCTATGTTGTTGTTGTTGTTTTAATTATTATTATTATTATTTATTTTTTTGGTTGGTTTCATTCAGTTGCAGAAGTATCATGGGTTGGAATGATATATTAAAGATGTTCTATTGTAGCAGTGCCTTGATCTGGAATAGATTAATGCTAGGCTTCAGAAACCAGGGTAAAGATCTGATGGTTCTTGTTCATTACTTTGTTCTCCCAGGAGATCTTAGCACAAAATAGTTCAAATCTCAAGACTTAAACTCATCTTAAAAGAAGTACTTCAATACCGAGCAGAATTCTTATGTGAAGAGAAAGAGAAATAAGCCATTCTGTTGTTTTGTTTTTGTTATTGTTTTTTTTAAAGCAATACAGACCGAATTTAGTGAATCAAAGTTAGAAACTAGCCCTTATTGAATATAGCATTGGATGAACTCAAGGTCCAGTTTTAATCTATCTTATTTAGTGGTGCAAATGATTCCTTCTGCTTGCATTAAGAAAGAAGAAAAAATAAAACCGACAAAAAAGACATAACTATAATACAGAATTACCAGACTGGTATGACAGCTCTGAAACCTCTGGGACAACCTAGAAATCCAAATGTATCCTGGTTGGTCTGCACCAAAAGAAGTGTGGTCAGGAGGTGCTTCTCCACCTCTGCTCTTTTGAGACCCCATCTGCTGTGATCATCTCTGGAATTCCCAGTATAAGAAAGATGTGGACCTGGAAGATCAGGTCCAGAGAAGGGGCATAAACATGATCAGAGGGCAGGAATACCTTTTCCGTGAAAAGAGACTGCAAAAGCTGTATTCAATTTAAGGAAGAAATTCTTCACTATGAGGATTGTTACATACTGGTTGCCCAGAGAAGGTGAAGATGTGTCATCTCTGAGACTTTCAAGGTTAGGTTGGATGGGGCCTTGGGCAATGTGATCTAGTGGAAGGTTAGAACTAGATGATTGGCACTGTAAGGTGCCTTCTAGCCCAAATCATTCTATGATTCTATGACTGCACAATTGAAGACCATGATTTCTTTCCCATTAAACATACTAATACTAAAACGTACTTCACATTTTATTTTATCCTAAATCAGACAGAAATTTTATATATAAATATACATGAAACATAAAAATATTATTCTGTGATTTTAAATGAAAATTGACAACAATCCTGAATGAGACCATGGTCAGCCTTCAATAACTGCTGTAGCTTCAACTCCAGGTTATTTTATCAGAATACTTGCTACATGAGGGAGATTTAAAAGCACTAGATTTACTAAGTCTTCTGCCAACAATGCGCCAAATAGGGCTATAAGGGACTAACAGGATCTGGACAATGCATTTTTTTATCTGCCACTTTTGATTTTAGTAATTATAAGAGCTTGTCTTTATGGAAGACAGGGCCCTTAAGTATGAGCCTGTAAAGTCTCCAAACTATGAACATCACAGGGTGATACAAATTACCTGAGACTGTTTTTTCCTCATAAAATATGAAAATAAGACATTGTCGAAAGAAGAAAGGAAGCTCTCACCCTTATAACCAGCTGCATTGGTTTTCCAGTCATTAGCATTCAGATGTCCAGCACGAGAAGTCCTGACAATAATATGTTGTATGTCTCTCCATGTCAGAAATGGACTAGAAAAAAAGGAGTAACATGAAGTCATAGATTAGATATATTTTATTAGAACGGAGAGATACAAGGTTATGTATGCTAAAAAAATATTCAAGTTAAAAACAACTTTCATTTCTATTCTCTTCTCTACTTTGCTCACCTCAAAACATCATGACCACATCTTACAGAATTACTACATGAAAGAATTTACATAGCTAGAAGATTTGCATCAAGCAGACTTTAAAGACGTGTAATACTCCTCTGTATAAATTTCAGTGTTTGCTAAGGGGAGATGAAGGAGTACCTTTCACCCAGACCTAATTTGTGCGGCCACAAACAACTGTATATTGTTATCTGCTTTGACCAGTGTAAAGGAAAAAAAGAAACAAAATGTTGGCTCACTGAAAAGCTTGAATAAATCTTAATAACTGTGTGCTAAAGCTGGCAATCCCTTTCAACTTGCAGCTCCCACTGAAGCCATTCTAGGTGTTTTGTTGTTTTTCATTTGTTTGTTATTCCTGGTCTTGGAATTCAGAGGGACTCCATGAGCATTCTTCAAAGAAGACCAAAAAACCAGCACAGTCTCTTTATAATTATAGAGCAAGTGTGTGATGACACAGAGGAGTATTCCTTTAGTAGATTTCTGATAATCTGTCCTCTGCAACAGTGAAAGAAGATATTGCTTGCATCCTCACTATGAAATTAATATTTATCTACTTTGTAGGAATGGAAGATGTCTATAGGCGGTGCTGTTTGGCTAGATCCATCTCGAGGAAATTTGTTTTCTTAGGTGATCACACCAACTATCATGGTGCTATTCTTAGTTTTTTCTTCTAATTTCTCAGTTTTTCCATCATTCATAATCATAATAAGAGTATTCAATTTAAAAATGCAGTTTAGTAGAGGAAAGGACAAAGTCACTTCACTAAATAATGAAGAGAAAAACATCAGACAAGATTCACAAGGGTCGCTGTCATAGTATCATTATTGAATGGCACAACTCAATCCAGGTGTGATGATGAAGATAAACCACATTGATGTTAATGAGACCCAGCACTGGCTGTCTATAATGTCAAGTACTAGGCAATCACTGAAAACCCGGGAAACCTCAGTTCCTTAACACACCTTCTGTATTTCTTGAACCAAGATTTCCCTTGGGCTGGCAGACAATGACTTATTCCAAACTAAAGAACAAAAACAGGAACAAAATAATTTTAAATGATCTGAAGAAAGAAGATGATTTTAAGAGAATCTTTTGCTGATTGCAAAGATATATATATATATATATATAATTTTTTTTTTGGTAGTTTCTTCAAAATTGTACCATTTCATCATGATTTCATTTTTCCTCACTGTTATTTTCTGTTTTGTTGTTTTCTTTTCGTACAAGATACAAGGGTATTCTCGTGAAACTAATGCATTCTGGCCTTTAGCATTTATTAAAGCATTACTATGCTCATACATGCAGTTTTTTTCTTAAAGTGGAATTTCTCACACAAGACAGTTGGACTAGAATGGCCATAGTTGTTTATTCAGCTGAACTGGGAAAAATGAATGCAAAAAGATTGTCAGGGAATGTAACAAGCATTCAGGGTTTCTAAGATAGGGTATGCTTGGACAGTCACGTAACATGCTTCAAGAAAAAAAATCTATATGACTTTATACTAGCTCAGGAATTTCACTGGGAGCCTGTGTAAAGTCTTAGAAAAACATATTTCAGGACTTCAGGAAGACCTCCAGGAATCCCATGAGCTGCATTCTTTATAATCTGGAATCTAAACAATCTGCTGTTCCATGAAGCAAACTGTCCATGCTACTGTACTGGAAAATAAGGCACTAAAACACTTCTTTAAAATGAGATATTCAAGACAGGGCACACTCAACTGATTATTCAAAGAGGAATGGTGGCACTAGTGGCCTCTATCTATCTTCAGGCAAAGGATTTGAGGCTTTGCCTAGAGGATACGGGCCTCCCATAAACTGGGCTTGATTGCTGAATCAGAAAATGAGACTCTCAAAATTAAGGTTTGCTTTTAGAACAAAAATAATAGCATATTGCAAAAACCGAGCCACTAACTGTTATATCTACCATCTTTATCTAAATGCAATAATTAATGTTACAGTCTATGGCAGAAAATTTCTTTTACCAAAGTCCCAATTTCCAGGACACAGGTATACCGCGAAATCAGTCTGTCTTTTATATAGTTTTCTTGTAAGTTTGCTAACTGTAGCAGTCAAAATATTTTATGTTTTCTTCTCAATGAATGACAGATCAGGCACATTTATATTAAAGAGATTTAACAGCATAAGAACAATCTTCAAATCAATTTCTGTAGCCTATTATAGGACCTTCATAGAACTAAAAATTGAGTTATTAACAGTTTGAAATTTTCTTTCTACAATAGACACCCCATTTGAAAAAAAAAGAGGTCTGCAATTGTTTGCCCATATATATTTATTTTTCAGAAACTTCAACAAAAAAGGATGAAAGAAATTGGAATGATGTTAAAGTAACAGTTCATTTGGAGAAAGAAGAAGGACTTTTTTCCTTTTGTTTTTTTACAGAAGACAGCCTAGAAGCCAATTTTAAAGCATCTGGAAAAATCACAGAATTGGTTAAATATTTGTAAAGCATGTCAAAATTTGAAGATAAGTGAGTAAACGCTTGCAAGCCACGTGGGCCTCAGATCTCGACAAGATGTCACTAATGTTAACTGATTTACCACTTGATTTATCTCACAAGAATTAAAGACTAAACATCTTGAAATGAACAAATACACGAACAAGAACAGTACTTACTCTGCTTGATAATGGATTGATTTCCAAAAACAAGCAATTTCCATCCAGAAAAAAAAAATCATGTCTTATCTGAAATTGCCTTGGGATTACACATACCAGACAATACTCAAAATCAAACCAGAATAAGCAGAAGTGAGAACAATTACATACAAAATGCTTGTCTAGCAGCCAAAAAATAGATGTTGTGACCTTAATTGACTATTTATACTCTAAGGTACAGCGCTCTTTTTTCAGGTTTCTCAAAATCTTTATGAAACAAATGAGAAAAAGATGAAAGAGAACAAGTATATTAAATTATATTACAGTAATATTCACTTGAGATTTAACTGTATCTTTAAACAAGAATAAATATCATTACTGAAGCTGCTTAGAAATAGTAGGTCACCATTTTTGGATAAATCTGATTTCTTCATTCCACAAGTAGTCTCCCTAGTGACAACTGGACTGATCTTGAAAAAAAATAAAATATTCAGGCTCTATTCTTTTGCATAATAACAGTACCAAAAATAACAATTCAGAATAAATAACTGGTGCAAGATGGACAATTAGTAAAAAATACAATTCAGAACAGTGATAATACACATAGAGTACAGTTTGCCTTTTTAGAAAAATGTTATGGTTACCAAGATGAATAATGACTGCTGCATTATTTTAATAAAGGGCAATTTCAATTTGACAAAGGTGGCCTATCCAAAAAGGTATTTCTTGTCAAAAGAGTAAAGGCTTATGCAAATTGCTAGAAGAATACTTTTATTTTCCCAAAGAGTCATGGAAAAAACAGTATCATGGGGTGAATTAAGATCATATTTCATTTTGTAGTATCAAACAATCTGCTTTGGAAATCTTGGCTATGATAGAACAGACACAGACAATTACTGCTATGAAGTATCTAAAAAGGAGTCCCTGTGTCTTAGACATCTTGCACAGCTTTAGGAGACCATTTTTTTAATGGATATTTGCATAATGCCAGCCTTATGGGTGTTATGATAAATCTATAAACAAAACATAATAGTTGCTTGGTTTACTCACATGATGCCATTACTTACAAATCAGTCAAAGTGTCCCATGATATCTACAACCGTATTACCTGTCCTAATGATTCCTACTTATACCCCATGGATGGGAATATTGGGTATGGTAATGGCAGTCATTTCTCTTTTCCAGGTCACACAAAGAGTCAATGTGAAGACATCTCTTGCAACACAGAATTTTAACACAGGTGAGAAATGAAGACAGCTCCTAAATGTGACATTTACCCTATGCTTACATGTCTAAATGGTGTACACTACAACCATTTAATTCTTAAAAACCAGGAGGTTAAAAAATGGAGTTCAGTATTTAACATCTGAGTCATGCATATATACGGACACACAAAATACACACTTTGGGCATGTCTGACACTCTCACGAGTTCTAATTATCATTAACTCTGCAAATAATTCCATCAGCTCTTTGCAGGAAAAGCAAAGAATATCATCTGCTTGCTGATCAGCAAGTATCTTGTAAATATAAGTTTTTTTCTATCTTACTAATTTCTTCTTTATCTGACCTGGTAAACCATGGTTCATTTAACCAGTACATCAAACAAAATGTTCCTTTTTTCGGTTGCTGCAGAGTTAGTTCTCTGCTTACAGTAGTTTTCTGGTTCCCAGAAATATTAGAAATATCCGTATCAGGTACTTATCATTTAATTTTACTCAATGAAAACCTTTTGAAAGAAAGCCAGAACAAACTCAAGCCTGATTAAAGATGAGACTGTCATAAAAAAAGGTAATGGCAACTGAAAATACTACGTCAATAACTGGTTGCACTAACATCACATTAATTAAGTCTCTGTATAAAGCAATGTACAATTGCTGAAGTATGGGGAAAATGCCTTTCCAGGACCAAAACTGCATCTCTTAAGACAGCCAAGAAACTGCAGTCCTGCAAATCTGCTGTTCTCACATCTTCCACATTTTCCTTTTGCTGCAAGAACATGGGCAGAGAAAAACAGAAGGGCTCCCTGTTCTCAGGGTCAGAGTCTGGATGGGCAGTGGCAACCCAAAGAGCAACTTCAGAGACTGCCTTAAGTAGCCACTAAAAGCTGAGGCTGGGGAACACTTAGTCAACCAAGAAACTTCGGGGAATAGAGCTGCCAAAATCTTAAAACCCTCAACAGAGCACATGCCAACTGAGATTTTTTAAAAACTTATAAATGCAAAAGGCATTGCCTTGACACCAGAATAATGGCTAACCACTCATTCTATTTCTAGCTGTTGCTGCAAAGCGCAGACACAGTAAAACTCAATGAAAGGTTAAAAATGATTATAACATTTTGTTTTTAAATCTAGATTCAGTTTAAGAAATATCTGGATGGAATTTTCTTAAACCTTTTTAGAACAAGTTACATGGAAAATTTCAGACCAAATGATTATTCTTTGGCAAAATTATATATAACTGAAAACAAGACCTAAAAAAGTAAAACACGAGCAACCTGAACTCAGGGGAGTACCTCCAATTCAATCTCAATATAATAATTAAAAATCCAAAAGTGACAGATGTATTTAAAGCCAAGAGAAACACATACAAGTTCTGATCTCAGCATGTATTTGTGTTTACATTTTTCAAATACTTCACCATTAAGAGCACTGCTTTAAGTTTACTTGAAAAAAAGTGAAGATTCACAAAAGGATTTCTTACTTAGACACTCTAACATCCCCTTTTGTAACAGTCAGTCAGTCAGTGGAGCTAAGGCTGCTCCACTTAATTGATAACTTCTCCTCCTTCTCTTACATGGGAATCCTGCATACAGAGGTCACTCAGCAGTACTTTGAATTTGAAATGAAATCCATCAATATGGGAAGTACTGCAAGCATCTGATCAGCTTTCAGAAATCCAAAGTCTCTTCCTCTGACACTCCCAATCTCCTGCAGTGTGAGCCCAATTTTCTTCCCATCTCAGCGATTATACTCAGTCTTACCCAACTTTTAGAAGAAAACTGTGCATTATCCATATTCTGAATGGATAAGTGGTATCAGAATTCACTGAAATTCTTTATCTTTTTCCAGCATTAACTTGTTCTAGTCTTGGGTTTGTATAACCAAAAACAAATAGAGAATACAGTGCACATGAAGAGACTCAGGAGAGGAGGTACAGAATCTCCAGATCTACAGCACTGACAAAACGTGGAAATATGATAGATTAATTCTTACTCACTGAACTGAGGTTTATACATCATGGACTGGAGATGATGCGAGGCTTTTAACAGTAGCACATGCAGTTTACTTAGGGATGTATAATGTATTTTTTTGGCAATGCAGAAGCAACAGAATTTTTTTTTATTTGGCTTTTCCATAGGAACATGGCACTATGCCCACTGGAATCAATGCATCATATTGTTTCTCCTGGCTGATTCACTGAAATATCAAATTTAAACCTTTGATCAGTGAGAGTATTTTTCTGATATCAACAGTAGATGGTACTATGCAACACAAATAGTTTATTTTTAGGAATAAGATTGCTACTGCTGTTGACTATTTGATCATTGCACTTTCTCCCCTAACTGCTCATTTACAAATAGCAAAATTCAGCATTGCATACTGACTATGAAATGTCAGTAAATAAAACCAAGCATTTATTCATAGAATCTGAACAGGATACTAGGTGCACTGGGAACCAATCAGATGATTGCTATAAGAAAATCACAGAGAACTACAAGAAGATCACAGAATACAGAGACTAAAAGTTAGCTTTCTCTGTGTGTCATGATTTCCCATGAGAATTCCAAATAAACACTCCCAAACTCAGTTACCAGTCTTAGGCTCCGGAAGGCAAATTTGCCAGTTGGTATTCATATACTGGACTGAAACTACAACTCATAAGAATGATGTGTTCACATCATTTTCATATTTTAAATTGGGGCAGTCAATGGGCAAGCCTCACAAAATTCTTTGTTGTCAGGATCTTGGAACCAGATTCCAGTTGGAAAGCCATCTAAGTGGATCATTCAAATCAGTAAGCAGGTAAGAGCTATTTGCCAATCTTACTTACCATATGGGGCTTATCAAAGAAAGAAGTGGCAGCTTGCAAGAGAAATCTGCCTTGCTCATTTTCCACTGTTTTAATGTACCTTTGCGTGTG
This sequence comes from Phasianus colchicus, assembly GCF_987193195.1. Lineage (NCBI taxonomy): Eukaryota > Metazoa > Chordata > Aves > Galliformes > Phasianidae > Phasianus > Phasianus colchicus. The sequence continues at coordinate 54,729,632 of NC_143476.1, forward strand.
AGCTGAAGCAACTTGGCTGTTCTATCTCATGTAAAGGCCAGACTAGCACTCCAGTTGACTCCTGACGTCTCTCAAGAACAGAACTTGGCTTCTGGGAGAAAACAACTTTTTAGGCTTCAAACTCTTCCACAGTATATTCTGTGGTGTTTTCCAGCACAAAATGGAATAAAACTATACATTATTATAGACATATTTGAGAAGCGTTCAGAACTAAGTGCTCCAATTTTTATGCAGTTTGTTGTATGAAGAATATAATTAACCTTGGAAAACCCCTTTCCAACTAATCTTTTTTTATATATGTCACATAAACACTTCTGCTTTTAACACAGGCACTAATGTGGAATTCAAGGAAGAATCTATGCAACAACAAACTTTGTCTGAATGCAGACTAGTCCCAGTAAGTCCTTCTGCTAAGATACAATATCACGTATAGAGGCTGAACCTGCCCACCAGTATTCCATTATATGTTGCTGCCATGTGACAGATAGCAGCAGAAGGGCAGTCTGACAGAATGGGTCTGACATGAGAGTGTGTATGGAGCAATGGTGTGGAATTGAATTCCTCCAGGTGGAAAAAATTGTATCCATTGACATTCATCAATATGTGCTGAACAGCTTATAAACAGAAAGCAGACCAACTTTTTACGTGGTATGATAGTGATAGGAGAAGTGGGGATGGCTTTAAAGTAGAAAAGGGGAGATTTAAGTTAGATGTTAAGTGGAAGCTCTCTTTACTCAGAGGGTGGTGAGGCATGGTGCAGGCTGCCCAGAGAAGCTGTGGATGCTCCATTGCTGAGGGCATTCAAGGCCAGGTTGGATGGGGCCCTGGGCAGCCTGAGCTGGTGGGGGGCAGCCTTGCCCATGGCATAGGGTTGGAACTGGGTGATTTTTTCAATGCCTTTTATCCCAAGGCATCCTGTGATTCAGAAACTATTGAAAATCATCAGAGATGATTTCATATACACACCTCTCTCTCAGACATTAAAACTGAATATGTTATGACATGATCTTCTTGCAGTATTTAAGTATTATAATCAATAATTTCACAAGATTAAATGTTCCTCCAAACCCAGACATGGATTCTGAATATTTTATGGGAGAAAACAGCAAGGGAATGCTGGAAAAAGTTTTCCTCCTGTGCTTCCCCCTTGGCTCCATTTGTGTTGAAAGTACTCTTAAGAGAGAAAAGTTAGTGAATGGAACACAAATGAGGAAATTACATTTATGCTATTATTAGTGTAAATCCTTTTTGTCAAGTTAAATAACCAAGCGAAGAGTTAGAAAGTGAAAAGCCTCCATATAATGAAACTGGACAGAAGCGAAAAAGATAGAAAATCAATACATTATTTTTTCCTCAGATCTTATTAGCACTACACAACAATTACTGCAAATACAGAAAAAGTGGCTGGCACGTTCAGTTTTCACCACACATAAAGTTACTATATACTCTTGCCTTTCTTCCTAACATACCTGTTGTCACAGAAATTATTAATTTGGGTCAAAACACACTAGTCTGAAGGCACTAACATGAATTTCCCTTGGTCATATTATCACCAAGGTACACAGAAAAATAAAACGCGAAGAGTTTCCAATTTGTGATAGGACACCACAAACAACAATAGCTCAATTGTAGGTATTATGTGATATAATTGCCTATGACCTTTAATTGCAATGATCTGTCAGAAATGAACTCAAAAATATTATAAAAAATGCAAACTGTGAATTACATGATATGCTAATTCATTAAGAAGTAATTAATAACTTTCATCAGAATGAAGTTTTTGTATGTGCATCTTTATCTGCATGTGCAGATTGTTTTGAAGAAAATTTAAAGGTTTTAAAACTGAGATTAAGAAGAGATTGAGAAGAACGTTCTTTTTTCAGAAATAGTAACATTTTATTAACTTCTCAAAATAGCTTTGTTTCTAATGACTGAATTAAGAAAATGTAATTATAATGATATTAGTTCTGCACTACTTAAGATTATATCAGGTTTTCAATTACAAACTTTAATTTTCATGACTATAACTCAATAGCAGTGACATATTCTATGTTGAGTACTGCCTCATGGTTTCTTCAAAAAAGCAACATTAAAAATAGAAACACAACCCTGCTGCTATGCGTTATACACAATTTGAAATGACTACTGTAGGCATACCTTTTAATTCATTTGAAGGGACTGCCCTCAAAGGAAACTGGTTTTCTTCATAATCTAATAGAATAAATCTCCTAGCACTTAGAACCAGTTGATTTCAAACAAGATTTGGAGTGGAACATTACAGCTTATGCCTGCAAATATTATATAACAGGGTGCAAACTAATACAAGATGTTTTGAAACGCAGTTCTGACTGATAAATCTCCAAACTCCACTTTTTTATAAAATAGGTTGAAGATATGTACTGAAGACAAGGAACAAATGCCTGCAGTTGAGAAAAGGTCTAATGAATTGAAAGTTTTCTGAGCTAAATGTAGAAGGACTGTGGAACTACACTATCCACGATTTTAACAACTATAGAACTTCATCAAAAAAGACAGGCTTTTCTTTTAGCACACAGAAGTTGACAACTTTGGTTTTCCTACAATGCTATTTTCTACACATGGTGGTTTAACACTTTCTCAGTTCTCTCCTTGACATTCAAGAACAGACACTGAAAGGAGGAACAGAATGACTACAGAAGACCTGGAGGGTACAGTGGATCTGGGCAAGACTATGAGGGAACCATAAGGCACTGTGATCTCTTAGTGGAAGCTATCTGTGCTCAACACCATTTCAACACCCTGTTTAGTCTGCCATCATTTCCATAATGCTACTGTTCCTGAATAGGAAATTGCCATGCTGATCTTCCCCGCCGCTGGAATGGTACTGTGAATTACCACATCGGAGTTCCTAAAGCACTTTGAGATCCCTGAATGTAGGTGCCATGAGTGAAAAAGATCAGACTGTATGTTTATTATTTTTTTTTATTTTTTTCAGAGTATAACTCAGATCTTACTTTGCTTCCAGTGCCAGTGCAATGATGCCTGCAGCCATTGGTGCCGAGGCTGATGTTCCAGTATGGCTGTCTGTGCAACGCTGCCTCAGGTCTGTGGTGATCTGGAAGAAATTGAATGTGTGAAATTTAGAACACAGCTTCAGAAGTCAGAACAGGTTTCATTCACTCAAATGAGTTGCACACGTGGAGGGTATTTACTTCTTTCATTGCAAGGGAAAAAAAAAAGTTGTCTGAATACATGACATTATATGTCAACATTCTACTCTGATCTCTAAGTCCTCTGTGAACTTGAAGACTGTACTGCACTGAAAACATAAGTTAGTATCCGTTTTTTTTCACAGCAAGATCAACAAAAAGACCAGTAAATTATAAAAATGCATGGGGTTTTATAACAGCACAGTTAGAACTCTGTCCTTATATTTGCACTTTGCACCATCCAAGAACCTCAAAGTGCTTTACAAGTAGAAATGAAGTTCACAGTGTCCACATCATGGAGTGGTCAGGTGCATTTTAGATAAAGTAAAACCAAGATACAGAGATATTAACTAGGCTGCTTATTGTTACGCTTCAAGTATGATAGTATATGTTTCTGCTCATGCAAACTTCTGTGTTTAACAAATGGGCTTTTTTTATTGTTTATGCAATAATTTACATGAAATTAAGCAGGAATTGATCTGAAAAGCCTGTTATCACAAATTTGTCCTAGAAATCAACGACCAGTTAGTTATTTACAAGTTCTTTACAGAGAGAGTGGTGAAGTGCTGGAACAGGCTGCCCAGAGAGGTTGTGGATGCCCCATTCCTAGAGATGTTCAAGGCCAGGTTGGATGGGGCTCTGGGCAGCCCGGTCTAGTATTAAATGTGGAGGTTGGTGGCCCTGCATGTGGCAGGGGGGTTGAAGATTCATGATTCTTGAGGGCCATTCTGTGATTCTGTGATTCTGTGATATTTGAAGCTTTAAATTGTTGTATGCTGCTGGACAATGTGCAGCTTCATACTTGTATATGGAACTTAAGTGGATGTATAAAACTATATAAAGCAGGCATGTCCAACCCACAGTCCACAGTCCACATGGGGCCTGGCACAGCCCATCCTGTGGCCACCCACTGCCCTGTTCCATCATGATTGCAACTCTACTCAATGAGTGGCCCTGGCCATCCCCAGGCACACACCCAGTGCTCAAAGTCACCAAACACTGGTGCATGATCATCAATGCCTGGGCTGAAATCAGGGCATGGGGAGGGCACAGTGCAGTGCTAACTCAAGTGATGGCAAGTAACTGTATGCATTTTGACACAGCCCTGTTAACAGCAAAAAAATATGCATCCATGCTTCCCAATGTGATAAAGGAGTTTAAAAACAGGTTTCAAGACTGCAAAAATAAACAAACAAACAAACAAATAAATCACTTTTATGGTTTATTAGCAACTCAATTTTTAGTCAACATAAGTACACTGCCTGCAAATTTTTGAATGGAATGTATGGAGTTGCAATCAGAACCTCAACTCAGAGAAAAATCTCATCGTGTCTCTCTACTGGAGTTTTATAAGCCCTCTCTTATCAGAGAAAAATATCACTTCACAATCACACTTTATTCACATCAGTGTTTTTTGGCAGTATGCACATTTGTGAACAACTGTTTTCAAGGACGAAACACAAGAAGAGTAAAATTTTTCCAAAAATTTCCGGTGAACACCTTGTCAGCTCACAAAGAATTGCTGCCGCTGCCACTGAATCAGACTGATGCATTAGTGTCACGGAGTTATCTCCAGATCTGAGCCCGTGACAGTGGCACAAGCTCAGAAGGAGACAAAAGAGAGAGGGGAAAAAAAACTACCCCACTATCACAGTGCGGCTGGCCCTGGCCTGTGACTAATGAGGCAAAGCCTTGTGGGCCAAATGCTCCAGGAAAGGGGAGAGGTGGAAGGGTAGGGAGATAGCAGATGGGTCTAAAAAAAAAATGGCAGCAATTTGAGAAGGAATGGTAATTTACTAAATCCAACAAAATCAAACAAAATGAGAGAGAAAAGAGTATCCAAAATACAAGGTTTTACACTAGTAGGCTGCAGGGGAAGCACGTGCTTTTCTCCGTGGTAAACTGAGAGAGCGAGTCAGTGAGAGGGACAGAAGCTGGGTCCTTCCAGGAGCTCCATCTTCCTTTCTCTGCATGCATTCCCTCCTCTCCTCCCCTCTGAGAGCCCAAAATGCCCCAAAAAAGGCAGTCCACAGAACCAGAACATAATGCAGGAGTGGGCTGGTGATGCCACTTCATGTCCTCTCCATGCTCACATAAGTAGCTCCACAGGGCAGCACGAGATACAAAATTTACTGCGGTCCTTTGCTTGAACGGGGGGGCGTTTGTCTTTGATAGCTGAGGCTTTAGTCAGTTTAACCAGCTCTTTCAGCAGACTCTATTGATCATCCTGGTCTTCATCAGGTGTTTCTGATACAGCCACGGTTCACCATGCTCAATCACTAGGGACAACTCCAATATGCTCTCCTGTTTCTTATCCATTTTATCTATCCTCTTATCCACTTTATCTAGTCTTTCTGTTACTTGGCAGATGGATGAAATGGAAGCATGGGATGGAGGTAGTTTTTGTTCAAAGTTTTGAAGTGTAAGAATAAGTTCAAAAACTGGGGGTCTTCTGTTTTGGTCCTTGTATCTATTGAATGTTACTACCAGTGTACCTGCCTACCTTTCCAGCGCTGTTCTTGTGAACTTCTACCATATTTCAGGTGGAAATTCCTCCTCTCTCAGGATTATGGCCCTGGCGTGGATCATTAGGAACAAATGTGGGATCATACAGCATTCCCACCATGGCTGTTTCTCTCAAATATTGGATACCTTACTCAACAGTGTTCCACTTTCTCATCTCAACGCTCCAGATTGTCTTTGATTGTATCTTTCCTTCACAGCTAATAACATTCATTCCCAAAGGGTGGCGACTCCATTCAGATATCTATTAATCCTTCTGTCAATAGCAATCCCTCTGTCTCTGGCAATGCCTCCTAGTTGGCGAGCTTCATTACTATTTATGGACACGTTACTGGCCCCTTTGTCCCAACACTGAAGAAACCAGGTGTCAGTAGTTTCATTCGGATGCTCCTTTTTTGTGCCATGGATTTCAGACATTTTCAGGGGTTGACAAACAGTGGTAACAGTAACTCCCTCCTTATCACTCTCCTCTCCATGTCTCTTACTTTTCTCAGTTGCCTTTGTGGTGATGGTGGTTTTGGGGGGGGCACCTCACCTGGATTTTCCTCTACTTCTTCTGCTTCTTCTTCTTTCCATTCTAGATGCAAGGACATCTGTTTGCATTTCTGCCCCTCCACAGGGGCAACTGACATTGATACTGGTGCTTCCTGTGATCGTTCAAGTTTGACTTGGAGGTTTTCCCCTTTGTTTCGGATTTCAATTTGGAAACGCTCTCTCCCCAGAATAGTATTATATAAAGTTCAGTCAGCCAAGCCCCAGATAAGCTGTTCCTCCTCAGATCTTTCTGAGCTGCACCACTCCTTACTCAAATACTCACTTAGTTTCTCAGGATTCCACAGGTGTTCAAGAGTGAAATCCCATGATACTGGGGGTCCTGACGCTTCTAATCTCTTTCCTAAAACCATATTCCCTACCACTTAACATCCTCTGGTTTAGGGAAAAGCATCCTCCACATAATGTAAAATACTATTGCAGAGAATATATTCAGAGAGACTGATAACACAGTCCCTAAGCCAGCATCCTAAACATGCATTAGGAACTGAGAAAAGCACCTGGAAACCAGTCCAAACATCATACTGTCTGTTAAATTAGCTGGGATGTATAGGAACCAGGCAGGTATCTCCATCAGTGCCCTTAATTGGTTATACATATATGCAACTCTGACACTGAACATGATGAACTTAAAAAGAAACTAGTATGTTCCAAGGAACATAATGGTCTTTAGCCCTCTATACAATGCTCTTAAAATGAAGTAGAGTTTCATAGCTTCTGCCCGCATTCTCCACCAATAATGGTCATGGAGTTATCTCTAGATCTGAGTTTGTGACAGGGGCACAAGCACTGAAGGAGACAAAAGAGAGAGAGGGAAAATAAAATTACCCCACCTTCTGCAGCGGCAGTCAGCCCCACCCTGTGACTAATGAGGCAAGGCACTTGTGGACCATGTGCTCCAGAGAGGGGGAGAGGGGGAGAGGGGGAAGGGTAGGGAGATAGCAGATGGGTTTAAAAAAACCAGATGGCAACGATCTGAGAAGGAATGGTAATTTACTAAATCCAACAAAATCAAACAAAATGAGAGAGAAAAGAGTGTCCAAATATGAGGTCTTATGCCAGTAGACTGCAAGGGAATCACGTGCTTTTCTCTGTGGCAAACCAAGAGAGAGCAAGTCAGTGAGAGGGACAGCGGCTGGTGTCCTGCCAGAAGCTGCATCTTTCTTCCTCTGTCCGCCAAGTCCTCCAGGAATGCCACTCCTCCCCTCCCTTCTGAGAACCCAAAATGCCCAAAAAAGGCAGTCCACGGAACCAGAACATTAACTCTATAACCCCTACTGTTTTACATGATGTTCTGATGTGGAATACCGACAACAAAAATCATAAAACCACAACAAATAGTTTCACGAAAAAAAGGTCAGATGTCCCACTAGTCTTATGTTTTTGTTGCTATTTTTATGTTAAAAACGATATTTAAAACAATGCTATGTTACATTAACTATATTATGTATTTCATTTGAGGCCCAAGATAATTTCTCTTCACTCCACATAGCCAAGCAAGCCAAAAGGTTGGACGTCCATGACATAAACTAATGTGCAATACCAACTAAAGAGACATTTGTCTACTTAGTATTGAAATGTTCTCATAAGAAATTTTCTTCCAATATTTTTTGTAAGATAATAAATCATACACAAAGATTTACTTATTCTAAATCTTCAGGCGATATTAATCTGAATCTATAGTCTCTGATCTATTGTCTTCTTTCCTTTTCTCTTTTCTTTTTTTCTCTTTTCTTTTTTTCTCTTTTCTTTTTTTCTCTTTTTTTCTCTTTTTTTCTCTTCTTTTCTTTTCTTTTCTTTTCTTTTCTTTTCTTTTCTTTTCTTTTCTTTTCTTTTCTTTTCTTTTCTTTTCTTTTCTTTTCTTTTCTTTTCTTTTCTTTTCTTTTCTTTTCTCTTCTCTTCTCTTCTCTTCTCTTCTCTTCTCTTCTCTTCTCTTCTCTTCTCTTCTCTTCTCTTCTCTTCTCTTCTCTTCTCTTCTCTTCTCTTCTCTTCTCTTCTCTTCTCTTCTCTTCTCTTCTCTTCTCTTCTCTTCTCTTCTCTTCTCTTCTCTTCTCTTCTCTTTCTTTCTTTCTTTCTTTCTTTCTTTTTTTGAAGAAGCATGTCCTAGAAAGTGTCAGGCAGTAGAAGAAATCACCACTACTAACAGAAGCTTAAGGAGAATGCACATGGAGTTGTGACCAGTTGCTAGTGAACAGCAGTTCACAGAACAGAAACTTTTCATGAAGAAAACCCAATGACCTGTGAAGCCAAAACTTAGTTCTCAAAACTTCAGTTGATCCTTGAGATTCAGTCACTAATAATATATCCACCTGAGAGTCAAAGTTTCTTACACATTTTCTCACCAAAGTACAGAGAATTCTTGTGTCTCCATTTCATGTAACTCACTAGCAATGTACTTCATTCCCAAAGTGGATGTGCACAAAGATGAATGAATGAGAGGATCAGAGGATCAAAATATCATGAAGAAGTACAGGACATACAAGAATGTCTGTCTAGCTTTGATACTGGAAGAGATCTAAAATATAACCTGAAAAAACAGACATTGTTTCTAGGTACAGTAAAACAATTACACGTATGAGGTATAGGTTTCACACATTTACATTAGCAATATTCAGTATTATATGTGCTATATGCAATATATGAGGATACTAGAAGTTTTCACGGGTAAACATACACAAGCAGACACAAAAGACTTATTAAAGTTGAGATGAAGCTAGCAGGACGTAAGAGTCATTGCTGAAATCAAGCAATCAGCAAGCAAAACAAAATGGAAGATTCTAGAAATTGAAAAAGACAGATTATATCATTTATAATGTCATATCCAAAGATCATTGAACTCATCAAAGGTCAGAATCAAGAACAACGAAATCAAGAAGGAATCTTTTGTCCTAATAATATCTTTCATAAAAGTACAGACACTCTTGAAATTCTTCTACTATTAGCTAAAAGCTGAAACATATAAATATAATATAATTTCTTTGTCTCTTACCTTCCCTCCTATTAACTGAGTGTTAATTTATACAATGAAAATCAAGAGCAGTGGAAAATTTGCATAAACAGAGATTCCATAAATGACCTGACAGTATTAAGAAACTGCAGCAGGAACAAACCTAACACCACACTACCTATCCGTGTAAATAAAAGATGTGATTTTGCAGCTGAGATTAACATGGCTAAGGACTACAGGGTGACTTACAAGCTTCATGTATGCTTTTCAGAACAACTACTCTCAATGTAGTGGCAAGAAGTATAAGAGAGACCAGGAACAGTGGCAGATAAAAACTGAGTAGCACATTATTGTCTTTTCTGCATTCTCTGTGGCAGGGGCTGGGTACCTCTTCCTCTGCATAAATTGTGCAGCAGGCTTGTTCCTCAGGAAACAGAAGGATAACAAAGCCTACAGGAGCTCAGGCAGGGAGCTATCACAACTACTTTGCCTTAAGGGACAGCCTCTCAATACAGTGATAATTGTGCTATCTTTGTTTCTGATCCTCTGGAATAACACGCTTCCAGAGCTTTTTATTGTCCTGTAGCTATAGAAATCAAGCATAATAAAACCATGACGCCTCTTTATTCAGCAGTGTTGTCTCTCAAGCTGCAAGCAGATATTGTGGCAGCAGTTTGAACTACAACCTCTTATCTCTTTCTTTCACTGAGTAAATATTTCAGCAGAAAATGTGTAAAGAAAGCTCCTTAAGTGGAAATCCCATTTGAGCTATTTCAAAGGGAAGTTACTGACAGGAGCTGAGATGTTTAGGTGTAAATTACTTTCATGATCTAAGGCATATTTTTCAGCACAATGGGTTCACTGTTAGAGAAGTATTGTATCTACCTTGAGAAAAAGAGTACGGGACCGCCAGCAAGTGAGAGACCTTCAAGAAGAAAAACAGTGCTCCAAATTCCTAAACCACATGAGGACAACATCATTAATCACAATAAAAGGATATAGTATTTGACAGCACCATGAAGCTTCTATTAGCATATATTAGCTGTTATTCTCTTCAATAGGATGGAGAGAAATGGGAATTTTCAAATCTGTCATTCAGTACAACATTTATATGCTTCAACAATCATCATAACAACTGCTGACTTATGAAAATGCTGATGAAACTATCCAAGATAAGCCCATACAACACTTTTTTAGGATATTAACATATATCTACTTCTAGCTCTTCTTAAACAACTAGATTTGATGGAAGACAATGAATTTGATGGAAGACAATGATTGTGGTACTGACCTAGTTAAATGAACTCTAAATTAACAATCTAGGACAGACCCTATTGAAAGGCAGACAGCAATTTTAACAATCGCAATTTAACACAGCAGTGTTAGTTACCATATATACAAGTCCAGCAGCTTTCAGAAAAGGCACAGATTCTCTAAAGAACATACTCTAGTCACATAGTAATAATTTTATAAAAGCAACTTGTCCTGAAGAGGCAAGAAGATGCCATTTCTGTACAATCATTATTAAGACTGCGACATCAATCTTTCCAGAGTTTCACCAGCTGAGAGGTTAATGCCTAAGGTCAAAAATGGGATGTCCCCAGTAAAGAAAATGCTCACTCTTCCCAAGTCTCTTTATTTCTTGTTATTTCAAATTTCATGACATGAGCTGTCTGAACTGACTGAAATGCTTCTTACCTTCTGCTACAATTCCTCAAGATGTGTTGGTTTCTATGAACCTGTGTTCCTAGAAGCAACAAGCATTTAACAAAAGTCTTCAGTTCCCTTTGTACACATGTACCTACTCAAAGTAGATGGTGTCCTATTGTATCTTAGCACTCTGAAAGAGTTTCTGAACAAGAGCAGGTTTTTATTTGTGTTTAAGGAATGACAGGTTTTTTTTGTTTGTTTCAAGTTCTGCTTAAGGCAGAAGCAAGTCATCAAGGCAGAAGTACACCTTCAGAAAAGAAACTCAGGAGATGACATGACATTTTTTATGAAATAAAGTAGGAGAAACAGAAGTAGATAATTTAATTTCAGAAGGTAAGTCGTGTAATACGTTTGTAAGTAATATTTGTGTTTTAGTTTCAGCTGGGACAGAGTTGTTTTTCTTCAGGCTGTGTCTGATACACTTCTAAGTTTTGGTTTTAGGAGAAAAACAGTGTTGGTAACATAGTGACCTCATACTTGTTGTTAAGCAGTGCTGCAGGAGAGAAGGATGTTTTAGTTTTCTCAGCATCTCCTATTGTCCTGCCAGAAAAGTGGATGGAGGGACACAAAGAACTGATCAGAGAGGAGAGGACAGAGTCAGGGCAGCTGACCCTAACTAGCCAAAGGGATATTCCAAATCATGTGCCATTATGTGGAAGGAAAGGTAGAAAAAAGGGGGAGTTCATTGTGCAGCTTGCCATTGCTTGGGAACTGGCTGGGCATCAGTTGGTGGATGGTGAGCAATTGGTTGTGCAGTGCTCGTTATAAATACATATATATATATATATGTATTTATATAAATATTATCCTTTTTTCCTCTTCCTTTTCTCTATCTTAGTAAATAGTTTTTATTTCAACCCATGAGTTCTACTTTGTGGGGTTTTTTTGGGTGTGCAAAAGACTGTGCGGTGCAAAGCTGCCTGCAGGGTTAAACCACAGCAGTGAGGAACTTTCACAAATTACCAATGCTTTAAGATGTCATTTAGAAAAAAACAAACTAGCAAATGTGATTCATTTTTGCAACATGTCTGGTAAATGAAAGGCCCATATGGATAATCATACTTAAATAGTAATAGACATACTAATTACATGGTCCAGAGCTGAGAAGCTATCTTCCCATGTTGTTCCAAATATTGTTGCATTCAAAATAGCAGAGACAAGAATAATAGAAAAAATAATTTTACAACTGTATATCGCTATCACTAGTCTCTGTTATGAGGAATAACTGCCACACGGAAGTAGATTTTCAGGGACTTTACCTTATTCTCATTTGCCTTTGTCCCAGAGTGTGAACTTCTACACCTGTGGCTGTGCCTTTACTTTGCAGCTGCTCTTGAATACACCAAAAATTAATTCTAGTCCTTTTCTCTAAGAGTCTCTAAAATGCATACATACATCAAATCTGCATCTGTGATATGTTTGTAATATATGTATATGTTTGTATGCTATAGGAATGTTAATGCATCTGAAAGTTTGAAATTCTGTCCTTAATGGGCTAAAATATAATATACTATAAATTTGGTGCACCGTGAAATCAAACACGCAATTTTGATTATCTTTCCTGAGCAACAAGGAACTCATAAAAGATACTAATATCATTGTGTGTTTGACAGTATCTATTAGCTCAAATTATTTCCGACCAGAATGTGCTGCCATTTACTTTAGTTCTGTCAATTAAAAAGTCAGTTAAAAAAGTTCCCTCTGGAAATCAGAGTTGTGTTAATGAAAGTATGTCATTATTTACTAACCTGTGATGGCATAAGTCTGAAAGAAACCTCATAAAATTATGTTTTATCCCATATTTGTAAGAAGTAATTACAAGAAGATGTAGTAATGACAAGAGGAAAAAAAACATATTTAGGTAGTTATAAAAGTAGGAGTGCTTTTTTAAATTGATAGTAAAGTTATAATTTTTACAAGAATTTTAATGTATTTCCTTCTAGACTTCACATTGAGTGCCTAAGATTTGGTACCTGTTTATGCACCTTATAATGCATTCTGCATATATTAGATAGGAAAAAAAAACATTTTTTAATATACATATACATTTTAAGCTGGAGGACTCTGTGGAAAAACACAAGGGAACTGCAGAATCTGACACTATAAACTAGATTGCAGTCATGCATATTTCTGCACTACAACCTCACAGTATGTCATGATATTTCTGAGTTATATGACAATAAATAAGAATGGGTTATATAAATTTTGATAGTAAATCCGATGTTGAGTGACTTCTGATTAACTTCAGTATTATGTACTTTTCTCCTGTTTTAGATACAAGAGTCTCACTCTCACAAACCAACCAAATGTTCCTTGATCAAACACTGCTATTCTTTCTGTGTAAAGGCATGAAGGGGAGCTATGAATGGCTAATTTGTTCACTGCATATGCATAAATGAGTTTGGAGAATTATATCTAACAATAATCTTTCTATTATCCTTTTTTGTTCTATTGTTCTATTACTATTTTTCACTTCAATCTTTAAGCATTTTGCACTAAAGTATTAAGACAATCTCTGACAGAAGAGCAACAGTCCAAACAAAATGTATGATTCAGTGGGAAGGAGCAAGAGAGACACACAGGTGAGAGCAAAGCCCATGAATCCATGAGAGTGCATATTGAAAAAAATTGCTCAATATTCTTAATTAGAAGGGTTTCCTCCACAATTTCATGTCTTTTCTGACTTGGCAGTTATGTAAGAGAAGCATGCAGTCATTATCTTTATATGTTTAGACACAACACAAGTTGTTTAATGCATACTCCAAGCAGCTCTGCTTTGCCACTGAAAATGTAAGGAAGGCAAACAGACTTGCCTGGCTTTGAATGACAAGCACTAGCAATAAAATATCCTCAGATGGGACTTTTGTGTGTTCAAAAAGTCAACAGACAATACAGTATTGGAAAAAGAGCCTTGGACAGAATATTTGCAGTCTAATATTCAAGCATATGAGGTCAGCGAAGATTATGGCACACAAAACAAAGTAGCTTTACACAACAGTAGTCAGGGTGCAAGTTAATTTTCAGTAAACAAAGGATCAACAGACTCAGATTAATTCTTATGGCTGCTCAGCATGCTTATGCTTTAACCTTTCATTGTGCACAATGACATGCTTTGTAGTAATAGTCAAAACTTGGTATAGTAACTGAATTTATCCCAAAAGAATGGAGGATGTGATTAGAAAAAGTACCTAAAGAAGTGATGGATTTCAGTTAAAAGTTAATAGCAGTTTGAAGTAAATGGATACTTTATTGAATGTCCTCCTTTCAGTAAAATAATCTAAATGAAGTTTTCAGAACATACAAGAATGACGAATTGTCTTCCTATTGATAGCTATTTCAAATAGCAAGTTTAAATCAGAAGTTTGGAAGCACTGAAGAGTTCTACAAGAGCTGGAAAGGCAACATGTTGTACTGCATTGTTTGATTTTACTAAGTCTTTGAACTCTGGAGATGTTCCAGAAGATTGAAGGAAAACCAGAACTGTGTCAATATTTTGAAAGAGTGAGCAGTATTGCCCTAAAAATTCCATCTTCTTGCCAAGTTTTATCTGGTGTAAAACAACTGATGCAAGATTTAAACTAATGGTTAATTAATTCATTCAATAGTAACATATCAATTGTGAATGACAAAGGCTGCTGGAAAAAAAAGCTTGCCCTATTGCTGCACTTATTTTGCTCTGGTCAGCACATCAGTTGAAGGTAGAATAGTCAGGATTCTGCAAGGCATATAATATGAGACTACATATTAAAACAATTCTGAAAATGATTTAAATTTAAGAGATGATACAATACATAGATATAAGACAAAATAATTACTAGGCCTCCAAAAATATATTCTAAGTTGTTTCTTATCTGGCCTGCTAAGATTTGGTTCTTCTGCTTATAATGACATAAAGCTTGGTGAGAACACCAACATCATCTGACGGATGCTGCATCTATACAGACATCAGAGAAAGTGATGATGAGGAGTAGTCTGAAATGAGTCTAAACTAGTACCACCAATGTCAAATAGTGTAAGAAAGAGGCCATAACTGCCCTCTCACCTGTGCCCTTTGCAGCAACTCTGAAAAAGAGAGGCAGCAGCTCTGAAAGTGACTTAGGTATCACACAGTGATGGACATGCAATGTTAACAATGAGGCTTATAGGTCCCAGTGAGACTTAGTGTATAAGTACAATGGAACTGAGGTGGCAATCACAGATGCACATTTCCAAGTGCATCTGTGCATCTAGCAAAGGCAGGGGAATGTCCAGAGGAGGTCTGGAATAGTCCTGCTGTAGAAATTAGTTGTCTGGTCTGGGTACAGGGGCAAAAGCCTGATTGAGCCATCCAGTAGCTGGTTCTCTCCAAAGTTTTCAGTTTCTCTGAGGATAGCTGGCATAGAATCACAGAATCATAGAATGATTTGGGCAGGGAGGGATTTTTAAGGTCATGTAGTTCCAACTCCCAGCTATAGGCAAGGACACCTCCCACTAGACCAGGTTGCTCAAAGCCCCATCCAGCCTGGCCTTGAATGCCACCAGGGAGGGGGCATCCACAACCTCACTGGGCTACATGTTCCACTGTCTCATTACCCTCACAGTAAATAATTTCTTCCTAATATCTAAATCTACCCTTTTCCAGTTTAAAGCCATTTCCCCACATCTTGTCATTACATGCCCTTATAAACAGCCCCTCCCCAGCTTTCCTGTAGGCCCCCTACAGATCTAGGTGGTGCTAGAAGGCCACCTCAAGGTCCCCCCAGAGCCTTTTCTTCTCCAGGATGAAGAGGTGCAGCTCTCTCAGCTTGTCTTCGCAGGACAAGCTTCCTGCTTCAGCGCTCTGATCATGTTCGTAGCCCTCCTGTGGACCTGTTCCAACAACTCCATATCCTCGTGTTGAGGCTCCCAGAACTGGACACAGTTCTTCACGTGGAGTCTCATGAGAGCAGAATAGTGGAACAGAATCACCTTCCTAGACCTGCTGGTCACACTTCTTTTGATGCAACCCAGGATATGATTGGCCTTCTGGGCTGCAATTGCATATTGCCAGCTCATTCTGAATCTCTCATCAATCAGCACTCCCAAATCCTTCTCTCAGGGTTGCTCTCAAGCCATTCTTTGCCCAATGGCAGTTTTATCCAGTAAAGTGAATGACCAGAGGTCTTGAACCTATTCTCAGGCTTTCAGTGGATAAGACACTCAGCTCACTGTGTGGAGCTGGGCCATGGAATGCGAGTGCTCAGTGGGCCACTTTTGGTAAGCAGGACTAATGCTATGGAACGAACCAAATGCCAGTTTAAGGTACTCCATGCTAATGCTCATCAGAGCCCAGAAAAGGTGTTGGTTCATCTAGACAGTCACAGGACAATGACCACAGAAGTCATAACCTGCTATGGAGTGTATATCAACTCACCTGTCCAGTCAAATAGCCCTGAAAATGGTTGGTGCCACTGCTGGTGTGGAGCCATGAAGGCTACACTGTGACTGGTAGGATTGTTTGATTGATGCCTGGGGCATCAGCCCTGGTGAAACTACCACTGGTGCACATCTTCGTG
Source organism: Phasianus colchicus (assembly GCF_987193195.1). Lineage (NCBI taxonomy): Eukaryota > Metazoa > Chordata > Aves > Galliformes > Phasianidae > Phasianus > Phasianus colchicus. The sequence goes on from NC_143476.1 coordinate 54,746,086, forward strand.
TTAGTAGCAACTATTCAAACAAACTATTAAAGGCCAAAGGGGAGGGCAGCTCCATATGAACAGCAGTAGAAGTGGGTCCTATGCAAAGGGCAGATGCTGGTCCAAAGGTTATGGCTTCTGTTTCCCTCAGCCAACCAAAAGGGAATTGGATTCAGATCTCCCAGACTGGAGTAGGAGAGATAGGTGGCCAGAGTTGCCCAGTGCATTAAAACAAGCTATCCTGGAGATGCTACTGATAGCCATAGAAAGAGCTCTCTTTTTTTTTTTTCTTTCTTTTTTTTTTTTTTTGCAACGGGCTGGACATCCTGGAATATGTTTATCACAGTGAGGGGTCCACACCTTGGACAGCATTGTAGTAGTAAAAAAAAAAACAACAAAATATTACTTTGGATGATGATGCAAAGCTGGAAGGAGCAGCTAACACATCTGAATGCTGTGCTGCCATTCAGCAAGACAGGACTGTCTGAAAAGCTGAGCAGAGAGAAACTTTATGAGATTCATCAAGGGCATACAGTCCTATACCTGGGCAGTAATAACCACATAAATATGTAAAGACAGGGGCTGACTTGCCAGAAAGGAGGTCTGTGGACAAGAGTGTCCTGGTGGACATCAGGCTGACCAAGAGCCAGCAGTGGGCCTATATGGCCAAGAAGGCCAGTGGTATCCAGGGGTGCATTAACAAGAGTATAAACAGCGTGTTGAGGGAAGTTATCCTCCCCCACTACTTTGCCCTGGGGGGGCTATATCTGAAGTACTATGTCTAGTTCAGGGATCTTCAGTCCAAGATAGACAGGGAACTACTGGGGAGATTCTGGTCAAGGCCTACAGGGATGATTAGGGGCCTGGAAAAGTGTCTCTTATATGAATAAAGGCTGAGAGATCTGGGACAGTTCATCCTGGAGAAGAGAAAACTGAGAGGGGATTTGGCAATGCTTACAGGTAACTTAAGGGCAGGTGTCAGATGGATGGGGTCAGGCTCTTCAGTGGAGCCCAATGACAGGAGAAGGGACAACAGGCACAAACTGAAACACAGGAAGTTTTGACTAACATGAAGAAAAACTTCTTTACTGTAAAGTTGACAGAGCACTGGAATGAACTGCCCAGAGAGGTTATGGAATCTCCTTTTTTGGGGAGAAAACCTGCTGGTGCTTTCCTGTGCAACCAACTGTAGGAACATACTTTAACAGAGGCATTGAACTAGACGATCTCCACAGGTCCCTTCCAAGACCTACAATTCTTTGATTCTGTGATTCTGTTCCTAAGAAAACATTCTTTGCACAGAATGATGCAAGAAGCTTAACTTCATTTATAAAAACAGAATTAATTGTGCCATTCAGTCTAAAAGAAAGATGTCAAATGCCTGGAAATTGAAGCTAGCTAGAGATCAGACAGCGAAGTTTTTAAGCGATTATGCATGATTAGGACTACCTACTCTAGACCTGAGTGGATATTTTGTACTTTGAAGGAAAGATTAGGCATATTTGTAAAAATTTACTGATCAACTGACCACAACTATTGCATTTGAAGGAATCAGGGAAGTTCTACAGACTTGGCTATGAAAGAAGTCAGACTTGGAGAGTCACAATGGCCTCTGTTGACTTTACATAATATTAGTTTCACTTACAAGTACATACGTTGGTGAAGGTCCTTTAAGGGACAGTATAAGGAATTTAGTCACAGAAGTGAGAACTCCTAGGAAACTGAATAATTCCTTTATTATTATTATTTATCAAGGAGAACAAAAAACATGCCAGGAACAGAAGATAAGGTTTCTGTGGAGAGAAGTGAGTAAAGAACAGAAAAATTACTGGAACGAAGAGGTACCTCAGAATAAGTTTAAGACAAAAATTAGATCATCTGAAAATAAGGAAGAATCCAAGAAGGCATGGCCAGCATCCCAGAATCCTAAAAGACAAAGCAGACACTAATAAAAAAATAGCTGCAAGAATTTTAACTCTTCACTGACACCAAGAAAGGTATTTGCAAACAACCAAAAGAAGGTAATGTTAGACCAACACTTCAGACAATATCTGAGAGGAAAAACAAAAAACAACGACAAAAAAAATCCACCTCAGTTTATAGGTATAAAGAAATGAAAATGGATACTATTCACTGGAATTAATAAGCTAGGAGGAAGCCAGTACCAAAAAACTTAGTCAGTAGTTACACAAGGGTAAATGGATAAGGATACTGAAAACGCTGAATTTGAAAAAGCAGGTAATATTAACAAACCTGTTTAATAGTAATAAAAGGGCTTAAAAGGCTGAAAGGAGCAGTATGTTGATCACTGAAAAGTATATCTAATGCATTCAATATTTAAAATGCAAATTTACCATACTGTACAAATTCTAATTTTATATCGATAGTATATCAAACAAAATTTAAACAACTTCTGAGTTTCCATCCAAGACAAGAACATAAATGAAAATAGATGCACAGCCTGTTCAGGAATGGGGTGACAAGCAGCGCAGGAAAGAAGAGCACCAAGTTTAATCTTGTTTACAATATACCAGCTACTAGGAATAGATAGCAATTTAAACAACCTATGTGCAGTTGTGCAGTTTTTGTAGAATAATAAGAAGCACGTAGAGCTATTAGGGAGCAACCAAAGGAGGTTTATAAAGATGGTGAAGGGCCAAGATGACAAGATGTACAAGGAGAGGCTCAAGTTCTAGGTCTGTTCAACCCAGAGCAGGGCAGGCTGAGGGGAGGCCTGATGGCGGCTGCAGCTCCTCACAGGGAGCGGAGGGGCAGCGCTGAGCTCTGCTCTGTGTGACAGCGACAGGGCCCAAGGGAATAGCATGGAGCTGTGTCAGGGGAGGGCAGCTGGGAGTTAGGGATGGGTTCTGCACCACAGGGTGGCCAAACATTGGTACAGGCTTCCGAAGGCTGTGGTCATGGCACCAAGCTGCAGGAGTTCACAAAGTTCTTAGATAATGCTCTCATAAATATGGTTTGATTTTGGATGCTCCTTCTGGAGACAGGATCTGGAGTTGATGTTTGTGGATCCCTTAAAACTCAGGTCATTCTACAACTCTGCGATTCTGTGCTTCTAAAAATTGAGCATCAATGAACGTAAAAGAGGAATGATGCTGTATCCAAAGAAATCCGAGAAAACAGACAGGCAGTTAAGAATACTTACAAATAATATGTATGTTATACGTATGTATGTAGCACCGACATGAGGTTTAATACTGATGATAACTATATTAAAAAAAAAAAGAAAGGAGGATGTGTTCTCAGGCCTGTTAGACTTCTGGATATTGGTAATGGAACAAATTGTTTTGGTGGCAATGGCAATAGGATTCTTGAAAGCACCACTGAGAGCTGGCAGCAAATAACTGAGTGGAAAAGTCTATTATGAACCAGATATACCTGCACTGCTTCAGGCTGCAACTTACTGCTTGCTTTCAAACAACCAAATTTGGAACTGAAAATATGGTGACAGCCACCACCTAAAGCACTGAAGTCAAATTTTTCACATCTATTTTTTTCCTAAAGCAATCTATTTAGTATAAATCAGCTACCTCTCTTTCCCTTCCTACAAAGTCTCCATGCAACATATAGATCAGTATGCAACAAAACAAAAATAAAAAACATACTATTTTCCTGTCGTAGGATTCTCCACTGCTGTATGTTGTAGCTAGTGTGGAGGCACATTCTTCCAGGTACCATGGTTTCTTCCCACTTTCAGCTGTGCTGCTTATGGAGATAGTGTAGATGCTATTGGTGTAGCCATCACAGGAGCAGTGGTCTCGACTCCTTCCACCATTTCCAGATGCCCAAACGAAAACTGACCCTAAGCCTCTTCGTCCCTGTTTGGAAAGAACACAAAAGATTTGAATAATAATTCTTCCCTGTCTCGTTTTTAATAAGCAAGCATTTGTCCACAAAATGTATCTGATATGAGAAAGACAATTAAAAAAGCTTTCTCACTGAGAAGAACCTGAAATAAAAACAGGATTTAGCAGAGTTTGGAATTAGACATAAATATAATTCAGAAAATGAGTAGGATGAATACAGCTTTAGAAACAACTTTTCTACAGTGCCTATTTGTTGCTCAACATGTATGTTGTCCTGCCTTACTAAGAAAGATATGCTGAAAACTCAGAGAAGACATTAAAACATACTGAGTTGAAACAGGAAAAGAAATAGCATACTTGTAACTAAAATTCTTCGTAATGCATGCTACTTTTGGTATATTAAATCTCTTACCTTTTTCTGTCTTTCTGGATTGCTCAGTGGCATTAAATACTATTTGTGTAGCATTCGATATTGGCAAACCACAATGTCATGGTTTCATAGACATTCTAAATCACAGAATCACAGAACATATGAAGTGGGAAAGGACCTCAGGTCAGCTTGTCCAATTAATCTAGTCCATTGTAAATACTAAGTGCAAGACACAATATTTGAACAAAAACTGACAAGAAGAAAATTCATACAAATCAATTGTACAAATTAAGCACTAATGCACTAGCTCAGTGAGTTATTTTATGCATATGAAGAGTTAAACAAATTACTTGGGAATATTTGTAATTTGAAATGAGGACTTAATGTAAGTAACCTCGTATTGACATTTTCTTAATATGGCAAATTTATGTAGTGTCCAAATGAATCAAAACATATTTTCAGTGATGCTGGTAATCATAAATAGGCATTGATGTTAAAAGTGAAAATAGTTAGTAATCTACATTGCAGATACATGCCAGCTGAAAATTCCCATGACTGACACAGTCATGTAAATTGAAATTTTCCTGGTTTATATTTGTACGTTTCATGCTGGTGAATTAAATTCAGATTCATGCAACTTTATGATCTCCTTTAGTTATCAGCAGCCACTGCCTCAAAGCACAGAATTCAGATAGAAATGCTCAACAAAGTTTTAACTTGTCTTTGATTAGGCTACATACTGCCACCTTCTTTCATAGGACATTCTCTCAAACAAAGGAATATCCTTCTAAGTAATAATTAAAGTAACAATTTCATTTATACTTCATTTCTCTGTAACATATCACGTAATATCTACCTGGGTTCAGTAAGAGGTAGGCCCAACTCTGTGCATGATATTTATGGCATAAAACATCACTTCCTGTGCATGAATTAATCACTTGGTCATGTAAGGAGCATTTATTTGTTCTTCTAGACAGAGTGCAATTGTGTACCACAAATAACATGAAGACAGGTGTTGGACATCTACTAGCTCAACCTTAAACAATTAACAATTCAGAGATTCATTTAATCCAGCTTCACAGAGGGGTTTCATTATGGCATTTTGTGTTGAGAGCCTATATCAGTGTAAGACAAAACCCCCTCACAGTTCACAATTCAAGCTTGAGTTCTCAACTATTGATGAATTCCATTTTGTGAGTTTAATAAAAGTAAAATACCTGGAAAGACTCTTCTCTCCAGCAAAATATGTTAAATATCAAATTCTCCTGGCTAGTGTTTACATAAGGTTATGTCTCTAAAATGCAACTTCTCATTAAAAAAACATTTCAAGCGGAGAAAAAAATTCCAGGGTGCCAAGTTAAATGTATTATGAAATCCACATTCTCTAGACAATATCAGCCTGACTAGCTGAGAAGTGTAACTATTTCAACTTCTTTCTTTTCCTTTTGTTAATCTTAGTTACTACACAGATAAAATGATGCAAAATATCACCATTTTTATTGTTTTAACAAGAAGTTTCCTGAAGTGTTCAATTCCTACAGTTCCCTTTTCCCACATTATGAACTCTTGACAAATCAAAACCCATTTTGGTTTGGGGTTCTTGTTCTGCCTCCACTTTTTAGTCGGAAGATTTTGATTCAAAACTATCCAAAGTCAGTGGTATCCGCTTTGCAACTTCACAGGGCAGGTACCAGTTTACACACCACTTCTCTTTCATTCAACTATCTAGTCATCTTCCTTTTTATATCTTTACTTCATTTAATCTGACAAAACTGAATATGACCAGGAAGTGTTTATGAAGCAAAGACATCAGAGAATTCCTCCCCAGTGTGGAAAAAATTGCACCCATTGACATTCACTGCCATTTGGTGAATGTTTCTGGAAACTAAACAGTGGATGTGAGCATGATAAGGTGGTGGGTGGTGCATTTCAGCAGTAGTGACAGTGCCCCACTTCTACTTGTGCAGGTCTTTGCAAGTACAGAAAGTAGGTTCCTGTTCATCGCTGTTAAGAATGCATGGCTAATGGTGGTGACTATGTTGAAAACTAGTGTTTTGTAGCTGCAGATTTGCTGTATCAAACACTACTATTGTGCTCTTTGTATTTGTTGCAGTTTCCATGGAAATAAATAGGAGGCAGTACTTCTGGGGCAACCTACGTGTTATCCCAGTAGGTCAGGGAGACAGAAATTAGGGCCCTCTGCCTATCTGTGGAGAATGGAAAGGATGGTTTTACTAAAAATATGCTGCTATTTCTCTACACTTTTATCTGTTCCTTCTTGATTTTTATTGATTTTGCTTCAGATTGCTCCCATCATCTCTTGCAATTAGCAAACACTTTCCAGCAGTATTTTATTATTTGTTTTCATCTTGTCACTTCAACAGTATTTCTGGCTTATCTGTCAATTGTGACATCCATTCTGGGGGTCATGTAAAGATTCTTGTCTTGACCTACACTGCTCTTAAAAAACAACTTCTGTCTTGTACATACACACAAACCAATGATGTAATACATGGAAAAGCAGGCAGAGTAGATACTGCAAAGCATATTACACAGACACACAGGACTAGTCAAAACCATTCATCAAAATGTTTTGGTGAATTTTTTTTGTCTCCTGAAGAATTTTAGATGTGTCTCTTTCTTATGCTTTTCCTTTTAACACAATATTATGTAGCTATGTTTGGCCTACTTGGTACCCCACTGGAAACACACAGTAAATCACCAGCAGTATGACCACTGAAGAAACGAGAGCTGGAATCTATTTTATTATTTTCTCTGAAAGTCTATCTCACATATTTTGCAAAAAATAATATAAAATACAAAAATGAATAAATTTATGCAGAGAAGGAGAAGACCTTCTAGTCCACCTTTTTTTTTTTTTTTTTTTTTTTTTTTAAATTTCTTTCCCCCATCAACGTCATCTGTTTTGGCTGATAGGTCTGTAGATAAAATATAACATGACTTGTCCCACTCATGCAAAGAAAACCATTTCACAGCAGGGTAGGACTGCAGTTTGTGTGAATTTTGCAGAAACTGAATTATTAGCTTCTCCGAACAGAGAATGTGTCTATACTTCTTTAGATACATATTTCTGCTGCTGTACTAATCATGAAAAATGAGCTGCGGAAAATGATACGCAAATACATTTTGGGGAACAAAATATAGCCTCATTACAAATATACCCATGGATGTTACAAATTCTGCAATGCAGTATTTAAAATAATATACACCAGTTTAAATTTTAATAGTAATGACTGTTTTAAAAATAACAGCCATTTACACCTAGATTTGCCTTCAAATACTTGTTTTTTTAAGCAACTGATAACATGTATTTCTTACAAACTAATGTCTCCTGTAAACATATTAAGTATCAACATCTCTGTCATTGCAATAAAAAGTAAGTACCAGGTTAACTGACTAATGGAAAAGAGTATTTACTAATACACAGAAAGAAAGAATTGCCATTTCCTAGCACACTGCAATACTGAAATCTTTTCAGAGAAAATAGCATTACCTACAATGTAGAAAACATGCAAAATATCTTGCTCCTAAAAGGCATTTGGCAAAGCAAGTGGCAACCTCCTCAAAACTAAATTTGACCTGACCAAAATAATATATCAAGAAAATAAGTTCTGGTTTACATTTACTGTCTATTGTTAAGCTGCAATTGGTTTCCTCCTTCTCCATGTTTCCAAACACCCCACTTTAATTCAATAGACCCAGTCATGCTCAGGAAATTATAAACTTGCTAGTAACTATACCAAACAAGTAATTAGAGCAACAACATCAGCTGTCCTACTGTATGTGAATGCATTTCCCAATTGGTCTCCTTTCAATACATGAAGTTAAATAACATTTGGACTGTGTTACAAAGTTAAGATAAACATACATGCAAGGCACTCTGCAGCTTTTACTGTTTGTCTAAATCTATCATCTGTCATCTGCCAGATGCCCAAGGGTGTCAAGATGAAAAGTCAAGCCTTAAGCTGCCAAAGAAGCCATGTGTCATTTATTACTGAAAAGCAAAGGTGCATTTACAGACCATATGGGTACAACTTGGATGAAACTAATACAGTTAGAGAGTTACAGCAGAGGTATGGACGAGGGTGGAAAGGGTGCAGAGCAAAATATGCTGAATGCTTCTCCCATGTTGTTAAAAACCACCTCTCCCCTTAAGCCGTGTTGTGTCTGCTCTATAATTTGCAGTGGTAGCTACCAACTCCCTCCTACAGACTCCGCAAGGTCTGTAACTGCACTTTTGCATTTCAGTGAACCAGACCATTATGAAATGGTCTCCTTTTGTTTTGTCTGCTCTCTTACATTGCTTAAAATGCCAGATGACTAAAAAAAAAAAAAAAATCACATGCTCCATTTTGAAATGAAGTGTTTCACTGACATCTAAGACTTGCTACTGACCTACTGACTCAGTCCAATTTTCTAGCACATTTCTTGGGCAATGTTAGTGTTCTCCACACGCAGCTGACTGTAAATGAAATGGACTCAAGTCATTGATAAAAAGAGCCCAAGGCAAAGACTGCACCTGTAAAAGCACAGCACAAGAACCGTGGGGCGTTCCCATTTTTTTTTCTGGTAGTACCTCCCTTTCCTTGGTCAGCAAGTTGCAAGGGGGTAAAGTGATACAAAAGCTTTTTTTTTTTTTTTTTTTTTTCTTTTTCTTTCTTTTTTCTTTTTTTCCAATTCAACAGCACGGAAGGGTTAGTCTGCCAAGAACCAGAGCCAGTATGAACATTTTTGTAATGACATCTGCAGAATTTCCTAACACTATTAAAAGAACATCCACTGCTCCAAGTGCATGTGTTAGTATATGTATGTGTGTATACCTATAAAACACATCTCTCTGACTGAATGCCTTACTGGTACTGGCATGTACCACTGCAAGATAGAGGCCTTCACACTTCAGTCTAAGGACAACCAGCAGGCCACATATTTGCAAGTTGCTTCCAGCATGCTTCCATCTAATAAAAACAGTTTCCATCTACAAGCTGCAGTTTCAGCCAGTAGAGCAAGATTTATTCACACTGTTTTACAGAGTTTAGACTGGCCATTCATTCACTGCTTTACAAGTCAAGCTGCCTTAATCCAGCTTTCAGAATATGATGTTTTCCTGCCCACGATGTAGGACAGGAACCCCATCAGCCCTCCTTGTTATATGATAAGTTTTGCAGTCTTTGTGGAAGTAATCTAATTTACCAGTGCAGAGGAAGGTAAGTTAGAAGGAGCGAGAAATGCAGAGGACAGAACTGCTGAACTCAGAGTAATCAGAGGCACAGGGGCTGCAGCCAGTGAGAGGTAAATTGGCAGCAGTATGCTAGAAATCCCACATTCACAAGCACTAAACACATCATGGAAATAAAAAATGAAGAGAACCTTATCCATGGCTAGCGTCTAAACATTTAATTTCCTCTGTCCTCAGTAATATTGTTCTACAATTACTTAATGCTTCCAATAACAAAAAACTACTGCTGGGAAGTGAGATTGATCTTGATGTGGGAGCACAAAGAAGTAAGCCCACAGTAAGAACTCTTCCATAAAAATGAATTCCTTAAGTGGAAATGCTTGTAGCTGAAGTTCTAGAACACAGGTCAGTTCTCTGAGGACCTAAAAAATCCAAGTATGCATGCATGGTTTTGAGTGCAGTCACCATAGGGATAGGCATCACAGAACACAGCATCCTGAGAAATGCACTTGTAAGAGACAGTATCTCTTTGCTGCCAGCTTCCACGGATTTCTGCACAGTCTGGGAGCTGGATGCCACTGCCCTGTGTAGAGTCAAAGTACTGCCAATCTGCTGAGTGGCAACATTTTTCTGTTGAGAAGCAGCATCTCCCAGCTCCCGCTGAGTTTCTACCAGCACACTTAACCTCTAATTTGGAAATGAAAAATACAGTCTGGCACACCACACTTAAAAACTATCTGGCTCTTCTGTAGTCTGCAAAGCACTCTCACTCTGAAGCAGGCATCTCTCCAATAGAGATAACAGCAAGCTGAGAGCCCTAAGCAAAAACGTTGAAGTCCTATCAAAAGACAGTCAAACAGATTATTTCTTATTCCATTCTATTTGATAGCCTCTCTGGCTATCAAGAAGAAAAACAAACAAACAAACAAAAAAACCCACCATAAACAAAAGGAGCAAAATTGGAGAAAAATCGGAGGCTGTGAATTCTGCTAAGGTATGCATACTTTCAGGAAAATTCACATTTGGATATTAGTTCATTAAAAATGTATTCCTATAATCTCTATGACAATATGAGTAGGAAACCTAATAGGTATACATAAATAAAAATGCACATTTGAGGAAATGCTTAAAAGTTAAGTCCCATGTTTGTGTATTAGCATTCCTGTTTTTATTGTTCGAGAAACTAGAAAGTTGAGGAAGAATTTCCTAGTGCTGGAACAAGCACTACATATACCATGCAAAAGTCTATCACTTAAAACAAGAAGCAATTAACTCAACTTGTTGAAAAGGTAAGTTGTTGCTAGTGCAACTAAATCTCTTGAATAGTTCTAAACCGACTTTTTTATATAGAAAAAGAAAAGAAAAAAAATAGTCACAACAAAATGTATTTTATTAGCTAACATAATTTGACACTTTTACGATGCTGAAGCACAAAAATACTTCAATGTGTGCACTGAGGAGAATGTACTGAATAACCCTAAGCATCTATGCAATAACACAGTAATTATTGGGATATATCAGTGGTACATTGCAACATGTATCCTTGCATGTCATGGATTTTTTATTTTACTCTTCACTAGAACAACAGCTTAAACAGCTCCAAGTTATTCCCCACAGAGCTATAATTAGTGCTTAAAGTGCAACCAAAAGAAGTGTTGGCTGAAACCTGAAATCTGAACCTGTGGAATGTTGGAATGAATTTCCCATTTTCCTAAACAAAATAGAGCCAGCTACAAGGCTGCATGAATCACAGTTCTGGTTTAAGCTATCTCTCCTTATCATTATTACTATTATTGTTGCTGATACTGTTACTGGAGTAAAACAAGTTGCATATTGTAAACACCTGTGATCAAACTAGAGCTAGGTTCTCCAGAATTACTGTTACATGAGGAGTCTTTAATTAATGACACGGAAAATTGTTTCTACGTGTAAAGCCAAAGAACAGACACCATGTAAAAAAGGTACCTGTGTTAGGACTGGATAAGGGATAAATCTCACAGGCTAACAGTCCATCACGGAGACAGCTCAGGCAGTTCTTGCTACCTTTACACTGCCATTTGATTAAACTCTCTAGAGAAGAGGCTATGCTGATCAGATCCACATAACTGTTGTTTCAATTATTACTTAGCTTTCCCTTATAGCAGATTTCAGGCTATCAATACGTCTACTGAACTTTCAAGGTATTTTCTGGAAATACAGTTCTTTTAAATAGGTGAACAGACAATAAAGCTGTCATGCCTACCTCTGCAGGCTGAGGACTGTAGTAATGGCTTTGGGCAGTTGCCTTCCTAGTAGCATTTGTTTAGAAAGAAGAAAGAAACTCAGTGCATAGTTACTGCCCCTATGGTTTTGTGCCTTAAACTTATGTCAAATTCTACACACACACACACACACACACACAAACACAAACACACACACAAAATATGTATGTTTTCCCACATGACACACAGAATTGTCACAGATTTTGCTGTTGTTCAAGTCCTTAGAAGTAAGTGAGGGAAGGGAATAAGCCATATGCTCACATAAGATAACTAGTTTAACATTTCATAATGCATGAAATTTCATGTGCACTCTGAAATGCACATACTTCAAGTATATGGAAAGAGATTCATTTTGCCAAAGCTGCTTTTGAGTACTGGCATTCAAACTATGATTTATCTCACACTGTGAACGCTATGGTTTTTCATGTTCAGCTGCATCACCTGTTTCAGGTAGAGCATGCAAAACCAGAGGCTGCTTTGCACAACTCGTCCAAAAGCAGTAATGCTGTTCTGGCTTGCTACAACAGTTTCCATACATGTGTGAGAATGGATGAGGTAACTAAACAGTTTTGGTTTCCAGTACACTTTGTGACATTGTAGGAAACTGGACATTTTGAGGTATATTTTCCTGTAACTTTCATTCCAAATTTTCCTGCCCTTTAGGACATGCATATTCCAGTGAATGTAATGTAAGAACATTTCTGGTACGTTATTTCTTTTTTTGCATTTTTTTTTTTTCATCCTACACACGTTGACTATCTGTAAAAAACCTACTTCCTACGCAAAGCAAAGGAGAGGAATTTTAAGATTAGTTTTGTTTATATACTTCTAAATGAAAATAAAATGCATAATCTCATAATTCACTCAGGTATTACTGAGCCCAAACTCTGTTTAATTTACTGGAAAGCAGTATCCCTAACTCCGTGTTGACTGAATGCTGGAAGTTGCCAACTAGGTGCAAAGTAGCTAGATCAAAGTATTATAATTGGCTTAATGATGTGCTGAGCTTGTCACTTAACCTGACTTTGCTGGGCAATCTTAGTTTGGAGAAAACTAAATCACATCAAGTATAAACACTCCTTGCAAAAGCACTGAAGTATACTAACATGTACATATGAGCCACATGCAATGAAATGAAGTATGTAGGTAACGCATACACAATGAACAAATTCTTGGAAAGCAGTGACTCTGAAAGGGAGCTTAGGGTCATGGCAGATAACCAACTGGCTACGAGCTTCCCTAAAACTTAGTCTGATTGTTGGATCTCTAAGCAGAATGAGTATGAATATGTGAAGGAAATAGGGAAGCCATACCATCCCTGTGCAGAGAGAGCAACAACTTCTGTTCCTCTTTTCTGGTAATCCACACTTTAAAATGTTATGCTGGGAAGTAGGAAGAGTTTCAGAAATGAACTATAGGGATGAACTGTGGTTTAGAAATCCTGAATAAAAGGATATTATTGGTCAAAGAGTTAGAAAAGATTTTGAAGAACAAAGACGATGGAAGTGAATTAAAATGCAATGTTCTCTTAGTTTAGGAATCCAGATGTTAACTTGCTTTATGCAGATAAACAAATTAGAACCAGTCTATCCAGTTTCTACAAAACATGTCAATAATGAAATAAAAGAAAATGAAGGTTAATGTAACAGCAAGGTGGAGCTGGAAATGGCTGCATTGAATGGGCTGTGCTGCAGAGCTCATGAGGGTTGAGGAAGTTATGTGAGTAGAATATTCTAATGCTGTAACAAAGATATTAGGTAATTTGGAGATTAATAAAAGTGCTAATGAATCTACTAATTACTGTTGTCTGCATTCAAGAAAAGAATTCAAGTGGAAGTATGTGGAGAGAAGCATCACTATGATAATCAGGGAGATGGACATTTTAGATTTTCAAAGTGAGAGAGATTTGTGTAGCACAGCAAAATGAAGGCTGAGAGAGGATATGATTGTGGTCTATAAATATATCAGATGAAAAAAATAAAAGGTATGAGAAAAGCTATGTAAGCTGAAGCACAGTTTTGGCACAGCAACAAAGGGGCAAATACTGTATGTGAGTAAATATGGCTTAACTTAGATTATATAATAGCTAAGAAAAAAGTCTCTAAAAAATAGATTAGTCATGGCTGTGAAAAATATTTCCCCCAGCAGAAATAGGGGAATTTTTTTTTCTAATTCATTTTAAAATAGAAATTGCTGAATATATTTACAAGACAAGATGCCTGCGATAACAGAGAACTGTATTGGATGACTTACTTGGTCATTTCCTGCCTTGTGGCCCTATGCTCCAACTTAATTTATTTGAGAGATCACTTGGCCAAAATCTATAATTACTTACAGGTGGAGATTTTTAACACCATAAGATGCACAATAAGTATGGCAGAAATGGAATTGTGCACTGGAAAGGAAGCTAACAAACTTAAATGAGCAAGAAGTTACTGATTTTTAATAGTGAAGGTAGTTAGTGATTTCCACAGCTGTGGATGTAACAGGTTTCAGACAAGGCAAGCACTTACATGTACAAAATTCCTCAAATAAAAGATGAATCAAGAAAATAGGGTTGTTGCAATAATAGTTTGTTGAAATTTTGCTGATCTGCCTTTACTATGAAGGCTAGGACTTGTAACTGCCTTTTCTTTAGTTAGAAATATGAATATTTCTAGCCAACAGTACCATGTCTCATCATGTCAGAAAGCAGAATTACAACATTAAAACTCAGCACCACTTTTCCAATTTTCTTATACAGTCAATCCCCATCTACAATACAAAGGCACCCAAAGTTTAACTTCATTTGTTAAAGTAAACACAGTATCACATAAAGCATCACAGATACTGTAGCCATACACAGCACATATATGCATAGTATATATTCAATACACATAATTGATAAATGCCAGGACCTAACATCGGGTTGCATAAGTACACTGGACACATCTCCTATGTCCTTAACCTAAGCACAGCATTAATCTGACCTAATCTTCAGCAAGTAGGTTTTGGCCAACTCATAAGAACTGTGCAGGAGGTCTTATGCATGCAAAAGCTATGTGTGTGTGATCTGAATTTATGTTAAAAACATATTCATGTTACATGGTCATTCCATCACAAACTACAGACATACTGCATTACCAAACACAATACGTAGTTTAAAAAATATGCCTCTGTGTATAGAGCACAATATTTTAGCATAGAAAATGACAATCGCTTGGGAATTATTTTGGGACATTTGATTGGAATTTTCTTTGCAGAAATTACTGTCTTTGAATTTTACTATTCAGTGCTCTAACAAATCTGAATGGAATAGCTCCTCTTTGCACGTACAATGCTTCCTATTCAGAATGATGCAGAGATATAATACAGAAGAAACGAATGGCATTTTCAAATAAATTTAAGAGAAGAATATACGTGGCACAGCACAGGCAGCAAACCTTGTCCTGGACACTTGCAAATTGTGAGCAATCTCTTTCAATTTTGTAGTAAAAGCATTTAGTATTAGCAACAGTAATATTAAAAATGTGAACTTTTCTTTCTTTTTTTCTTTTGCCTCCCCTTCTGTTCCATTTTCTTCACTTTCTCTCCCTTGCATCAGGGTAGGAGACTTGCTTAGCAATTGTATAAGAGCCTTCTGCTCCCTGAAAACACTTTGAACACAATCTGCAGCCAAAGTTGGTGAAGCGAGAGAGATAAGAAGGGGCACTGATGATGGGAGGGAAGGCACCAAGCCGAGTTCTCACAAGAGGTTCAGCCACACAGCATCTGATCATTAATGTCCATCAAACATTTTGGCTTGTGTCCAGCTTGCTAAACAGAATGGTGTCATGGCAATAAGATGAAGGCCCCTATGCTGATGCAGGCAGAAAGCCAAAATTTCCCATGTAGATTTCACTGCCTGTCTGCCCTCGTAGGTTGTATTAAGGATGCCCTGCCACTGATTTGGACTACCTTTTGAGTACTGCACAGAAAATAGCATTAAGCATGCAGCTGGTGAGATGTTGGGAGAACAGTTTCTCATAAACATAAGAAAAGGATCGCATTTTCCGGAAACTTGACTATGAAGTCTTCGTCAAACAGCAGTGAGAGAACAAGCCAGAATATCTGAAATGTATTATTCTCTCAATGATGTTGAGACTGATTTAAATGAGAAGGCTTTTTAATATTAACATAAATGAACTAGTTCTAATTCTGTACTCCAGAGTCATGCATCAGAACATGTCTCTGCGGTGCTTATAGCATTGTGCTTATGGACTGTAATTTTCAGGCAGATGTCTTAAAATTCACAGTTATTTTGTTTTCATCTTTTTGAATTGAGAGAGAACTTTTGTATTCTCCCTTTTGTCCCAGAAGCAACAAAATCTTGTTACATGATTTGCTCACAATCATGTTTTGCCATGCCATGCCTGTTTGTTCATAACAGAGGGTAAGGTGTGACATTGTCTACTATTTTTTTCTTGAGTATGTTATTTTGGACATACTGCTCTTCATTCTGCTGCTCTGCATGTTTATCATGGAATTGTTTTCAAAATTATTAAATCTACAACTTCTAATGCATAGCATTTATTACACAAGCTTCCAGAAATTTCCGCCCTTATGAGTACACCATTTCCAAGAGAAGAACCTTGTCACCTGGAAGCATAATACAAAGGAAGCTTTCATATTTGCATAAAAAATTGCTTGATAGCAAAGTCTCCAAGGTGTGCTTTGAATTCATGTATGCAAATTTGATATAATAAAACAAAATGCTCTAAAGATGACAGAAAATAATGGTACTCAAGACAGGTTTAAAAATTGGCTTCCTCTTCTTTTACCTGGAGTCTAGAAAGAATTTTGAAAGTATATTTAATTTGTGGTTTAGGTTTTCATTTCATAAACTCAGTTACTACTCAGCATCCTTTCTTTAAATAGATTTGTCTCTTTCGATTTATGGCATGTGCTGTCCCTGTGGAACTTTACAGAAAAACTGTACAGTCATTTGTCTTTGTTACTTTGTGAAGTATTTGGAAGAAGTAAACATATTAGCTCAGCAAATTTAAAAATAATAGTAGATTTAAAACATCTTACATGAGCTGTTAATTGGAATAACAGGTGCTAAAGACAAACTGTACATTTTTTTCAAGGATCTCAATCTCTCAGAGAACAGTAAGAAGCCGTGGCAGTTGCATCCATTCTTTTTTAATTGCTTAATACAATTAAAAAATCACTCAGTTTAATTATATTCTAATCAAAGTTATTTTCCAGCATCATCTTTCATTTTCCTAACTAAACAAATGATAATTTATTTTTCAAATTCTTTTAAAAAATCCTGATCTTTCTCTTTTCTGTTTTTACAATAATATCCAGTTGTGTTTGCATTTGCACAGTAAATGAATATTATCAGTCTTGAACCTTAGTGTAGATCTGAGAAAAGATCCTGACAATTTTTCCTGTAACAGTGTTACTTTACAGCAGAGACACTGCGTGTAATACTGCTATCCCATTAAATATATCAAAAGGAGAAAGGTCAAAAACAGTACACAGTGTAATATGCATTTTTGTCTGCTTCTTTCTATTTGCACACTTATTGTGACTGTTAAGGGAAATGTGTGTTTGGCAGAGTATCTAGTCATTACCTTGGATAATGACCTGATTTTAAGAATATTCAGGCAAAGGGATAATTTGTCCTCTCTGCCCATTTGCCTGATCTTTTAAAATGACACCTCTTAGGACTGTATAAAGAAATATAGAAAGTGTACTGAAAAGCATGCTTGTGTGAAGAGAACAGGAACAGGCTCATCCTGATGTTGTTTTTGATGCACGAACTGTGCCTATTAATGAATTGAAATGTGCAACCTTTTAACATTCAGTTAAGAATGAAAATTGAAGACTAATCTTAAGCATTTTGTTTTCCTTATCACAATGATTTTTTAAAAAATCTGAGTTCTGTTTAAGTTTTAAAGATAACATTTATTTCATTTGAAGAGATGAAATGGATTTCACAAACAGGACTATAAAAAGTTTCCAAATTCATGGAAGTACTTAAGTCTTTTTCTGGATGACAAGCTGTGTGGTGAGTTGACACACAGGAGGAAAGGGATGCCATCATGAGCAAACAGTACTGAAAGATGGGACCCTATGAACTTCATGAAGTTCAGCAAGGCCAAGTGCAAGGTGCTGCACCTGGGTCAGATAGACCACAGACACGAATACAGGCTGAGTGTTCAGTGGGTAAACAGCAGCCTCGAGGAGCAGAACTTGGGAGTACTGGAGGATGAAAAACTGAACAGGAGCCAGCAGTATACACTTACAACTCAGAAAGCCAATCATGTCCTGGGCTGCCTCAAAATAGGGGTGGCCAGCAGGGCAAGGGAGGTGATAGTAGCCCCCTGCTCTGCCCTTTCGAGGCCCCACTTTGGAGTACTATGTCCAGAGCAAAACATGGACCTGCTAGAGCTTTTCCAGAAAAGGGCCATGAGTATGATCAGAGGGCTGGAGCATCTCTCCTATGAAAACAGGTTGACAAGTTATTCAGCCAGAAGAAGAGGTGGCTCTGGGGAGACACACTATTGCAGCCTTCTAGTATCCAGGGGCCTACAGGAAGGCTGGAGAGGGACTCTGTCAGAGAATGTAGCAACAGCAGTTTTAAACTAAAAAATAGTAGGTTTATATCAGATTATGTTGGAAGAAATTCTTCACGTAAAGGGTGATGAGGCACTGAAACTGTTTGCCCAGAAAATCTGTGGATGCCCATCCCTGGATGTGTTCAAGGCCAAGTTGGATGAGGTTCTGAACAAGCTGTTCTCATGGAAGGTGCCCCTGTCCATTAGCAGTGGGAGCTGGAACTAGATGGACTTTAAGATCTCTTCCAACCCAAACTATTCAACGAGTCTATGCTTCTGTTCAGCTATGAATGAGCAACTCTGGGCAGAAAAAGAAGTTAATAAAATGAAATAGAAGCAAAACCATAAAAATAACAATAATATGACTTGTATTTTAAAAGACTTCTACAATTTCCTAGCAAACTAAAACAAAACAGAAAAGATTTGCATGATAGGAATTTTAAAATGAAATAGTATGTTTCCACTATATACTTGTACCTATAAAAAATATAGGACAATGTGCTAGTAAAATGATCCACGGAGTATTCCCTTAAATTACAGCTACAGTAACAACAATGAAAAAACAATTAGAAATTTAGAAATTAATCTACAGTTTTCACTTATATCTGGAGTTGAAATTTCAGTAAGGAAATGGTTGAATCCTCTGGGTACAGAAATTTTGGTTAAACTTCCCATGGTTGTGTTACCTTCATGAAATATATTTTAACTAACACATGTCTGTTTAGACATAAAACTTATTTTACTTAGTGTGCTTGAGCAATTCAACAATATATTTCTTCAATTTCCCCCTGCATTCTGCTACAGTTTCTTTAGTCTCCCTTCATTACTTCATTGTTTTTCTTCTCAGTGGTCATTGTCAAACAGTAATAAACTGCAATGGAGTGATAGGGAGAACTGACATTCCAGCTGAGAGGAGGATTGATGATGTGTGGGAAGTAGTAATGGAGAGCTATTCGGACTTCTCGTATTCTCGTTATACTGTTCTAAAAGCATTTCAATAACTATTCTGATAATGATTATGAAATACAGCAGAGCTCTCTGGAGACAGATTTTGCCAGTGTCCTTAAATGTATTTAACTGCTAACTCCCTATAATTTGTTGCAAAGTCAATACTTGCTTGAGTATTTTGCTTTACTAAGCTTTATACAGTGCATACAGTACAAGTAAAAGCATGACTCTGTAGCTCCACACTGGTCACCATACAACCTAGTGAAAGGAAGGTGGTAGTATGATGTTGGTTAATATTTATGGTACTGAGCTTTATCATAGATATTTTTAATATTATGTACCACAGGAGGCACTCTGTCCCTGTCATTAGTTTAGTTTTTCAGTAATTGCTCTTTATAGCTTACCTGCTAGGTAGCTGAGCATGTATTATTCACACTTGGAGCAGAAGAGGGCAGGGACCTAGGCATGTATGCTGAAAACTCTTGCAAATTTAAACAATAGCAAAACTTTCCAATCTTGCTGCAAAGAGTTAGCATGTTCCATTAACCATGTTCCAGTTCTCCCTTGATCCAACAGTTTCATTCTCTTTCAACAAATGCTTCCCAGATCATGGATTTACTCATCTTTGAATCAGCAAGTCTATTGCTACATTCAAAATAATGCTCAGACATTCAAGTTCAAAGCTTCAGAATAATTTCCGTCCACTCCTAGTGAACACTGGAGGAATTATCTGTACTTGCTAATTACAGAAATCTGAAAAGGTCTTAAATTTATGGTATATGTATTTAGGGATAGGGATATTGAGGTGTTTGGGATTTTGAAAACCGAGAGCTGTATCACTGTCATACTACAGTAGAGAAATATATACATAAGTTATAAAATGAGCATGAGTTCTCTGACACAAGACACAAGTTCTGCCTCCTGACCCCCTGTTAAAGCAATCAAACTTCCATTAAGAAATCAAGTAAAACAAAACAACAAAAGAAAGGTAGAAGGAAAAACAAAAGCTTTTGCTTTAAAAGTTAACTGCAGTTTAGACTTGATGACTTAGCAATGCTGTGAAAAAAAGCTATTTTTCAGTTTCTCTTTTTTTTTTCTTGCAGAATTACATCATTACCTTAGGGTAGTTTTAAAGGACACAGAAGATGATGTATTTCAGTTGACAATGAATACAGCTAGTTGATGTGTCAGGAAGTAGTGACTGTCAGGTCACTACACAACGAAACTGTATTTTCAGATTTATGTAAAATAAGCTTCTCTTCTTTCCTTTAGAATCCTCCTTTCTTTTCCCCTATGCTGACCACTTGCACATACCAGGCATGTGTACCCTTCCACTTTCACATGATGACAAATCCAGGAGATAGACTTTGATATCAACCTACCATTCGGATGCCGTTCTCAAAGGCCTGACGTGCTAGAGAAGCAGGTCCGTCTACAGTTTTGCCGTCGTCATCAGGCCCCCAGCTAGCACTGTAGATGTGGATGTGCTGGGGATTAAGACTCAGAGACTTTGCTTCTACCATGTCTGTGACATCTCCATCCAGCATCCTTACACCTTCAGGATGAAAGATACAATCAACATGACAACCAAACACAAAAAGATTCTTTTTTCTTTTTCTTTTTTTTCGGAAATAATGGCTGTGTGGGGCATTGGATTAAGATTCCTAATGTGGAAAACAAAATATCTTTGGATATTTGTTTCTAAAACAACAACAAAATTTTCCATATGAAGAAATGCTGTGAGGGAGTAGTATTATGGTTTTTGAGTTTTGAAAACTGTCTTCAAGTCATTTAGCCACCGTATAAACCTTGAACTTTAACAAGTTTCTATGATGAAACAAATTAAAAAATAACTTGAATATTGAAATGTTTATTTCATTTGAAGACAGTGTATATGCTTCTCATTCTTCTTTTATGCTGCAGTGAAACTGCAGAACTTAATTGAAGACATTCACAGTCCTAAGAACACTGACAAATACAGAAACAGGATATCCACTGTCAGGTAAACATGGGAATATTCCTTCACTGTATCAGATGTCAAGGAATAAGGCAAAGGGAAAGCTTGCATGTACAGGTAACCATGTAGCAGCACAGCCACTATAGGAAGTCACTAACAAATACTATGTGTCACATTGTTCCACCTGAAACCAGAATACTGTGAACATCCTCCCATGTGAAGAAGCTTTTGTACTTCACTTTGTACAGACAGTACAGTCTGAAATTTCTGTCCTAAAAAAATCTTCTTGCATGGGTTTTGACAAGTCAATGTGCCGGCACTTCTGAAGTGAATAGCATCGTGGTACTTTAAGATCACTAGACTAAGTAAGGTAAGTTTAAATTTGGAAACTGAAAAGATCCTTCGGGTTTTTCTTTTGACTAAGATTTTGATTGAAGTTAAATTCTGTCTGAGAAAACAACCAGTATCAGTTTTAACCTACACAGGAAAGAGGACCTTCATACAGTTAGTGTGATGTTTGATCAAAGGGATATTAAATATTACATCATAATTAGCATGTAACTGTAGAGAGTAATGATCACTTCCAAAATTAAACGGTTTGAGGCTTATTCCCCTTTAAAAGTCCACTGCTATTTATAAGCCAAATTTACATATTTTAATTACAGACACATTGCACTTTGCTCATGAGTTCAGACTGCAGTAACTTGAGTGTTTACAAAGACCTTGACTTTCAATTAACAAAAAAGTATAGAGGCTGCTTTGTTGATAGAGGGTCTTTTTTTCTTCATTCTAATTGACTCAAAAATGAAAAGTGATCATATTTCTAAGTTCACACAAAAGCTGCCTATGTTTTGTGAGATAATAAACTTGTCCAAACAGTGATCTCACTATGAACTTTACTGTATAAAAAAGCCATTAAAACAACTTTGGGAATCTCAGGTTTTATTTTAATTCCTAAGCATAATCTTAGAAAACTAATGATGGTTGGAAGCTAAGTTCTCATTTCTTGCAAGCATATTAAAGTATATTTCATTCAACATAAAGAGACAATGAAAGCTACACTGCATTTGAAAGAAGGAAGATAAAGCTTCCCTTTATGTTTCTGTGGCTGCGTAGCAAACCCAGGTCATACAGCATTTACCCAGTGAACAATAACACCAGATGCTGCCATGGCACCTAAGTAATTCACACCAGGTTTTTTAGTTGATGTTGAAGTGGTCAAATCTAAAACAAGATGGACAAGGCTGTGCCTTAGGTGCAGCTCTGTTCTGCCTAAGACTGGCAGACATGCTTCAGGTGTAACTTTGATCAAGGATATCTCAGTGGCTTTTTAAAATACAACAACAACAACAAAGCACTAAACAACACACTCCTTTTTTTCTCTTTCTCTCCCCTTCTTTTATTTATTTATTCTTTTCCAAATGTCTGGAAGAGTTAATTTTGCTGATCACAGAACCTCCAAACTCCATTTGGCATGTGGTGATAGCACAACAAAAGTTGTCCAGAAGGCAATTAGCAGACTGTGTTTCCAGACTGTTCCACCTAAGACTTTGGAGCTCTGTAAACTTTTTCCAATATCTACAGAATGCCAAAATGTAAGTGGCATTTTAGTCAGAACAAACTTTCAGCAAATCACAGGAAACATGCAAAACTAAGCTGAAAGAAGGTTTTCTTTTAAAATGTTTGTCTTTAATCAGCATCTGACTTAAGCTTAAAGAAACAGCTGAACTAATTCCTCGTCAGCTGAAGACAATCTACATCTGTTGTGCCATAACTCAGTGTAACTGTTTTCCTGTCAGGACTCCAGCCCAGCCAAGTAACTAAGCACCCAAATCCCTGCAGAGGCTTTGCAACTTCCACAACCAGTCTGCAGCAATAACAACAGCCTAACCATCCTTTCCTATGCAAAGTCTCACAAACTCCTTAGGTGGTAACTTGCTATATATGACTTCCATGGAGGGTCACACATTAAAGAAACTACCCCTCTTTTGCATGGCATTGTATTTTAATAAAAGGGGCCTGTAGCTGAGCTAAGCACAAACTATAGGTATATTGCTTAATTTTTTTCACAAGAAATATCCCACAGGCTATAAAAGAAATGAAGGTCCAGATTGCATTTTTACTCAGATTTTTATATCTGCAGATTAAGTCCTGATTCAAACTATTTAGGAGAAGTCTTGGACTTTTTGAAGAACTTTTGGTTAGAGGCTTTTACAAATGTGAAAATGATCACAGAATATAATCATATTTAGAAGAAAAGTGGTGGACATACTTGTTAACGATCTTCCATCACAACGATCACTAATTGGATTTGCTCACAGAATCACAGAATGGCCCAATAAGGAAGGGACCTCAAGGATCATGAATCTTCAACCCCCTGCCAAATGCAGGGCCACCAACCTCCCCATTTAATACTAGACCAGGCTGCCCAGGGCCCCTTCCAGTCTGGCCTTGAACATCCCTAGGGATGAGGCATCCACAACCTCTCTGGGCAGCCTGTTCCAGCACCTCACCACTCTCTCTGTAAAGAACTGCCCCCTGACATCCAACCTAAATCTTCCCTCCCTCATTTTCTCTTGGCCTGCTGTTTATCTACCCTTTCAAAGAGTTGACTCCCCTCCTGTTTGTTAGGCTCCCTTTAGGTACTGAAAGACTGCAATGAGGTCACCCTGAAGCCTTCTCCTCTCCAGGCTGAACAAGCCCAGCTCACTCAGCCTGTCATCGTAGGGGAGGTGCTCCAGCCCCTGATCATCTTTGTGGCTCTTCCCTGGACTCTCTCCAGCAGCTCTCTGTCTGCTCAGCTGACAGTATTTGATATAATATTGATGGGAAGGATTTATTTTTCCTTTTGCTTTATTTCCTTGCTATCCCTAATGTGTACAGAGATGTAGCAACTCCCACTTTGATTTAAAGTAAAAAATACTCATCTTGGCAGAATAAATTCAACACCACTGTTGGCAGGTGTTCCTCTTAATAAGGAAAGTCTAACTGCTTTACCTTCACTCTAGTTCCTTCTCCAAAATAGCGAAAGGAGGGTCTTTAAATCTGTGGGAAATAAGTGAGTTGAATACTAGTTCAGTATAATATGATTCAACGTTTTTACACTCTATCTGGCCTGTGGAGAGGGAACACAACCACTGCATATTCACATGTACAGCTTATGGCTTTTCTGAGTGAAGGGAGGAAGGCATGCCAAATAGAGGTCAGCAGCAAAATTCCTACATATGAGCACCTAGTGGAAGGGAAAAAAACAACCCCCTTTTCCAATATCTTTGAGCTCTCTTTGGTCTCTCACTTTCTGCAGAACAGGACTGTTAAGGTCCTATTTTCAAATACCAGTAATGTTAAAAGGTGGTACATGATCATGTTGCCACTCTAGTATTTTCCAGCTTTCTTTAAATAATGATGATACTGATGGTCCACCAAAATTATTGTGCTGAAAGAGAGGATAATTATTTACTTAAACTAGAACAGTGAAAATTCTTGAAAGCTGTTATATTCTTAGAACAAAATAAATAAACACATTATGCAAAAGGCACACATATGTTGCCTTTGCTTTTAACATAAATTGTGTCCATGTCCATCTGAATCAGTTTTCACATATTTAGAAAAAAAATGTGATTCTGCTAGTATGCCTGTTGTTTCGTTGTTGTTTTTTTTTCTTTAAAAATATTGTTACTGCAGATTCCTGGTGCCAAATAAATAATAACCTATTAAGAAGCCATTGTTAATAATGAAGAGCTTCACAAGCACATGCCTAGGCTTTTACACATCATATCAATATCCAGCTGGGAAATGAAAATTTAATTCCAGAAGTCACCTTGTATTTATATCATTGCAATAACTCTTTTCAGATGCTGGTTTGAAGCAGTAAATTTGTTCATAGCTGCTGGTACATGATCAAATGCCCTGCCCACATGAGACAATCTGTTCATCTGCCACAAGCTCACTTGGCCAGCTCAAATACTTTAAAGCCTTCTGACACAGGAATTTTGTGCAGGCAGGCTCTTTGCCTGAAGTCAAATTGTTTATCTGCATCACTCTAGCCTTATGATGGAACAGATATTGTCTTGAAGCTAGTAGGAAAACAGAACGATCTCTGCTTTGGCTAATTTGAAACACAGTTGTGTTCACATTTGATTTGAATCAAACTTGTACTGATCCAGTAGGGAAAAGATACAGTAGTGTTAATTGTGGAAACAGCCCCAGCCCTGCCTGCTCATATTTTTGAACTATCTTCTATGATATATATGTGTAAATATATTTCTGTTTTCATAAATAGGTTCCATTTTAGAACAGAAAACCAACAGCTAATGAATTTGAGCTACAGGTATTTTACTGAATGCCAACATACCAATCCCATAATTCCATCAAAAATGGAACAAGGTAAAACTTCAATTGAAGCATTAAAATATGGCACAGGCAGGCTACAGCTTAGAAGAAATGTAGTTGACATCTTTACAGTCATTTCCAAGACCAACTGCCAAAAGTCTTGAGCTGCTATTGGCTAAGAACTGATAGAAATCACCTGGAGCCTCTTGGCTGAACAGAGCAAGGACATATTATTGAATCTCATACTTCGGGCAATAGTCCAATCACATCCAGGGATTAAAAGATACTCTTCAATCACAGCCAGACAACACAACAAAGTTTTAAGTTTCCACAGTGTTTTTCTTGAGATCAATACACAAGGCAATACTCCTTATGTTTACATTTACTTCTGATTTCTCCAAGCTCATTACTTACAGCTCTGGATCTCTAAGAAAACACAGATGGTGTAGTTCTGGGTTCTGTGTTTTCACTGAACATCTCGCTTTCTATGTTACTGTGTTTACTGACAGGCAGTGTTCCCAGGAGCACTGGAGAAGTGTCACCACAGACAAACTCCTTCAGTACTGGTCTTCAACCATCACTTTACTACTGAGTTAACACAGCAATAACCTGTATAAACCTCTTCCTCTTGTTGAGAAAGATGAGAATGTAGCATTAAGCACAAATGTCTCATTGTTGGTTTTTTTTTTTTGTGGTGGGAGACTGTTTCACATACCTCCAATCTTGGCATTAAAGGCGATTCCCACTGTGCAGTGTGAGTTGTTTGCAGTGGCTGCCACTTCTCCAGCACAACGGGTTCCATGCCTAGAGTCAGACAAACATTTTTTCAAGTAAGCACAGACCGTTGGAATTTACAGGCATCGGCTTTGCTCATCCTCAGGTGCTAAAGGCACAACTATCCACAATGTCCTGCACTATTTAGAACCCCACAGTAATTTATACCCACATTGCAATATTCCTTTGAACATATTTTAACATCATTATCAATGTTAACTTAACCTGTTCATGGCGGGCTTCCTAGCTACTGGAAACACATGTAACAAAGGCATACAAAGATGATACATGATCCCACCAACAGAAAGAAGACTTGGGCATCAATTCTTGATTTTGAAGCAGTTCCTAGGTTATGCACAGAATTGCTGTACTGCATTCTCCCATAATATCCTCATGTTGCTAGCATACACATCTCCATTCAGTGAGTACCCTAGGCAGCCACAAGACATGCCACATTTCCCATGAAGACGAGACTGTGCCAATGCTTGTGCTCCTGTTTACAGGCATGCCTACAACTGGCTGCAGGCCAGGTGTAATCAAAGCTGCTGTAAAGGCATGTTATAGTCATGTCTTGGGCTAACCCTATGAACCTGCTGCCTTTGCAGGAGCAGAAAAAACAGCTGGAGTACAGCTTCTCATCAGCATTATGCCCTGTGCCTAGGATTTGGGCTGCAAACGTATTATCTCAAGAAGCAGCTGAAAGAGAACGCAAAACCTCCAGTAGTTGCTTAAACTGTGTGCAGTACAAGGCCAGAAAAGGATGCCTCACCTAGCCCTGAGCCATGCCCTTTACAGCTGTAATCCATATCATCACTATGCTAGGAAAGCTGACCCTGGTTCCTGTGATTTTTGTCTGCAATACAAGCTTCCCACGGTGATTTCCATCAGTAAATTTTGCCCCTCATCCATGTGCAGCTAGGCAGCTCCACTGCAGAAATGTGACATAACTAACAAGGAGCAGACAGGGAAATTCAGATTTTTGCTGTAGAGAGGTGCTATGGAGTTTCAATCCAGAAAGGGAAAGAGATCCGAAGTTGATGAGATAAAGATGGAAAGATAATATAGGGCTTGGGTAGCCACAAAGAAAGAACTTAAAAATTGAAGGCTAAAAGTAGATAACAA
The DNA here is from genome assembly GCF_987193195.1 of Phasianus colchicus. NCBI lineage: Eukaryota > Metazoa > Chordata > Aves > Galliformes > Phasianidae > Phasianus > Phasianus colchicus. Next base: position 54,773,437 of record NC_143476.1, read on the forward strand.
CATGGCAAGCATTTTAGGTGAGGTCAGCTGTGTACACAAGCAGTCTTTCACTGCTGATGGGTGACAGACTGCTTACATAGACATCTGGAGAACACGGGTATTTTTGAACTAAGGTTAACACCCACATTGCAGACAAGAATCACAGTTGCTTTCTCTTGGTACAACTTGTTTTGGATAGAATCACTCCTTATTTCCATATTATTAGTGTAATTTTTTCCCCTTAACATTCTGAGACACGTTGATGAGAAATGCTACAACAACATGTAATGTAAAACATGAACAACAACATGACTAGGAAAATAAGAGGAAAAAAAACAAGGAATAAAAGTGATTGGAGTTAACCTGTTAGAATTATGAATGAGACGATTAAATTTATCAGGTAAGTTAGAAATATATTCTCTGAAAAAGTGTAATCTTTACTAACAAAACCAAAGTGATAATACGGATGCTGATGAATTCTAAAACTGGATTAAGGTTTCACAGTTATATATATAGCTTCTTGAATCACTTCCTATTATCTGTTCACAGTTCATCATTTAATTGCCAAACTTGATCAGAGACTTTTTCAAGACTTAATTTTATTTTTCATCTGAAGCTGAATTTTCAAGCCAAATTTTCTTAATTTGGAGAAAACCAGTCTAGTTGAAATCGATGCAGCAATATCCTTTATGGAATTACTTTCCAGAGCCTGGAGAGTATCATTCAGAAATCACAAAGCATAGACTACTGTGGCCTATAAAACTACACATAACACCCCAGTGCATGAATTTCACTAATAAACCACTTCTTGCATGGTGAAATATATATGGATGCGGTGCAGCTTCCCAGAGGGAGACTGTGTTGGTGAGAAACCAAGCCTTCCTGGGTACACAACTTAAAAAGAGCATGAGATGAACGTGAACAAAGTTTTTTCAGCAGAGAAAGGGAACAGATAAAATCCACATCTGGAAGATTAAGTCTGCCTGAAGAAGAATGGAAGAAACTTCTGCAGTTTCTCTGGAGTTCACAGCACCTAAGCACCATCAAAAGGTTAGGGTTCCACCAAACAGACCCCAGGATCAATGTTATGTTTATACATGGCAAACAGACGACGTGTAGTGAGGGGCTGCATGGGATTAAATGCAACCTGAAGCTGTACCCCAACTTCTATCTGAAATGGAAGTAGCTGCATGCCAGAGGTACTTCTAGTATCAGTAAGAAACAGCCAAAAGTGACATGGAGGTATGATAACAAATACTCACTGAATTAAAGAACAGTATGAAATTTCATGTGAATTTCAGATAAGATTAAAAAAAAAAAAAAAAGCCTATTCTAGAGAGAATTAGGTCTTTGGACAGTTTTGTGATATGCAAGTTAAATTAACTTTGTTGAATATTTCACTAATCTTCCTGCATTGGAAAATCCTTTTTATCATCTTTAGTGCAGTAATGTTATAAATTTATTTTGTTAGCAGATTTTTATGTTAGACTGTTGCTTTTCTGCCAAGATTATTGCTAATTGCATTCCACATTTATATGGGAAATGACAAAATTAAAAGTTGTTTTATTCATTTCAAGGTCATATGTATAAAACTGCACATCTCACAATCAGCTTCTCACTGTGAGAATTAATCATACATGCAACTCAATTTGTTTTAATATGTTATCTTTTATGGGTCCTTTAAGTAATATTTCAATTACATTGTGAAAGGAAAGACTCTGTAAAATCTTGCACGTAAAACATAATGTTCTCTCTACACTGCTTTTCATTTTCTCTGTCCTAGATCTTTCTTGAGATCTACAGTTTCAAAGAGACTCTGAATCCTGCAAGTGAAATTAGAAATGCCTCCTCATTAATCACTACTGTGATTACTAACTATTTAAACAAATATGATGAAACTGATGCTTGAGATTGATTAGGTTTGCTTTCGGGCCATAAGAACTACCCTGAAGAATGAAATCCTCAAAATTCCAAATTACAGTTCATGGAGACATACCATGGAGACATATTGTAAGACTTAATACTAACACAAGGTAAAACACGTAAGGTGCTTTCAAACTAACATTTTTTGTGAATGAATATATTTCAAAACACAACAATCTCCTATATTGGTAGGATGCTTGCATCACACCAACTTGTTTAAAAAAGATGGTGCAGTCCTAGAATAAAACATGACTGCCTTTCTACAAAGGCTTATCTTGATAAACTTCAAGGGTCAATGCTTCATTCCACTGTATCCCTTGCCAGCATATACTGGTGGGAAATAAGCTCCCAGGCTACTAAATTGCACTTTGAGGAAACACTCAGGTAAAGGGTTTAGCACTTGTCCTTCATGTTCACGTAAGTGTGATGCAGTATTACAGAACAGAAAAATGAAAGGATGTTTGGCTATGAGACATTATGCCCATCTACAAATGGGTCCTCTACCTGATGTCTGAAAGAAAAGGAATGGAAAAAAGAAAAGCTTTCTTTTGTTACGATTCATAAGGAAAGACACACACAAAAAACTGCCATTCAAAATGATATTCAAAAATTTGGGCTTGAGATGCTACCAGGTAAAAGAAAGATGTCACATCCGTTATCTTCAAAATAGTTGTATTTAGACACTTACAAAATTGGCTAACAATTTCTACCATAAAATTTATTTCTCATATGATTCTGATTATGTTCAACTTCTGCAGCTAATTTTTCCATTCGGACAACTATGCAAACCTTTTTCAGAAATGTATTTATTTTCATTTTTGTCTATGTGATAGACAGAACACACACACACACACACAAAAAGAAGAAAAGAAAATGAACTGTATAAAGTTCATCAGTCTGTCACTAATAACAAGCCAGTAAGTGTCAAAGACCTACATTAGAAGACCTTAGTAAAGATGAATTCTCTGTCTTATGATGCCTCTGCTATTAGAGGGATAAATTCAAACAAACTGTCAAAGAAATATGCCTCTGTGTGAGTAGATGTATGCCACCTTTTGTGTGCATGAAAAGTGCTTGAGTACCTGGACACTAAAGGATCTTTTGATGGCTTCCTGAGAATAAGATAAGAGAAATGTAAGAGCCGCGCTATTCTGTTATACAACGTGCCTTTTTTCAGTAACAGAATTTAGTAGATTTTCTCTAGAACAGGAACAGGTCAATATTTCAGGCAAGGGATAGAAACGTGCATGTTCCATGTTTAACTATAACTCTCCATCCCAGCAACATATAATTTAAACATATGACATCTATCTTTCAGTGATCAGTTTTGATTTGACTTTCAGAAGAGGAAGAAGGTATAAGGAACCAGGTAAGATAAAAGTTAATTGCTTCAGAGCTTGCCTCTGAACATTCAGAACAAGAAAATGTTCAGTTAAGGAAGAAAGCTGCCAGTATTTTTAAAATCCCCTTCCACATAAATTGGCTCTGCATTTCAGAGTCTCCATCTCTGACAACTATTCACTGAACCCGGCAAACACTCTGAACACGCATTTCTTTGCAGTATTTTATTCTTTGGAACTCACCAAGTATTTCGGAACACAAAAAGCTCAGGAGACTGGAGGATTTAAAGCCCTACAGCTTTTCATGACACTAACATTACAGTCCAACCCACTTCAACGTGTCACCACGAAGTCTTTTCAGACTAGGAACTTAAGGAAAAAGAGTTTCAGAGTATTTCAATGCAAGCCTGTCACAAATGTCTCTGGTCATACCAGTGATTTACTGAGGTTTTCTTAGAGATACTCAGCACAGAAATGAGCTTGTGTAAAGAAAAAAAGAAAACAGAGGCTTGTTTGTTTGTTTTCATCAGGGGAAATACTGACAGAAAACTTCACATCCTTTGCAAATTCTGTGCTGCACGTATTGTGAGTGGATATCAAATAACTATAAAAAGATAGAACAGATAGTCTAAAAGTTCACATCAAGTTACATTCATTTTAATAGGCTATGCTTGAACGGCTGCTGCTTCCTCAACAAAACCACATAATAAACACATTAGGCCATGCATAAAAACAATGCATTGATATAAGGGGAAAGAAAAAAAAAGAAAAGTGTTTATTATAAATTACAGTAGAATCCCAGTGTAATGTGAACTAATCTGGATTTCCATGAACCACTAACTGGTCAGTTACCTTCTGTTCTGCCTAACAAAATTACAAACTTTACACTGAATATATTTTACTGAAAAATTACAGATTGAAATGAACTTTATAGGTTCTGCTTTATCCAAATCCAAAATATTGATCAGCAAAGTTCTGATTCTGTTGCCACAGAGACATACTGCTGCCGTTAGTCAGGGGACAAACCTGAAAAGCTAGTTTACACATGGTAACATGGGCTGAAAATTGTAACTACCACTGCGTGTCAGTATGAACTACATAACTGCCACCACTGTTTCCATTATCCAAGTATGGTTGACTTCTATCATTCTGAAATCCAAACATCTAGAGTTACATTTGCATCACTGACAAGTGAATAACAAATGTTAAACAGTATTTCAAACCTCTGTGCGGAAGAAGAGTAGAATTTTATTCCACACAGCTATTGTTCTGTGGAAGAAAATAAATCAGTTGCCAGTTATTTTTTGAAAAACTCTTCCTCACCTGAAGTTTGAAGTGTTCTCAAATATCTCTCTTACACTGGAATATATTTGTAAGTAGGTAACTGTGATATCTGAGGCACTGCAGTGTAATAACTGCTGAGGAAAATATGTACTTTAACAGTAATCGTCAGAAATGCATTTTGTCAGAAATGAATTTTACTGCATTCTTGAATAATGTCTTATGTAATGCAGAAAGAATTACATCTTAGATCTGTTCACATATAAGTGGTCTTTAATCTGGAAGATGAAAAATATTTTCTAAACCGGCCCTATGTTAGGAAGTTGTTCTTGCAATGTCTGAAAACTGGCATTTAAAGGAATTCACAGAAGTTGAAAGTATAGGCAAAAGAAAAAATCTGTTGCCTTTAAAACACAATCTGCTACTACTGAAAAATAATAAGAATAAAGCTATTTCATGAAGGGGAGATATCTGGAAATTAACAGTGGAGAAAGAAATGACAGAGTAAATATGAAAAACAAGTTACACAAATCTTCAATGTGAGATATCAGGAGAAATGCCAAAGACTTGGGTGTTACATAGCACAGACAGGATCCTGTTTGTGAGCATCAAGTAGTGTTGTAATGTGGTTACAGCACAGGACTGGAAGCTGGCTTGAGTCAGGTTCCCCAAGGCTAATAACTTTTTGCATGATTATGGGAAGTTACTTAAAGAATAACTTGAAAACAACTCATCTGTTCCTCACAAAAAATATCAACAATGACAGCATTAAAACAACCACATGGAACACTTCACATCCCAGACATTTTAAATTTAACAGTATGGGTAACAGTGATCCTGCCCTGCCATTCCTTATAAATTCATTTTCTATTAGTAGCAAGCAGCTAATTTGTCACAAGTATGAAATTCTGTTGCAAACACAGCAAAGGAATGTGGTCCCACAAAATTACCATTCTGCAGTTTGTTTATGTGAGTGTGTAAATTAATTGCAATGTTTAAAACAAATTGGCCTTTTCCTGTATTTTCTACCAAGAGAAAACAAACAATGAATAATAGGACTGAGGGAACTATTGTAGCATGACATGGAATGAGAAATAGGCAAACAAAATCAGCAACTAATCTATTTAGCCATGTATGTAGTTTTATGTATTCTATATAAATTAAAACACACACACACACACATTTACAGATGATATTCTAACCCAGGGTTAAAATTTTAATTCAAGTAGCTTTCTGCAGGGAAAAAGGTGTTGGTGGACAGAAATAAAATAGCTCAAAAGACACCAAACAGCAAAATAGGTGAGTTTTGGTTTTTTTTTTGTTTGTTTTTTGTTTTTTTTAAACAGCCTCTCATATTCCTTCTAAAGTCAGCAAAACCAATTATTTTTCATTAAACCAAATCACAAGTATAAACAGCACACTACGCTCTGGAATTAAACCTCTTTAGCACAGCACTGCGGCCAAGCAAGCTATCTTAGAAGAAGCTTGCGATATATATATATATATATATATATCTAATCAAAAGGACAATTATGTTTGCTTTTGAACAAGAAAAATTATGAGGCAGTTTTGACTTCCAGGTGTTTCCCCTGACACATAAGCAAAATAATCCTTTTTTCACCTAATTCGAGTTGTTGAAGATGCTGTATGAGCGATGGAAAGTCAAAGAATGAGGAAGATGTTCCCCATGCAATTTTAGCAATCTTCTTAAGCATCTGAAGTTGGTTGAGCCCTCTTTGTGTCCAGCCCAAGGAACAGAGGGGCATATACATTTAGAAAGAGCTACGTCTATACTTCTCCCATCCTTAAATTGAGACATGATAGTTTCATCTGTTCACCCAAGACATACAGGGAAGAGGACAAATGAAAGCCCAAATTCAAATCTCATACATATGGAACCTGGTGAACAAAAATGGTATAGGAACAACTGTATTATAAATCTTAATGAAGAAAAAAGATGTGCAAAATCAGGCATTTTTTTTACAATAAGAATTCTTGTAATCACCTTGCAAAAATGGCCAATGTAGTTATTTTTTTAAACTTGGACTTACTGGTTCAATATAGTAATTAAACTGGCCCTCCCACGTCTGAAACAGGGTCAGGGAACAGAACAGATTATCAATTAAACCACAGAGCTTAAACTCTGCATCATCCCAATAATTTTGGCTTTTAGTAATGGTTAGGTAATATTCTCCTCTTGCATAAAGAAAGGAATCCTTAAGACTGGAAAAGATCTCCAAGATCACCTAGCCTAACTGTCCACCTCCACCAGTATTTTTTTACTAAACCATGTGCCTTAGTACAACATCTAAGCATTTTCTGAACACCCCCAGGGATGGTAACTCCAGCACCTCCCTGGGCAGCCCATTCCTGTGTCTTACCACCTTCTGAGGGAAGGAATTTTTCCTAAGCTACTCCCAGTATCATCTCCTTCTTGGTTCAGATACAATCCTGCTCACAGATATTAAAAATTGCCAGCAGATGACAACAGTAAATAATTTACATAGGATCATTCAGTGTTTCAGTTATCTCTGGTGGAAGACCACTTTCCCTCCACAACATTGAAACAGCTTGTTTCTTCTGGAAGAAGCAAGAAAACATGCAGGTCTGTGGCTGCCTCTTCATGCTTTCTATGTGAGGCTGAGCAGGGCTGGCACACACATTAGGTAACCTATGCAGGAGTAGCTGACAGCAACTTCTAGAGATACATCTCATTTTTCAGTTCCATTTCAGCATATGGATAATGCAAGCAACATATCAAATGAAATTGAAGATAATTTTGCTTTCTTGAAAAAGTGCTAATATCCAGCCACTACTAAAGTGCCTATTGTTTGCCACCAAATTACTTGCTTTAACATGACTACTCTGTTGAGAAATTGCACTTTGAACCTTCACTATCTCAACACAAGCATGCTGGATACATGCATGACTATGGAGGATTATTTGTCCCTTACTTCAGTTGTTACTACAGCCTTATGATTTGGAAACTTATGAAATGTGTTTGAAGTGCAAAGCATTGGACACGTTACACTTTCGTATCAGTGTGACTCTAATTCTGAGACAGAGCAGTTAGATGGTAGATATGGAAGTGCTAGAAAGCTGAAAGTGAGGATACAGGACAAACATGGAACACATGGTCTTCATGCCTCCTCTGTCTTACATCAAACTGCCTCTCAGAGAAGCACCTGTAAGATGATGAATCCCTGAGATTAGTTGTAGAGAACAATATCTAGGGAGCGAACAAACTGCCTACAGAAATAAGATAAATCCTGAAGAAGAAAGCTGCAGAGGAAATAAAATCTCTAACAGTTTGTATTCCCATTCCACAGACAATGCACCGTCCTCTAAAATAAAGCTTTATTCAAGTTAAAGCCCGTAAATGCTGGCTTAAGCCAAAGAAACGCTAACTGTGTATTTAAAGTAAACAGATAACTAGAAAATAACCTTGGCAAGTGCCTCACAGGCACTCTCTCTCTTTTCACTTTTTATCTCTATGCAAAAGACTTCAAGATCCATGCAAAAAAATTAACTTACAACATGATGATAACCTTGGAATTTTCAAAGCCAGCATAATACACAGGCATGTGATTGCAAATCCAAAAACCCCTAAATAATCAAGCAAACAAGGAAAATTGAAAACATCCATATCTCATCACAAAGTGACCAGAAAGAAATGTGTATCAACAGGAAACTTCAGAAAACCACTGGATACGTTTCTAGATGTTGCTATCGCTGCTTCATCAATACACATTTTACTAAAAAGCTGCACTGATTTAAGTGGAAAGATTTTAAATTAAACACGGTTAAACAAACTAGTAAAGTTTTTTGCTGCGAGATTCCTTTAGGATTTTAAAAGATGTATTAATTTCAAGAATCAAACAATTCAAATTAGCATAAATGTATTTAACAGATGAAATTTCTAAACAACTCCTTATTTTTATCATGCAACTACATAGCCAATGAGCAGAGTGTAAGGTTCTGTTAGTGTTTTTTTAGTTCAGAATCAATCCTAATTTGGGAATAAGGCCTCAGATTGCAAGGAAAGTTAGTGTAATTCCCAATATTACCTCAGACTAATTAGAAACTCTTGGTATGCCTTATGAATGCTTCCTATTAACCTAAACTGTAGTTTTATTTAGTAAGCTTCGTTAATGAACTGCTAATAATTTTTATGGTTAAATGGCTACATAAAGTTGACAACATATTTATAGTTTTCAATGGTTTTAAAATGCTTTAGAATAAGAACTGGAATACTGACACAACAACTATTTTTGGAAAATCCATTTGTATCATAGAATCATAGAATCACAGAATGGTTTGGGTTGGAGTTTGGTTTGCCAGTATGACGCTATAAGAAACACGTCTACTAGAAGAACCACAGCTTAATAATTATAATTTTCAGATTGAAATGTAAATTTGATATCATTTTCTTAACTTTCTCTAAGCAAAACACTGTACTGCATCTGTAAATAATGCAAAATTAAAAGCTGGGAATATCTCAGTCTTTCTGCATAACTTGGCAAACTGTGTAAAGCCAGTCAGAAGCAGGAACGTTTTGCTTCACCTCTGTACTGAGCAGAAATCCTCACTGTTATTTAAAAGAATTTACACTGCAACCAAATGATGCATAAAGAAACCTAGAACATACCATTTTGATCATTCTGTGGTAGTATACTGTTTTTTCATTGTTGCGATGTTCATTTTTCTTTCCTTAAATTATCTGCATTTCACAGAATTACATGTTCATGTGTGTATGTGCAAAGAAAGATATGGGAAAGAGATACTGAGGGACTTCTAAGGAAATTTTTGTGCTCATTATGAAGATTACTTTCTATTTCTAAAGGAGAATGTTCTGTTACTTTGTAGGTCTCTATTTTTAAAATCCTTTCTAGGTAGAACAATGCATATAGGGGTACAGGTAAAAATATCTTCTATTAAAACATTTGCAAATTGAGTTGACCCCAACAGGCAGCTAAGCCCTTCTTCTGGTTCCTTCCTTACTCCCCCACACTGGGATGCAGAAGAGAAACAGAAGGGCCAAAGCATGAAAACTTCTGAGTTGAAATAAAGATGGCTTAATAGAGAGGGAGAAAAAAGTGATAAAAAGGAAATTGCTCACCACATCCCACGTGTAGACAGATGTCCAGTCAGAGTCTGAGCAGCAGCTAGTTTGGAAAAATACTCCCTTTCCACCCATTTTACTGTTGAGCACAATATTACATGTCATGGACTAACCATCTGGTCATTTGGGGTCAGTGATCCTGACTCTGCCCTCTTTCAGCTCTTGCTCAAAGAGCAGTCATAAACAGGGAAAATGATGACACTGAACAGGCAGCGCTCAGCAACAACTGAAACACAGGTGAGTTATCAACAGCACTTCGGTCACAGATCTAAAGCACAATACAATATGGGCTGCTGTGGAGAAAATTAACTCTGTCCCACCCAGATCCTGTACAATCTGGTGTAACTATGAAAAACAAGACATAAATACGAGATAGCAAACATTGTCTCAGGACTACTACATTCCAAGACTGCCATGGCTAAAACAAAGTAACGCTAATGCCTGTTTATCACCTTATATTTGCAGCTGTGAGCCTTTTGTGCTATACATACATAATGCCCTTAGATATTTTACATTCTGTTCCACATTTTCTGCTTCACCAGATCTTGTATGATGATATGTTATCACAGAATCATAGAATCATAGAATTTGGGGTTAGAAGAGACCTTTAAGATCACCTAGTTTCATCCCTCCACTATAGCCAGAGGTACCTCCCTCTAGACCAGGTTGCTCAAAGCCCAACCCAGTCTGACCTTGAACGCCTCCAATGAGGGGGCATCCACAACCTCTGTGGGCAACCTGTTCCAGTGCCTCATCACCCTCACAGTAAAGAATTTCTTCTGGATCTAGTCTAAATCTACCCTCTCCCAGTTTAATGCCATTTCCCCTTGTCCTGTCCTTAGATGCCTTTATAAACAGTCCCTCTCCGGCTTTCCTGTAGGCCCTCTTCAAATGCTAGAAGGATGCCACAACGTCCCGCCAGAGCCTTCTCTTTTCTAGGCTGAAGAGTCCCAGTTCTCTCTGCCTGTTCTCATAGGAGGGGTGCTCCAGCTCTCTGATTATCTTTGAGGCCCTCCTCTGACCTGCTCCAACAACTTGTGTCCTTCTCGTGTTGAGGGCTCCAGAACTGGACACAATAGACCACAATGGCTCTCACAAGAGCAGACTAGAGGGACAGAATCACCTCCTTCAACAGCCATGTTACGAATCTGTGGATGCAACCCAGGATATGACTGGCCTTTCTGGGCTGCAAGTGCATATTGCTGGCTCATGCTGAATCTTTCATTAACCAACGCTCCTAAATCCTTCTCCTCAGGGCTGCTCTAAAGCCATTCACCAGCCTGTATCTGTGTTTGGGATTACTCTGACCCAGGTGCAGGACCTTGCCTTTGGCCTTGCTGAACTTCATGATGTTGGCATGGGCCCACCTCTCCAGCCTTCCAAGTTCCTCTGGATGGCATCCCTTCCCTCTAGAGTGTCAATTGCATCATTCAGCTTGGTGTCATCTGATAACTTGTTGAGGGTGCACTTTATCCCACTATAATCAGCCACTGTATCAGTCACTATTTAATCTAATTCATTATTTTCATTCTTCTGAGATCTCATCTGGAGTATTTTGTTCAGCTGTGAGGCCTGCAGCACAAGGACCCAGACATATTCAAATGAGTTCAGGACCACAAAGATGCTCAGAGGGCTGAGGACCTCTTCTGTGACAACATAGCCTAGAGAAGAAAAGATTCTGAGGAGATCTCATTGCAGCCTTCCAGTACTTACATAATATTAAAATATAATAAATAAAAAATAGGACTATAGGAATGCTGGAAAGGAACTGTATTTCTGGAGTGGAAAGGGGTAATTACTTTAAACTGAAAGTGGCTATGTTTAGGTTAGAAATTAGGAAGAAATCTTTCACTCAGGGGGTGGTGAGGCACTACAACATGTTGCCCAGAGAAGCTGGATACCCCATCCCTGGAGGTTTTCAAGGCAACATTGTATGGAACAAACTAATTTAGTGGATGGCAATCTTCTTCGTGGCAGGGAGGTTGGAACTAAGTGGCCTTTAAGATTCCTTCCAACTCAAAATATTCTGTGATTCTACTATTCTATGGCTCAAACTGACAGATACATAGCAAGCTGTATATCTATCAAGTGCTCAATATATCTCCTTTTACCTAAAATCCTCCACAGTAAGCCCTATCATTTCTGTGTAATGAGAAATGAAATGGAAAAATTACAAGCTTCTAAAAATATGTAGCAGCTGAAATCTTTCTACTGAAAGCATATATAAGCAGAAATAAAGCATATCATATAGATATAAGAAAGCAGATCTAGACTTTCCTGTCTAGATGTGCTTCGCAGCAAAAGCAGTCCACTGGACCAAACAGAAACAGGGACAACACTTTTGGTGGAAAAGGTGTATCTGTTGCTTCATACAAGGATGACACTGACAGCTGTAATGATTCTTGGGTTGTGTTTTCACAGAGGAGTGGCAATACAGAGGTACGTAGGCAGACCACGGATAGCTTTTACCCATTATCTATTCTGCATACTCCACTTGTAGGAGCGTATGATTGCTTTTGCAGTGTGGCAACACTTTGAAGAAAGAAATATTTTATAACTCTGAATCTTCACCAAGTTCTAGTTTAAAAAAATATTACCTACCTGTTCTGAATTCTGACTACAATTTCAATTAGATATGCACAGTGCTTAATCCTAAATTCCATTCAGAGTGAAACAGAAGTAACTATTCTGTAAGGACACTTTTCTGAGAGTACAAGAGCTTTTTGCCCCCCAGCAAGGAAAACAGGCAGAGGAGACAGAAAACCTGAATGGCTGTCCAAGGACCTGCTGGTCAAACTGGCAGATAAGAAGGACATGTACAAGCAGTGGAGGCACATGTGGCCTGGGAAGAATAGAGGAATACTGTCCGGACACAGGGAGATGCAATTCAGAAAATCAAGGTGCAGATGGAACTGCATTTGGTGAGGAATGTGTAAAATAACAAGAAAGGATTCTACAGTTATACAGGTCAAAAGAGAAAGGCCAGAGAGACCACACTCCCTCTGATAAAACAGAAGGGAAAATTGCCTACAACAGACATAGAGAAGGCTAAAGTACTACATAAGTTCTTTGCTTCAGTCTTCACTGGCACCCAGGTTTCCTGTGTCTCTCACATTGCTGAACCTCTCATCCCTGAACCTCTAGGCGAGGGCTGGAGTGAAGGAGCAAAATCCTTCCCATTGTAAGAGAAGAGCAAGTCTGAGCCTGCCCAATGAGACTGAATGTGTACAAGTCTATGGGGCCCAGTGACATAAATCCCAGGGCCTTGAAGGAACTGACTGATGTTGCTGAGCCACTCTCCACTCTCCATAGAGTGTTAAGAAGCCTAATGCAGGGAAATAAGTCTGTGCTAGAAGGAGAAGTAAGATGTGCCTTCTTATTATTTACTGTTGGGTACTCTTTGGTCTCATCCATCAGACTTGTTCTCCCCCATGTTTGAGAAATAAATAGGTCAGAGCCTCTAAATCAGTTTGCTAAAATCAGGAATTTGATGATTCTTTAGGACTCTATAGCAAAACAGTTCATTTTCAAAGCAGGTTAAAATTCTGTAGTATGTAACACAGCAGCACAATCTACATTTATGATGGATACTCATTTCTTCACTTCATCTGAAATTCTCTACCTTGATTGCTTTCCTTCAGGAAAAAAAACAGTAACTTGTCTTCAGGAGAAAAATCTCATTTTGCTTTAAGTGTCAAATGAAGTAATTTGACTGTGTATCTTTAAGATAAATTACAAAATCACACAAATGTAAAACAAGGCTTGAAATAAAAAACCCGCCTACAGCAATAAATCTACACAGATGCATATTTTTTCATTTGCAAAAAAAAAAAAAAAAAAAAAAAAAAAGCTATACCTGAAAGTTTTATCCTGAAAATGTCTTAGAAAAACATCTATTAAATTCATTAGAACATTTACTTACAGCATAACTTTGCACAGCTTGCCTGTTAAAAACATGTTTTATAGAAAAAAAGCTTGAGTTAAAAGGCTTTTGACACTGGATTCACAATTGCTTTATGAAACTTGTAATTAGAGGTTTGCCTTCATTGCCACAAGTATTAAAGGGGGAATCAATCCTATACTTCGTACACGCTGGCTGAGAAGTCTCAGTGAACCACATTTTGCACTGCATCTGACTGAGTTGACTACTCTGAACACAGCTGGCAAAACCAATTACCACAAACAAAACACAGATTAACTCATCTACTTTCTCTAATACCTATGATGTGAAAAAGGAATAACATAGAGAAATGTGGTTTTGCTCTCAAATTCTGCTTGGCTGTAGACCTATATGTATAAATGTATGGAATCTGAAACTAGTCCACCATTGTAGCAAATCAAAATTTCGATACAGTGGTAATAGATTCTCTACTCCTAAGTTCAAAACCTCAAAATAAAGATTCATACTTAGAGGAAAAAATGACTCCAAGAAAAAGACATTCTGAAGAAAAAAAAAAAGAAAAAAAGAAAAAATACAACAAAATACACAACCAAACCACTTCCATTTCTAACTTCAGAAAAGTGAACATCAAAAATATAATAACTATGCAAGCTTATGTCCCTTCTGTTGTTGATTTTGAGGGGAAAGGGAAGATCTGACTCATTGTTATCAATTATTTACATAAAAGAACTAGAAGCAATTGCATAATGTTTCAGAATGTCATTTACTTGTGAGCTCATTGTCTGGTACTTCAATAATCAGAAACAGGAAAAAGTCTTTCCTGTAGCGTTGTGGTTGTACATTTGAGATTTTGAGAGCCTTATAAAATTGGAGAAGGAAAAGCACTGCTCATCAAACACCAGTAACATAGTGAAAAAATCACTCAACAAATTATACCAAGGTTTTGAGAAAGGACTACAGTTTTCTTCTGTGAGCAACTGGAATTCCAACTGAAATTTGTTTTTCACTCTGATTCAGTTTCAATGATTACTCCAAGTAATGTCTTTCCTTTGGCTCTCAGAAAATTCTAACTCAAATCATTTCAGCACTTCACAAGGGATTATGTAATGCAGTGTGATAATGAGTAGATTAGACAACTTTACTAAAAAAGGCAATTTTTGGCAGTTTGACAAATCTATATTAGGGTAATTTCTACTTTTTAAGTTGGAACCTGGATAAAAAGGCTACTGAACTGCAGTCTAATGATTTAGTCATTATCTAGTTGAAATGAAATGTTCTTTGAAATGACTAACCATAGAGACCAGCAATGAAGGTACTTGCTGTGCGTGAATGGATCAAACTAATAAGGGCTGCTTCCTCTCTATCACAGCTAAAAGTCATCAGCTACTAGTGATTGTTGTGTCTACCTTACTACTTTTCAGAATCCTTGATGAACATGTTTTATATTGGAGCAAGAAAGTACAAGAACATCAACACTTTGCTTTCTGTCCTGATGTTACCTGCGGATGTCACCTCTTTCCGTAGGTTCAATGCCTATTTCAGATTAAAATGAAAACATAATTAAGTGCATTAAGTGGCGATGATTCTTTTCCCATGTTCTTAAAATATTTTTCTTTCAAGGAATGCAATTTTTCCCCTCCAGAAAGGCTACAGACATACATCTAGTCCTTATTTGAGTGAAACAACAGATGGATGAGGATACCACCGGGATGTGGCCATGTAAAGGACAGGCATGTTCACTGAGTAACAGTGTATATGGACTCCAAAGAACAGTTAAAATCGGAAGGAAGAAAAATAATCTCCAAACTAATCTGTAGTTAAGCTACTTCAGCAAAGCACAATTCTGCAAGCTGAGCTTTAAGACAATATTTACCTTCCTAATTCTCATAGTTACTATACTGGGACCATTAGCAACACTAATCTAAGCAACAGTAGTACCTAATATTTCATCATCTACACACTGCATCATGCTCTAAGCACTTGGTTGGCTGATTAGATCATAACTGACTTTGAAGCTAGCTGACAAATCACAGCAACTGCTCCTTGTGAAATATGTCAGAGCTCACTATAAGCTGACAGATCTCGAACCCTACTTCATTATTCATATCTGCTAAAACTGCAGTGCAATAAGATATTGGTCATAAGGGCATCAAGTTCAGAATAGAACCAAAATACAACAAAGCAGAATTGCAGTCTCTGACTGTAGGTTCTATACCATCAGCCTCTGTGTTATTTCGTTGTTTGGTTTAGACCAGATATGTTCAGCCTGCTGCCCACAGGTTGCATGTGGTCCTAGACAGCTAGTAATTGCCCCTATCCCTGCCCTACACCGTCATGGTGGTGGCTCTTCCCCATCAAGAAGCCTGCCTTGGACCCAGGCACGTGCTCATCACTCAGCAATAACCAAAACATTGGCCAAAGACAATTTCTCTTCATTCATGTGGCCCAAGGAAGCCAAAATGTTGGACAGCCATAGTTTAGAATTGGTTTTCAGAAGTGAATACTTCACCAATTCTTAAAGAATAGAATCTAACATCTACAGTTTCCTGATAGCCCTCACTAAAATCCTGCACACAGAGGGGCATGCACTGATTTTTAATTTGTTGATGACAACAGGACCTGAAGAAACAGCATGGAGCTGAATCAGTGGAGGGTCAGGATGGGGCTTAGGAAAAGGTTCTTCACCAAGAGCACAGATGGGCCATGGAACCCAAGTGATCATGGTGCCAAACCTTCTGGAGCTCAAGAAGCTTTCGGACAATACCCTCAGACATATGATTTGAATTTTGGATGGCCCTGTGTGGAGACAGGAGTTGGGCTCAATGATTCTTGTTGTTCCCTAAAACACTCATTGTAAGCACACAGTCTATTGGTCTGAACTACATATATCAGTAAGTTAATTCTTACTTTAGAACACCTCCTTATTAAGGAAATTTATCTGTTTTAAGAGATGATTTGCTAGCACTGGATAGATGGCACTGCAAGATTGCACCATTACTGAATCCTTCAGCTTTTCAGCCTCTACGTCTGGAGAAAGTCAAGAATTACATTACAAATCAAGAACAGACACCAAGAATACAGATGCCCTCTGAAAAATACTCTATCTTAAAAGTTGATACCTTGCTCCAAGTTACCTCCATAGCTCTCTCCACAGCTTAATCATTAGCTTACCAAGGCCCTCCGTGTAGATGCGAACTTTGTGATCCACAGCTCAGTGCAGCTGGAAAATCTTGAGCAGGTACAGCAGAAAAGAAGTGACTAGTTTACAACTTCAGTGAATCCCTTTTTTTGTTTTGTTTTCATGACTAGCCATCTGACAGCAACCTTGTTTTTTCACACAAACGATACAGCACTAGATGGTGTAGCAGTGCTTCTCAGTACAGCTTATCTTCCTCTAAGTTCTGTCTTCAACATATGACACAGTCGATGGCAAAACAATAGCAACAGCTGCATACTGCTAATCAAGCCAGGAATGTGCTCTTGCAGTCCAAACAGCCAACTGTATACTGGGCTGCATCAAAAGTGTACAGCAGTTTAAAGAAAGTGAATCTGCCCCCCTACTCTGTGCTGCTGAGGACTCATCAGGAGTACTGTGTCCAGATATAGAGTCTTCATTGCAAAAGAGACACAGACCTGTTGGAGTGTATCCAAAGCAGGGCCACAGAAATTTTCTGAGGGATGGAACTTCTCTGCTGTGAGGACAGGCTGAGAGATATGGTGCTGTTCAGTCTGGATAAGACAAGGCTTCAGAGAGATCTGATAATGGCCTTTCAGTACCTAACGGTGGATTATAAGAAAGAAAGGGACAGACTTTTTCACAAGGTTGGTTGTGACTGGATGTGTGGAAATGGTTTCAAACCCAAAGAGGTGATTTAAATTTAGACTGGATATAAAGAAAAAGTGTTTTACTGTAAGGGTGAAGAGGCAATGGAACAGGTTTTCCAGAGGTGTGGTGGTTGCCCCATCCCTGGACATGTTCAAGGTAAGGCTGGACAGGGCTCTGAGTAATCTCGTTAATTCTGTTACTCTGTGATATCTCCACTTGTCGGCGATTTCTATCGCAATGCTATAATGGAACCTTTTTTAAATGATCATTCTAGGCAGCAGTGACAGACTTCGTGCTGCCTGTGTTTGACTGTGCTCAGTTCCTCAGACACCTGTCCTGAATAGCATCACAGCAGTTCATGAAGCTTTTTATTACTTCTAGCTTATTGACCATTGAGGAGACAATAGAAGGTGATCTCCCTGTCAAATATTTGATGTCCATTCTGATTAAATGGCTTTGGATGTACTAGAGGACTCTGACATAAGCGGCTGGTACAAACTAGAGCATGCCACTGTTGGAAAAAAAATTAAGCCTGTGGCGTTTTATTGTGCAACTACATCCACTGATGTGACTGGCAAAAGAAAAGTAACAATGAATTGGAATGGATGCATTCGTCTGCCACTGAAAAATAATGCCTGAAAAAATATGCTGAATCAAGCAGGACTGAAACTTATTAACTCATTAACTTTTTTGTTATTGTATGATAAGACATAAGGCTGTCCAGGTCCTGCAAGCTTTGAAGATGAGGAAATCAAGGAGAGCTGCAATTTTTATGGCTTTTGAAAAGCAAAAATTATTGTCTCCCAGAAGTCTCATTAAAAGATAACAGAGAAGGTTTTTTAAACAAGTTGTTTATGTAAAGGAACGCATTACTGAAAAATGTTGAAGAGGCATTCAAAACAGTAAGCTGGTATATACAAAACAGGAATGATGGCTTACTTTTAATTTTTCCTACCTAAGTTTAATAAAAACAGCATCAAAATCAAGTGGTATTATTTAAAAGAGTTGTTTTAAATATCCTGCTTTAAAAAATACCTGCCTGCAGAATCAGATCTAAGCTCTGAATTACCATCATGAGAAATTTCTCATGGAAAACTCATTCTAGTTTGGCCAAAGTAACAAAGCACATTAATACATACATACATACATATAGATAAATAGATATTTAATTTCTGTAGCTATACAATGAGCAGAGTACATTTAAGTGAGTCCATCTGCTTTCAGTTCAAGGACCTATGATTAGCACAATTATTTACAGGTATCTGTAGAATAACAGAAGAATTAAGCAGCGGTACTTAGCAGAAAATCAAAACAAGATGCTTTGCATAGCAGTAACAACTTCATCCACAGCTGACTGCTGTCTCTAGCCTCTGAGCAAAAGGAAGTTCTAGTATAGGCCTGTACTATTTACAAACTTTGTGATTTGCTGCCAATTTGTAGAAACCAAAGTAAACCTCTGGCAGGACTCCTACATACCATAGTAGTTAAAGAAACTATCGACCCACCCTGATTTTGACTACAAGCCTTGAGAGACTAATCTAATGTTTCTTTCTAGTCTCCTATTCTCTTTAGCTAATAGAAAGATTTAATTTAAATCTTAAAGAAAATCATTCTGGAAAGCACTACTCTATTTATCAACAGTCTCTTCACAAGGCCTCAGTTTCTTACTTATACTTTTTCCACCATTAATAAGCAACAGAAAGTGTTCACCGCTTTCTGTCACCAATTGAAAGGGAAAAGCTAACAAACAGACCTTGATATTTTACAGCTGCATCCAAAGCTGTCCAAAGACACCTGTTTTTTCTTACAGCATTTCTTTTTTATCATTCCACTCTTTAAAGTGTTGTTACAACATGAAACAGAGTAAACTAGATCATGTCATGAAATTAGTCCATTTGTACATTCCCACCTTTACTGGATGACACAACCGACCATTACATAATATTATCCAGTTTCTATAGTAGGACATGATAATCAACTGAATTGATCTCGCACATTGCTAAATCTTTGCAAAATATGGTTTTCAGAATGCTCCCTGGTTGTGGTTACCTCACCTTCCAGGCAGAACTTGAGGTGTGTATTGCCAAATGACCACATGCATTGGATAATCAGAATTCCTGTCTTGATATCTAAAGATAATTTAGATATCTAAAATATAGACAGAGTCCTAGATGGGCTTTTCAGTGCCTGTGTCAAATTTAATTCTTGTTGAGTCCAGAGAAAATTAGGAAAGGAATTGAAGGTACTTAGGTACTGCTTTCTAGGCTAAGTATATCTGCTAATTGGAAATACTGAGCATCTAAGTAGACTTCAGGTAGCCGAGTAATCTTACACTAAAAGCCTGCTCTATTTCTTTTCTTTGTGCAAAAGCTGAGTCTACACTGACACCCGTACCTACTGATGGAGCTCACTACAGTGCGGTGTCTGTCCTTCCACCATATCTCACCTCAGAACCTAGGGGATAGGCCAAGTTTTTTCATCTGGGATGTGAAGCTGGAAAACTCAAATGTCCCTGCCTTAGGAAAGGAATGAATCTGTCCAGTGTTATCTCCCACAAAATACTCTAACTAGCAACAAAATAGAAAGCAGTTTTCTTCTCTGGACATGCTTTGTAAGAAAGCGATAGCTTTGGTACCTGGCTAAAGGGAAAGATTCAACTGTGACTCACAGTTGAACATTATGTGGCTCCTAACAGCACTGAAAAGACTTGAAATTCTGACAGTGCACACAAACCGGGAGGCCTCTGAGCGTGTCCTCACTGTGACCCAGCTCCAAGGACAGGAGCATCATCATGTACAGGGTGAGTTGCCAAAGTGTGTTTGTAGGAAACGAGGGCAGCAGGACAGGACAGACGTTATGATGCAAAGTGGCAGTTCAGCTGTGAGGCAGGCTGACTGTCACATCTTTCCTCAGAATTCCTTGGAGATTACTGCTGACAACATCACTCTTATTTTGTAGACAGCAGTCATGGTGCTTGGTGCGCTGTCACCTTATCTCAGTGAAACCGGTCATTCCAGTGAGAGGTGCAGGCCATCCTTCATTCTCCCCACTCATATTTCTCTAGCTCTCCTCTGACCTCGGGATGAGCTGAATAAAGTAACTGGCTGAAAATGAAATTAGTTGTTGATGTTCTGATAGCACTGTTCATATCCTGATTTGTTCCTACTCTGGTAAGTTGCACAATGGCTTGAGAAAGGAAGGAGTGATGAGAAAACATGGGATAAGAAGAGGACGTCACTGTTTTCACTCTTCCAAGCTCAGTATGGGTATAAAATTTAGGCATCTAGTTCAGAGATCATCTGAAGTAGTTAGCTATATAAATTAGTTGTTGTAGCATGCTGACTGGCAATGCCTACAGGCTCCAGGCTGAAAACAATTTATGATGGTATGTTACTATTCCATTTGAATGTGACTAACACTTTCAGAAATCTAGTCTGCAGTTCTAAAATTTATCATATGCCAAAACAAAGATTTCTTTTGTTAGCCACCAAAAATTTATAGCACATTTGCTGATTCTAACCTTTTGGCATCGATGACAAGTCACCTCCAAAGCTAAAATAATAACATGAAATTCTTCAGTTGTGGAAAAAAAAAAAACAAAAAAAAAAAAAACAAAAAAAAACCCAAAAACCAAAAGAACTTGGAAAGATTAGGAGTTGATAGTCCTTTTTTATTCATTCCTCTTTTTCAGTGAACGTTTGTCTTGAGGATATCTCCTAAAAACTTCAGTGCAGTATTAGCATTTTCATTACAAGCATCTGGTTCTGAAATTCTTGGCTTGCCACTAAGTGAGTCAATACAGCCACCGGGTCTTTCTACCATTTGTTCTGCATCAATGTTTTCTTCCTTGTATAAACTTAAACTAGCCTGCACGTGCAGCATGTTTACACATTTGAAAGCAAAGGGTGTTACTGAATTTATCTATTTATACTCTCATGGTACTCTTGCTCCAGGAGATTTCTGGTGAAAAAGAAATAGATATGATTCAGTAATCTGAGATTCTATGTGAAAATAGGATGAGAAAGACATGCTTAATGGGCAAAAGGGGAAGAAACAGTTCTTGTATGTACTTGTTCCTAAATAAAAAAAAAAAAGGCAATAAGTAAACAGAATCAAATAAGAATAAGTGAGTGAGAACATATGCTGATTGAAGCCAGCAATAAATAAACTATTATTATGATTCAAATTAACACCATCATAATACTTTTTATGCTAAACAGGATTTCTAGTCATGCATATGTGAATACTTATTTCCATGCTTTTTTTTTTTTTTTTTTAAGAGCTAAATTCTTATGTATTTCACATCTCAGCCAACCAGAAAGGATCATGCTGACTGAGCAAATAAAATTCATCAGGAATCACATGAAGTTTCTGTGGTTATTTCATCTTAAGAAAGTACCTACAGTAGCTCCTTGAGATTTGCTTTAAGATTAGTCCATCTATACGTAACAGGTAGCTACAAACATTAGGGTCCTGTTCTTCAGCATGCTTATGTATTTTCCCTTCTATATTGAGAAGATGGGCATTCTCCCATCCAAGTGTGATCCAAGATTGCTCTAATTGGTTCCTCCAGTGAAGTTAATGCCAAATGTTCTGTCGACTCACAGTGAGTTACCTAATACCTGCTACATTCTTCTGGAGAAAGTTTATGGACTTGCAGGGGGAAAAAAAGGAAAAAAGAAAAAAACAAAACAAAACAAAAAAACACACAAATTCAAAAGTATTTGATTTGCGTAACAGACAAAGTTTCACCTTTTGCATTCTGTTTTCTGCAAGCAAGTAGCATTAACTGCTTTCCAGAACTAAGAAACACCCAAATCTCAGAAAACAATATGCCCACACGGCATTTTGACAGCTAGCAGGATTCCTCTAATACATGTGATTCCACATAAAGGTGTTTTTTTTTTTAATGCCAGATACACAGTTAAAAAAAACTGCCCTCAAATACCCACTGGGTCAGAAAGGCAGCCTGCTACCTGACTGTGAGTTGTCCCTGCCAACTTCCCTCCTAGCCTTCAATCTGAAGAGCAGAGTTAGAATGACAAATACCAGGAAGCTAAGTTCTGAAGGAGAAATGCATCACTCGTGCAGATATATTCAGCCAATCATATAACACTGATATCACAGCTAGCCAGAATTGCTATTAGTGCTTTATGTAGTTTCTAGCAAAGTTTTACATGTAAAATCTCCATGAGGTTAAAAGACTGATTATATTAGAAAGTAAAATCTTACTAACTTACATATTCTTCAAAACAGAAAGTCACTGAAATTCAAGGAAGTCAGAAGCCAAGACAGTTAACACACATAACAACCTGCCAATAACTCACTGAGATGGAATATAAGAATGCTAAGAGTAACTCCTTATATTTTGTATCCCAAAAGGATTGAAAATTGTTCATTTCACACACCCAGAATTCTCAAACTATTTTTTAATGTGTTTTTGGATTGCTCCAAATGCATTCAAAGAGCAAGTGTCATGCAGTGTGCAAGGAAGAGACATAAACATATATTTCACAAATATTTAAATGCAAATCACGCTGCTTTATTAGGGTTCATGTTTCCTAGGCTTCTGGAGCAAAACTGGTATTCTTTCTTTGATGAACAGAACTAAAAATGTCTAAGTGTCATTGTGCCTTACTTGTTCTCGTTGCTGGCATCGTATCGAGGCATAGGGTCAAAATCATTTCCATTGACATCAAAACTGGCCTGCGAATCCTGTAGCCAACAGGAGAAAGAAAACCATTTTCTCATTAATTAACCATTGAGTCATGTGGCCTATAAATTCTTCAGCAGGTTTCTACAAGAGAGTAATTAGGTTAACTAACATTCCTGTGGTTCTATGATGATCACTTTTTTTTTTTTTTAAAAAAAAGGAAAGGATTATATATTTAATAATTACACCATTTACAGACTTTATTTTATTTCTAGAAAAGGGAAGAATATGAATGCTCTGAAAACATGTAGTTCTGAAAATTTCAGTCATAGTTTCAGGGAACAATGTAAGTTTCTTAAGGATATTGTTATAAAAAGTACAGATTGAAATGTTACTTAAATTGCATTCCCATTTGTCTGGGAGTGTAACTGTTTCAATTATAGCTACGATATCTGCACACTTTTGCTCCAAATTTTACCAAGATTATTCCAGCTGAAAATAGTTTATAGAGTACATAGCTGCTGGTTTGTATGGCTCCCATTAATCTGCGTGGTAGCATGCAGTGTGTTGACATGGTAAGCAGTTCTTTTTAATTTCTTCTTTTTTCAAAACCAGTTACCACATCCACCTCAAATATTCCTGTTTGCAGTCACACCAGCAATAATCTGACATATAGAAGGCATTTGTCATCAAACAAGCAATGTGTACTGCTGTAGGGGAATTCCTTCTTGGCAAGAGGAAAAGGAGAGAGGAGACAGTAGGGGAATAAATAGATGCTTTAAATTCAGTGGAAGGATAGTACTGGGATGAAGTGACACATGATACAATCTAGGCCATTCAGTGAAGGGGTAAAGTTATGTTTGGTTTGTTTAAACAACTTTAGAGATTAAAGGGAAAGATGTGACATACATTAGGATCAACCATACACTGACAATTAGGGCAAAGGGCTCTCGATTTTGTTTATGCAGTCCCCCCAAATATTTCAGATGTGAGTTCCACATGCAGTATAAGGAAAGATACAGATATAAGTACTGCTAATTTAAAATAAATGGATTTAAACTGTGAACATGATTGTAGCTCTTGATAGGTTGTTAAAGATGTAATTGTCATGTTTATCTCTTCAGTGTTTTTTCAAGATGATATGCTACTTGGGAAAAAAACGCTTGGGTTGGAAGGAACCTTAATGATCATCTTGTTCCAACCCCCTGCCATAGGCAGGTCTGCCACTCGCCATATCAGGGCCCCATCTAACATGACCTTGAACATCTCCACGAACAAGACATCCATAGCTTCTCTGCACAGCCTGTGCCAGTGCCTTACCACCCTACTTGCTTTGCAATAGTCATCTTCAACAGTTATACTTAATCCAACTACATTTCCTTTTTCTTATTTTGTGAGAACGTACTGTTCATACACTTCTTTTGAAAGAAATAATAAGGTCACTAAAGTCAAGTACTTTCAGGTAAATACCTATTTCTGAAGCTCAGGAAAAATAATTCCAGCAAAGCATGGCCCTGACACGCTGAGCAGCTTTAAACTCTGAAGTTAACAAAAGAAGTCCCCACTGAAGAAGCAGCTTCTCCTAGCATTATGCAATTTTTCCAAGGTATATTAGAACAATCATTAAATATGATGAAACATAACCAAACAGAAACCTTCTGATGTGACACGAAATATCTGGCGTAGTTTTTTTTTTTTTAAAAAAAGAAGAAAAATAAAAACACACAGATCTTCTCCTACAGCAAACTGGGAGGAGGAGGCTCATTGAAATTTAGAAGGATTTACTATAAAGACTCCAAAATATTCTACACCTGTTTTTAATTGAGTGAGTCATATCTTTTTCCTTTAATATTATTTCTAGGAGTAAGATAAATAGCTTTAAAAATAAATACATAGAAGGATCCGCTTAACATTACAGTCTTTGAAAGAGCTACTGTCTTGCTAGCTAAATGAATTGGTCAAGAACAGACTTCAGCTGCTCATGTTAACTGAGGAAAGCAGCTTATTCCAATCCTAAGTTCTGAGAGTTTGAAAATATTTGATAAAATTATTACAGAAAAGAGAAAAAAAACATCTAATTATTAACTCCAATCCTTCAGAAATGTAGCACTAAGCTACAAGGTGCATTCAGATACTAAAGACATTCAGACTCAATATACTTTTAAACTAAAGGAATACAAATTACCAGAATTCATCTTTTTTCCTCCCACTGATGTTATCATCTGAGAAAACCCTCTTATGAGACTTTTTCTTTCCTCCCTTCCTCCCTCCCTCCCTCCCTCCATCTTTCTAGGAATTTAACCAAATTTACTTCAAGTTAATAATAAAGCAGCAAATCAAACTGCAGACACTCACATAATTTTGCATCAAGTCTGGATGGTTTCTTTCAATGCCGTCATCCAAGATGGTCACCACAACATTCTTTCCAGTGTAACCTCTCTTCCAAGCACCTACTATATTCATATCTGATTGGCAATGGTGAGTGTTATCACTGCAGTGCTGGGGAGAGAAGAAGAGATAAAAATGTTGGTTGCTGCAGATTAGTGAGCAGCATGAGGTTGAGATATCATCCCTCTCATATTAACATTACCATTTAAATTAGCTCAAGCATATGACTTGAATAACAACTCTACAGGATCAATACCTTTATTTATAAGGAAATAATTACGAAATAAATGCCAAATTTTATGGAAAAAAAAAAAAAGCCTGTTTATTTTTCTTTCAAACTATTCTTCATGTTAAGCAACAGCAAAAGGAAACACCTAGCCACACAGAACCACAAAGATCTCTGTGGAAAATAAAGCAACTATTCTCATCTTTTAAGCATGCTCATTTGAAATGTACATTTGAATTTTTTTCAGAGAAACAAACCATATGCGGATAAAAGGAGACAAAAGCCTGTATTGGAGTGACCACGGAAACAAAACCTGCTTTCTGTGCTGTATAATTTCTTGACAGAATGTCTGGAAAGTAATCCAGACTCAACTCTATCTACAAAAGAAGGCTTTTGGCAGGTTTTGTGCAGTATCAGCAGGAGATGAGCAGCAGTTTAGAACCTGTAATCAAACACTCTGAAAAACTTGCAGCAGTGTCTGAAGAATTGCAGATAGTACGACAGAGAACAGCCTGGGATACAGCATTCAGTGCACTAAGTCTGCTATAGCAGACTAAGAAAGTTTATTGTAATTAAAACTAAAAGCCTCTTCCTCAACACAAATGCATCCTGTTCATGTGGCTTGCCATGACAGTAAGATACAACTCACGGCCATTTGCCTGTCTCAGGGGCAATTCCAACCCACAGACAGAGCTGTCCCTTGGGATGCAGGTTCAACAGCCCATCATTGGCACTGCCTTCCCCCAGCCCCTCTAAGGTCAGTCAGAGCTTCAGGAGTGTAAAAGGAGAAAAGCAAATGGTGGGATGAAGGAGTAACAAATGAAGACAGTCTTGGAGCCTGCATTGTAACAAGCGTCCACATGAGCATGCATTGGCACTCGCTTTCTGCCCCATGGCCCTGTACCTCCATCTGGCATTCCTCAAATCACAGGCAGTACAAAAACATCCAGACGGATGCACTTCACCTTGACTTGGCCCAACTCATTCCTCCATAGCGTCAGCGCACTGAAGGCTAACGTGTAAAAAGACACCAGGTCGCTGTCACATTCTCCTCATTCTCCTCTTTTTTCTCCCATTCATCAACCCTCCTGCACCTTCATACACAAACCACTGGATTTAAGAGTGCACATTTGCTGTTACTAAACCAAAACTACATTATTTAGTGCTATGATGCATAGCATACAGTCTCCCTTGAAGTCTTCCCTTTGTGCCTACAATTATCCACCTGCCAGCCTGTCGGCCTTTCCATTCACATACCAAGGCACTTGAAGGCTCTCGGATTTCCAAGAAATCTAGAGATCTGGCTTAAAGCTTCTATTCTATGTATTGCTTGGAAATGTTCACGCTGTTGCATTTATGAAATTAACTACAGTCTAAACTAACCATCTGTACGGTGAATGTAATGACTGTGCTCAACAGCCTTTCTAATGTATGAACAGCAGGATTAAAAGTATGTGATGTTTCCAGGGCTTTTGCATACTTCAAAAGCATTAATGAACTAAGCACTGGAAAATGCCTACAAAAGGAACAAGTATCATTGGTTACATTTTACTGGTGTGAAGACAAAGAGACAAAAAGTGAAAGCACATACCCCCAGCCACAGGGTAAACCCACAAGAGTGGTAACACACAATCAAGAATTCCAGCCTGACCTCTATTAAAATTACCCTACCCCTCCATCCTGTTCTCTGAAATGCTGAGAAATCCTCTGGCTGTTTTGCTGCCTATCTTATTCTCTCTTGATGGGGGATGAGCTCACTGGTTTGCTTTCCACCTTGTCAAACCACACAGGCTGAACAAAACATTGTTAATGCCTTTCAAGCTCTCTGCTCTCCTTCAGAAGATGACTGCTTCTTCCCTTAATGATGCTAACATTATCAGCTGCCCCCACTTACCTCACCTGAAGTGCTGCTTTGTGATCGTGGTGAAAAGGGACTAATTAATCAGCTGTTTTCCTATACTTACATAGTCAAATAAAAAGGAGATCAGTTACTTTACCACGTGCTACGTTTGTTCATGCAAGAAATGTGCCAGATCAAACTGATATTCAGATTACTTTACTCTGCTCCAAGACCAGACATAAAGCTAGTAAAAACAGAATCTTTCTGGACAAAAGAAATTCAGGGTAAAGCAGGGGTAATGGCATGCCCACTTACAATGCTGGATTACAGAATATATAACATGTGAATAGTGAACACAAAGGCAGCGAAGATGCATCCAAACAGGAGTAGTTCAATAGCAGGTGTTGGGTTCAGTCCTTACAGTTACAATACATTACCTATCCTTGAGTCTTTTTAAAAATAGCATCTATTCCTTACTATTCTTCGCCCCCTCACCTCCTTTTCATCCGTGCCCTTTTCTCTCTATTTCTATTTTTCTCTTCAAATACTATCTTATCAATGAAATTCTTGTTTTGTTTTATTCAACATCTGATCTCAGCTTCCTAAATTTTAACTACAAATTATATGTTCCCTCTGGATTAAGCATATTTCTCTCAAAGATTTGGCTTTTATCAGAAATGTTTTAAATTTTAGCAACAGATTACTCTTCAAACACTACATAATATAGTATATGTCACCATTCCATATTCAATAGCATATAACATGCCACCTACTACTTGGTTTCCTTGCATTCTTCCCTGTTACTTTAAATTTCTCTTACCTTCAAAAACATTTCTTGCAAGGAATTTTCCACTGCTGGGTTTCATTCTGTTATTTTTCTTTAACCATGTGCTGCTTCTTTACTACTTATCCAAATTACATGATCAGCTGCTTAGCAGAGAAATGTTTTCAAATGAATTTGGAAGCACCGTTTCAGTTTTCAGTGTTAGCCAAATGAAAAAACAAAACAATGTCACAATAATAAAAATTATGTGTGTCACAGTGATTGGATTTTACATCAGTGGGCAAATTTTAAATGTATTTTTCCAGTCCTTTCTTTTTATAATCAAAAAATACTCTCTCACATTAATGTACAAAAGCTGGGGGTTTGCAGGATTTTTACTAGGCTAATCTTTGAACCATTGTTTTTGAATTTTAAGCAGAATAGCACACACTATATTTGGAATATGGAATTATGGGATAAAATATTTTATGAAATTCTCCCTCAGTTCCAGCACATCAAGTAATTTAGAAATTTCCCATTGGTATCACACTGCAGTAAGCTAGCATCATTTCAGCATACATTGGTTTCATCTGTTGCCTAGAGGTTACCATCAAAATGAATGAACAACCTCTTACCCAGCTACTATTAGTAATTTGATTGAGATTTTTAAAAGGCACTCAGATTATGGTGCTTGTCTTTGGACTTTTTAATTGGAAAATGTTAATGATACCACTCATTATTTAATAGAAACACTCAACAGGGTTGAAAGGTGGTTAAAGGACACACTGAAGGGGAAAGGGCTATAGTAGGGAAAATGTGTAACACAGAACCTTTCTCATACTTGAAATTCAATTATTATGAGTGAAAAAAGACAAAAGAATAAGGCATCTTTGGACAGACAATTTGGAGGCCTGACTGCAATTAGCAAGCAGACACAACATTAGAAATGTTTTCTGTTTTGCATGGCACTTTCAGTGTCAGACATATGTCTGGAATCTCTTAACTATATTGTGAAATTCGCTCTAAAAACTAGCTTATAGTCATTGCAACTATTTTAATGTTTGCTGTTTGCTGCATCATTTTGGTAGCCTTGGTGATCAACCAGGGATCAGTAGCAAAACTGAATGGGAAAGTGAGTAATCAAGAATCATACAGGCCAAAACCTTTTAGAATTTCAGAACTTAAGATCAACTTAAAAGAACAATGACTATGAAATTCTAGTCTTTCTTTTGCCAAGCCTTTTAGTGTACAAAATAGAGTAGAAATAAGTATTTAATCCTGTGACATAGTTTCTCAGAAATGATCCTCCAAAAGTCTTCAAAAGGAATCGTTTTCTCGAGTTTTGGAGTTACCATGACTTCTCTGACAAGATGTTATCAACGTGTGAGGAAGAACAGAGAAACAAAAAATGATAAACAGAATGAGACAATTTTAACAAACAATCTTGAGGTGGCAGATCTTCTATCTAATTTAGTGATACATTATGCATGTTTCTGATCTTGGGAAAGCTCTTGCATAGTAGTTGCCAGAAAGAGATTAGAAAAGATGAACCATTTCAATATTTAAAACATTAAAAAGTGAAATAATAGGATAAGAATAGTAAACATTAATAGTGCAGAAATAAGTAAAATAATACAATTTTCTTTTTTGTTTCACCTTTAAATGATTTCTCAGTGCAGCTGCACACAATATTTTAAAGATCTAGCAAGAGCAGGCAGATAATATAAGATCTGTTTCATCCCAAGCACAAGATTTATTTATTTTTTTTCATTAAATAATAACTGTCTTCTGAAGTCATGCATGCCTCACTGAATTGTTGCTTTTTTTTCTTTATCTGTCTCTGTATCAACAGAAATATTCCAAGAGTGTACCATATTAAATATTTAACACCAGTTTTATTATTGCTGCAACTTTAGATGGCTTAGTTCATTTACTTCAGCAATGAATTTGGTTCTTAAGCTTTACCAATTCCTCAAGTTAACAAACAAAAGTACAATTAGAGACCAGTATGAACAATTGCAAGTAAGCATTATTTTATGCCTGTTTACACAATGAAGGAGAACAAGAAATCAATACAGAAGAGTTTATTGTATTCATAGGATTAACCAATGGCTATGGTCAGACAAGAATCATTTACAAGGCTATATTTATGGGGTTTTTTCAGTGAAAAATATGGTGCTCATAACTCTTATTCTTTGTGATTACATCACTATTCTTTCCAAAAATAGCATGATTCATAATGCATTAAATTTGTTTTCAAGACAACTCCATTTCTTATCCAACACAGGCACTTTCTGAAGTTAGTTAGTTGGTTTCTTCTGTAACCCATGTGCTGGCTCAAACACAAGTTAATTCAGGAAAGCTCTGTATGTTCATATTCCATAAGCTGCCAGACTGATGACAGCTTTTAGGAGTGGGAAAATTCTCCTCTTTCTATATTTGCGCAGAATTTTTGTCCCTACTGCAAATTCTGTGACCTGTAGAGGTACAGAAACAGCGTGCCTCTTTGTTCCACATGGGTCACAAGTTGTCACTCCACTAAGATGCCTGACTAGTCCTACTTTGTTCCCAAGAGGAGACAATAGGAGAAACTCCTTCAAGGTCAACACAGAGATGAAACTAAAACTGTCCTCAGGTCATTGTACTGCCATCTGCACTAAAAATATGAAAAAAGCCTCCGTAGAATTGGCATAAAGGTCCACCACATCCTCCACCAAAGACTAAAGCCACATACACATACAGAAAGAGAAGAAAGTTTTTTTTTTTTTAAAAAAAAAAAAAGTAATCTCTGAATTCAGACAGCTGGAACGTGTTCATTTTACTTTGGATACACCAATCATCTACTGAATGGCATATCAGAGATCTAATGCACCTGATGTATCATTGAAACAGTGCTCATATGTTGTGAGATTAGTGTCAACATACAGAGAAATCTTGTCTGGAAAGTGTTGGAAAAAATACAGGAACCTGATGCAAAACATCTTTGGAAGTCAGCAAAGGACAGATGAAAGAGGAGAGGAATAATTTCCACAGCTTGTGGTTCCTGTTTAACACAGGAAGAGAAGAAGCATTCATTGAAATACTTCTGTCTTTATAGTAATACTCTCTCAAGATACCTGTATGATGCCTATCACTACTACTACCGCTCCTGCAGCTAGCACTTACGATAATACTAGTATATAAATAGCTGACTTAGCAATAAAAGATCAGAAAGTGAACCAAAAGTTAAGGCGTTTTAACCTGCCTAAAATCCTATCTGAAAAAGAAAAATAAATAAATAAACAAAGCACAAAACAAAACAAAGACAATAACAGCAAGAAAAGAGAGAATGTCAATTCTTTCATTAATTGGAGAGAATATATTAAAAGTACAGCTGCTCCCTTGCCCCAGCTGTGCAGCATCAACCCTGGGGATCCGGTTTTCATGAAGGATGAATAATTCCTCAGAGAGACAATTCTTTCCATCCTGCCATTTTTTGTGGCCTTTGCCTCATATTTTTGTTTGACCTCCTCAAAGTCCCAAAAAAGAAGGGCAGTTTTACAGAAAGTCCCAAGATGCTTTTTTTTTCTTTTAATGCATCAGTTCATGGAGTCTATACGACTACACGACTGTCTGAAACTCTGAGTGCTCATGCTTTTTTAAGATTTTTTATTCTTCTAGATCATAAAATATTTTGAAAATGTGAACACTACAGTCTCAGATCACAAAAGACTTTTTTTTCCCCTAAACTCTTGATTTTATATGCAAATTCAAGACTATATTCTGGACATGACTTATGAGCTTTCAGTGCCACAGACTGGTAATTACTCCTTAACTCCCTAGCTTCCTTTATAACCTGAAAGGTCTCAATCAGAGCTGTAGATTGTGCTTATCACCACAGTAATAAAAACTGAAAATGTTTAAACGCTGACATGAATCAGTGTATCAGCATGCAGGTTAAAGTTTGGTTTTGGATTTCTGAGTTTTCTTGCTTTTAAGTTCTACAGCCAGCCTGGAACCTGTCTCATTTCCTGATTTGTGAATACAGAATGGGCTAGAATTCTGATTGCCTGATGGGCAACAGAATTCTTAGACATGCTGTTTATTCAGTGTATGTACTTCAAGACTTTGACAAGTGGTAAAACAGCAGCATTGTAACATGAAAGAAGTAAAAGAAAGCTAACTACAGACAATCAGAAGGAGCTTCTAGCTATCTTCTAAAGATGTTTTCTGTTTTCAGTGACTAGCACAACTTTTCATAAAAAAATCTGTGTTTTCAATCTTTCAGATAAAGCACAGGAGTAAAAACTAACCCAAAAATAGCCTATAGTCACCTAGTAGACCAGGCTCCTCTCTTCTGTAATTAAGGCTTGGTATTTTGGTTATTCCTAAAACAACTATTAAACAGAGAGATGGCAAAGTTTGTTTTAAAATAGCTTTTGTCATAACTTTCTAGGGATTCTCTCTAAGCTATGAGAGATACATTCTTCCCAACTTCCTTTTATGCCATTTACAAATCAAAGACTACTACTCCTGTATCACGTTGTTAAGAAGCATGGGAGAGGGAGAGGGTTTTTATTTAGACTTTGTGTGAATGTGTGTGACAGAACCAAACTCGCCACACAGAGGGAAGGCTCTGAGCAGATGGCTCCAATTAATCATTAACCTTCCCAAAGACTGATAAGAGTGGGAGGAGCCTGCAGCTTATACAAACCCACTTTGTTCCCCTTTCTCTCTCTTTTTATTCAACGGCAATACGAGGAAACAGTTTAAGAAGGCATTGCTGTTATACTACTGTTGAAGTAAGGAGGTCTGATTGAGAAGGATGTAGAAAAATTAGTTTTTCTAAGAATGCTTTGAACTTGTATGGATGAGAGGACTTGTGAGGAAAAAGATGAAGAGATGTTGGCTCTGAATGCTCAGGCGCAACTTTGTGAGGACTGCTGTGCTACTGCAGTCCCTTTTTCTCTATTTTACATTGTGGTCAGATCTCTTTGATCCATGAGGCAATAGCCTGGTGACATCTGGTGTTAATGGTAGCAGGATGTTGTGTGGGAGAAGGAGGGAGAGAGGGACAATGACAGGGAGGGATATGAGACAACAGGACTTATTCAGGAGTCTGAGGGAAAGATGCATGTCTCCTTTTTTTCCTCAAGGGATAGAAGAGGGTAGCAGAAGCGAGGCTCATATGTAGCTCAGAATACGGTGACAGTCTCACATTCTATTCTAAGTAACAGAGCAACAGCTTTTTCTCTTCCTCCTGTGGGCATATGGAGTTCTTGGGGCTGGAGTTGTTTCACAGTGCCTTTCCTTCAGCAATAAATATCTGTGCTACTTGATACCTTACAAGCCTTTTCCCTAAGAGCCATAAAGAGCCATCAGCTTATTGTACTCTGGGTCCCATTATTTGCTTGGGTTGGCACGTCAGAGGAGATTGTAACTTGTCAGAGGACAAACTTTAAGCCTAGGAAACAGTTCTTCTGAGACAGAAGTATAAAAATCACTCCATATCCTCTTTAGATAGCCTTATAGAAATATTTAATTTAACACTAAAATGCATGCTGTGAAAATTCATCTCAGTGTTATCCTGTACTGTTAATGAATGGCTGTTATTTTAGTTTGCCTATAGGGAAGTAAGTACCCTAGGCACCAATGGACTGTTCACCATTTGAATGCACTTTGGTTGATGAATGCAAGGCCCGCTATGTATTATAAGAGAAACCTGGGAAGATAAGGCCAAACCACTAGAGGGAGTGGCTAGTTATATTTTGCAGATGAGATCATCTGGCAGAAATCTGAGAATTAGCCCTGAGAAATCTAGAGAGGCCCAAGAAGAACTATTCAAGAAATAAAAGTTTTGCATAAACTAAAAAGCACAACAAAGTTACTCCTTCTACTGTCTCAGAAAATTTATCTCTGCTGATTAAACAGTAAAGTGCTTCTGAAATGCTGGGTGAATGTATGACAGTGCTGTGAATAAAATACTGTGCAAAGTAGAGAATGTAAAATTGCTGTGAAAATTGCAAAAAGTATTAAAAGAAATGTCAGCAGTGTCAGGATTCCGCCTGTATCAGAAAATACAAATAACGTATTGGAGAATACAAATAATGATCTGGAGAACTGTATTATATTAGCAAACACTGATTTCATGGAGAATTGGGCCAGACCAATTGTCTAGACCAATATTACTTTCTAATAATAAGACTGTAGGCATCTTTAAGAGTTGCTGCTAAATTAAACCCCTATCTTTACTACTAAAGCCCGATAAAAATAGAATTGAGAATAGTTTTGAACTGATACTGGAGGAATCACAGAATGGCTTGAGTTGGAAGGGACCTTAAAGATCGCCTAGTTTCAACTCCCCTGCAATAGGCAGGGTTGCCACCCACTACATCAGGAAGCCCAGTGCCACATCCAATCTGACACTGAACACCACACCAGGCACAATCTGCCTTTGGTGAAGTTGTTCTGGTTGCCTCAGATCACCTCCCAGTCTCACATGTGTCTTAGTGTGTCTTTTAGGACAGTCTGCTCCATGATCTTCCCAGGTACAGAGGTGAAGCTCACCGGCCTGTAGTTCCCTGGGTCTTCCTTTCTCCCTTTCTTGAAAATGGGAGCGATCTTTCTTTTCTTCCAGTCACTGAAGACTTACTTGACAGCCATGTATTTTCAAATAGGATGGAGAGTGGCTCAGCAACATCAGTCAGTTCCTTCAGGGCCCTGGGATTTATGTCATTGGGCCCCATAGACTTGTACACATTCAGTCTCATTGGGCAGGCTCAGACTTGCTCTTCTCTTACAATGGGAGGGATTTTGCTTCTCCACTCCAACCCTTGCCTAGAGCTTCAGGGATGAGAGAGGCTTGGAAAGCCTGACTGACAGTGCAGACTGAAGCAAACAGGAAAAGACTGAGAAACACGCAACCTTAGTATAAGGGCTTTTTATGAATGTGAAAGACTAGAAAATGAAAGTGATGTAACTGGAAATGGAAGGAAGATCACCATTGTTACTGTCAGGTTTATACTGAATCCGTGCGTAAGCCATGTTTCAGCTTTAAAATGCAGCACCTGTCAATGATAACTGCCTTACTGCTTGCACGTACTTTAAAAAAAAAAAAAAAGACAGGAAATTTGCAGCTGACACATCCAGAGAAAGCACTAAAGAAAACTGTGGTATGGGCATTGTAAGAATGGAAGATGATAAGCAACAATAACTAAAGATAAAAGTTCTTAATTTTGTGATTGTTGACA
This sequence comes from Phasianus colchicus, assembly GCF_987193195.1. NCBI lineage: Eukaryota > Metazoa > Chordata > Aves > Galliformes > Phasianidae > Phasianus > Phasianus colchicus. The sequence goes on from NC_143476.1 coordinate 54,808,908, forward strand.
GTTCTTCTGCATCCTCCACTTTTCCATGTACCGTAGCAATGAAACACACTTTGGGCTCCTCTTCTCTACATTGTGCATTCTTTCTTGCCATTCCTACTATTTCTATTAAACTCTTCTGTGATTCCTGTCAGCTGGTCTACTGAATCTCAGCTGTAAATTTATCTTCCTTTCTTTATTGTTTCATTTCTTCTACTGGCTCTTCTGTACAACTGAAAACACTATTTTGACATGAATGGGTGCTCAAAATGCTTCACAAGGCTTAAAGGGTAAAACAGGGAATTCTCATGGAAATATAATACACTTCCAATATAACAATCCATTGGGGTTTTTTTTAAGCTGTCATGTTCTACTGTGTAAATGCACGAGGAAGTTACAAAAATACTTTTATTTACTTAAAAATGTAGCAGAGATCTTTGGATCCAGTAGAGAAATAAAACAAATCTGTAAGCATTTAATAACACAGCTGCTCACAAGGAAGTTTGCAGAGGGCTTGATATGTCTGTCTGTACTTTGAAGCCTTCATGATGAATTAACAGATATCATTAACTCATTTTGTTTAAGAAATCATTAGCAACCATGTGCAATTATTAAGTCTTAAATTTTAAGAAGCTAGCAGCTTTCTATTAATATGGAAATCTGAAGTTACATTCTCTTACAGCATGCTCTCAAATGGACACAAACAAATGGAGTGGGAAATAAGATAGCAATAGAGACAGTGCTAGGGACTACTTGTGAATGTGAATCTATTTAAACATTGTGCTTGCAGTATAATTTTATAGATATAAAATCATAAAATAATGCAGGACTAAGACTGCAAGTTACAAAATGATAGGAAGTGTCCAGAAACAGAGTAATAGTGAAAAGGATTTAAGACGTGAGGTAGAAATTCACCTGTAAATTCAAAATACATGGTTCTATAAAACCATGTATTGCCTTTCAGTAGGTAAGCAGTGGGTTAAGAAGAAAAGTGGGTTAAGATACTTCTTAAAATGATAGTAAGGACACTTCTGGATCGATGTGCATACATCTAGTACCGAAGTTTCAAAAAGGATGCTCTTGGAAAAGGAACAGTGAGTCCTTGCCGCTTGTTTTCAGAACCAAGAGGTGGAAAAACAATTTGCAGTGATTCTTAACAAGCTCAATGTATTTCTTTTGTCTGAGTATGAAGACATGACTCAAATGCAGCATGCAGGTAACTTGAAGGAATTTTTGAAGGTGGAAGGTTCTTTAAACTGTTAGGGAGAACGGCCTAACAGAGGTACAAAACAAGATAAATATGTAACTATATGGCGTACCTTAATTTAAGTTAATCATTAAAACAATGCTCTTATTGACAGGACTCCTTCCCAGACATGATGTTTTACCTAATGTTTATGTCTTACAGAAAGCTTACCACACCTTAATTAGAAATTCTGGGCTTGAGAATGTAGATTACCAGTTGCAGTGACTGTTGGTCAAACTAAATGAACATGACAATTCTCTCTCGTATCTGTGGAATGAATGAACCAAAGTTCAGATCCTGATGCAGGCTGCTATGAGACTAAAGCAGCAGTGTGTTAGAACTCCACAAAACACTCAGTACAAAGCAGAGTCTGGAAGAAATGAACCTTTTCCTGCCACAAAACTGCCCTCAAATACTTGAAAAGACAGTCTTGGTGTCTGAAGTTAGGTGCTGCTTTAAATACATGCATATCCTTTACAATGCTAAATACTCTCAGAAATATTAACTAATGTGAATAGAATGATCTTTGAAATACAATTAAATATACAAAACAGTACTGTCAAAGGAGAATTAATGTGACACATTCTATTGAGATGATGATGTTGTGTTTTTTTTTTTTTTATCCCCTTTAACCTTTATGAGTAGGTGACAAATACTTGGTAAAAAAAAAAAAAACTGTAATACTTCTGAAGAAAATTCTAGAAATTTTAATCCAACAGTATCTCTGTGAATAGATACTGGCAGTTTAAAAAAAAAAAAAATCCATGTATGTGACTGCTCTGTTATATATATGAAAGACAAAGACTTTTCCAGGCAAAATGGTTTCTAAGCAAGGCAGGATGAAAGCTGGTAATCACAATATAATAGAAGGTATATTTCAGCACAGAGTTTTGGGCAGTAGGAATTAATGAATGTTGTCCTGGAGGACAACTAAAGCTGGTAACAACAGACGAGGAGAAGTCTGAAGTACACAACAATATTTTTGCGTCGGTCTTCTCTGATAACTGCTCATCACACAGCCCTCAAACATTCGATCTGGAATGAAGAGTCTGGGGAAGCAGTGTCCCTCTCACTGAAAGTGAAGATCGGGTTCCTGACCACCTGAGGAATCTGAACATCCACAAGTCTGTGGGTTCCAATGAGATGCATCCCAGAGTCCTGAGGGAATTAGCTGATGTAGTTGCCAAGCCACTCTCAATGATATTTGAAAAGTTGTGGCAATCAGTGAAGGCTCTGGTGACTGGAAAAAAAGAAACGTCACATCCATTTTTATGAAGGGTCCAGAGGTGGGCCAAAAAAGTGATCCAAGGGATAGAACCTTTATCCTATGAGGACTATGAGGACGACTAAAAGAAGGCTCTAGGGAGACCTGATAGTAGCCTTTCAGTATCTAAAGGTGAGCGACCAGAAGGGAACAGACACTAACAGGGTTTGTGGTGACAGGACAGGGAGAAACGGTTTCGAGTAAGGAGGGTAGATTTAGGCTGGATATAAGGAAAAAATCTTTTACAGTGAAAGTGGCAGTGAAAGACTGCCCAGGGACGTGGTGGATGCCCCATCCCTGCAGACTTCCAAAGCCAGACTGAACAGGACTCTGGGCAACTTGATCTAGCTCTGGAAACCCCTGTTCATTGTAGGGAAGATGGTTTAGATGACTTTTAAAGGACTCTTCCACTCTGAAGATCATATAATTCTGTGATTTTGTCATGACTCTAGAGTGGGAACAGGTAGAAACTGCAAGAGACTACTTTAAAAGCAGGGAAACCATATCAGAAATGCAAATTTATCTAATAATGAAATCAAAACCAAGCATGTCACGATCATCAGGAAGGTTGAAGGTATCTAATCTCTCACTGATGTTAGAAATGATACTTGTACCCATAGTTTCTTTCTTCTCTACTATGTTGCTTCCCCTAGGTATGTTTAGTTAGTCATATGCAATGATGGAAGAGAAGGGGACAGGACTGGCGGTAAAGAGAATATACAGAGGAGGCTGTGAGATAATGAGTCTCTAGGATATCTTTGGCATCTTGGAAAACGTCCTCATTAGAAGATGTCACTGAGGAAGTTTTCTGAGGCATGGAGTACTTGACATACAAGAATTCAGGATGTTCTTCTAGAATCACATTTTCTGTATGCGTACGGACTCCTTTGCAAATTGTAAGGGCTACTGGACTTTTTAAGTTGGCTGTATTAATTCCTTTGTCTGTATTTCAATTCACCTAGAAGGGGCTTTAGTTAATCAAGAATAGATGGATTTCAATGTTGCAGTAGCTGGGATCACAAAAAGCCCCTGAAAATCAGGGTTGTTCATTCAAACACTATTTCTGAATTCTTACATTGGCTTACTTGAGCCCAGACCAGAAGACATAGAAGGAAAAAGATCATCTGATTCAATATAAAATGTGAAGGAGCACATGGGAGTTGAACAAAAAGGAAGTTATTCAACCTCTTTATAAATTCAGAAACTCTTTTTCTTTGCTTAATATTGTCTCTATTTTTTTCTGAGTGGGTTTTCTGGCTTCCAAATATAATCTTGTAGCCATGAACTAATATTATAAAACAGCATCTTCCAGGAGTAGTTTACCATTCATTAATACTCTGTCTTGTCCTAAAGACACACAAGAGGAAAACCTCAATGCATATTTAATGTGTAGTCTCTTATGTATATTTAGTTTGTTCCTCTCTAGGCTTCCACACTTATGCTATTTGAACTTAAAGTAGTTTTGAGTTGCTTTCAAAACTGAAAATAACCTCCTTGTTCTTTTAGAAATTCACATAAAAATAGATAAAGACAGGGCAATTACATGTTCAAATGGCATGTTAGTTTATGGATTAGTGGATTCTAATGGAATAGAAAGGGCAAGACAAAAGTAGTATCAGCAGTGTAAAAGATTCACAATCGAATCTCTTGGGCCTGTATGAGGCTCTTCCCTCCTGCACATTTCCTTCCTCTCTCTGACTGCCATGCATTTCTGCTGCTTGCTAGAAATAAACTTATTTTGAAACAGCCAGTGTTTAAGCTTTCACAGAATTTATAACCTCTGTAGCAAAAGAGCAAGCATAGTTACTACCCACATTACTCCTCCCCTCAGTATTGGTATTTCTTTCTAAAAGCAACAACCTGTTTAAAGAGACATTGGATTTTGTGCTGACAGACTCCTCTGTATCCTGAGTCTCAGCTCAAAGTAATTACCAGATTTATATTTAAAAGACAGCAAGGACCTTTCTGATGTGTATGTGGACACACTTAGTGGACTTCTCTCCAACATGACATGGATGGAGTTTGCTATACTTTTACTCTTCTATGCTACTCTTCAAGTAGCTGGAGCAGTAGCAGCTGGAACTCATAGCACAGATTTTATGGCATTAGAAGTACCATAAATAATGCCAACGCTCTACTGAAGGTTCTCTCCTCACTAAATTTTCTTATTTTTTTAAACATGGCCTGAGGAAATCTTAGGGTCAGCAAGAATTGTGATCTTGGCACACTTATAACCTTAGCTACAGTGCTTTCTTGTGAGATACAAGAGAAGAGAGCATAATTGCACAAATGTAGGAATCAGGAAAGCTAGCTTTTTGATACCTCAGTTCTCATGATAGCCTGAGTCATACGTCATTTGTCATCAGTAAAAGAAAAGGATAATTTTTTAAAATGGTATGATACCTAACATCTTAGATCTAAATTGTGCTACTCTCATCTCTCTTTTGCAAAGAACACTTTATAGATCAGGCTTGCTTGGGTACAGAATACTTAGAAATTTGTTTCTTCTTTAAGTGCTCCCAGAGACAAAACCTAACATACATTAAATGTATTATTAAATGTATACAGTATAAAACATTTTGTAGTTAATCTCAGCAATTTTCTGTCTAATTATATTCCAAATCATTTATTGTTAGCTGTTTATTTTGAACTGAAGATAAATGGAGATATTTGTTATAGCTCATTAGAAATTCAGCATAGATTTGTGGTACTTTAATTGCAGAAACTAGCCAGTAAAAGTCAATTGAAAAAACTGTAACTTTATACAGATACAGCACAGAAGAGTACCAGTTTCTTAATGTGGCTTAGCTCTTACTATTAAAAAAATCCCGTTTTAAATATTTTAAGTAAGTTAAAAAAAAAGAGGATACTCTCCCTCTGAAGATTGGTAGAGGAATATGAGCTAATGCTGTATGATTTATTACCAAATCTTTGACACCCAGAGAAGCTCTTCCAAACGAGTATGGAAATTATTTCAGTCTTGCTGCTTTGAGGTTCAGTGAAAATGCTGGTGTGATTTGTGAACATTGCTGGCTTCTACTTTATGTTTTCTGTACACTTCCAGGGATGCTCACCATAAGGGAATGTCCCACAGGAAAACATCAAGTAGCCTACCTGGACTTTAAATATTTGTTAATCCTGCTAAAGTAGTTGCACTAATAGTCCCTTTCCAGTAGATAAGGCTAAAACTACTTATTTTGTCTTTTTGATTACCTCAAGTATGTTGCTGTTTTCCAATCTTGAATGAATTCAGGGCAAATTGTGCATTTCATGATCTTATGTTACTAGTTCTACCTTGTCCACAGAGAACAGCAGCTAGCTATGTTTCCCAGCTACAGTTTTGCAAAGTGATATTTTGACAGGCAGTTTGATTCTTTCTAGTGCTACTTCCACAGAAGTCGCAGATTGTCTCCTTTCTGAAAAACTAAGGGCTCAATCTTCTTGTGCAAGAAAAACCACAAATGCAAAAAGCATATGCAAAAACCAATCCAAGTTTCAAAATATGCAAAACACTTAGAAATATGTCATGCCACCTCAGGAAGAACAATGATTTGGCTTTAGCTGTGTAGACAGAGAGAAAGAGAGAAAAATTCTTTGGAGAACAATAAGAAGACATTGAGGTTTTTCTTTAGCTACTAATGTCTGGCATAGGTGGGCTTGAAATAAACTGCTAGGCACTAGTAAAGATGGTAAATATTAATTTGTGGCAGGTGAAAATCTGTCCCAGATTCTGTTTTCCCTGTGCTTGGGCTTAAACGGGACCTTTTCTCTCCCCTCCACCTCCCTCACCCCATCCCGTCAGGTGTCTCATCACACCTTTTGTCCTCCTCTGTTTCCTTCCACAGTCCACTCACCTTAGCTGACCAGGGTCTTAAAATCCATTTTTTTCAGCTCTGTCATTCACATTTGGAGTTGCAAGGGAAGCACAAGACAACTCCACACAGACATCAGCAGCAGCACAAGAGAAACAAATGGCTTGTATAACTTTTCACTTCCACCATATTTCAGGGCAACAGAAGCCTAGGAGGTTCACATTACTCACTGCTGATAAAGTCTTATTAGCCATATTGCAGCGGCCCTTGAGTGTAAAATATACAGCACCAGAGCAGGAGTGCAGGAGTGTTCCTTTCTGTGAATGCTAGTACAGCTCACCCAAGGGCTCACAAATAAACTATCCGTCTGCTGCTGTACAGCACACTAGAGAAGAAGATCCTTCACCAAAGCTCAAAGCAATGCTTACATCAGAGTTCTTGTAGAAAGCAAAAAGTAAGCTACATTTCCTGAGTTTTGGTTTCACCATCAGAGCTGAAGACAGCGAGCCTTAGATGCAACTACTCCAACTACTTCAGAGCTCCTGAGGATGTAGAGACTGCTTTCAGTTGTGATGTAAATGACACTGTATCTGTTTGTACCAGAAGTCTAATTGGACAATTATGAGGATTCCATAAGTAATACCTCCTATTTCACTGTGTTGGCTCACAACTTCAGAGACAGATGTTGGTGGTATGGCAGTAGAGGCTGACCCTTCCCAACAATATTCGGTTACATTTTGTTGCCATGTGACAGATGGTGTCTGACATGGAAGTGTGTATGAAGCAAAGGGGTGTGACTGAATTCCACCTCCACGAGGAAAAAATGGCATCCACTGACATTCATCAACACTTGCTGTACATTTCTGGAAACAAAACAGTGGATGTGAGCACAGTGAGGTGGTGGGTGGTGCGCTTCAGCAGTGACAACAGTTACATGAAACACAAGCCACGTTCTGGACAGCCAAGCACAACTGTCATATGACAAAATGAAGAGAGACTTGCTCAGCTGATCCATGTGATGCAGCAGATTATGATGAGGGAACTGTGTACAGGCTGAATATTGGCTTCAGTGTGTTGGAAACTATGTCAGCAGTGTTGAAGATCACAAAGTTTGCAGCACATGGGTCCTGCAGGACACGTTCTGTTCTCTCTCTCACCAGGAACAGAGTGAACACTATATGTAAGGTTGTCAGGAACTACTGAACCAATATGAGGCTGAAATTGACAGTTTCCTGGATTGCATCATTGCTGGTGACCAGATGTGCTGTCATCACTATGAGCCAGTCAGAATGGCAGTCCATGGAGTAGTGACATGTTAATACTCAGTCAAAGAAAATGTTCAAGATGTGGCTCTTGGCAGGTAAAGTGATGCATTGTTTTTTGAGATAAGAGGTGATTGTTATGGATTGCTGGGAACCTGGACTAGCTATGAATTCTAACTGCTACACTGTGATACTGACTGAGCTGAAGGCTCAAACTTCCAGAGTCAGTCCAGAGAAGAAGACAGCCTTTCACCTGGAATATGATAAAACCAGGCCCCAAACCAGTTTGTAGACCATGGACCACACTGCCAATCTTTGCTGGACTGTCCTACCACACTCACCATATAGTCCAGATTTGGCACCCTCTGACTCCCATCTGTTCAAGTCAATGAAAGATAGGCCGCTTGGGCAAAACTTTCCTAGCAACAATGTCATTATAGTAGGTGTGAAACAATAGGTCACCTCCACTGGTGCAGTTTTTTCTGCATGTGGTAGTCAGGTTCTTCTGGCAAAAATACATAGCCAATGGTGGTGGCAATGTTGAAAAACAGTGCTACTGAAAATTTCCTCTATCAAATAGTGTTACTGTGCTATTTCTATCTGTTGTAGTTTCCACAGGAACAAATAGGAGACATTACTTTCAGAACGAACTATGTATGTGAGGATAACTGATAAATACTGGCTGGGAAGTAAAACTCAGTAATTCAGTGTGCTGATCAACACCCAGTTCTAGTCTGATGCTCCCTCTGCAAACTTATTTTGGTGCTAGACAACCAGCCACGTGACCATATGCTGTTTCATTTTATTTGCCAACTATTTCATTCACAGTAAAATTTGGGCATCTGCTTTTCAATTCAGTTTTGAAAACTGGGAATACAAGATGAGACGGGGATCTGAGATATCCAGCACAGCTTCATCAAGGGCAGATGGTACCTGAACAGTCTGGTAGTTGCCTTCTATGATGGAGTGATGGCAATAGTGGACAAAGGAAGGCAACTGGTGTTGTCTACCTGGACTCATGGGACCTTTGACATGATCCCACACCACATACTTATCTCTGAATTAGAGAAAAATGATTTCTAAAGGTGGACTATTCAGTGGAAAAAAACTTGGTTGGAAGGTTGCAGCCAGAGAGTTTGTGGTCAATGGCTCTATGTCCAGGTGGAGGCCAGTGACATGTGGTGCCCCCCAGAGGTCTGTCTTGGGACCAGCATTCTTTAACATCTTTATCATGACATAGATGAGGAGATCCCGTGAACGATCAGCTAGTTTGTGAACAACACCATGCTAAGTGATGCAATTGATATGACAGAATGAAGGGATGCCATCCAAAGGGATCTGAACAAGTTCAGATGGTGGGCCCATGTGAATCTAATCAGGTTCAACAAGGCCAAGTGCAAGGTGTTGCACTTGAGTCAGGGCAATCCCAGACATATGTACAGAATGGGAGAAGAACTCTTTGTAAGCAGCCCTTTCAAGAAGAATTTGGGGATACTGGTAAATGAAAAGCTTAACGTGAGCCAGGCAGTGTGCATTTGTGGCCTGGAAGGCCAACAGTGTCCTGGGGTGCATATGCAGACTAGGCCCGATCCATTGGGAAGTGTGCTGCCTTCCTGGAGTTCAGGATAGGGACATAACTAGAAAACTCTCAAAGCTGGTTAGGTTCACTGATTACTTTCCATTACTCATAGTTCAGGTGGGAAGTGACAAAATTGCTCAGAGAAGCCTGCAAACTATGAAAAGAGATTTCAGGGGTTTAGTTCATGGAGCAGGAGTGCAAGTGATCTTTTGTTCTATTCCTTCAGGGACAGTGAGGGACACAGAGTGGGCTTGGAAAGCACAAGCAATGAATAATTGGCTCAGAGGCTGGTGTAAAAGCAGAAACTTTGGATTCTTTGATCATGGGGCAGTTTATTTGGCCCCTGGCCTGTTGTCCATTCATGGAACCCACCTGTCTCAAAGGGAGTGCAGGAGGGGCTTATCGAAAGAGCTTTGAACGAGCTACGATGGGGGAAGGGGACAAAACAGGGCTTACCAGAGATGAGCCTCGGGGGACAATGCTTGAGCTGGAGGTGAGGCAGATGACTCAGCTGAAGTGCATCTACACCAGTGCACACAGCATGGGTAACAAGCAGGACAAGCTGGAAGCGATTGTGCAGCAGGCTCACTATAACCTAGTTACAATTACTGGAACGTGGTGAGATCACTCCCATGACTGGAGTGCTGTTATGGATGGCTACAAGCTCTGCAGAAGGGATAGATGAGGAAAGAAGGGTGGTGATGTGGCTCTTTATATTACGGAATGTTTTGATGTTGAAGAGCTTGGGGTTGGAAATGACAAAATTGAGTGTCTATGAATAAGGATCGGGATAAAGGCCTGTTACAGACCACATAATCAGGATGAAGAAGACGAGGCATTCTGTGAGCAGCTTGCAGAAGATGCACAAATTGCCAGCACTGGTTCTCATGAGAGACTTCAACTTCCCTGATATATGCTGGAAATATACTATAATACAGCACAGAGGAAGCAGTCCAAGAGGTTTCTAGACTGTGTGGAAGATAGCTTCCTTACACAGCTTGTACAAGAGCCTACCAGGGATGGTGCCCTGCTAGACCTGCTCTTCACTAACAGAGAAGGGCTGGTGGGAGATGTGAGGGTTGGGGACTGTCTTGAGCAGAGCAACCATGAAATTGTCGAGTTCTCTATTCTTGGCAATGTCAGAGGGGTGACTAGCAAAACTGCTATCTTGAACCTCAAGAGGGCGGGCTTTGACCTGGTCAGGATGCTTGGGAGTCCCTTGGGAGTCCCTCATTAAGGATAAAGGGGTCCAGGAAGCTTGGATGCTCCTCAAGATAGAAATCTTAAAGGTACAAGAACAGCTGTCCCTGAATGCCGTAGGGAAAGAAGACTGGTGTGGATGAACCGGGAACTGTTTCTGAGAATCCAAAAGAAAAAGAGAGTCTATGTCCTCTGGAAGAAGGGACAGGCTACATGGGGAGATTACAAGGAAGTTGCTAAGGTATGCAGGGAGGAAGTTAGGATGGTAAAAGCCCAACTTGAAATCAGATTGGCCACTGCAGTCAAAGAGAATAAGAAATCCTTTTACAAATATACAAATGGTAGGAGAAGAACAAAGGAGAATTTCCATCCTTTACTTGATGCAGCAGGGAATGTGACCACAGAGGACAAGGAGAAGGCTGAGGTCCTCAACACCTTCTTTACATCTGCCTTTAATAGGCAGATCAGTTATCCTCAAGGTACTTTCTGCCGTGATCTGGAAGTCTGGGATGCTACACAGAATACACCCCCAGTGATTCAGATGGAGACAGTTAGAGAGCTCCTCCTCCATCTGGACTGTCACAAGTCCGTGGGACCAGACAGGCTCCACCTAGGGTGCTGAGGGAGCTGGCGGGGGTGATTGCCGAGCTGCTGTCAGCCATCTACCAGTGCTCCTGGTTATCTGGAGAGGTTCCAGAGGATTAAAGGCTTGCCGATATGACTCCCATCTTCAAGAAGGGCTCCACAGCATGTGCATGGCATCCAGGGGATCAGGCCCAGGCAACAGGAGTTCATGAAAAGCATGTCGTGCTTGATCTGCTTTAGGGCCCTCACTACAAAAAAAGACATTGAGGCCCTGGAACGTGTCCAGAGAAGGGCAACAAAACTGGGGAGGGGTCTGGAGTACAAGTCTTATGAGGAGGCTGAGGGAGCTGGGATTGTTTAGTCTGGAGGAGGCTCACAGGAGACCTCATTACACTCTACAACTTCCTGAACAGAGGTTGTGATGAGGAGAGGTTTGTACTCTTCTCCCATACAACAAACAGGACCTGAGAAAATGGCCACAAGTTGTACCACAGGACGTTTAGATTAGACATAAGGAAGAACTTTTTCTCTCAGAGAGTGGTCAGACACTGGAATGGCCTGCCCAGAGAGGTGGTGGAGTTGCCATCCCTGGCAGTGTTCAAGAGGCATCTGGACGAGGAGCTACGAGATATGGTTTAGTAGCTTGTGACAGCAATGGTAATGGGAGGACAGTTGGACTAGATGATCTTGCAGGTCCTTTCCAACCTTGTCATTCTATGATTCTATGAAAAGAAAGGTGGCAGCAGGGATATGGAGGTGATTGTCCCCCTCTGCTCTCATGAGATCCCATCTGGAGTGCTGTGTCCATTTTGGGTCCCCCAGCACAAGAGAGTCGTGCAGCTGTTGTAGTGAATTCAAAGGGAGGTCACAAAGATTATCAGAACTGGAGCACCCCTCCTATGATGAAAGGTTGAGGTAGCTGGGCTTGTTCAGCTTGGTCAAAAGAATACTCCAGGGAGACCCCATTGCAGCCTTCTAGCACTTAAGGGGAGCTTATCAACAAGAGGGACACTAATTTTTTGAACAATCTAATAGCGATAGGGGAATGATTTTTAACTAAAAGAGGGAAGATTTAGACTAGATAAAAGGAGGACATTTTTTACGTAGAGGGTGGTGAGGCAGAGGCATGGGTTGCCCAGAGAAGATTCCCCATCCCTGAAAGTGTTCAAGACCAAATCCCTGAGGAACATGATGTAGTGGCTGATCTAGTGATTGGCAGCCCTACCGATGGCAGGAGGACTGGAACTAGGAGATCTTTAACATCCTTTCCAACCCAAGCCATTCTATAATTCTATAATTCTGTGATTCTATGATTCTGTGATTTCTGTTTACATATTTTTTTAAGAGTATTTTTTTCAGAGATTTTGCAATTTGATTTTTTTCTGCAACCAAAATGCAGTATATTTACTTAACGTTTTTCTTCTTATAAAAAAAGGCCATGTAAATTATAATGTTTGGTAGTCATTTTCCACTGTATTGTTACCTCACTGCGAAAAAACCAAGATTATAGGTATGTACAATGTAGCTTTACATAAGTTTTTCTTGTGGGTTTCAAACAAATGGTTGTGAAGTGTCTGCTTTTAGTACTCCTCCAAATTCACTTTTGTGTTCCACCTACTTTGTCAAAGCATGGTTTATGTCTAGAATGAAGGAACAATGAGGAATAAATGGAAGGAGAAAACAAAAGTAGAGGAAAATAAATATTCAGAAAAAAATAGAGAAAGGATTTAGTTTGGAGAAAATAACAGCATAATTGGACCTTAAAAGGATTAATTAAAAGGTGAGTTAACATCAATATGGACCTAAGATACACGTAAAACAAAATGGATGCTTTACTTCAATAACACTTTGAATTATGCTTAATTTTAGTTTGGAATGCAAAAACAATAAAAATATGTTCTATTTGGTTTATATTACCTAATAAGTAGAATCCTTCTTCCATTCCAATGAGCTTATGAATGCCTTGCTCATTTTCTATTTGAAAAGCCAAGAGGCGTGTTCGCATGTTCCACTTATTTCTGTGGCTTATAGCCTTAAGATTCACTGCTATATAAATTTTCATAATGATCCACAAGTATGCATTTCAGAGACTCTGTCTAGCATCTTCTCTGAGCAGAACATCATTTTTAAAGTTATATTATTTAATTCTGTGGATAACTCAGTTATTTTATGCTCTGGCTTCTCAGAGGAATACAGTCTCACTCTAGTGATATACATTGCTATGGACAAATTACAAATTGCAGTTTTGCCGTGCTTCTCTCTTACAGTGCCATGCCTTCTCCAGCTGCAGGGAGTTACCTCTGGACACCCATTTCCTCTTCGCTCATGTAGTAGCATCCAGCATAAGAAAACATTTGGCTGATACACTTTAACTATCATATTAATTCTTATGTGCTCTACAGAACAGTGCCTCTCCTTCCAGCCTCCCAACTCAAAACACTGTACTTCTCTTCCAGTAAATTCTTAGTTCTACAATAATATCTTCTTATATATTCAATTCCTGTGTAGCAGTAACTAGGCCATGCAGAACAGGATGAGCCTAATAAGAAATGGAAACTTTTTCTCTGAATTAGAGAATCCTGTCAGCAATAGCAATTATTATTAACAATAGAATGGATGATAACAGTACTGAAGAGGATTAAACTCGATCCATGTTGAAAAAGACTTTTTCCTGAACTGACTGCAAAGACATAGTCTGTGTCTTTGTAGTCTAATTATGGCTTGTTAAAAAATAATCAATGGTTAAATTAATTTATTCTAGTTATGTTCTGTTTTACAAAACTATGCAATGAGAGCCTGCATAACAGCAGAGCTAGACTGCAGCTGCAGAAGGTAGCACTTGTGTGCCTATCACTCCAGCTTTTCCTGACAGTAACCAAGGTATTCTGAAGCAGTAGGAAAGAAGAGTCAGCAAAGGCAGTACTGTGACTGAAATCTAGTAAATTTCTTTAAAAGCGAGTCATAGTGGTTGTATTCACCACATCTTCCTATATATTTGCAATTTTTTTACAGTCACCTGGATTTGTTATGGCCATTTTTTCCATGCAAGCAAGAGAAGGAAACTCATTAAACCAACTGTCAGGAACAGTGAAATCAGTTAGGCACAAAGTTCCCCTTTAGTCATTCCAGACACGCTGTTTGTTGTTACTACAAGTTAAGTAAAACAGTTTCAGATAGCAGTAGGATTTTAGGGTTGACTTCGACCTCTTTCAGTTACACAAGCAGATTATATATTTTTCATCCCGTTATTGACAAACAGGTTATTTTGTCAACACCAATGGACGAGAACATAATAATAGAAGGAACATAATAATAGAAAACTAGCTGAGCTCTGGGTGTGGCATGCAGGACTTAGCTTCCTCCTGACTCAATATTTGGAAAGGCATTTTAACTAGGAACCATCCTTCCTTTTGATTTTACTTCTTTGGTATCATTCTAAGCAAACTGGACTAAGTCTGTAGGTCATTTTCAAACAGTAGTTCTAAAGTGACTGTCACATGAAGTTTTGTGTGTTGTTTATCTATGAAAAGATTCTATTTTATCCTTAACACAGATTCGTAAATATCAGAGCTCATGATCAAGTAGATGTTTTTTCCCTAGCTTTCATTGCTCCAAGTGAGGCAAGACAAAATATGTTTCCCTTGACTTAAGTGCTAGAAAGCAATGAAAGAAGTTATTTCTCAGTAGCTAATCCTGTAGCAATGAAAAAGTACATGCATACTTCTTTAACTGATGAGTGGCTCTGGATGTTCTGTCTGCTTTGGGATCCTATGAACTGTAAGGTGCTAAATATCTACATTTCTAATTTCTCTTCACTTTTTAGGAATGTTTCTAGAGTAAATTGAGAAAAATGGAGCTATAAAAAGAAGACCTTTTAATTAGCTTTGGAAAAGTTCTTGAGAGATACTTTTAACCTTTGCAATGACCCAAAACAGGCCTGAATTCTCCTTGTAAGTTCTTGTCATTGATCTCACACAAACAAAAATGTGTTATTTCTAGTCTCAACTATTAAAATTACAAGGGAGATCGATGTGAAGAAAAAACTGGACAAGAAAAACATCAATTATATTTTGTTTGACAAGAACTTTGAATAAAAGTTCTTGTGTCAACAAATGTGAACTACATTTACAGCCCTGTTGGAGATTTTACCAGTTCAACGGCCAAAGGTATCAATCTTAACCACAAGGAAGTTACTTATTAATCAAAATGCAAACCTGTACATGATAATACTTTATTACTTTCTCAATAACATATCTACAGCCAGCAACCTAAAAACCTCTTTCTGACACAGCAATGACTGACACCATTAACTAACCTCCAATTCCTTTATTTTCTCTTCAACTAATAAAGATAACCGGATTAACAAAAGTAGCTATGGTTACGATCACAAATACAGTCATATGAGGATATCTGTAATGAACCATGTCAGTCCTGAAGTCAACTTATTCGCATATTTTTAACTATTCTCTCAGTTCCAACACTGCACTTGCTAATACTTTACCGGTCTCTTTCAACGAAATGTCATCACACCACTAACACTAAAGATACTGCAAATACAAAAGAATTATTCAGTGGAGGTAAATATGGTCAGTCAGAGGCAGTCCTTCCTCAGAGTGTTTCCAAGTGAGGTCCTTCTTATGCAAGTACAGAAATGAAAGTACTCTGAAAGTTATACACAAGGAACACTAAACTTTCACTGTTGCCCTAACAATTTTTTGAAACAATGTGGCCAGGCAACACAACTGACTTACAAGCAGGAGACTGATGTCTTCCTGAATAAAACTACAGGCAACTGTTGTAACTGCCTCTTATCAATTTAAAACAAAACAAAACAAGAAAAACACGAATCCAATTCCACCAGAAAGCCATGGTGACACACAAAAAAACTTGCATGCAAAGCTAGGAATACAGAGGATATAATACATGAGCTAACATTAACCATACTAGTGGGCTTTTGACTCACTGCTATTATTTCCTTCAAATTTGTACTTCCTCTTTCATTTAAAGGCAGAGCTGAAACTTCTGCTTGGTGAAATGCTCATACGTGTTATATAATGAAGATGAGGAGTTTTGACTATTTGTGTTTATTAACAATTGGTTTTCAAATTATTTCAAGCTTACATTATTTTTTGTTTCTTTTTCAATCCGTGCAACAATAAAACTACAAGCCAGAACGAAATGAACGTTAAAAAGAAACATTTTTAAAAAAATATAATGCTTTCTTAGAACAATCTTGCTCATTCACATGAAATAATACACTAATGTTTTGAAATTAACAAAATACCTGAAAAGACAGTGTCTACCTACAGGAGAATTGTTGCCAAAAAGGCATAATTTTCTCAGTGTCTGAAGCAATTCCATCTATCAAGCCAACCCTTCTGAGTGTCCTGCTGCCAGTGATAAAGTTGACGTAGTGAAAAAACAAGATGCAAATATTTAGAACCATGACAGCAAAATAGCAGGGAAAGTTTTCAAGTCTGTAGTATCCATCATGGGGAGGTGGATTCAATTGCCTAACTTGTTACTTCTCACTTTCTATAACCAAAGGTATGAATTTTTCATTTGCACCCTCATAGGTGCAATGAGGATAATATGGTCACTAAGGAATTCCACTCCAAGCTTCAACTGTGAGTACCAAGCAAAGAAGAAAAAATAAGTTTGCTCTGAAAACACAGAATTCTTGTCAGATGGAAAGCAGCATAAACAATCCATTTACTTTAACAATGCAATTGTTCATTACTAAACAGAGTGTAATTACAACACTGAACAGAGAGTGTTTGGGGCTCTTTTCTCCTGTTTCAGGACACATTTGTATCACATTAATGTCTGAGACAGTGAATTAGACACATTGAAAACAAGTGGTTTCACTGCTCCCACAGACTGCAGCCAAGTTCCTTCCCTTCTCACTGCTGAAAGTTTATCCTCTAATAAATAATTCCCAAGACATCTTGCAATAGGAAGCATTCATGAATGAATGCATTAATAAATGTTTCCTATTGCAGAGCTCCCTGGGAATTCTTGTAATACCTGCAAGGAGTTTACAGACCCTCATTAGTTACATTAAAAAAAGGAAATTTGCTACTTCTGAACACGCTATTTTGCCCTGTTTCAAAACATCACAGCAGACAACTAAATGCTGGCATGAAACAAAGCCAATGACCCGTTATGTACTTACCATGTACCACATGCTTGGCCACTTGGGATCATTGAAATAAGTGGATTGGGTACCTCCAGGTTTATAATCCCTCTTTATCCTTCTTTTAACCACCTGCTGTTGTATCCACTCCACCTGCCAACCAGGAAAACATTTGGTAAGTGTTAGGGTTTCATGGAGATTATCAAGAAATGTGTGAAATCTTGGGAAGTTTCCCATTACCATACTCAAAGACATATTTCATGTTAAAGAGTTCATTTTGGCAGTTGAAATTCACAGCTCACCTTGGCATATGGTTCACTAGGGAATAAGCCCAATTTTGTTAGTGCTACAAATCTCCCTGAACAACTGCTTATATCTCCTGTTAAAAGAATTTCATTTGAGATCATCTTTTGAATGCTGTATTTTTTTTTCATTATTAGAATTGAACTTTTAGAATTAGAATTTATAAAACTAGTTTTATAAAATGTAACAGTAGACCACAAGGACAAATAAACTACACTTCTGACCGTTTTTTATTTTGTTTTAAGTCTGTTTCTGAGAATAAAAACTTTCAGTAAAATATTAAAATATTCTGCTTAACCAATATCTAAATCATCTTCACTGCTTGGAGTGAATATAACAGAATTAAAATGTATTTTTAGTAGTCAATCTCTGTGTCAAGATTCTCTCTGCCAGGCATTCCAGAACATAATTTTGTGCAAAGTACTAATACAGGGAGAAAAAGACCAATATTGAGCAAAAGGTCAAATTATAACAACATCAAAAAGAACTTAAAACATCAAAGATAAGGGTTAAAAGCATAGTCTTAAAATCAGATTATTTTCTGTCAGATACCTCTTCATAGATTCACAACACACTCAGAAAGAGCAAGACTGAAAGTGACATCAGCCTTCGAGCAGATAGGACTGCAGGAAATTTTGGCATTAGCTAGTCTAAGTGGGAGCTAGTTTCTATGAATGTGAACATCATAATTATCCACATAGAAAAAAAGAGATTATATTTACACGCATCTATCTCACTTAAACTTCATATTTTTGCTGAACTGGTGCATGGGATATAACTATAAAAATTAAATTCACCTCTTCCCAAGCAAGACAGTCACTTCCTCTTAGCAGCCAACTCTTCATCTTTTATTTCTGCTGTTCACGAATATCTATGTATGCACACACACATACATATATGTAGAATAAGTTTACTTTCAGCTCACATATTTCTCTCTGTCGCTTGTCAGAGACAGTACTGACATTTTTCCGCGGCAGGATAATTTCTACCGTATCTGCAGTTCAGCTTGAAATCATGAGGTCCTTAGAGAGACATGTCCACTGACATCACTGGAAGTTCTGCTTGAGATCCAAACCATCTCTACTTCTACCATTGCTACCATATGGTTTTCACTGTTTCCTTCAGAAAGTAGAATTGTGTTTTTCCCTTTCTTAAGAATCAACTTCAGGGTCAGGAGTATTCTACTTGTGAAGAAATTGTCTGGTTTAAGAATACAAGACTATGAGGTAATATTCATGCAGAAATCCATTTCTCTGTTCTTCTGTTAACCACTGTAAATCCTTTTCAGCTTCAGAGAAAATTGAGGTATTTGGTAGAGTGCTTTTTCCTCATGATTACTCTGCTCCTCTTCCAGACCAAGCTGCAGTCCATCTTGGTGGACACTCTCTCAGTGACCTGACAGCTGGCTGCCCCCTTCAGATCTTATGAGATCCAGAGATCCCATCCAGTGGAAACCCACTCAGCCTTCTGTATGCCATGCAGTGGACTCTGGAGGACTGTGAGATGTAGAGTGTATCTGGCCAGAGGCTAAAAGAAGGAGAGCCAAAAGACTGAAGAGGCTGCTCTAAAGTGTGATCAACATCCCTCTTAAACAGATCTCTCCTCCATGAAAAAGGCTGATTAATAACTGACATTTAATGAACCCTATGTCCTTGTCACCTCCTGCCAATATATGGTCTCTTTTTCAGACCCTCACAACAGCTTTTTTTTTTTTAAAGTTTATTACCTTGCAGGCGGCCCAGCCCTCCCATCACATCTGAAGCTGGATGAAAGGCATCCTACATACTTCATTCCTGACTCAGTAGCATACCTTAAACCATGGACTACAATTCTTTTATGCCAGTATTTAGCAACCAATAAGAAAAAATATCCAGTGTGTCTGAATAATCAAATATGATTTTCAGGGCTTATACAGTTCCACCTTCTAAACCTTATCAAGAGATGTATGTAAGATTGAGAGGGGTTTTCCTCAACAAGACACACTGCAAAACTCTTCAGCAGTCACTGTGAAAATATGTTCTCTTCGTTTATTTACTCCCTATTCAGCTGCAAATATCTACTGATTGTTAAAAAGATAAACAGTAGAGGCATCATAGTGCTTGCTGAGAGTGAACATCCATACACTTATGCCTCAAAAAAACCCCAACAATTAATTCATTTTCTCTCTTTTCCTGTTATGCCAGATGACATTACTGAGAACACTTATCAGACAGCCCTGTAGTTTAAGCAATCACAAGTATTGTCTCAGTGTGCCATTCCAGTTAATATGAACAACAATAAGACAAATCAACAATTCTGTATATGCATATACATAAATATTTCTGTACGAGCATGTATTTGTACATGACCTTGGATCATTGGATTTAATATGCAATGATATGCAAGCCAGCATAGCTGATGGTTAAGATTTTAGTGACATACAGATAGATATGTACCACCGTTTAAGAAAAATTAAATGACTGTTCTACAGATTATATATTTGTCACAGAGCCTGCCCCTAAAACATGCTGGATGTTGCCTATAATTCCTGTTTCCTCAGCTCCCAGAAAAGCTAGGGAAAACACATGAAAGAGTAATTCTGCAGAAGGACAGTACAGCATGCGCAATCAGACCCAATGCCAGAAAAAGAAATGTAACTCTTCTTCTATGGACTAATGACAATTTCATGTACACATAAAATTACTATAAATAAAATAGCTGTTCGGTCTCATTCAACTACAGATTTATGCAAATAGAATGTTTGCATCAGAACACATATGGGAAGATAGCACGGGCAGCTCTGTAATCATAGATACGATGTACACCAGGAGGACTCACCTTGGGCACCTGCAGATATCCAATTAAATAGAAGGGGAAGAGGGAGTCAAAATGACATTAAGATACAGCGACTGTGTACTGTCTTGAGGGAGACAGTGCAGGATGCTAGCCAGAGTAAATCTAAGCAATACAGCAGGCTTGATCACAGTCCTGGGTATAGCCTTGTCTGCAAAATTGTTATCAAACAGCTTCAGTCAGGATCTGCTTAGTAACTGTTTTTATACTGAGGATGCGCTGGTACACCCACCTAGGATGTAATTTAAAACATTCCAGGAAACCCATTTTCTCATTTGAGAAGTCAGTGCATAAAGCTTAGTTTACAGAAAATATCACTGGTACAGAAATAGAACACTCTACTGAACCCTAAGGCTGGCTTATTTTCTTTTGAAATTGAGGAGAAAAACTTGCCAGTAGTCTTCAGTCTAAGTTACACTGTACAATTACTGGGTTATATCAATGAAGACTAGGTCAAGACTCAGCAGTTATTTTAGTATTTCCTTTGAGTATTTTATGGATATTCATGCACATGTCACTGTCAAATGCCTGGTATATCTTGGATTTGTTTGATTCAGTATGAAAAGAGCTCATTTGTATAAAAATATTTTCTTTTAAGAAGTTTCTACACTTCCTAAACTATAGGCCTTGAAGGAAAATCTCTGAAGTAATTGATTATACAGATTCCCATCTCTTGCCAAAAGGAGACTCTATGCGAACAATGAGGTGCATTTTAACATTTCCATAAAGTCACACTTGCTGAGGGGGAACAGTGCACATTTTCCCATTGACTTCAGCTTTGAAAGTTCCATTTCCTGAATGTCTAGAAATCAAAGCCAAGCCAGATTGGAGACCAAACCATTCCAAAAAAAAAAAAAAAAACATCATTTCCAGTCTCCTCACTCATAGGCTTGTTTTATATATGACACTTCTTCACAGACCTGCATGAGACAATGCTATGGAATAAAAGCTGCTCCGAGCTTATTTTAGTACATCATGCTTTCATTCTCTGTAGGCATAAAGAATATAATGAAATGTTATCTCTACGTGAAACAGAACTACTTTAATTCGCATTTATTTAACAGAATTCATGAAAAAGCAGCCCCATGTATGTATACAGCAGTAAGAACTCTACTGTAATAAATTGTGAAAAAAAATTCAAAAAACAAATGGGAACACTTAATAAGCTGGAAAAAAAAAATCCATCTGTAATCAAAGCAGCGTAATTTTTAAAATACAAACACTAGACAATCTTGTGAAACATCACTTACTTTGTTTTTCAAATATGTCATGAAGAGGTCTGCTTGAATAAATATTTTCAAATTGATTAAAAATGTGTCAAGTCCAGCATGTGAAAATGTTACCATTAAAAAGGAGAAGGTATAAAAGCAAGTTGGAGGCAAATTCCTTTCCATTTTGAGGAAAGAATGCACAGGGAAGGAACACCCTAACTCTGAGCAGTGTATGCATTTCACATCAAAATCTATTATTTTTACATTGCAGAATTAAAAAAAAGAGGTGTGAGTATTCAATGTATGAAAAGGAATTGCTGAAGGTACCACTCTCAAACTTAATCACAGCATCATTCACTTCAGTCTGTCCTGTACCTCTAAGAAATTAGAAATTCCTGCTCAGCTAAAGTGAAAGCAAGTGTCAGATGAACACCATAAAGAGAAAGAAGGGACAGAAAACTCAGATAGAGCGCATAGAAAGTATCACCAAGCTAGCAGTGAATCTGCATGGAGTCAGGCTGAATGAGCAAAAGGGGCAACACTAAACCATGAACTGTGCGACAACCTGCTCTCTGCTGGGACGGCTTCACAGTGCACCTGCTGCACCTCAGCCTTCACTCTTAAGCACTGAGTGCTGACGTTTACGTGAGATTCAAGCTAAAGGAAAGGACAGGAGAGAGGCTGGCACTTCCAGAGAGAGAAACCAAGACTGTGCCTAGCCCACATGTGTGATGTAAAAGAAAAATGGTTCCGACTGCTTATGGTAGCAGAAACAGTCAGTTATGAATTGTTACCATCATCAAAATTTCTGTGACAGGCTCTACTTAACACAAAATTTGACAACACCCTCCATTTGTATTTCACATTCTTATGAAAACAAAAAGTCAAAAAATTCAGGACTTAAGAAGTATAGGAGGATATGCCAATCTTCAAGTAACACATCCTGGCTGTGGAAGAGCTAAAACTGAAGCCATCACTCAGCAATGCAGGAAGGCTGGGGAGGCCACTGGCACACCTCCTGTTGCTGACGGGCAGCCACAGAAGTGAGACTCCTAAAGCTGGACTGCTCCTCTTAAGAGGAATTGCATGTTTTTTGAATAATTGAACAGTAGGCTGTTTTCCTAACCTATCAGTATGCTCTGACTCACAGTAGCAGCAGTCAATTTGCACATAAAAATAGATGAAGACAGTTGGATAAAGAAGCTGTTGACATAGGTCAAGAGCTTGGAAAATTATTGCGGATGCCATTTCACAAACTGCAGGGGTCTAAAGTTAGATAAAAAGTCAATGAATCCAGCAGTGCTAAGTGATGCATTCTCGCTGATTGACCATGTGCTTCTTCAGCAAGGGTCAAAGTCAATCTACAATCAAAGCAACTGTCATAATTATGCTACACGTAGTCTGAATAAAAGCAACATTAAAAAAAAAGTAGATTTTAAGATAGGCTGGGTAGAGAAAGAAAAGCAGAAAAGGAGAGAAGGCTGCAGAGAACACTTGAAATTACTACTTTTGCCCAAAGAAACACGTCTTGCACAACTGCAGAGAAAGCTGCAGCAGCCTGACCTATGGAACAAAGCTGAAATCCAATGCATATTTTTCCATCTCATGACCACAGAAAAGCCAGATATGAATTAAGTGGTTTCTACCTACTCTGCTACATTACAGCACTCAGGCATACTTCCACATACTTGAGGTACCCCTATCCACAGCTTGCAAACAGATCTGAAACGTCAACTGTCTTTCCTTTTTACTCTCTCCATCTCTAGATCTCAGAACTCTTCATGAGTGTCAACACAATTCTGCCTCCAGCTGCATGTGGCAGTGAAGTCTCTTGCATTAAGAGCAAGACTTGGGAGGAATAAGTAGGGAAGGAACACAAGAGAAAAGTGCACCGCCCAGGCAGGGGCAGCAATACACCTTCCCTGTTCCACAAGAGTTCACTGCCAGTTTATTATGCTAGGAAAGGCAGGCACCACACTGAAATTCTGAAGGAGCTCAGAATGTCTGCTGCCAGCCAGGATGTATATCCTACTGGAAAGGCAGGCAACAATGGAAGTGGCAGAAGCAAAAAGATTTTGTCATACCTACAGACCCACATCATCTCTTGTTGGGGAAATCTCTGCATATCTTCTACTCATAGGTGTGAATGCAGCAGGTATAGAGGGAACATGACCGCAGCCTCTGCCCATCTCTTCCACCTGTGCCACAGCACACTTTTGAGTAGATTACAGCTCAGAATGACCATCACATGGCAGCTTTGCAGCAGAGCTGAGAATGAGTTACAGGGAGCCAGGTGGCTGCTAGCAGCAGTCCCCAGCACCGGCTGTCCTAGGCAGTGTGTCTCAGGCAGCAGTGGATTCTCTCTCCTGCAGACAGACGTGCCAGAGCCAGCTCAGATGCTTCTGGTTCTGTTTCTAAGGTAACTCAGCCATGGATAAGTCAGGAAAATTCTTTGGCATACCAGCTTGAAAGTAACTCTCTTGTTTATACAATGCACTTTAATATTTACCACCTTGGTTCACACAGTTCCCTTCGTAACAACTCATGAGTTACATGGGTACACAATTTTAAAAAACAAAGCAAAAACCACTATAACTAATATCTTCTTACCTTGTTACATATAATGTAAGTATATCTGGTCTTGGGACAGTATAATAATCTGGAATTCCAATACACTGTGAGGATTAGTACTAACATCACTCTGAATGCAAACTGATTTTTAACGACTTCATTTAGCCTAGGTCTACAATCACATCTTCTTAATAAAAGGCTAATACTAAATGCATCATCTACAGGAGAATAAAATTTTAACTCTCTAAACTTAATTAGCTTTGGAGTCTAACATTTTGCAGTTGATAAATCTTGAGGTTTATGCTTGTATTACTGTTACAACAATGATATATATGAATAAAAACGGTAGAAATTTCTGATGGATTTTTTCTTTCCTCAGAGTAGTCCTTGCAACTCTTATCAAAAATGATGTACTTCAGACATCTGCACATGTTAATTTCAGTTGGCCTAAGTCATTTACAAACTGAATTCTTAGGAATACAAATTTGGGTCAAATCTAAACGTCAAAAATACCAGACCAATTCCAAAGATGCAAATCAGTCCACGGTTTGCTGTGGCTTCTACCACCATAGATATCCATTCCAAGTTACCAAATACAGTGAAAATTGCTGAGGTAGTAAAAGTATTTCAGAATTAAGTGGTATATAATATACAAAAGTGTTCAACCAGTTTCAATCAAAGCAAACATAGGATGCTTTTCCAGAGTAGTCTCCTCACTAGCCAAAATCCCTTTGAAATCATCCCTATACAATAATGCTTCTCTCTACAAAAGGAGAAACTATCATCTACTATTCAGTTTATTTCCTGCACTTTTGCTCAGCATCTTTGCCAACATAGAATGCTTTGACACATATCCTCTATGGAAAATCTCCATCACAAAGCATATAGTAAATACCAACTCACAAAGTTTTTTGTTCTCAGAGTACTCTAAGCCACATGAAAAGTTTATCATATTTGTAGGTTTTTTATGGTCTCAGTATTGCTACTGTAAGTATATTTTTTATCATAAGAAAAGCATTCTTTTTTTTTCCTGAACCTACTCTATTCCTAGTGTGTAATAAAAAGTGTATGTTTAGAATTCAAAATTGAGTCAGAAGTATTTATCTCCAGCCTCAGTTTTAGAGTTGCGAAATATTAAAGATAATTGGGTTTTGTTCTTTATGGAAACATCAGTGACATATTTACATATTTCACACCATTTCAATAGCTCTTTGGCATCTCAGATGCCTTTGTCGCACAACTTGAGGACTTCTCCTACTTCTTTCATGGCCACCCTCTGTATGCATGTCCTCTTACCCACCTCTTCCAATCAAGAGTGAAGAGTCTTTAACATCATCTCTCCAGCATAAACTGTAAAGCCAAAAAAAAAAAAAAAAGAAAATTCCTGTGCCCTTTAAGACACTGCTGGTTTAATCTCTCTTCTCCTCTATTTGTAGCTCAAGCTCTAATGCAATTCTTTCTGTCTTGAAATCTTCCAGCTTGCAGCTGGCAGTGAATTTGGGTACTATGAAAACAGTGATTGCTGGATCTCTTAAACATCATCATCACCTTCTGAAATAATCTGCAGAGCTACTTATGAAAGACACGTGCAGCCAGCCTGAGGAAACAGTGCAGTCCAGACCCCCAGGCAAATGAAGAAGGACTGAAGTTTCCTTTCCAATATCCAGTAGGCTGAAGGAAAACAAATGTTTTTTCAACTGCAGTACTATTCCCACACCTCAAGAACTGCTAACAGTGGTTCCAGTGAGGTGGTATCAGTTTCTTCAAATCAGACCACATAAAAGCAAGAGTGATACTTGATTAATGAACTTGCTGTTTACTGCTCTTTATTTTAAAGCCTTGAGTGAAACAAGGGCAGTATCTTGGCTTTGTAACTCCCTGACAGTCCCTGTGCACATTCTGACATGAGAAACATGCCAAGAGCAGTCACTCAGTTAGGGATTTATCTCTCAATGCTCATAATTCACAACACTCTTTAAATTACAAATTGAGAAAAACAAAATAAAAAGCCTTTTCTCCATGGCTCTCATTTATGGGACAGAATTTTTAATTGTATATATACTAAAGCTTTTCAATCTTCAGTCAGACAGCTCACATGAATTTGCAGTATGGTTTGTAAGTCTTGCCAAAATTTCTGTTATCTATATGTACATCATTTGAAAGCTCATAAAGCTCACTGCTTTATGAGTTATATCTACTTGGACTTCTGTTGGGATAAAAAGACTTTAAAATGATCTATCATAAATGTGATTTTTCATGATGGCTTTGAATACTCACAAGTGTGCAAACATGCATCTTTTGAAATGAAGGTAAACTTTGTTTGACATCATCTGAGATGTGCTTTTGCCACAGCAGACATTTTGCAGATAGAAGTTTCAGGAACTTCAGATGATGCCTCCTTCAGATTGCCTTAGCAAATTGTATTCGGGTGAGACAAGCAAGGTTGTCCTATGTGTGTACTGAGCAAGGTGGCAAATCTCACTGCTGGCTTCCTGCATTCAAGGCAAGGGATGCATGCTTACTACATGTACTCACAGCATGTACTCCAGAAAGATGCGCAGAAATGATTAACAGAAAAACAGACATAGAAGAAAATGTTTCTCAAGGTGTTCCTCCTAGATGGGGAAAGGGAAATTTACAAATGTTCAGATTACAGCATCTCAACATGTATGCAGGCTGCCAACCTGTTGTAAAGGAATAAGCAATGGAAAACGGCTAGAGATTGAAGCTAGATAACATCAGATAAAGGAAAAATGGAACAACTGAAAGACTTTCGGAAACTCCACTGTTGGTAACAGTATTTTGTTGTAATGTTTTCATTAAAATTGGAAGATTTCTAAAAGCTATATTCAGCTTCAAACAGTAATCAGTTCCAGGGAGCCATATGACATCTGGTCAAAGATGGTTTGACAGGATGACCACAATGTTTCCTTTTGGTCTTACAGACTTTGAGTCTGTTGGCAGCTGTATTTTGGAGAAACAGTTTCTTAGGAACACCCTGGAAAACGGAAACTTGTCTAAAATTCAGAAATTCTGGCTTTATTATATTATCATATACAGTTGTTGTAACTGTTATTGAGAAGAGTGGACTGAGTTTGGTAAAAGTACTTAAAAATAAATTTTTCACCTGGATCTTTCACAAAAGCAAAGATAAACCTATATTCTGGTCCCCATATTTATTTAGAATTTCAGTTAATGAGAGTGATGGAATTTACTCCCCGTCAAAAAAATGGAAAACGATAATCTAGGTTAAACACAGCTTATACAAGCAAAAGTCAACACATCAATAGATATGACTGCTTAAAGTGGATTATAGGGAAAGGATTTAGAGTGAGAGTGTTTTATTTTACTAAAATATTGTCTGCATTCATACAGCGGTCTGTGTGACACTGAGAACAAAACATTGCCCCAGAAACACATCCAGAGTGCTCACTACACACGTGACACTTGCAGAAGTGTGTGTTGCACTGCCAGCATGATCCTGCTTGCATGCAAAATGAGGAGGCTTGGTGATGGCCACATACACCCAAGCCCCCTTCACAAAGGGCATAGCTCCTCTAAGCCACAGAACTGCAGCACAAGTTGGATTAAGGATCTGCTGATGTGAAATACAATATTCAGCTAAGGAAAATGACCAGGTTCCAGAAAAGCTGTCCTTTCAAAATGATCCCGTAACAACACAGGTTGTTATATGCACAGAGTTTGGGGTAGAAGAATTCTTTTTGCTCTGTCTTGGAGGAAGTTGTCTTTCCAGCTCCCTGTACTGCTCTTTATTTTCTGCTTATAACTCTTGATATGATAAATGATCTGTGGGTATCATCTTTACTTGCTGTTCACAGTTTACAATATCTGGGTAATTGCCACTGGAATTGAGTGTAGTTGCCCTCTCTGACAGAAGCAGGCAGAGAGATGCATAAAAATGTTGATGCACTACATCAGGATCATATATTGCTGCCAGAAAGTCTTCCAAATGCATGAGAAAAAAAGAAAACAAAACACAACTTTAATCCATTTTCTATGAATATCCTGCACTATAACCAATCTCATCAGTATCGGATGAAGCTGGATTCCCTCAGGAAATGGTGTGTAAAGGCTGCTCTGTCACATTCCTAGACAGTCTGTTCTGAGATGCTCTTGTCCATAGTGTTTTATTTCAATCCCTCTCTTTCTCTGATCTGGCATTCTGGCATTTGGGCCTGCAGGATCAACTTGTTCCAGAACCGTGTATCTTCCTCTGGTTCAAACTAATATCTCTGCACTTCCTCCTCTTCTGACTCTTTCTGCAGCAGCCAGAACAGTAATTTGCTATCTCTCTGCCACTAGCAATGCAAACTGTCTCTAACGACAATAAAAACACAGTTTGTATAACATGAGACCACTGTAGCTGTCAAAGATGCTGTCTTCCCTGGCAAGCTACTAGAACATAGATTAGAAATGAAAGCATTAATTCTCCATGCTTCTCTTAAAACATTTAGTTGCCCTATCATTTTTTACCTATAAACCCATTTTATTGTTACAAAAAATGGAGGAGCAAGTATTCCTTCCATTGGAACTACAAACAAATTCAAATGTTATTAACACAACACGAATTGACAAGCATTTTCCTTTATGATCTTCTGCTCTTACACGACTATAACTGCTGTGAGGAAATAGTCATCTTATAGGCTTAAATTTCTCACACATAAATTCACGAAGAGTGATGTTGTCATCATTAAAGCTGACCAAAATCCTTTAGCAGTTCCTAAATTTTGAGAATGTAATACGCTTTTCTTTTCTAGACTTTTTTCTTTCTTAGCATGACATTTAAACCTACAAAAACATAGCCACACAAGTCTGTGTGATCTTGCTGTGTATGCACAGCACACCCCTCATTAAAGGTCTCACTTTGAATGGGGCTGAGCACTCCAGCTCATACTGGGAGAGCTGACCAGGCAGATGTGTAGTAATGCAAGAAAGCAACAGCCATGTGCTTAGAAACCCTAGCAGAGGGATGCTGAGACAATCTATCCCTGAATGCAAAGATTTTAGAAAGCATTTATATAATTAAGGCACACAAGAGAACTTAATGATGCCAATTAAGCTAGCTGCACAGCATGCAGTGTGTACCTTCTGCAGTCTCAGCAAAAGTGGGACTTCTTCTAGTCCCTGCCAAGCCAACTGAAGACTACGCACATGATGCACCATACTGCAGTGCATGCTGCCCTGGTTTTCACCCATGCTGTGAAATTGTCACGCCCCTGATGTCAAAGGATCTTCTGACAAAGCAGCAGAGAATCAGAAGCTTACCCTCTTCGCTTTTGCTGTTTTGTTAACATGTATTCAGCTTCACAATTACGGTATCATGAAAGGTTATAATACCTAAAGACTGTGAAGTAGGAACCAGCACAAGTATTCACGAGAAAATATTTAGGCCCTAAGTACTTTAAAATTCTGAAGAGAGATGCTAAATGTTAATGCCAATATAAAATTTCAAATTAGGTGTAGTATGAACTGGACTTTTTCCTGAATTCACCCATTGGGACAGCACCGCAGTTCGAGTAAAGACTGAATGCACATGAAATTGTGACCACTATCACATCGACACAGGTTAGAGCTAGGTTTTAAGATACCAGAAGGCAGTCTTCCATTGAACTTCTACAGGTAAGTGTAGATCTTTAAAGTGTAAGATCTATAAAACCGTTTTCCCTGATTTTTCCTCAAATTCAAGAAACTTAAGAGGGATATATAATTTTTAATCTTAAATCTGACCAATTATAAATGTAGAACTGCATAACAGCCATTTCAGAAATATTTATTCCCTATATAGCATAGACAGAAAGAATACCCTATACCCGCTATACAGCAAGTATCCGCTGAGAGTTTTCCTTCTAGTGAACACTTCTGTGTAATTTTAAAGGTCCTAAATGAAATTCTGTAACGTGATCTAACCTGTAGTCACAAATTCTGCCACTGATCCCAACTTCTGCTTCACATATTTACTGAAAATGTATTTTTACAGCCTAACACATGCATTGAACTAAAAGCGAAGGAGTCCAGTTGGCATGCCCCTCAAGTTCACCAAGTGCAGAATGGTCAAAGAACAGAATTTCTGAAAAGTCACCAGTATTTTTAAACAGTTCTAAGCTAAAATAGCTAATTTTAAAAGTCATTAATACTTATGTTTAAGACACACATTGCTTTGCAAATTTCAGAATAGTTTGTGCATTTTTTCTTAATAGAGTGAATCGCTTGCAAAGCTCTAGGCCATAGCATTTTTTTTAATATTTCATTTTATGTTTTGAATTTTTCCTTTTCCAAAACCAGAAGGTCCAAAGTCGACAGACTTAAGAGACCAACATGATCTGCCTCAGTTTGAATATTCCTGTCTCAGGAGAGTTTAGCTACTTCTTTTAGAGATGGCGGAGCCACCACCTACCTTTTCAGGGTCTGACACCATTTTTTTCATTGACAATGAAGCACACAGACTAACAGCAGCTCTACCACAATCTCTGTAGACTATTTGGAATGGGATATTTGCTGCCTGGTCTCATGGACTAGGTTTTGATAGTACACTACTGGTCAAAATTACAACCCCACACCTTCCCACTTCCAAACTCGGAAGTTTCCCAGCCGAACTCAATACCAGCTTAAGAAAATAACTACGAAAATAGCAAGAGAATGCCATTCTACCGAATTCACTTTTCATTCCTCAAACCATTTGCTACACTAATTAGGAATTGAGCCAGATAAAACCCCTAGACTAATCTCTAACTCTTGCCCAACAGCTAACAGTGAGGTTGACATTGCCAGAGTTCTGTAAAATGACTTTGTCAACAGAAAATTAGTATGTTCTGAAATCTAACATTTCTTTCTAATGTACAAGCAGTTAAGAAGCAGAGGGAAAAAAACCCCTTTGAGGCAGGTGCAATAATTAAGATGAAACTGAAGTAAGTATAGGTAATGAAACAATCTATATTAAAAAACACTTCAATATTCTTTAAGAGTGGTTATTTTCATTTTTCTTTCCTAGAATTGTATTACACAAAATTCATATTGGCCTTTTTTCTGCTTTTAGTAGAAAACATCAAAAGGTAGTTTCACTAGGTAGCTGTCAAGATTATTTTTGAGGGTTTCTTAAGTGCTAATAGAAAACTCAGCTATCACATGAATATTGTAGTAGAATTAGACACTAACAAATTTCACAAATAAGCCTCAATCCCTTTAACATTACGATTAACTTCATTAAATAATTCTTCTTATTGCAGATAAGTAAAGATAAATCATTATTACTCAACCAAATTTTCTAATTGAAGAACCATGAACTCCTGTTAGAACAGCAATGGATTTGGCTTGGACAGTGCATGGGGACAGTCACATATGCAGTACATTCACTTGATACTATGTGAATGTACTCTGGATTAAGCCTTTCATCTTTAGGTTTCTGCCACATAATGTTTAACTTTGAGATGGGTTTGCATCATCCACAGGCCAAATATGTCCCATATGCTGAAAAGGAACACCTCATTTTAGGTTGCTATTCCCTAGACATGGCTGGCCTGAAGAGGTCAGGTAGTTGCACTAGATAATCTTTAAACATCCCTTATAGCTGAACTATTTTTGAAAGGGCGTGTGATCCGTGACAGACAGCACGGCTTCACCAGAGGAAGGTCACGCTTGACCAATCGGGTGGCCTTTTATGATGGAGTGACGGCATCGGTGGACAAGGGAAAGGCGACCGATGTCATTTACCTGGACTTGAGCAAGGCCTCTGACATGGTCCCCCACCACATCCTTATCTCCAAACTGGAGGGATGTAGATTTCATGGGTGGACCACTTGATACAAAAGAAACTGGTTAAAAGGCCGCAGACAGAGGGTGGTCATCAATGGCTCCATGTCCAGGTAGAGGCCGGTAACAAGTGGCGTCCCCCAGGGGTCTGTCTTGGGACCGGTGCTCTTTAACATCTTTATCAATGACATCGATGATGGAATCGAGTGCACCCTCAGCAAGTTTGCTGACAACACCAAGCTGAGTGGAGCAGTTGATATGATTGAAGGAAGGTCCCATTCAGAGGGACCTCAAGAGGCTAGAAAGGTGGGCACGGGTGAACCTGATGTGAACGGTGAGGTACTGGAACAGGCTGCCCAGAGAGGTTGTGGATGCCCCATCCCTGGAGGTGTTCAAGGCCAGATTGGATGGGGCCCTGGGCAGCCTGGTCTAGCTTTAAATGAGGAGGTTGGTGGCCCTGAATGTGGCAGGGGGGCTGGAGATTCATGATCCTTGAGTCCATTCCAACCCTGGCGATTCTGTGATTAGAAAACACAATTTGATGATGCACATTGAAAATTTTGACCCTCTTCTCTATTTGCAATAAACATTCTAATCCAGTGATCAAATGTGTTGCTGTCCAAGACAGGCTCCACAAGCAGTGGCATATTCTTTACCAAAACAAGACCATAACCTTGTGATTAAATCCATCCTTTCTCCACCTCTTTAACCATCAATCTCCTGCACCAAATCAGGGTATTATTTAGCAGAGTGAACTGGCACAACCCCTGCTACACAGCCACATGGTGAAACATTTACTCCTGGCTTCTCCCACTGTGCTCCCTTCTGCCCTCTCACGAATACCCACAATATTCTACCAGTATCAGGGGAAGGATTCTGCTATTACTGTTTATCTTCTGAGGGCTGCCCAGACAGCTTGTTGTAGGCTCCACAGAGATATGCCTGCTAATGTTTTATGTGCTGCTGCCACCAATCCTACTGAGCTCATGATGGCAGAGGTAGAACACTCTAAAAGCTTTGTGCCACCAGGTCATACAGAACTGCTTTGTGTACGGCTAGGCGAGACCAGGTGAAATGTAGGTATCTGCAGCAATGTTTCCACCAGGTACTCTGATCATGGAGCAGAGGTGACAAAGGCATGACACTTCTGCACAACACATTTCAGCCACGGTAACTGAAATTAGGTAGCTTTACTGCTTATTGAAATGCTTATTCTCAATGAAAGTGAGACTGGACATCCTTCACTTTCAAAGGATGAGGGAATCTGCATCAGCAGCTAGGAGTTCAAACTCAAAATAAACCTACCTGAAATAAAATTTTTTTAAAAAAGTAAGATGTCATCTTGGTTCATACTGACAAACACAAATTCTGTGAAATGATTTCCCTACTAGTAAATGTGGTATTTTACTAGAAGTCAAATTATTATTTTTAGACTTTGTAGCATTCTTATTCTGCACATTTTTTGTTAGATTTCTGTTACGATGCAAAGCATTGTGGGAACCTCATAAGCAAAATGGAAAAAACTTGAGTTTGTATCTATATAGGTTTAAACATTTTATTGATCTTCACTTTAAAATTTTATTTCTCTAGGATTATTGCTTTGCCGTTCATAACACTTGATTCTGTGGGACATTTTCCTTCATACAAGTCACAAATTTTATTATCACAGCCCTTCACTACAAACTCTTCATCTCACATAATAGTTTTTGTATGAAAAGACAGCCTTCACATGTATACTGTCCATTTAACTTCCACATATTATCGTTATGTGCAAGGTGCTTCAGCTATAATATTTCATCAGAACTGTAATTTCTTCAGTGACAGAAAAACTCCACTGGAGTTTCTATGTGCTCTGTATTGATATAAAGCTTGACTTACACAGCAAGGTTGCAATCCTACTTTCATACCTCCATTTCACTTAGTGTATCATTACTTCACCACTAGTGCAAACCCAGAGGTTTTTTTCATTCCTTCCCTTGGAAATGCTCAATTAGTTTGATTCCAGAAGAGAGTCTGCCAGCAATAAACTCATCTATTCCAGATCTGAATTAGAGCTTCATGATACTTTTCAGTTATGCATCGGCTCTGTCTGTCTTCTCCATTCCGTTTCATTCCTGTCCCTTTGTTTCAAAAATAACCAAAATAACATTACTGAGCAAACTCCATGGAGCTAAAAAAGGCTCTCAATTCATTGCATGGTGCTTTCAGTGACCCCTGCCAAAGGCCAAGCACACATATCACATCAGCTGGAGAGACCAGAATCCTCCGTAGTAGTGCTTAGCTTAGCTTTGACAAACAGTACTAATCTTTGTCCTGACACTGACTACTCTATGCTTTTCTAAAAACATGTAGAAAACACCATTCAATTATACCCAAGAATAGAAAAGGAGATAGTTATGTTTTAAATTTTCTACATGATGATATATGTTATGAACATCAAAACCTCACTAATACACTTCTTCTTAAATGTGTGGTTTCACCTCCGAGTGACAACCTACAGTATTTCTAGGCAAAGATGTGTATGATAGCAGTCAAAATCATGTTACACTGCACATCCTTTATCTTTTCATCTAAATGCAAAGTAATGTTCATTTAATGCTGAGACAATTGACAAAATGTGTAATATACACACCTTCTGTTTATGTTCCCTGTTGGACATATTCATACAGTTTATAATAGTGTCAAGATTCCTTTCTAGAAGAAAGATCAAGCCAAAGATCATCAAATCAATTCATTAAATGAAATCTGTAACAGCAGCATTTTACATTACCTGTATATATTACCAGTATATCCTATATACCTTTTTATCTTCCCTCTTATGGCCAGACAGTGAAATCAAACACAATCCACATAAGTAGTAAGAAAAGCCAAATATCAAAATGCTTCCACTACTACAGGTAACTCAAACAAGGAATTTCCCCTCAATAAAAATTCCATCATTTGAAATTTCATAAAGCAGCAAATTAGTGACTCACATCTAAAGCAAGCACAGAGCAAGCAATTGTGTGTACATATTACACGGAGAGGATTTTAAGCATTAAGTAAACTATCATTAAATGATTTGGAAAGTACACAAACGATAGTGTTTCCTTATTCACAAATACACATGCCATCTAATCTGCCGCAAATATTGGCATTAGATACAGTGACAATCATAAATATAATGGTGTACAATACCAGTCTTTTAACATTCTCAAAGCCATGTGATGTGCCTTTTTTAAGATTAAATATTTTGTTTTTAAAAGGTCCAGCTTATACAATATAATTGAATTTCCAGTCCACTTCAATAATCCTGAAATGTTATATGCACAAACTGGCTCTAGGTCTACAAATACATGTCCATATTTTGACATGTCTACAGCTGCACAATAATTTCCAAGCGCGAATTCAGTAGAGCAATGAAGAGGTGAATACCAAACATGTTACTAGATCATAGTATTAGACTGTCAGCTTCTTTTTGGATATAGAATCATTTACAGGGCTGACTACCCTGCACAGCCCTCAGTATTGCAGAGTTTTTTAGTATTGCAGTGATATTTAACAACAATTCAGGAACTGGACAGTAAAACTCCTGTACATGCGGCAGCACAGAATACAGCATATGGGACAAGATCTAAATGCTGATGCATGGAACATGCTGGAAAATGAATTATGGCTATATTTCTGTGCTGCTCTGTGCCACAGAATTCCTCTCAGTTTTGGCCACAGTAAACAGGGTCAGATGCCATTGGCACAGAGGGGTGTAAGAGCAAAAAGTTGTGGTGGTACATGCATGTGAACCTGTATGTATGTAAACCGCTGAATCTTTGGGATCATAGGAAACAGTATGGGCTGATGAAAATGTGAACATTTTCCCTTCCTTTTGCAGCATCACCTGTTTTGTAAGTGCAGTGCTGTTGGAAGGATGAGTCAGTCTTGGCACTCACAGGAACATATAAATACAGCAGTCAAACAGTCCTTTACTTTTATTATTTTTTAAATAAATCAAGCAGATCTTAAAATTATGATGGGAACTAATGAAAAAGACCACAGAAAAGATTTTTCTTATATTAACCCCTCATACTGAAGAAAAAGAGCAGGAAAAAAATGACAAACTTTCTTCTAAGCATTGACACCATCCTATATTGCTCATCTTCAAATTGGTTCATAGAGTTACATATGTACTTCTGCAAAAAGCAAAGCACAGTTTTAAGAAAATTCCTATACTGCTCCATGAATATACTGGCCATTATCATCCAAGAATAGCACACTCTTGATAGCATGGTATTGTCTTCACTACATTTTAATTGGAAGCAGAACCTTAGAAAACAGATTATATGTCAGTTCTTGTAATGCTATATACCATTCAGGTAAGCATCTCATGGTATGATATTTCATATAAAATATGCAAAAGCTTTTGCCTCCAACACATTGGTGGATATTCTTACCTTTGGTTCCATTGAAATGAAGCTGTGGGTACCTCTACTTGAGAGAACTGACCTTTTAATTGTTTTACTATGGTAAAAGTGGTAGTAATCCTTCAGTGTTCCAATCTGTAAGGGGAGAGATGAAAAAAGGAGAGGGAGATTTAATTTATGGAAAGCAGTTTTCTGTTTTTCATTTTTAAAGTCTATAAATTATGCAATTTCCTGCCATGCTGAAATGTTACTTGAACCCGGTGATCATCTTTCAAAAGAAGGACATATGATATGAAATGGATGGAGTGTCCTTGAGGCATTAACTGCATAACCAAAGATTATAATTGAGCTGCTTAGTCTGTCTGTATCTACCTTCTTAATGTTTAATTTATATGCAGTACTTAAAGTAATTCTGTATCAATCTATATCCAAACTGTCTTCAAATGGCAAGTATAAAAATCATCAAATGACTATACAGTCATTAAAAAGCATTCCGTCCAGTTTGCTTCAGTACTGTACTGTAAAATGCACTAAATTTGGTTATTTATAAAATTAACTTACAAAAAGCATGTTCACAGCATCAGACTATACAAACATGGACTCCTCCCTTGGCCAAAGGTGGTCAAGGAAGAAATAGAATAAAGAAAGGTGGAAATGTTAACCTCATAAGATAGAGACTAGTTTGAAGTATAAAATCAAATTAGGCAAGTTGCACATTTCACAGAAGTACAGTATTTCTTATTCATCCTGTCATCATACAGTAACAATACAAATGTTAAACAGAGACAGACTGCAAAATTTGAAAAAGAAATTTCCCCACTAGTCTCACCAACATAAAAAAAAAAAATCTTAACATGAAACTTTAGTTTCACAGACCTACAAACAAACATTCAGCACATGCATCACTCTGAAAGTACTGCCTCCTATTTATGCCCATGGAAACTACAATAGATACAAAGAGAGCAATAGCACAAGAACAAATTGCCACATACAACACAGTAGTTTTCAACATAGTCACCACCATTCTATGTGCTTTCACCAGCCATGAACAAGAGAACGCATGATGCACTCATAAATATCTGCACTGATGGAGATGACCACTGTTTCACAGCCATTACAATAACATCATTGGTATGAAAATGTTGCCCATCCAGACCAACTTTCACTGCACTCACATCCACTGCATGGTCCCTAGAAATGTTCAGCAAGCATTGATGAATGTCAGTGGGAGACATTTTTCTTGCATGGAGGAATGACACATCTAAGCTCCATACATGCTTCCATGTGAGACAACATTTTGTCATACTGCCCCTCTACTGCCATCTTCCAGGTGGCAAAAAATATAACAGAATATTGGTGAAAAGGTTCAATTTCCACTGTCACACCACCAATATCCACTTCCAATAATATGGGCCAAGATAATAAAATAGGAGGCATTATTTTAGGAGCAATTCTTATATTGAGGGAGAACATTTCATTAAGTTGTGAAATTTCACCTTCAATTGAACAACTTCGGCAAACTGTCTTGGTTTTACAAATGAACATCAAAAATGATTGAGCAACAAAGATCCCATATTTAAAATTTTTATCTGTAAGAATACAGAATGCAGAAAATTTGGTTATTTAACATTAAATGTTCAAGGAGCACTGGATACAAGCCACTGAACTCCAAAAATAAGCTTTTAGAGTGTTAGAAAACAAAAATCTTGAGAAAATCAAAGTAAAGCTAAGAAATACTGACAGATCTTTTTTGTTGCCACAAAGCACTTGTATATTTTATCTTAAAGATGTAAGTGGAACCAGGAATGAAAGGAGAATTTTTTACAAAAAGAAAAAAAAAAATCTATCTACCGTTCAAAGAGTCCATCTATGGAGAAAAATAGCATCACGGTCATACTCATCACTGTTCAGTTGATACAACAGTATCTCCCTTTCAGGAAGAATCTTTTATGTTTTGTTTAAGTACAGTATCAAAACATTCAGTTAAAACAAGTTGGTTTATCACAAATTAAATATGAATTGGTTTGACTAACCCTAAGTTAAATATACTAGCACTGGAATACTAATCTCCATGCTGTCTTCTGTCTAAAAAGGCAATTCAAGCTTAAGTGATGTCAATCTGTCCCACGGAAAAGTCTGGTCTCATATCTATCATAGGCACAACTGTGAATAAAGATTCTTAAAACATACATGTGGAAGCTTTCTCATGGACATCTCAAAGAGCTGAAGCATCCTAGGACTGCTGAGGTCACCCACACATCATTCACTGTGGACTACAGTCTGTTACTTGTGCCACAGCAGATAGAACTTCTCTGTCCACAGACCAGCATACTCCTCTGGTGACATAAGGAGTCACACAGCCCAAGTTGCAGAAGGTAAAGGTAGTGACTGGAAGAATGAAGAACCATTCACTACAGAAGACAATCAATTTCAAGACCATCTAAAGAAGCTGAATGTTCCTAAGTCCATGTGAACTGATAAGATACATTTGAGGGTCCTGAGGGAACTCGTGAATGGAGTTGCTAAGCCACTATCCACCATTTTTGAGTTGTGGCAGTCCAGTGAAGCCCTTACTGACTGGGAAAGGGGAAACAATCTCAGTTTTTACAAGCACAAAAAAGAAGGCCCCAGGGAACTACAGTCCAATTAGCCTCACCTCTACAACCAGCAAGACAGTAGATCCTCCTCAAAACAATGCTAAAGCATGATGAAAATAGAGAGGTGATTGATGACTGACAACACGGCTCCACTAAGGGCAAACTGTGCCTCACAAATGTGGAGTTACAGTGTTGTTGGAAAAGGGAAGATCAACTGAGGTCAGTTACCTGAACACAGACTGTATGACATCCTTGTCTCTAAATCGAGGAGACAAAGGTTTGACAGACAGACTGCTTGGTGGATAAGAAATAGGCTGGATGGTTGCACTCAGAAAGTTGTAGCCTATAGTTTGACATCTAAGTGGAGATCAGAGACAAGCAGCATTTCTCAGGGGTCAGTATTGGGACCAGCAGTCTGTAACATGACAGCTGAATCAAGTACAATCTCAAAAAATTTCATAGAATCATCACAGAACCATAGAATGGCTTGAGTTGAAAAGGCCCTAAGAGATCATCTAGTTTCAACCCCCTTGCTATCTGCAGAGTTGCCAACCACTAGACCAGGCTGCCCAGAGCCACATCTAGTCTTGCCTTGAATACCTCCAGGGATGCGGCACCCATAACCTTCTTGCGAAACCTGTTCCAGTGTCTCATCACCACCTATTTGTCATGGATATCAAAGCTGAGTAGTGCAGTTGACCTGCTGGAGGGAAGGGATGTCATTCACAGGGACCTTGACATGCTTCAGAGGTGGGCATGTGGGAATCTCATGAAGTTCAATAAGGCCGAGTAAAAGGCACTGCACAAATACAGGCTAGGCGATGAGTGGATTTAGAGAATGACTTAGTGGTGATGGTTGATATGAAGCTCAACATGATCCAGCAATGTGTGCTTTCAGCCCAGAAAGCCAACCATATCCAAAGCTGAATCAAAAGAATTGTGATCAGCACATTACTCCACTCTCATGGAACCCCAGCTGGAGTAACTGCATCCAGGTCTGGGGCCTACAGCATAAGAAAGACATAGAGCTGTTGGAGTGAGTGCAGAGGCCACAGGAATGATTGGAGGGCTGAAGCACCTCTCCTATGAAAACTGGCTGACACAGTTGGGTTTCTTTAGCCTGGAGAACAGAATGTTCTAGGAAGAATAATAGCAGAATTGCAGTACCTAAAGGAGGCCTACGAAAAAGCTGGGGCCTGCAAAAAAAATCTCTTTGTTAGGGAATGTAGTGATAGAACAAGGGATAGTGGCTTTAAACTAAAAGAGGGCAGATTAAAGTTAGATATAAGGAGAAATTCTCCACAGTGAGGGTGGTAAGGCACTGGAATATGTTGCCCAGAGAACTTGTAGATGCCCCAAATGCTGGAAGTGCACAAAGCCAGATGAATGAGGCTTTGAGTAATTTGGTCTATCGGACAGAGTCTCTGCTCAAGGCAGGAAGGCTGGAACTAGATAACACTTAAAGTCCCTTCAATCAAAACCATTCTATGATTTTGTGATTCTATGATTCTATTACACAGCCTCAGTCAGAACAAAAAAGCAGCTTTGATG
This sequence comes from Phasianus colchicus, assembly GCF_987193195.1. NCBI lineage: Eukaryota > Metazoa > Chordata > Aves > Galliformes > Phasianidae > Phasianus > Phasianus colchicus. The sequence goes on from NC_143476.1 coordinate 54,849,197, forward strand.
CTGATTTTAGTCCTAAAGGAAATAATGGATATTCCTGTACGCAGTTGCTGCATCACTTGTGACCGTACTAACAAGGGTTTGTTCTCAGTTTAACAGCCTGTAGGACTCTGAACAACCCTTAGCATCAGGCCACGTATCTGAATCATTATTATCTGTATCAATTGCTGAAATTTGATGCCAGAGTTAGTACCAATATGGGTAACAGGCAAGTCAAAAGTCTCACAAGTCAAAAGTGGTCTGATGAGTCAATTCCTAAATGTTACTGGGACTCACTGACATAAGGCTGAGATACTAGCTGCTGGGAAGTGATGCTCCACAAACAGTGAGGTGCATATTCATTGTATCAGAATACTCTTGTAATGGGTACATATCTTTGCTGTCACCACCATGAATCACTACTATATGCACAGAATAGTATTTGTGCCTGTGTACAAGAACACACATTACTGAAGAGATATATCTCAAGTGGGTAATTGTATTTTATGACTGCACAAAACTGCATAAACAGAAACTTCCTGCATTTTAAGGAAAATAAATAACCTCTCATCTGCTTTCATCCTACACAGATCTCAACATCGCTTGTTCTGTGTGTTTTGTTTTACACTAGCTTGGAGAGTTGGGTTTGTTTGGTTTTTTTTTTTGAGGATAAACTGTAGCTCAAGGACATCCACCACAGCAAAAAGATGGTGTGCCTTTATTGTACTCCTACAACTTAGATATACTGTCCACTCAGAAGAGACTGAAGAAACATACAGGCTCTACATTCCAACAAAAGGACAAAAGTCTGTAGCTGTCTAACACTCAATGGCTGTACTCCGACACCTTGTACTTAAGAGACAGAACTAAACCCACTGAATTAAGCTTCAAAATTATAATGTAGTACCTTCCAAGCATGACCAATTCCCATATAATAGCAATTAATAATAATGACAATAATAATAATTAGAAAGGCAATATAATAGTAAGAGCTACAGCTTTAGTTTACAATTGTCAATGAAATAAAGAGATCTCTAACCTTTTAAATGGAATTTAATTCATACTCACTAACTGCCACTGACTCCCACAGTAAGGTAACACCAGTGTTATTAAAAATTTTATTGCCCTCTTTCCCCTTAATGGGAATTTACTTAGACCTTCCAAATCCTTGGACTACTTGGAGAATAGTTTAACTATGGAAATATAGCACAATAAAACTTATCATTATGGATGTTCTTGTTAAATTGTTTTTTATAATTTAACTACCAGGTCTTACAGGCACTCTCAGAGGAAAAGCAATGTAAAAACAGAAAGACCAGACTGCACAGCTAACCACTTTAGAGACTGATGGCAATTTAGCTGTTATATTCTTGGGAAATCTTTGTAATCTCCTTTTTGAGCTGGGAGACATGATCTCTTTAAAACGAGACTGAGGAACATTCCTGAGGAATTGCCAGGTGAAGAGCAAGGAGAATAGGTGACGGGGCAGGGGAGACCTACTCTCTTTATAAGTTATCTTTAATACTGAAAATTTTAAACGAATATCTACATAAATTTTAACAGTACTACGCTACGTTTATTCAAGGATAAAATAATTCATGGAAATAACTATCCTACAATATCACAGTGGAATCCCAGCAAGCCAAAGCATCCACACACACACATTAGTTTAACATTTAGTAGGCCTTATTTTCTTTTCCTAAGCTGAGAAAATGGATATATTGGAACAAGGACCAAGCTTTCTAGGCTTTGTCCTTGGATTGTATTTCTCCCATCTGCAATTTCATATTCTAAGGCAGTATTAAGAAAATTTAGGACATAATTGCTAAGTGAATTCATCTACATTCATATGTGAGTGTCCTCATAAACTCTGTGAGGAAACAGAAATGCTAAAGTTGTCATTTAAATATACCATGATCACCAAACTGACAGATATGAATAAGATCTGAGACTACAACTGAAACTTCCATGCAGCAGAATATGAACAGACAAGTTCTTCAAACTAATGGAAAGGAACAGAAGAGATACTTTCCCAACAATTTCTTATTTAGTGAAATATAGATGTTTCAGAGAAAAAATGAACACATTTCAGTCTGAGAAGGTTGAAAGAATATGTTGATATTACCTCTGATTTCTTCCTTGCATCACATGCCAGTGAAGCCAACAGAGTACCAAAAAGCATTTTAACAGAACAAAATATTGACACAGATTACAATACTGTTTACACTTCTTTGGTGCACATGGAAGGTGTGTGGCCACAGCTCCAACTTCTGGTTTCTCTTTTTTATCCACAGGTTAAAACAGGTTTACTGCTACTGAAGGAAACTTCTGTTTATTTTCCTTCTTTTGTCCCTACACACTTAAAAGTATCATATATTTCATAACCAGGGTTCTAATCACAACGTTCAGAGAGCTCTGCAAATGCTATTAGTTATTCATAGACCTATTCAAACTAAAACACTCATAAAAGGGCATGTTCACCCAAGGCCTGGAACTTGAACATGTGCTCCAAGCTGCAAAACTGTACATTGTTTTTCATTGTAGTTGTTTTCTCCTGTAAAATACTGCACTACAGCAACCACACTTTCCTAACCTCCTTCTCTCTTGCCCAGAATCCCACTGCTGAGACAGCACTGACAAATCTCCACCAAGCTGAGGGTGGAAGAAAAATTATCACAAATGCGGCTCAAAGCTGCTCTCCCCTCTGGCCTGCAGACTGAGGTGGGGGCTTTTATCTCAGAAATATAACCTCTAATTAATTTTTCTTTTTTTTTTTTTTCTTTCTTTCTTTTTTTTTTTTCTTTTCTTTTTTTCTTTCTTTTCTTTTTTTTTTTGTCACCAGAATAGTGAATTTAACTTATCATATGTGATGAAGAAGAAATAACGTCAAGGTTTGCCCACATATGTACACCACAGTGAGGTGGACAACTGGCTACCTTTCAATTCTGAACAATATAGGGCAATACAGAGCAATATATGAAATATTTTGGAGAGAGAAATATGGGCTCTCGGGAACTAACTCAACCTAGAAGCTAAAATTCCAACCCATAAGAAGAGATCTCTGTCCAGATATTTAAGCTGTTAGCTAGTCTCCATACAGGACTAATACCCTTACTATCCTGCATGAGTTGAAACATCTTCTTGAATACTAGCAAAAAGCAAGCAGAAGCCACCAACAGTGCTGAATACTATGGTCTTAACTTGAGCTGTAGAAGCAAGATAATACTACTCTGAGGTCAAGTATGAAGGACAAAAATAATCATACTGAGTTTCTGTATTAGAGATAATCCGTACATTACATGAATCTACTGGATGGGAGAAAATAAAGGGCACTTTCAGTGATTTCAAACTTTATGAACAAGAAGAGTTTCAAGTAGCATAAGAAGCAAGGTGATGTTGGTATGAGCACACATATCACCTCAGGCTCCACTCAGACTATGCTGAAAGCCTACTATGCTCCAGCTCTGTATGTGCTTGAGGTAGGAATAACCTGGGGAAATCACTTCAAAAGTAGTGCCTCCTACTTATATATATATATATATATATACAAGCACAATGACACAATTTTATAAAGCAAATTGTCAGATATAAAACAAAATTTTCAAAATACTCTGTGTATATACACTATGTTTTTTAACATAGTCATCACTGTGAGCTGTGCATTTTCACCAGCCACAAACAAGAGCCTGCACACCATGCTCATAAAAGTCTGCACCAGTAAAAGGGAACCACTGTCACTGTCGCCACAGCTGAAACACATCATCCACCACCTCACTGGGCTCATCCACCATTTGCTCTCCATCAACATTCAGTGAGTGTTGATGAATGGCAATGGGTGCCATTTTTTCCCCACGGAGGAATTCAGTGATGCACCTCTATCTACCTCATTTGCACTTCCATGGCAGACACCATTTTGTCACATTGTCCCTCTGCTGCCATCTGTTCCACAGCAACAACATGTAATGGAATATTGTCAGGAAAGTTCAACCTGTACCGCTATCCCACCAACATCCATGTCTGATGCCGTGAGACAACATAAAAAAGGAGGCGTTACTTCTGGAGAAGCCCTTCTAACTTGCCATTTTGTATTTGTGCTCTTCCCATGCTCCTTTTTATGTTCAGCCTGGCTGCAAAGGGAACTGCTACAGAGTGAACTGCTAAGCCTGAGAATTCATTCTGCCATTTCAAAGCAGTGACGCCCAGCTCAAACTGGACTTGACCTGATGTTTACCTCTCCTGTACTACGCCTCCTGCCTTCTGGAAACATTTTCAGGTCTCCAAGATGGAAGTTCAGATACAATGAAACACTAACCACCATCAACTCCATGAAAAAAAAAAAGCTACATAGTAATCAACTGTATCAACCGGTTTCTTACGATCTTCTTGCCTGCAAGACAGAAAAGTTCATCAAGAAAAAGGAGAATCCCTCCTGAATCATCAGCATGTGAACAACAAACAAAACTCAACACAGGCAAATAAACTAAACCACATAGCCATTATAACAGAAACATCATGTTTTCCATATAAATAAATCAAGTTGTATCTTTCCACAAGCTAGGGACGTACCAGGACTTTACCCTCTCCTTCTGTTCAAATGAGGAGAAAAATGCACAACCTCACTGAATTAACAGATGCCATTCTTGACTTCTGTGTTTCTCCTTTGTGTTTCTGCTACTCTTACTTTCCTGGGCATTTGCCTTGAACTAGAAAACTGCAGTTGAATCTCTAAACAGTCAATGTCAAAAATGAATACCAAAGCCACAAAAATAAAGTAGCTCTACATTATGTTCTTTTAGATAAGAAAGCTACTGCTCTTCCTTACATTCTGTTGCCACACTAAAACCTCCACTGGAAGAAACAAAATAAAGTAATGAGAGTGTTACTCCAAAAGTAATGACTCCTGTTTTATTATGACAGCTTGAGACACCAGAGGTGGATGTGGGTGGAATGGCAGCAGGTGTTGAGCCTTCCCAACAGTATTTCATTATATACTGTTGCTGTGTGACAGATGGCAGCAAAGGAGCAGTCTGACAGAACAGCATCTGACATGAAAGAGCATATGGAGCAAAGGTGTGTCACTGAATTCCTCCATGCAGAAAAAATGGAACCCACTGGCATTCATCAACACTTCATGAACACTTGTGGAGACCAAACACTGGATGTGTTCATAGTGAGGTGGTGGATGATGAGTTTCAGTAGTTGTGACAGTGACAGTGGGACATCTTCGCTGATGCAGATTTTTATGAGTGTGGCAAGCAGGCAGTGAAAATGGACAGCTAACAGTGGTGACTGTGTTGAATCCAGTACTCTGAAGTTAAGAATTTGCTCTAACAACTAGTGTCATTGTATTCTATGGATCTGTTGTTGTTTCCATGGAAAAAAACAAGAGGCATTACTTTCAGAGCAACTAACCTATTTTAACTTTTCAGCTGATTTGATTAGTAGCATTAAAAAACAACAACAAAAAACAAACAAACAAACAAAAAAAACCAAAACACAGTTCTATTTTAATTCCTGATATCATTCTAAACCCGTATCAAAGCTGAGTTTTATTCTAAGTCTTTTTGAAAATTTTAATATGAATTTGAGTCTTAATGCACATATTAGAAAGCTTTAACATTCCCACAGGGGGGGGGGAAACCTACTGTAGCCAAACATATTTGTACATTCCAGTGTGGATTACTGCTACAAAAATACTCAATTTTTAATAGGTTTTCTTTTCAAAGCTTTCTGTTGGGTTCTAGAATATAGCCTAAACATGTTTAAAGTATTAATTCTAAGGCAATTAAAATGTAACTCAAATTACAATTTAAATTTAAATGTATGTATGTCACTCCAAAAGTACTGCTGCCTTTTTAGTTCTATGGAAACTGCAAAATCCACCTCTGACATCATGGACCAACATAATAAAGTAGAAGACATTACTTTTCTTGCTGCCCCCACAGAATTTTAAATTATTTGTCTTACTCTAAAATATTTTTTACAATTCCAACATTCCATTTCTGTAAATAGAGAAATGTTCAACTCTAAATATATTTAGAAATACAGTTAGTAATGCCAAGCACAATAATTTTCCTCAGCAATGAGTAATTGATTAATAACTTCTCTGAATTTTGGGTACACTGCACAAAGCCCCATAAATCATACTTTCTGCATACAGGTTACTCTGTACAGCTGTATGATCAAATAAATAATGCCAAAAGAAATTTAGCTTTAGGGGATTTCAGTACTTCAATCATCTCTTGATAACCTTATTTAGCTTATTCCTGAGGGAAACAGAAAAGTAAAAAAACTTAAAAGACAAATAGCAATAAAAAATATTTTGCTTCATCAAAAAATAAATGTTTTGACTTGCACAACCAAGTTTTAGTACAGCTATCTTTGCAAGAATAGGAGAGTATCAAGTTATAGGAAGGTCGCAGGTCTCAGGAATTAATATGAGCACATAAAATAAGTTCTGATATTAAAAAGATAAAAATCAGAACAGTATCAATAACCTTATTCTAATATACGCTCAATCACACTAAGAATTACTGATTTAATCTACCCCCCTAAACAGGATGAAAAATCCTTCCAAAGAGGATTGTAGCAGCTTTTTTGGATTATACATTCATTCAAATCCTGTAGATTTTAGAACGAAGACTTTCCTGTCTTACCAACTGAGTTATGAAAGGAGAGAGTGGTTAGCCGATTTTCTTTAAAATAAAACTACTTACACATTTGATCACATTTAATTATAAACAATGCTACTACGCTACCACTAAAAGCAGAAAACTGTGCACCCTCTGATCCTTGCTGCACAATACCTCCTCCTGAGAGACAAGGAAACAAACATGTACCCTTAGTGTTAAGCAAAGAAAGAATAAGATGTAGTAGCTGATAGTTATCAGGACACTACGCTGATTGTTCAAATACTCCAAATCAGCAATATTTTCACTACAGTAGTTGCAACGTCAGTAAAGGTTTAATGCATCTCCTGTCTAGAACTGACCAAAAGGCTTTGACTGTAAGAATAATGTTCACATAAGTAGCTAAAAATTTATGAATGCAGAGCTCTGTTGTTTTTGCTTTTTGTTTTGCGAGAGTGGGATTGAATTGCATGTTTGGTCTTACAAGGGAGGTATTAGTCTAAAGGAGCTGGTGAGAGATGGGGAAGGAAGCCATTTCCACATCTATCATGAAATTTTACAATCCAAGTACAACTATCGGCTTTTAAAAATTGCAATCCTGGTGCCTCTGAGAGTTGTGCCTAAGGAGGCATCACAGCAACTGGCAAGTTCACGTCCCTATCAAATAAAGCAAAGCAAGGTTGCTCAGCAACCTGTGATCATTGGTTTTCAGTTCCAGGGCAACATTAAACATTTCATGAAAATTCTCAAAAGGAAATCAATTACTGACTCCTTTCCCATTAATCTTTTCTATTGTTTCTTTACAAAACACAAAGCAGTGCAATGTAAACTGATAGTTCATGCCCTTTTGTAAAGCCCAATGAGTCACTACCTCATTTCTGTAAGTTAAAATGAGTGCAAGGAGCAGTGTATATATTTTCTTCTGTAAGAACAAGTTTAACCTTTCCAACATTTAAAGCGACTCCACTACAGTTATATACCCTCATCCATTATAAGTTCAAGCTATGACAAATGTTGTTTGTATTTGCAAAGCTGTTAGGCAATATGGTAATGTTTGTTTCAGTAAACAGCCCCCATGAGCATATATGAATAGGAAACAAATACCTATAGGATTCTGAAGGACCACTGAATTGCCAATGTGTTCTGAATTTTTTCTCCTTTACTAACTCAGTACTCTGTAACATAAAAAAACTAAATGATATATACTGCATTGCCTGAAACAAGCTTTGCCGTTATTTTATTGACTTCCAATCCCATTTCATAAAGAAACATAAAATGACAATGAGAGAAAGAAGACAGATACTCATGCCACACTGTGAATGTTTATTTAAATAGCAAACTGAACTGCTATATTATTAGCTACTCTGAACTGTATTACTGTTTTTTTCTAATCTATACTCTCTGATACACAATTACAGCAGAATAACGTAGTCTGACAAAGTTCTGACACCACTATTCCAGCCATGCAATGAAAAGTGTAGTTAATAAATAGTTTTGTTTTTTTTTTTTCTAACAAAATACTACAGCAAGAGAAGTTTCACAGCAAAGAATGTTAATATTCCTTTTAAATCCTGATCATAAAATATTTAATAACCATTGTCCCTGTCCTGAAACTTGTAAACATCTGACCAGTCCTGGTGGGATCAAGTCCCTTCTCATTTACAAAATTGTAAATCAGAAATAACTCTGTTGAAGCTAATGGAATTTAAGAGGCATAAATCAAGGGAAATCAAATCCAATGGGAATACTTTTCTGTGTAAAAGATTTAAGAACTGGGCACCATGTTAGATGCGCTCCTATATCTCTATCCAGTTGTTTAAACATCAGTATAAAACTCTTAAGCACATTAATAGCAAGAGAGTTTATAACATTCAAAATGACTAATGCACTGACCTACAGTAGTCTTACTGTTTCCAGTGAACATTTATATTGCCAGCAATAAACCTTTTCACACTGTACTTTGTCTTACAAATCTGAATTCAGGTCTCACTGGTCCTAGTAAGTACAATGTTTTCATTTAACTGACTTTCTCATGAGACTCGATTTAAGTAATTTCCTCCTCTATCACCAATATAATTTACAGAAGAGTAATAAAGAAGTGACTCATGGGAATACCTAGGACTGAGTCAAGTTCATCTATGTGGTATGTGTAGGCACTAAATTCAAGGCTCTTTTACAGCAAACCTACAGCATACTTCATCAACTTTGTACTGTAACAAAGTCTGATGACCAACCACTCTGTACAGCAGGCTTAACCAAACACAGATAAACACACAATCTGTATAGAACCAGGCACAACGCTGACACATTCGCCTATCTTTTTTCATCAGTGCTGGTGCTATACAAAATCTATACTGTTTTGTGTAAAAATGAGTTGCCAGTAACTATCAATTATATAAGCAAACTCTACATCCATGTGTAACCTCATTGATTTTGATAAGACATCTCGAACAACAATTATTCACGAGTGACATTTTCTGAAGGGGATTTTTTCATCTCTGAGGTGTAGTAATTCAGAAAAATCTCTCTGACAAGATCTATAAGCACATGTAAAGAAAAAGCAGATAGAAAATCAAAAACTCAAATCAATCACCAAAATTAATGTGTCATGTAGCATTCAAAACTTGTGTGAAAGAAAACATCATCACAACTAGTTTAGTGAGGATTTCTAAAAAAAAAAAAAAAATTACTTCTGTTAACTCTGTCCATAGTCAGATATGATTCTACTGAGAGTATCAATCTCCAATCACAACAGAAAAAATACAAAGTATTAATTTGGAAATATATAGGTCTCTCCTGCTCTATCAGCTTCCACATTGGGTGGAAGAGCTATTAATGTTCAGTTCAGCTTTGACTGGAACAGGTAGAATCTTCCACTGTTTTTACTGGGAGTTAATTAAATGCAATAAGCATTTAATTAACAAACTTAATTGTTTTGAATCCAGACATCAATGAGGAACAAGGCTTAAATGTTAGGTTAAGTTATCATCCTAGTGCCTAAGCTCCCATACCAGCTTCAGACTACAAATAAAAGTCAAGCAGAACTGAGAGCCAGTTGTGCCTCATGATGAAATATCCAAATTTGTGAAAATTGGTGACAAACTTCAGGTTAAAGCTTTCACACAACATTCATTTTGCACATGTAAGCACTATTCCTTGGTGGCTTTCCTATTTGGAGAGCAGAATCACAATATCCAAGGGCTGGGTGAAGGCTCAGCTGCATTTCTCAATGAAGGAAAAACATCCCCATTGTACATCTCTCATACTGATGCCAAATTCCCTGAAACAGGGAAAAATTCATCAGCTAGAATGGTAGTAATGAATTAGATAAAGCTATGTATTCTTTTTTTTATAAACAGATTTATGTTTCCATTTTGAAACATTGGTTTCTGTGCCGCACCAGTCCTACAAGGTCAGAAACATTAAGAAATCTAATTCCATTGTAATCACTGCTAGAACTGCTCACTGTATAGTTAGATGTGTCAGATTAATATTCCCAGTTCCCAGACATTATTCAGATTTTGCAAGATGGAAATGGTATTTCTGCCTAAGAGAGCTTCCAAAAGAGCAGCCTGTTGCAATGGTAAAACCATTTATTGATAAGATGTGCATAGTTGCCCATCCCAGAGTCCAGAGCTCCTTAAAGACTGAGATAGTTAACTCTTTTAGAAAGCAAGTCTCAGCAACCCTGTTTACTTCCAATTATCATTTTTTCCCAGATGATGGTTTTGTTACTTTTCAGCCGGGCACCAGCATCACACACTGGCCTAAGAACTATCAGGAGGGGTCTGTCAATGATGAAGGATATTCAAACTCCTCTAGTTGAAGCTCTGCTTGATCAGAGAGGCAGAAAGGTGGAGTGGCAGTAATGCTGAGATGGGTGTGCAACAGAGAATCGAGGAATTCACATGAATTCTGTGATTCCCTCTCTCGAAATTATTGTATTTCAAATAAAAGCAGTGAATACAATTATCTTAACATTGTGCTTTATGTCCAAAGGATATTTATGGCTGATAATGTAGTAAAATGGAATATTTCAAGAAGAAACAAGTTTTAATACTGCAGTGCTAGTTGGGGCTGGAGCTGGGTGGCAGTGACAGGATAACTCTATCAGACACTGGTACAACCAAGGCACCTGCAAGTACGTTTCTAATATTCATGCTAAAAGGCAGTTGAGACCTTTACACATTGCAATAAAATCCCTTGCTGAGCTAAATTTCAGACACTCTCAGAGGTCCAGTGAGAGAAATGTTTTCCTTCAACAGCAGAAAAATCTAATCTGAGCTGTAATACCAGGTATCTGTGCTGGCTCCTCTCTACTCCCCACTGGCAAAACTACTGCTCCGTGCACAGGATGGGGGCTGGTTGGCTGGCTGAGAGAACACAGAGCTCATTCCAAAGCCCATTCCTGTAGGGAAACTCAGCTACTCACTCCCAGGAGAGGCAGGAGGACTTCTGTAGCTTAAAACCCTTCCTCTGCTGTTCATTCACACTTGGATCACTAGATGGAATCCAGTATACTCACAGAACATAAAAGATTCCTAGAAGTTTAGGATTAGATTGATATATTTACTTTCAAATGAGATGAGCTACTTGGGGCATGGCACTTCAAATACCTTACAAATCAGAGTTTGGAAGAAATAAAGATGATACAGCAGTAATTAGAAATAACTGAAAACTACAGCAGCAGTGGCATGAAATTTCTCCCTCGTTTTTACATTTCAGGACACACTGTGAATGTTTATTTAAATAGCAAACTGGACTGCTATATTGTTAGCTACTCTGAACTGTATTACTGTTTGCTTCTAATCTATACTCTCTGATACACAATTATAGCAGAATAACGTAGTTTGACAAAGTTCTGACACCACTATTCAATGTCAATTCTGAACAGCAATACTTCAGACTTGCAAGTCACTAAGAAATGAATGAGAAGAAATGGTAATGGAAGAATTAATGGACATTTGGATTAAAAAGTTATCTTTTCAAAAAGAGTCTGACAGAGGCAAATTCTACCATACAAACAATTAGCAATCTTTGAACAGGTCAAGTGTGCAGATAAAGATGGCCAGGAAGTCCCCCTGGACTTCCAAAAGGCATTGATAAAATTTTGCACAAAAAGTTTTTTGGAAATCAAGTCCATGCAAAACCAAACAATTGGTTAGAGTATTGAAAATATATGTTAGGAGTAATTCATTCTTTGTTTATTAAAAAAATTAGCTTTCTACAGTGGAAGTAGTTCATGCTAGAGTTCCTCTGGGGTCTGTGCAAGAACATTTGCTATTCTATTTCATGAAAAATGACAGGGAAAAGGAAGTGAACAATGAGATGTAGACGTCAGCTATTGTCAACAATCACAGAAAGACTATAGCTGCTTCACATGAGTTGCAGAAGGATCCTGTAAATTTCAGTGACAGCAACAAACAGCAAATTAAATCCAGTGTATACACATGTAGATCTATGTGATGTATACATCTAAAATCACATTAATATGAAGTATTCTGAGCTGCCCAGTACCACCAAAGATTCAGACACTTTGAGTACTGTGTGCAGTTCTGGTCCTTTCCATTCAAAGACATCTGATGGCAGAGTTACCAGTTTCCAAGTGGGAGATCAGGGATACGAAACACCTTATATGTGGAGAACAAGTAAGCCAAGATTCCTCATTCTAAAGAAGAGATAATTTAGGGAGAAATGTCAGAAATCAAAAAAATTATGTACAGCTTAAGAAAAGTGAGCAGAGATCAACTTTCACTGTTTCTTTTAATAGCCATCTAACAAAGCTAACAGGAGTCAGGTCCAAAGCAAGCAGAAAAGAAGTGGTTCTTCAAACAGTGAAGGAGCAAATAAAATTCTTCATAAATAATATTATGGATGCTGACAGTTTACTTTTATTTCAGAAACTGGACAAGTATCTGGATTTAAAAAAATCAAGAATTTCTAAGTACACAGAAACCACATAAACATTAGGCTCCTGAGCTGAAAACAGTCAAAGGATTATGATTAGATGCTTTATTCCTTCTCTCCCACAAACATTAATTTAACACCATTGCCACAGACAGTCAGGCTAGATGGGTCTTCTGACAGACCCCAAATGGCCTCATGTCCCTACAAGTCTTTGAATAAAGGCTGTTTACATGAACAAAAGTTATATGGAATACTTCTCTATGTCCTAGATGTCGTACTATTGGCTTCAGAAGTGTAGTAACATGGTGTGCATTTTCTTTGCTGTTTAAGACATCAGGTTACGGTGTTAACATGCTTTATAAAGAACAAAATCTGTAAAAGTAAAGATTTATTCTCCTGGTTTATCCAGAGAGAAGGCTACATGCTAATGTTGATTAAGCTAAACGTTTTTTTTAAAAAAACAACATTTTCCAGTTGTAGGCTTGAATTTCAACCACACAGCACTAGTCAGTAACATATTCACTGCCCACTACTCACTCTTGTATAAAACATGGTGTTTTTATTTCAGGTTGAACAAAACAGAGTACAGGAACATATCAAAAGTTTTAAACATGACTTGAAAGATCTCTGTAACTTCAGTTTGGCCCTGGAAACCCTGAAATAAAAACACCTGAGGCCTATTCCCCACTGACACAAGCCTTAATGAAAAACGGCCTTTTGCTGATGGATATTCCTCACGTGCTTATAAACATATGCTATCACCCAGGGAGCAGAATCCTTCTATGTGGAAGGGTCTGCATGGACAATTTTTTCTTTCCTGACTGGTTTAGTCCTGCATAATCCATGATTGCTCCTGGCAAAATGTGCGTTTTACAATCTTGTCTCCATCATGCACCATCATGTAATCTGCAAGAATTTCCACAACAACTTTTTGTGGCAAGATTTCATGGCGTAGCTCTGATACTGTTCTGGACTTGCCACAGTTTCATTCTAAAGAGTTTTTCACTGTGCAAATATCAATCAAACTGGGTCTAACATGTTGCCAAATAATCATTTACTGTCTTAAGCCATACAACTCTGGAAAGTAGGTTTCTATTTGACCATACATTTTCCTGTGTCTGGCAGGTGACAAGGAGTACCACAGCTTCTCAGTAAGGGTCAGATGATTTATTCAGCTCCATGGCTGACACATGTACCTCTGTACTTTGTGATTTTACAATTCATCATTTGGAAAGGAAGATATACTGGTTAAATACAGAACAGAGAACATAGATGCAAAATATGCAAATGCAATACTGGCATTATCTTGACTAACAAAGTTATGAGAATTATTTATGACACTGTACAAAGCAGTGGGGAGGCTGTGAGCAAACTGGCCACCTTTTCTGGTCAAGGCAAACACATTTCAATCAAAATACTGTTAATAGGCTGGCCATGGGAACTGGAAACCAATCTTCTAACAGGAAATCAGAAGCTAGTAGCAAAAACAAAGGCTGGTTCCCCCTGCAAATGTGCTCAAGAAACAGACAAACCATTTAACTATTTAGGCATGTGAACACGCAAAAGTATATTGGCCATGGCTTAAAATAAGAATGAGAGAAAGAGAAGAAAGAGAAGAAAGAGAAGAAAGGAGGAAGGGATGAAGGGATGAAGCTTTCCAGACTGAGGACAAGTAACATAACCATTTAGAAAACTTATTAGTTCTAGACTTGTTTAAAAACCGTGGGGAAAAAAATCTATGGATCTTTTAAGGTTTATAATAGAAATGATTGATACAGTCCCATCCAATATTCCTGCAATTTTCATAATAATGTTGAATTTTGCAAAAAGCAAACTGTAGCTATGTTCAAGTACTACTTGATTAACAGTCCTACTCAAATTCCTGACATAGGGCCTAAAATTAAACAGTGGAATAGTAGCTCAAACCCCTATGTAACTATGTAGATAGTACATCTAATCATTACAGTGGAGTAGTGAAAGGCAGCCAGCCAGAGTTCCTCTAGAAAATGGTTTTGGTCAGAATCTTCATTAGTGACCTAAATAAAGGCACAGGAAACAACATAGATGAATATGCAGACAGAATGTTTAACTACAGTGAGAAGCAGGAGGAGAATTCAAAACTTGACAAACTGTAAAAGGAGGCCTACAAAAATTCCAAAAGAGATTATGCACAGTATTACACCTAACCAAGAACTATCTCTTGGACAAATTCAGGCTGGAGAACAACTGGCTAGGAATTCAGCAGAATCAGTTTGTAAGCAATAGCAGACTACAAGCCGAACAAAGTCAACGATGCCATACAGAAAAGAAATGGATTACACAAAAAGCAGTGCTGTCCCTCGGACTCCTGAAGGAATCCTTATGCTTTACTTCTCTGCAAAGCTGTAGCAATTCCTTTCTCTGAAAGATGTGGTTCACTTAAAAAGACAAGACTCAGAAAGACCAAGTAGCAAGGCTAATCAGTGAAAGTATGACCTATGTGAAACAAAGGTAAGAACTGGGCTTGGATGGAAAAAAAGACAAAAATAGGTTGCAGAAAAAATTGAACACTGTGACTTTTCTGATGATCCTTCCCTTTACGTTTGAGACAGGCTTTGAGCTGAAGGAAGACAATTGTAGCTTAGACTTTAGAGAAGTGAAGATATAATGAGCTACTATAATCAGCTGTGCCCTGGCACTATGGAACTTCTTCACTGGAGACATTTGAAAACTGGCTAAATATCTGCCATGAAAGACACAGACATAGCTGGCTCTCCTGGAGGACAAAGAAATGGACAAGCTGATCTCTAGAGATCTCCCTCAGGAGCCCTTCATTTCTACAGCTGTCAGCCATTAAGTAACAGATGTATGACATACTCCTCGTTTTCATTAAATATTTTACAGATTTCTTCCTCCATTTTCATCTATCCTGGTCCACTTACTTATACATTTTGTTGGAAAGGAGTTTCCACAAACATTGCCATCTGAAAATTGGGTTTGCAACTAATTGTTATTCTCAAAAGTATAATTTAGTGTGTGTTTGCCAAGGGGCTTTAAATAAAAAATCATCATGTAATTTGTAGCCTGACTACTATGCTGTAAAACCAGATTCTCATCTTCCCTCATTTTACAACAGCATATGAAGGCTATTAGATTGCCTCTATAAGAACCCGTTTAGCACATCTATTCTTCATCCAGCTCCTAATGAAAGCTCACATTTAGTATTAGGATACTCTGCTCTCTCTCTCTCCTCTTTCTCATTTTTAACTGCACTGACAAGAGAACTACTGCTAAGTATGAAGTAATTAGACATGGCACACCCTTTGTATTCTCCAATACGTACTGGCATTATGTGTTTGTGTCATGTGAGTATTCGTAAGAATACTGTCTTACATTTTCCAAACATTTGTCTAACTGGTGGTTATTCTCTATGAGTCCCTAGATTTATTTTTTGTTGCCACGAGTGGGAGAGAATTCAATTTTCTCTGCTATATCTCTGCAACCCCACTCTATCTGCATGTGTGTATACTCTGGAGTACACTTCTGTTGTTTTCTTTTTAATACACGAGGTCCTGGCACTTGTAACTATGGTTCTCAAGACTTCATTGAATTTACTGCAGCTGTTAACTTCTGTTAAGAGTGCATTCTGTTTCAATGTTGTGACTACACAGGCTTTTCTCTTAAGTGTCTGGATTACTACTGTTCAGTAGCTGAAATTCTTTGCACATAGAAACCTATCACACTCTTTTGAATCATCTATGTGACATGGTGGAAATCATGGTAGAAAATTCTAACCCTTGCTGTAGAGAATAACCTTACTTTAGGTCCTACATCTTAGCATAAGATTGTTTTCTCTCTGCTGAATACATTCCTAGTCTAACAATTTCTGCTATTTACATTCGCAAAATTTCCTTTTGCTTCACATCAGGAACAGATTTGGAAAAATGGAAAACAGCCTATTCTTGCTGATCAATTGATTTTCTTAGCTAATTTCTCCTCTCTGCTACCACTGGAACTTCAGATTTGTACTGAGCTAATTTTACTAGCAATTTGTTTGATTTGTTGTCATTAAGTTTGGAAACTCCCAATAAAAAATACCATTCGGCAAATCACATTTGCATTTGCATTACCTAAAAAATAAAACTGTTTTATCTAACAGTGACCCCTGGGCCATTCCTCAACACAGCGCACTCAGGAATCTTTTCTGTAAATGTACTCCTCTCAGGCAAGGAATTGGAAGAAAAGGGTAGTCTGTCTCCTCTAAGGGTGGGGAATAGGCCACTCTAACCTGGAAGAGATCAGAAAAGAAAGATTACAAAAGGGGAAAGGTATGCTTTGGAAAAGTGCTGCCTCACCCTCATCCCTTGCCTAAATTTAAGGAAGAAAAAAAAATAGAAGGAGATGTATTCCTATAGTAATTAACACAGCATTTCCCCCCCTTCTGGAGGCACAGATGAGCTATCATGACCTCTTCCATTCTTCTATCTCCTTCGGGCTACTAGATCTTTGTTTCTCATTCTCAACTGCACCTTCAAGAGAATTAAAGAAACCAGAGTTTATAGAAAAGCACAAATCCAGAAAGTGTACGTTATTTTGAAGCCCACATGTTTCAAATGACAAGAGACCCACGTGCCCAGCCTCCTGGAGATCCTCTTCTCTCATCTATATAAAGTTGTCAGGAGAAAAACACGATGTAAATAGTTCAAGAGCACAAAAACCTTCAGCATCAGAATAAAAAGTAGCATTCCCAGCTTCTCAGAAGCTTCGGAAGACAACCATCTACAAGCTGATGCTCCTTTACTTAGGCTATCAATAATATCATAGCACCCAAACAAATTTAAATCCAGTGAGAAGCTCTGTTTATAAAAAATGAAGAAAACCATGGGAACTGAGATGACAGATAAGTATACCTTAATTTTCATAGCAGTGTCAAAAGAAAGCTTCTTTCTTTCACTGTATAGTAACAAATCTCCATGCTACCCGCACAGTCATAATATTTATGCCAATTCTACAAAATGCTACACATACTATATGCTTTAATATATTTAACCCTCAGCAGCTACCAACAGTGGAAGAAGAAACTTTCTCAAATGGCAGAGACTGACACTTTGCTCCAAAACAAACATCTGCTCAGTACAGCCACTGCAAGACAGAAGTGTAAAATATGTCAGTAAGGAGCTGCTAGGGGACAGGGTGTATCCCAAATTGCTCCATCCAGCATGTAACTTACAACTCCTTGGCTTGCATTATGCTACCTTATCACAGTCCCGGAGGGACTGCCAGCCCAGACTGCTTTCTTGAAAGACTAATGCAAAGGGAGCAGCGACTCTTTTTTACGTAAGACAAGGATTTGCTTGCTGGAGAAACTACAAATCACACCATAAGGGTAGATCAGAAATATCTGCAACAGGCAGTAAAAGTTAAAACAAAAAAACAAAAAAACAAACAAAAAAACCACCTTATCTATGCATGTAAATCACAATATTACATGCTTGTGCTATTCTAAAGCTGAGTGAGACACAGGACACAGGAGGCCTTCAGATCAACTCTTCTGTAGTTTATACTGATGTTTCACTGTATCTGCTTTATTGACCTTAATACAGTTGTAGTTGTCACAGGAATGATGCTAACAGTAAGCAAGTACTGAAGTCTGAAGTCACAGGATGGATCTGACAGGAAGGCCTACCGATCTGAATATCAGCTCAAGGAGCACCTGCTTCACACTGGTGGCACTAACTATAACAATTAAAATCACTGTCTTCCAGGAAAGGTATCCTGGCCACTCTTCTCAATCAGTAAGTGGTTTTACTGAATGTTTTCCTGATATTTAACCTGCATCCAATAGAAGGGCAAACAGAGTCTTCCAAAAGAAGCCAAGTATCAGCTAATACAGAAAGCGTACGTTGTTGCTCTGTGTTTTTTCAAGCCACTAATGAAAAAGTTAACTTACTAGTTTACTAGAGCCTTACAAGTTTCACTGTAGGAATTCAGGTATCTTGGAGAAGCTATACCGACTGCCAATTTCACACTAGTAGTAGTAAGGAAAATGCAGAATAAATATGAGAGCAGTTCATTGAGCAATTTGCAGAAAACAAGAACCAGAACATGCAGCCTGGAAAACTACAGTCTCCCAGGAGTTAATGGAAAACCCCTTCTCCACAAGCAAAGAAGGTGAAGCTTCAAATTTCTCTCCCAAGAGATGCAGACCACAAGAAAAGTTTGAAAGCAAGAGGTATACAGAAGCTGTGAGCTACAGTTCTCCACTGCTTACCAAAAGATCTCAAGGCTTTTTCTAATATACGTCTCGTCCATCAGTTTCTGAGTGACTTGCCCAATCATTCAAACAGACTTCATAGTTTTTCTGTCATCACTACGGCAGTGAAAATGACCTTAGTAGGTATTTCAAGACTCACTCAAGTGGATACCCTCCAAATCGCACAAGCACCCATAAAAGGAGCAATAAATTATATTTCTTACCAACAGAATGCATCAAGTAGCAAGAGGGAGGAGAGATGTCTAATGCTTATGACTTCTGGCTCTACAGTCTGGTTCACACTGACCAACTTAAGGCACCTTTTCATGTCACGTCTCATCAAAACACAGCTCAAATGTTGCATCCTCTTAACTATGTTACTGCTAATCTACCCTAAACTGTTTCTCTCCCATAGCATTTCACACTTGCAATCATCCAAAATTAAGAGGGTAGTTGGTAAAAACAACACTTCCAAAAACACTCTTCTGCTTTCCACTACTCCCTTCAACTTTAATCATGCAATTAAGCATTGTCAGAATGCTCCTGGTTTGCAGCTGTCTCTGCTCGACTTTCATTTTGGTATGCAATTTAACTACCTCTTCTCTGGGTTCTTTGTACTAATCCAGTTTTTTGGACCAGCCTGATTTAGATCTTGGACTTCGCTTTTTGCACTTCTTTTCTTCAAGGTGAGCTCTGAAAGTTAATTAAACCAGAAATATTTTTACTGCATATTACACTTGTTTTTTCATCCATTTCAGATTATTTATGGATGTGTATTTTTATGAGACTCATAATTAACTTCTTCAAGCAAAATTAAACAGCTTGCTGACACATTCAGCTTTAATCACAACGTTCCAATTTATCTAAAAGGGATGTTATCTGCAAAACCAAAGTTTAATTGCCTGGCCTGAACTGCCACAGTATACAGACAAGGACCACGGGAAGTCCTGCCTCTTACATAGAATCATGCTCACTATTTGTCTCTCTTCATGTGTTGTGGTAGAACTTCAGTTAAGGATATGTCTTTTAACATCTTACTCCAAATGCTTAAAAACCTTCCAAGGTTTTTAAATTACTTGCAATTGTCTCTCAGTAATAGATACAAGATTCTTACCCCTTCTCATATATTCTTTCACATTTCCTGTGATGTGTGAAACAATGTCCTGCTTTTCCAAACGCCTGCATAAAGCCTGCTATGACCAAACACCACTCATAAGTTCAGTCTATTCCTGACTTCTATTTATAAAAGGAAACTATCCTATTCCCTTACTTTATACATAGCTATATATATACCTATATGTGTATATAAACTATCTTATCACCATCTCTATCAAGTGATTGACAGTCCTCACAGAAAATGATCTACATTTCCTTGTATTTTCTTAAAAAGTAGTAATAAAAAAGGGCTACTCCAAAAGTAATACCTTCAATTTTATTACGTTGGCCCATGATGTCAATGGTGGATGTTGGTGGGACAGCAGTAGAGGTTGAATCTTCCTGACAGTATCCCTTACATGTTGTTGCCATTTGACAGATGGCAGCAGAAGGACACTCTGACAAAACAGCATCTGACGTGGAAGTGTGAATGAAACAAAGGCATGTCACTGAAGTCTGCCATGTGGAAAAAATGGCACCCACTGGCATTCATCGATGCTTGCTGAACATTTATAGAGACCCAAAAGGAAATATGAGCACAATGAGGGTGATACATTTCAGCAGTGGTGACAGTGACAGCGGTTCACCTCCACGGGTACAGATTTTCACCCAGAAAAGAAGCTCACCCACTCAGGGTCTTGCTCATCGCTGGCAAAAATGCAGAGCTTTTGGTGATGTGTTTGTAACTGTGAATCTGCCCTAGTGTTAAAGTGTTTTTGCCATTCAGATGGAAATAAACAGGAATCATTACTTTTGGAGCCACTTACATAACTATCTTACACAGACTTTGAACCATACTTTTACATGTTAAGATACAAGTAGTTAGACGAGAGTCATTTCAATTACTTCATGAACTCTGAGTTCTCCAAGTATCCATCCTATCTACCAATCAGGTCAATACAAATTAAATTGCACAGGGCCCAGCTGGGAATTAAAGGAAGTATAGATTCACTGCAGACTGACCACCAACATAGCAATGGCCGTGCTATCATGGAAAAACATTGGAGACAATTTTGCACATAATTACCAGAAACTTAGACTGGCCATAATGAAAAGATAGTCATGAAAAGAAATTTTGCCTAAGACTGTGAACGCATAAGACTTTTTTGGATGCAGACTGTACAATAGTGGAACACCGAGCTCTTCAATGTGGAGTAACAGCAAAAATACATAGAGGTTGTATTTTTTTCCATACGCCTAGCTTCTCGTGCTTGAAGGCTGGCTACAGCCAGAAGACAAAGAATCACCCATCAGTCTGGCTTACAACATTACTGATGTTTTCTTTCTCATACACACATCATTCAACTTTCCTGTATTACTCTTCTACTGGCAGTCTCCCTGTACAGAACAAAATAACTAGAGATTCCCTTCACATATGCTCTTTTTATCTGCATATCCAGTGATGTATTTTCCAGTTATTCATTATTTATAGCCTCTATTTTCCTCCTTCCTATCTGTACACCTGATCAGTAATGTATGTATTATTAATATATATAGGTGTGTGCATGGCACCTCACTGACACATAAGGAGGCCACGGGTGCTAACTGTGTCCTTTCCTCCACTCAGCAGGAGGCTCAGACATGCCAGGTACAGAAAGGCAGTCCTGAGCCACCCGGATGAGGTGAGGAAAGCCAGAAGGGGGAAGGAAGGAACCGTGCAGCTTGCTGTCACTTGCTGCAGCGCTACAAAGGCTGAAATAGGAATATACAAATGTTATTCCTGCATTCCTGTATTTTGTAAAAACGTGTTCAATTTTGACACGAAAACTTCCTTTCGAATTTTTGTGCCTCTGAATGGAAGCAGCATTTCCTACCTGCCTGCACGCACCACATGGGAAGCTGACACCGCCTGCCCAAGCACATGCATAGTTGATTTCAAGTGTTCTGTGCTGCCTGTGCAACTTATCAGCTTTTTGTATGTAAAATATTTACCTTGTGAACAGCAGGACCACCTCACCTATGCTTGCAATGATGGAGAAAAGCTGAGATGCAGACTCCAAACTTTTGGGTCAATGGTACAACATGTGGGAACTCATTTCACCACACAAACAGAACCCGTGCCACCCTGATCTTCCTGAAGCCAAGGTACTGTGTTAACACAGTAATGTTAACAGTAGTGTTCTTACAACTCATTGCGAGAGGAAAGCTTCCATACCTGTAAACGATCACTTCTAAACTTTTGACTCACGTGGTGAGTCTAGATGTGGGGACGTTTACACACACCGTGCAGCAGCACTGATGTTTTTCAGGCACTATGCACTGCGATGGTGACTCACATTTTGAGGCTGTCAGAGAGCCGTGGATATCGGCCACGACCTCTGTCAGAGAAAGCGACCTCAGGGCACGCTACCCCCCCAGCCGTGCTTGCTGCGGTAGCGAGGGCGCACGCCGCCACACGCGGGTGTTCCCCGCTCGCAGCCCCTAGATCTGCCTGATCCGAGAGCTTTCTCTCGGGGGACCCCGGCTCTGGCCGGATTCAGGTGTGTTTCGGCTGAACATCCGCGGGCTGCACGCAGCCCCGCTCCAGCAGTGTCGGCAGCCGGGAGCCGACTCCTCGGGGAACCGGCGGCGAGGCTGCGGACGGAGCAGCGGGCAGGCGGTCCGGCCCGGCCAGCTCCCGCCCGGGGTACCGCGGAGCCTCCCCGGACAGCGGCGCGGGACCACCCTGACACCTCTCCCCGCCTCGCCTCCCGACACGGGGGGGCCGGGACGCCCCCGGCGGCGGCGGCGGCGGCTGCCACGTCCTGGCGGCCGGGGACAGGCGCGCTCGCCGTGGGACGCGCCGCTCTCTTCGGATTTTTTCGGCGGAGGAGGGGCGGGGAGCGCGAAGTTCGGCGCGGAGGCAGCGCGATGGAGGGCAGAGCCCCGCCGCGGCCCCACGCCCCCGCCCCTCGCCCGCGGGAGGCTCCGCGCGGCGCGGCCCCGCTCCGCACCTGGCCGCGGAGAGGGCGCTGCGGCCGCCCGCGCGGCTTCGGCCCCGCGCGGCTCTGCCTACCTGCCCCGCGCATCACCTCCGCCGGCCGCGGGAGGCCGGGGTGGCGCGGGGCCCGCGGCGGGGCCGGAGCCGGCCGTCCCCCGCCCGCCCGCTCGGAAGTAGTTGTAAGGAGGGTTACCTGTCCTATATTGACGTATCCGTATTTGCTAGCTATCCGGTTGGCCTCCGGCAGCCCCCCGGCTATCCGCACAGCCCAGTGGTTGGTGTAGAGGCGCGTCCTGCAGGCGGGCAGCAGGAACCCCAGCACCAGGGTTAACCGGCAGAGAAGGTCTCCGCCGCCTCCGCCTCCCCAGCAGCAGCGGCGTTTCCAGCCCATCTTCTGCTCCTCCGCGCGCAGCCCCCGCGAAACTTCTCCTTCCTTCTTCCGAGGCTCTCCGCCTCACCTCCGGGCGACAGCGGCGGCGCGTCCTCCGAAGTTAGCCCGAGGAGGAAACTAGAAAGAGCCTGGAATAGTGCATTGAACTGCCCGCGGTCGAGCGATGAGGGGCTGGGAATGGTGACTACGAGCGGCAGCAGGGCTCGGTGCCGTCCCCTCCTCCCGCTGCTCTTCAGGGATTAAGTAACTTGCTCGGAGAGCTTCTCGCACAGTTCCGGAGCGCCAGCCTTCTCCGCTGTCTCCCGCTACATGGAAGTCCTCTGCCTACGGGGAGGAGGTTCCTTCTCCCGTTTCCCTCCGCTCTGACTTCCCCTGCCCGTGCTCCTCTGCCTTCCCTTCCCCTCTTGCCCGGAGCCCGGGAGCAGCGCGGCGGCGGCGGCAGGCGGTGTGTGAGTGTTGGCAGCTGAGCGCCTCAGTTCACTCCGGCTCGGCCACCTCCCTCTCCCCTCCCTCCGTCCTCCTCCCTCTCCTCCTCCTCCTCCCGCCCTCGCTCCCGCCCGCCCGGCAGCTCCGTGGGCCAGGGGAAATGGCAACCGCGCCGGCCCCGCCGCCCCCCGGCCGCGCTGCCGGGTCCGCGGCTCCCGGTCCCGCCGCCCCCGCGCTCCCCCCCCCTCGGCTCCGGAGGCCGCCGCTCCGCCGGCCGGGCCGCGGGAACCGCCGAGAGGTGCGAGGCCTGCGGCGAGGCCTCGTGTCTGGCGGCGGCCGCGGCTTCCCCAGCCGTGTGTGTCCCCGCGGGGGCCGGGGGCGAGGAGAGGCCGCGGGGGAGCCGGGCCCGGCGCGTGGAGCCGCGGCAGCGGGCCGAGATGGGCAGCAGGACGCGGGCAGCGCGGGAGCCGCTTCTCCCGCCCGCAGCGGCGGCGCCGCCCGACCCCTCGCGAGGGTCTGCCTGCCTGCCTGCGGCTGCCGGCCCCGGCTCAGCGCGCATCGTTTGACGTTATTCGGTGTTAAAACGTCCCGCGAGGGGTCACTGCGGTCCGGCAGGGAAGCCGGACGGTGGAGCTCGTCGGGAAAGCCCGGCGGGAGGGAACGGCGGAGCGGGCCGGATGGCAGGGTGCGAGAGGCAGCCACGTCTGCAGCGGGCTGGGGGCTGGTGTTGGGCTGCCGGGGCTCCCAGCCCCATTCCGGTCCTCGCTTCGTTACAGGAAAGTTAGGAGCGGTCCGTGAAACTCAGCTGTGATACACTCGTCGTGAGGATCCTTCGCTGCTTGTGGAGGAGTTGTGCTTGAGGAGGACTGCTAGCAGTTTGAAGTGTCAGTGGTGGGTTTTGTTTGTTTCTGAGGAGCCTATGGTGTCCTGCAAGGCTGGGCAGCTGTCCTCCTTATCTCAAGGATCTGAGATAGGAGAAGTTAAATGTTTACAGAAAATGGTACAGTAACCTGATGTGCCTTTTCTTCTCCCCCAAGACCTGAGCTCCAAAGCTGTTCTTTCCTAGTAAAGTAGAAAAAAAAATAAAAATGCAAGCAATCAATATGCTGCCTTCCATTTCAAACTGTTCCCTGCCCTAAGTTCATTCATTTTTCCCCCAAACATCATTGTTATATAAATATATAATGTCCTCCTATGACTTCTGATGACTTTTAAAGGGGAGAAAATGGGCAAATCCATTCTCTACTTACTTGTTTTAATTGCAATAAAGTAACTGGACAGTGGTTAGCTGTTCCCTGTTAGTATTATTTTCCCTGCAGTGTGCAGTATCATCTGCGTGGTGTATTAAAACACACATTTTTTTGACATTTGTAGTTCGAAGTCTGACTGTGGGTTACTTTCCCCAGGATTCTATGGGTAATGGCTCAAATAATTCTTCTACTGAAACCTCAGTCCAACACTAACTTGATGCAGGAGCAGCAGCATTAGGCCCAGACAGCTACATCTTGCAGCAAATAAAGTATGCATTCATTGAATATGACATTAAATATCCTCTATCAATTAGCACTCCTTATTGACCGGTTCAAAAGAAATTACACAAGTCAGATGTCTTCTCTATCTTGAGTGTTTTAAGTATGTTTAATCATGAATGGCCACCTTACTGAAGTACATAGCAATGAATGGGTCACAAACTCTGAAGTCTGAGTTCATTTAGAAAGGATAAATTAAAATCTATTTTCTGATCTTGGTGAATTTTGCTGTTGTTTTGACTGTCCTGTTTCCTGCCATAGATCTATGGGGTTTTTTTCTTCCACTAAAGGCACAAGCTATACACAAAAAAATAAAGCTGCTCTGTCATTTCAGTATCTACTTCCAGCCTTGGTTATGTGAAAAGCATTTCATATATAGGAACCAAAGCCACGAGGAGTAGACTTTATAAAAACACTGTTTTCCTATGAACAAATAAACCCAAGTGTCTCTTTGTAATGCTGCATTGTATGGTATAGCTTAACAACAAACTTACCTTAAAGCAGCCTTTGATAAAAGGGAGTGACAGTCCTTAGATACATGTTGTGTATGAGCAGAGTCCTGTTTGCTGAGCCCATAGAGGCAGCTGGCTGAAAAAGGTTATAATGCAGAGTGTATGAAACCGCTTCAGTATGAACCCCAAGCTGTGCAATTTTGCAGAATGCTCATCACAGGCCAGTCCATTGTGGGCACTTCTTTCCCAGTATGAAGTGAGAATGCTGGCAATCCTAAGCTGTGCCATGTCCTGATAAAAGATGGTTCTTTTCAACAGGGCTAGGAGATGGGAGTGGTGAGAGCCCCGAGGGGATGACCAGCAATGCTGTAGTTCTGTTCAGCATACCTGCTGTATGCACGCCACACATGGTTTGTAGCTGAGCTTGCTTCTGTACTCTGTGAGAGGCCGGATAGCTTCTCTGTATACTCCACACCAGGGATTTTTCACCTCCGAGCAAGTGCAGAGGAGAACTGATCCTTTTCATCACTTATCATCACAGCTTGTTCCTTTTATCTCATTCTTTTTCTACTTCTTTATCCCTCTGCTATGATCAAAATCAATATCTGACTGTTCAAAATGCAAGTTTCCATGTATTTCTATCTCGTCCCTTACTTATTGATACTAATCCCTAAATGCCTCCTCTACCGTTAGTTCCAAATAGTTGTGATCCAGGATGTGACCTCTGTCTCTGTTCTCACTGCCTCTGTTCTCACTATTTTGCCCACCTAGTCCTGAAACTCTTCTCCCCTCTGAAGTCCTTCTCCAGCTCTGAAAATCCCTCTGGCTCACTAGTCCTTGCAGCCCAGGCTCTGGTTGATTTTAGCATCCCAGCACTTTTCCATTTGAGTTTTGTAGATCAGTGCTCCAGAGATGTGTTATTCACCCTCAGGTCATAATTAAGGAGGAAACCACTATTCAAAGTAAGCAACAGCCCAATAATAAGTCCTGCAAGTAGATACACTGGGCCATGAACACCTTCCAGAACAGAGAACTATTTCAGAAGGAGCTGGAGGCATGTGTTCATCAAATTTCAGTACAAGAGATTCTGGAGTGCAGTAGATTAAATAGTATTCTTCAGGGAAGAGGAGAGAGAGCTTCAAAGAGTGGAGGTTGTGTCAGGGAGTGATTGAGAGTTTGCTTTAAAAAGATGGATAATTTTGGAATCCAAAGTAGCATTAACATTTCTTGGTTTCCGACCATAGCTGGTTCTTACAAACAGTGCAGGTGGATCACTTGACAGCAGCCATCATATGAGATAGTTTGCTGCTATGCAGTCCTTTCATCTGCCATTTTTCTGCGCTTCAGGGTTGTCCTCAGTTTTATTTACTTTTAATTTCATCTGGTTTTAAAAGACTAAGGTTTTGGGAGTTATCCATTTATCTATCTATCTATCTATCTATCTATCTATCTATCTATCTATTTTTATACAAAACACTGTTTTTGCACAGTTTTTATTAACAACTTTTGCTTGGCAAATTCTCTTCTCCTTATTCACAGAAAAAGCATGTGATACTGTTTTGAGTACATCACTGCTTTCATGAAAAGCCATAAATGCTTGTCCATATTTCAAGGAACATTTTCCACCTGTACATTAGAGACCTTTCTGAGTTCAGAGGGACTTTTCAGTATCCTTTCCATGTCTAAAGGGGAACTACCAGGAAGAGGGAGTCATACTTTTTAAGAGGGACTGTTGTTATAGGACAAGGAAAAATGGTTTCAAATTTAAAAGGGGTAGATTTAGGTTGGGTATAAGGAGGAAGTCTTTTACAGTGAGGATGGTGAGGCATTGTAACAGATTGCCCAGAGATGTGGATGCCCCGTCCCTGGAGACTTTCAAGACCAGGCTGGATGGGGTTCCAGCTGTAGTTGTCCCTGTTCATTGCAGGGGAGTTGGACTAGGTGGTCATTAAAGGTCTCTTCCAAATCTAAAGATTCTGTGATTCTTTGACTTCCTGAAGATTATTACTCACACTGTTCCTAGTATGTTGTCTGTGGAGTCCATGCCCCTATTCCTGTGCAGTCCAGAGCAAAGCATGAATTTCATGTAGGAATTTCTGTTTCCATTTCTTACTGGTCAGTGTGGGAGCAAGTACAATAACAGACAGCAATCTTTATTGAGTCTTATGGCAGTGCAGAGGAGGAAAGTTTCCTGCCCTGGATGAAGACAACAAGAAACAGAAGGGAAAAAGAGTTTGGGACAGAAAAAAGAAACTGAAAGAAACTGGGATGGGGATGTATCATAGCAACTCTATTCAGGTTGTGCTCCAACTCAAGCCTTAGGTTTTTCTAAGGAATGTAATGACAAGTTCAGTGATTCATGTAAGGAAATAAAGGCTAGCCATGGTTCTGGCTGGGGATGTGAGTGAAATGTCTGTTGATAGTGAGAAAAGAGAATCTGAGTCTGCACACTGGAATAGATATGAGTCTGGGCTTTTGCTGATTAGTGATAATTTGACCCAAGGCCTTCCTCATTCGATTATCATGAGGATTTTATTTTGTGCTTATGAATAAGACAGTATTGCATATTCTTCCATTCTGTTAACCCTGTGTTTTCTCATACCTTTCCTTCTTCAATGGTATTTATTGTCTTTTTGAAGGCATGGCTCCCTGCTCATTCTAATTTTGATTTACTAGTAGGTATAATTTGAAAAGATACTAATCTTAATCTGAAGGGATTTCAATTGCCTATACTGACTCCTTTGCCAGTGTGTTCATGTTTGTCATTTCCCATATGTACTAATCCATCTCATTAGGCTAAAAACTCTGTCATTAAATCGTGTTAACAAAGCATATATCTTTCTTTTTTCCTTTTTCTCCTTTTTTTCTTCTGTTATTCTTTTTTAATATAATTTCAGACCGCTTTAGTAGCAAAACACAATACGCAGCCAGGATAAACGGCATGACGGGAAAGGAAGGGTGCTGAAAGTAGGGAGTCTTTTTCAGGTGACTTCACTGCCATCCTATAACTTCAGATCCTGAGGGCTTTTTTCAGAAGAACTGCATTTTCCCTTTCCAGCTTCTCTCTGGATTGTAAAGTTTCAAGAATATGATCTTAAGCGCATTTAGAGAATGGATGTCTAAATAGCATTCCTAAGTGTGAAGCTCAGAATGGTAGCTGTGGAAATTATCTTGGGCCCCTTTAATTTGATGGTGGAGAAATAGTTTACCTGAAATGACTCATCCAAGTGAATTCATCTGCATGGAAGATGTTTGTTGGTTTTTGTTCTTTTTTATCACAAGTTCAGTTGAGTTAACATTCCAGTAAGCTCATTTCTCAATCATCTTCTGAGTCAGAATTATAGCTACACTTTAACTGACTCAGCTGTACTGTGAGCAGATATAGGAGTTTCCTCTTATTGTTCCATAGAAACCAATGAATGAAAAAGTCTAATAATTTCACTATTCTTTTGTTAGGCCAATACACTGTTGTCATTGTATGTTTGAGATCAAATTCCTGTTAAAAAGACAGAGACAAGTGAGGATCTACATTACTGTTCAAATTAGAAGCAATACCAAAAACAAAAGCAAAAAAAAAAAAAAGAAACAAAAAAAAAAAAAGGAAAAAAAAAAAAAAACCCTGAAGCTATTTCTCTTTACCTGAAGAGAAAAAAATGTCATACTTGCTGTGTTTCAGACCACGTCCTACCATCATTTCCAGAGACCTAGTTGGGCTCAGTTATGTCTAAACCACACTCAGACTATCACAGATCCCTGCGTAGGAGAGCTGGTTCTTCACAGCAATGTTTGGTACCTTCTTTCTCTATGGGATTGTCTTCTCAGACAATCTTTATCTTGATTCATGGCTTCCATGTGACTTATCTTGTCGTGATGTTGTATATATGCTTTAACACCTAAGTACACAGAATGATAACGTTTAATCTTCGTTGCCCTCTTCTCATCTCTTCTCATTGCTTGAGGAAGTGGAAGTCATGTATTTAACATGCAAAATAATTTAAGCAATTTTTTCACTAAATAATATACAGAAATTATAGTTCTAGAACATTCTTTTCAACTTGAGGCTCTTTCCTAATCCCAGTACAACTCCTATGAATTATATTCTTGACGTTTCTTTGCATAGAACTTGTTCAGTGCAATTATTGTGCCTTGAAATAAAAGAGCTTCTTCTCTAAAGCCTCTGCCTAAGAAGAGGTACAACCTCAAAGTGCTGAATTTATTACTGTAGAAGGAAACTGAAAGAACACCAACCTCTAACTTTGAGATATAGCAAGTTTTTGCACATTCTGTGTTTCAGAGAAGAAAGAAACTAGGGACAGGTATTTTAATACATATAACCTTGAGTTGCTGGTGGGTGAGTAAGAAATAATCCTATAATAGTTCTGTCGCTATGAAGTGGAAGGTCACAGCTGTGAAACATCCTTTTCTCCTAAGATGCCATTCACAAACTTTCTTGACCTTGGATAGCAAGTAAACCAAAGGGTTTACCAAATAGAAGGGCAGTGTGACCACATGTGGAACTGAATATGCTCTTCCCTGTTGCATACTAGTAATTAAGTCAGTGCCAAGAATGCAAAAATGAGGCTACCCTTTTGTTATTATTTTTAAACAAAATTGGAAAAAGATTCATCTATCTCTGGTATACCATGGCAGATTTGAAGTCTGGAGAAAGAGATGTTGAACAGAAATGCAGACTTCTGTACAAATGGCCCAGCCACAAAGCAAAGTTGCTGTGAGTGCAAAGTATTTTTCTCAAGTTGATCATACGTATCATCTACCTCAGAAAATCATTTTGCTGTATGGATTCCTTAAGGAGCCAGTTCTGGCACTTCTGTTATAATAGATGTGAAAGATGCACAACTCACAGTCACTTCTGTGGGCTGTGCACTAAAAGAAGGGGAGCACTGACAGTTTCTGTCAGAGTCTCTTTGGTGTTCTTTGATTTGATAGAAATGACAGAAAAATGCATGAGCAAGGGTTCTTTCCCAAATTTTCTCCTTCATATTTTTTTTTTTATTTAAATAGTCTTTACTCCTTTTTTCAGCCCATCTGCCTTTCCTTTTCTTCTCGTCTTACCGCTGCTGTGAAGATTTTCTCTCCCATCTTTGTCCATCTTATCATTTCCTCAGTGCATTTTCATCAGGAGAGATCCTCCCTACATCTTCACTCAGGTAGCTATTTCCTAGGTCCTTCTCCTGTGATGTTGTTCTCTGTGCACCTGTTTATCAGCAAAAACAAGGGCTTTAGCTGAAAGTTTTCATGACTTATAATTATCATGATGATCTAGTGTGTCTAGTACAGCGCTGCTGAGAGACAATCTCTAAAGTATTTTATCTTTGGGATAGATAATAGCCTAATGATCTGTAACAGGTAGTCCATGTTCAAAGTGCAGTGTCCTGCAGCACTGATAAACGTCGATTCTGAATCAGAAGTTATAGCAGTGATGAGTCTTCAACACAGTGATTTGTAAACTGGAGGAAACAACCTCTGGGGAAAGAACAAGGATCTTGATGTGTTTACTGCTCACTAATTCAGACCACTTATTTCTCTCAAGAAGTTCTAAGAATTTTATTGTAAGTCTCTTACATGTCTGGTACCCTCAACAGTGCATTTATAGTTTAAACAATGGTTGCTGGAGAATTGTGATAACTAATAAAAGAAATAAATACACTTAGAGATGCAAGCATCATCAGAGTCTTAAGTTTAACTAGGTTCGTAAATATTTACCTTCAAATGGACTTTAATGGACATCAGATTCTGTTACATTTTGTTCTATAACAAGAGCAAGGGAGAAAAGAAAAGTGAAGAAAAAAAGGTAAGCAAAAAATGGAAGAAGGAATTAATAAAATAACATAATTAATTACCAAAATGAGAGTTAGAAAAGTTAAGCCCCTGGTCAGAGCTAAGGCTAAAATAGACATTTTATTATAACTGATAAGAATAGTATGCAATTTTACTACGTGGGCAATATATGATTTACGATCTCTCTCAGTATTCATTTCCTTGCTGCTAAATGCCCCAGCTTTGCAAATGATGTGATGCTGACAATAAAGTACATTTTCTTGGGGACTTAACTGTTTTTTAAAATGAAAGTGATTTTGGTTGGGATTTATATTGTGAGTGACACAAAAGACAGTTTTTGCCACCTTTCTCTTCTGTTAGGAAATTAAACTCCCACAGTTCAGGAGGAAATTAGATTGCTCCCAGAAAGATTTCACTCATTCTGGAAGAAATATAAAACACTAGTTCTAAATTACGTCAAGTTCTACTCCCATTAGCACTCTTTATTCCTTTCTTTGTCAGCCTTTGGTCTGCTCTTTGTTGCCTCCTCATCTGGATAATCAGAGCCAAATATTTGTGTTTTTAATTTTTTCCTTCATTTAACTGAGCATTTAGAGAGCAAACAAAGAAAGTGAGAACATTTGCCAACATATCTGTTAAAAGTCTAGCACTTCCCTGTGTCCTTTTGCATTTACAATGATTTTCCTCATTCTTTAAAATGCAGATTACTTCATGAAATAAATGGGATGTGGGGACCTGTTTACAGAATGTGTTTGTGATTGCTCATGGTTAAAACAAAACAAAACAAAAAATATTGCTGAAATCATAGTTGGAAAGAGCATTTATGCAGAGCTAGTGATGTAGGAAGTGTTTCAGGTCAGACAGCTTTATCTTTCTTGTATTCTAAAGAATTGCTTCCTCTGTGAGATGTATGTAATCATTATTATTTGCTGAAGGGCAGTAAAGTATTTATTTTTGTCAGTTCTGTGGGTTGTAGTCATAAACTTCAATATTCACAATGTAAAAAGTATATCTACAGCATGTAGATTATCATTTAGGTCTGGTCCAACAGATCACCTTTTGTGAACCTTTTATGAGAGTCTCATGAATGCAGCAAAATCGTTCTCACAGATACACATACAATATGACAGTGATGTTTAAAAGTTACATTTAAAAGCTCTACCCAGAAAGTAAATCTTATAATCATCTTTTTTTTTTTTCTTTTTTTTTTCTTTTTTTTTTTCTGAGAACAGTACCTTGGTCAAGGCTTGTGTGACCCAGAGAGAAAGCAGCTCAAAATGTTCATGCTAGCACTCCATGAGAGGGAGAAAAGTCTGGGCTTTCTCAGGACTTCCCTCTGACCAGCAGAGTCACGTGCACAGAAACAGTACCCTCTGATTTACGTGGTCAGTTACAGCTTGACAGCATGGATGGAGTTTGGTATATCCTGTGTCAGTTCACTTTTTACTTCATCTACCTATCCACAAAATAAACAAAAATAGAGAGAATGTAGTCATCCCCAACACTAAATATTAATAAAGACTGATATTGATAAAGACTGACATTTTTGGTGAAGTTTCAATAAAAAGGAAAGGGACTGAATCAATCCTCTGTCTTATTACTTCCAGTGGAGCAGAGGAATCCAGCAACATGCAGCAGGCTCTTAAGGGCAGTGTCCTGTGCTTGCTTAGGCAATTATAGTCTGAATTACTTGTTCAGCTCTCATTCTGGCCTGTTTTCTGATCAAATCCACAGCTGTATATCACTCTTCGTTGCCATCAGAAGAAATGTTCCAGCTTTGCGTTGGTGTAACGGAGAACTGGATCTGGCTCACTGAGTCAGCATGGTATGTGTCCAGCTTATTAGTGAGAGGGCACTGATTCAGGTCATGCAACTGCACAATCACCGCCGAATATCCCTGGGCTTGGTCCCAGTGTATATTATTTATTCCCCTGAAATGCAGACGAACTTTGTTAACTTGGCTGTGAGATAGTCTCAAAATGACAAGGATGATGCAACCCTTTCTGAGTAATATTGTTAATGTTGCTTGAGCTACAGGAAATGATGCTTGAATGCTGCTGCATGCATTAGGAGAACACGAATTCCTTCTCCAACAGAACACACTTTGTTCAGCGCCAGTAATATCACAGGTGAGGACCAAACAGAAAACCTTTCAACATAAACAAAGAAAACAATATAACACAACTGGCGAGCTTTTCATCTCTAATGTCACAGGGAGATGCTGTCAGGATGAGAAGTTAACACATGGGAGCCAGCTGTAGCAACTAAATGTCTCAAGGAAACTTGTTCTTACATAATGAAATCCATTCACAAGGAATATCACAGAAAGTTGGAGTGACCTGATAAAACTCTGAGGAGATTACCAGATTTATTCTTGGAAAGGCAAGAAAGTGAAGCTCAAAGCCTGACAGACTTTGAAAATGATGAAAATGTGACTGTTAATTCAAAAGTTTTATTTCCAGATGTTCAGAGAACTGATTTTTTAAAGATAGCATGTTGCATAACATGTTGGAAAGCCACCTGTGAGTGTTTGTAAAACAAACTAAGACCAAATCAGAAAAGCAGTTATGTTTAGAAATGTAGCAGGATATACTATGAAAAACTGCTAAAATTATTGGGGCAGAATTCTGGAATTATGGCTTTGCCATAAGCTCATTACTAAGAAAACCATGTTGCTCTGCTGCCCAGGAGCAGCCAGGGAAAGTAATTTAAGAAAACAGTGACTTGCAGAATGAGGTCACTACACTGAGCTATACCAAGTGTACAGTACCTCAACACAGCAGTGCAGGAATGTGTAAGACATACCTGATATGTGATATGACATTGCTCCCTGCCCTTTCCCACCGGTATGCACAGGGAGGAGACCATGGACACAGCAAGGAACAATGCCGAGTCATCTTCTGACTCGCTGTTTATCAGAGGAGCAAGTCTCTCAATACCTGCCAGGCTTGCCTGTGTGATACTCCATATTGCAAACGTAACTAAGATTTTCCTGCTGCTGCAGACCTGCATGTTCATTATAACAAGCAGGAACCTCCAGGTAATGTTATTCATTTCATTCATCTAAATAAATAGAAGCTAGAAGTAGATGAAGTACTTATTGTGCTTTGGAAATGGCAAGATAAATGCTTACACTACCCTTCCAAACATTTACAGTACACTGATATCCTTAATTGGATATCAAAGTAGCATAAGTGTTTAAATCATTTGAAGTCTAATTAAAGGTAAAATCATTGTTCTGTGCATTTCTTTTGCTATGGATCAAGTAAAAGCCAGATTTGAACTCCAAGTTTGAGGAAGCCATTAATAAAATGAGTCTCATTAATGTCAAACTGCTTGATTAAGGACCTGATTAAAAACCATTTGACATTAATGAGACTCATTTTATTAAGGGCTTTTAAAACAGACACATTCACAGAAGGAGACTGAGTTAAGAAAGTCTGTACATGTGTGCAATGTATTTGTCTATGAATCCATTGCTGGATGGTCTACATATCTCAGAGGAACGAGACACTAAAGACGGCTTACAGCTGACCTTTAAACTTCATTGATTGTACTGCAAACCTTGTTAATGTTTTTATTTGTCTTATGTTAGTTACCTTATGTTATACTAGTTGCAAATTCTCTCCAAGGTAACGTGCAGGTCCTCAAATTGTGAAGATATGCATTTATCGCTACAGTCTTGTAAAGAGAATGAGCAGTGAAATTTGAACCCTCTTGGATCTGTTTCTTCCAGCAATACAACAGAAAAGGGCTGTACTGTTCTGGAATTTTGACAGTGTGAGTGCAGCGGTTCTTTGTCAGACCTTCATAATTAGAATAGTCTTGTCGTCACATTTGGATGTGAATGTATCCCTCTCTGTGACCAAGGGAAAAAATATGGAAGAAACATATATTTTACATTCTGATCAATAATAAATTAATACGTTCTGTTTAACTTTATATGTATCTTCACCTTCTACTAATGTCTGAAGGCAAAATCCACATCTTTAAGAGCGAAATTTTTCTATGTTTTGCTTTTACTATAGCAAATGGTTGTTTAAAATGTTTTGGAAACATCTGTAAAATGTTTGCTGCTAATCAAGCTCTCACATGAAACCAAGTAGTCCCCAGGGAAGAGAAGATATCTGTGTCATGATGCTTGCTTGCTTCAAGAACATGTTTAGTTTGTTTTGAGCTTGGCTGGAATTAAAAAATATGGTTGATAAACCAATAGTTATTTGTTGTGTTACTGCACAGCAGTATGAGTTTGTCAGGGGTGGTCAGTTGTCTGATTGAATTTTGTTTGTGTATTTAGAAGATGTCACAGAGTAAATCATTTGTTTGTGAATCTATCTGTACAGTTTTGAAGCCTGAGCATGATAGTTCTATTTGCTTTACAGACAACTTAAAATATTTCTTTGATAGCAAATCAGAAAAAGCAGGAGTAGAAAGGCCTTGTTTACAAGTCAGTAAGTCATCTTACAGATAGATGACTGTCAATCTCTTTGATTTTCCTTCCAGTTAAGTATTTAGGAGCACTTATCAGATTTTTAGGCATCTAAGTGTTTCTAGGTCTGTAGGACAAGAATGATGCTCACAGCTCTGCACTGCAGGACAGCAGTTTCTTATGTCATTCACACTGTGCTTTGAAGGTCTGAATCTGTAGAGGTGTCTGGTATGACTGAGGATAAATTTCTGAAAGATGTCCTGCAAGTCGGCAGTCAATACTGAAGCTGATGTGCTCTTTCAGCAAGGAAACCAGATGATATCATGCTGCCTGTTCTTATTAGTGACCTGTTTTTAATTTCTGAGGTGAGAGTAGATAAACAAGTGCTGAGATAAAGAGCTTCTGCAACTTTTACAATACAAGCTGCTCTATATTTCTTATTCTCTGTGTTGGTTTCCCTCAGCTTCAT
Organism: Phasianus colchicus; assembly: GCF_987193195.1. Classification (NCBI taxonomy): domain Eukaryota; kingdom Metazoa; phylum Chordata; class Aves; order Galliformes; family Phasianidae; genus Phasianus; species Phasianus colchicus. The sequence goes on from NC_143476.1 coordinate 54,885,511, forward strand.
AGCTGGGCTCAGTTTTCCATTCTAAGCCACTCTTCAGAGAGGAGAGATGTATCAGTATTTGCAGAGTGTGCCACCCCCTTCTGCCTGAGAAGCAGGAACAGAGCATGGGGTGCTGTTGTGATGATGACCTTTGGCAAGCTGAGATGCAAAGCACCCAGCAGGAATTTCCTCCAGCACAAAGGTACTTAACAGATTCTCCAATTCCGTGGTGAGACCTAGTTAGTAGGTGGTCCACTTGTCTGTCTGTCTGCTTATCCTCCTCTTTTGCTTAGAGAATCTACAGTAAAAGCGGGGGGGGGGGGGGGGGGGGGGGGAAGAACCACCACCACCACCAATAATAAAAAATAGCTATTAAACTGGAAAGACATGTGATCTGCATAATTGCTCTAATTGCAGCTAGATCAGCAATGAATAGCCCTGCTGTCAAATTCAACAACTACTCAGGGGAAAATATATCTTTGAGTTCTTTACTATAACATGAGAGACATGAAGAAACTCTTACGATCATTGCATTTCAGTTTAACGGACCAGTGACTAATTAAAGGGGAGCGGAAGCAGCACCATTGTTGAATTATTAAATAAAGGATTAAATTGGCAAGCATAAATAAACAAAATTAAACTCTGCACCTCTCTGGCCTTTTTGAGGGGCACAAATTGGTATATCAGTCATGCACGACAGAGACAATGGCTCATCGGTAGCAGGGATTTTTAACAAAATTGTAGCAAATTGTATTTCAAATGTAGAGTGTTCTAAATGCTCTGCTATTGAGGACTCCCGAAGAAATAAAGAAAGAAGACTACCTGGGCTGTTACCAGAATATCATCCACAAGGCAAGGTAAGAGGAAGGAAAGCCAGACAGCCCTAACTCTGACACCAGCCTTCTGTGGCCTGGCAGTGGTCACTCCAGGTCTCTCGATTGCTTTGTCTTTAAAATAGAGTACAATTACCTGCCTCATTCTAGTGCTGCAAACTTAATGTTCATTTGTGAGAACACCGTTTTACAGTGTAGAAAGCCAGTCAGGATATCCAAATCTAGTGCCCAAAAACAAAGAGGTGACTCCTGAGGCAAATTTTTGTTGCATGCATAACATGCTATAGAATTAGCACAGAAATAACGTTCATTTCTTCCCTTTGAAAAGCGATATACTTTCCTGATGTGGTGGGTTGACCCTGGCCAACAATGAAGCACTCACCCCCTACTTGTTCACTTGCTGCATCTGAATGGGGGAGAGACTAGAAAGCTGCATGTGACAAGGATTTCGTAGGTCAAGATAATGTCAGTTTAATAAATAAAGAGAGAAAAAGAAGAGAATAAGTGATACAACTGCGATCAGTCACCACCTGCCACAAGCAGACCAAAGCCCAGGCAGCCCTGAGCAATGACTGCCTTGGAACAACAGCACACTTCTGTTATCACTGAGCATTACCTTATCTGGCAGGGGATCCCACTTTTGTCATCTGCCGCCTCCCAGCTCCTTGCCCATGGGGCAAAGAAGAGCAGGGGAGACCAGGTGCTAAGCAGGCACTGCTCTGCAGCAGCTAAAGAACAGCTGAATTATCAACACTTTGGTCTCAGATCTAAAATACAACTCTGTGCGGACTGCTGTGAAGAAAATTAACTCCATCCCAGCTAGAGCCCATACACTGTTGCACCACCTAAAGTGATTTTGTTGTTTTTTTTCCCTGGTGTTTGGGCTCTTTATAACTATCTAATGTTTTGTTCTTATTCTGTATGTATGTGTTGGGCTGAGATGTCTTTAAGCCTAGTTCCAGATACACTGCAGACTTTGAAATATGAATGAAGTTCAGACCGGAGAGTATTTGCACCCAGCCTGAACGAAATCCTTAGATTTGAACATGCTCAAAGTTAGAAAAGATAAGATTTGTGTATGAGTTTTGTGCCTGATCACTATCTTCTGGTGTAAGGGAGAGTAAAGAAAAACAAAGTAAAATAAAGTCAAGGTCTTTCCAAGTGCAGTGGGACCAGTTCTTTTTAAATAGTTGAAAACAATGTGCAAATTATTTTTCATGTCTTCGTTTTTGTGCAACTTTGTACTTCCTTGTTTTTTTCCATGACAGAAAGCTAAAGAGCCTGATCTGGTGAAATATCTGGTGAAATATCCTGACTGGAAGCAGGAAGTACTGTAAATGGCATAAGAAAGCATATTCTCATGACATTTCCTGTCCAATTTCGCTGACTGGATATTCAAATGAAATCGTATTCAAAGTTTCAACTGATTTTGCCTTTTTCCATGCTTCTCTTCATATCCTTTTTCACATCCTTTATCTTCTGCTCCCTCTTCGTAGAGTACATCTTGGTGTCTTCTCATACAAACAGTATTTGTTGGTGTGGAATAAATTTTTCTTCAGAATTATTGAGCAGGATAGCTCTGAACAGTGGCTGCTGATATAGGCTCATTTTAGTTTAAGAGCTAATGTGGAAAAGGCTGGGTATTTTCAGGCATTGTTTTCTCTGACAGTATTTGGTGCTGTGCAGTGTGAGTTAGCTTTCCTTCTATACTGCTGGCACTAACCAGTGCCCTGATGGCAGTCTGAGCTGAATGGGTTTGGTTTGGTGATGGGCACCCACTCCTTACTTATGGCATCTTTCCTCAATTCTCCGTGAGTAATTGAGCAGCTGTGGAAGACAGGCAGTGTGAGCAGCTTCAAACATGATGCTGCACTTGCAGCCTCAATAGGGAAGCTCCATAGACTTCAGAGGTTGGGACAGAGTAAAAGCGCATTCCTGTCCCACTTTCCAGGTGCTGCTGGTGGCACTTGCCATCTTCCTTTTCTGATGAATATGGAAACTTGTCTGTGTCCTCTGCTGGTGGAGAATTCAACTGGCTTGTTTGGCCCATTCGTTTGTATACAGGCATCAAATAAACATGTTCTGCAAAAACTGCTGGTACTGGGGAAAACTGATACCTGAATGTCTATTTGATGTTGATAGCTTGCAAAAAAGGGAAGTCACAAAAAACATGTTCCCATTGTTTCTGACAGTAGATAGGTTTAATAATTCTGAATTTAACCATTTTTCTGGTAGGATAGAGTATCAAGAAAATTTTATTTAATCTCGAAAGTGATATATTTTTTGGAGATCAGAAAAATTACATAGATGGCATAGTTTTATATATTTTAAGTGAGATCACTGAGCTTGAGATAAATTAACGGGAGAATTCATAATTCTTGTACATATGACAGTCTCAAGAAGAATTGATTTTGAAATTTTGGCTGCAAAGTTCCTTCAGGAAGCCAGATTCCAAACATTTCAGACTACTGGAAAGACATTGGGAAAATATCTGCAGTTTGACATTGAGAAGACGAGTCACCTTATCCTGATTAAAAAACATATATAGAAGGTAGTCAGTATTCCAGTAAAGTATGTAGGTTGCTCTGAAAGTAATGCCTCCTATCTATTTCCATGGAAATTATAATAGCTACTAAGAGAACAATGACATCAGTTGATAGATCAAATTCTCAGATACAAAACAGTCCTTTTCAACATAGTCACCATCTTTAGCTGATTCACATGGATGAGCAGATTATTTGGAGTGTAACAGCTGTTCAAGGCTGTCTGGAATGTGTCTTTCATGTTTCTGGCTTTCATGTTTCTATCACCACTGCTGAAATGTACCACCTGCCACCTTATTGTGCTCACTTCTACTGTTTGGTCTCCAGAAACATTCAGCAAGCATCAATGAATGTCAGTGGCTGCCAGTTTTTTCAGCATGGAGGAATGCAATGACACAGCTTTGCACTTCCACATCAGACACCATTCTGTCAGACTGCCACTCTGCTGCTATGTGTCACACAGCAACAACAGGTGACGGAATATTGGCAGGAAGGTTCAACCTCTACTGCCATCCCATCAGCATCCACCTCATATTGTGAACCAACATAAAAAAAAACCAGGAGGCATTACTTTTGGGTCAGCCCTCACATAAAGCCTAAAAATTGTTGCTCATGTAAAGAAACATGTAAAGAAACATAGAGGATTGCATAGAGATTCATCAGAAGAAATGGGCGAGTACAGGGCCACCATATATGATGGCATCACCACCAAACCAACAGATTGGATTGAACAAAACATGAAACAGCATCCTCTAGTATTTTAATTCCATGAATAAATTAAACTGATGTGACTCAGCACCATTGTAAAAAAGTGGCTGCTCTCTTCAAATTTGGACTACTTAGTTCTTCTCTTCTTCCTTCTTCACTACTTTCCTTTTTTTTTTTCTTTTTCTTTCTTTCCTTTTTAGACATTTTTTTGTTTTCTTCTTTCCTCCTCTCCTTCTGTCTTTCCTTCTTTCTCTTCTCTCTCTCCTCCCACTTTCTTTCTTTTTCATTTTTTTTCTACCCTACATTATTGAGTTAATTTTAACCTGGATCAGTTTCCCAATTCATTGCGCTACACAGCCACACAAGTGCTGTCAGGACCAATTTGGGAGAATTAATATTGGATTATGCTGACATCAACTACATAACTGAGTTAATAATTGCATACCTATCTCAGCCAGGGACAGAGAGAGGAAAAGAGGCACCTTTCACTCACTGGTAATTAACACACTCATCTTAAAATGGTCTCTGTTTCTCACAGATAGGTTGTTTTCAGATAAGCTGATGTAAAGATGGTGTAAATGCCTGTATCGAACTGTAAACTCAAGTGACTGCAGTATACAACTATAAACTATCGTGTGTCCACATGTAGACAACTGAGTTTGCATGTTTTTGAGGTTGATATAAATCTGTTTTGTTTATTTTGTACTTTTTAAAACGTTATTCTTTGAGCTCCGAGAGGAGGCTGAGGCAATGAGAACTGTGCCTTTAAGGGCTGAGGTTCCCAGGCAGAAGCTGTGAGCAGAGGGTTGCGAAGACCCTTTTGTTATTATGCACAGCCAATTAAAACCAAATAGAAGATAAAGCAGATCCTTTGCAAGAACCTTAAGCCCTTGAATGATCGCTGCAGGTGTCATCCATCATTTTCTAAAGAGCCTGTAGCATTAGGAGCAGGCAGGAGGCACGAGAAGGGGACAGAGTAAGCGCGTTAGTTTACAAAATAGGACCGAGCTGTGTCACAGTGCACGCCAGAAAGAGCATAAACGTTTCCTAAGTCGCTTGTGCTCAACTCCATGCTTTACGGATAGAATTTACTCTGGGAAGTTACCTTTTCTCAGCTTATCTGGAAATGACTTTATACTGATGACTGCGACAAGCAGCTGCAGCAGGGCATCATCGTGTCCAGATCCTGGCCCATCTCTTTGTTCCATTAGTCACTTTTGTTCTGCTTCTCCTTTTGTTCCTTTAAAGACAGATGCTGCATGTGTGAGAGTATGCTGTGTCCTCCCCGGATTTGCCAATGGATGTGAATAGCAGTGTGTGACCTCCTTAAAAACAGAGCGTCTTTGGGAGGTTTTAATTCTTTGTAATAGGAAAGGTATGGGGAAAAAGAAACAGAGACTTAAGAGTGAGTTAAGCTGACATATTGGAGGGCCGATGAAGTGTTCCCTCCCTGTCTGGAAAGCAGATCAGAAGTTGATGGACTGAAATAAAAATCTGCTAATTTGATTTCAAGTATTTTCTCCTTGCCATTCATGTGTGGCTACCAATGGAGGCAAGATGAGTAGGCTGCCCAGCTTGATCTTCCCGTGCTTGGGAGATGTGAGGCTTTGGAGTAAAACTCCTGAGTAATTCACCTACCTGCTGGGGGACTAACGCAGAGTCCAGAGGACCAGAAATGTACTGGATTGGTGTGAGCCCACTGCAGGTATGTCAGCTGGGAGGGAGAGGTCAGTGGGGCCAACTCTGTCTCCATCCACACACCATAGATTTTGCTGCCCCAATGGCTGCTGCTGTTTGCACTGCACCTGTGCTATTCTGTGTGCTCCTTATTTCTCTTACTTGTACTGGGGCTCTAACAATTAATGCAGCTGGTCATCCAAAATACCTGCCCTCAATGCTAGTAAGACAAACTGCAGACCAGAACTGCCTCTAATAACAAACACTACTTAGGTGGCCCAAATATCTTCTCTCCCTAATTAGAAATCTGAGAGCTTAGGAAATATAGAGGATATGTTCTTGTTTTGTGTTGCTAATTCTCTTATTCATCTCTGGAAACTGCATAAATTTCGAGGTTGCCAGATGTACTCCTTTTTCTGACCTTCTGGTTTTGTGAAGTAAAATAAGAAAAGAATAAACACAGTGGAGAGCACATTTTTTTTGCTTCAGTTATATGCATAAATTTGGTGGCAATGTACTGGAGATTGAAGAAGATGAAAAAGAGAAAGACTATTGCAAATACACACTGAACCTGCAAATCAGGATAGTAGAAGCAGATAGAAGCTGGAATTATAGAACTATGAATCTTTTCTCTCTTCTAGTGGCAAGAAGTTTCATGCATGCATAGGTATAAAATTTTTTAAGAAAGGAGCAACAACGTTAAGTTGTAGTCTGCTTAACAACAGTAACTGTTGTAATTTAACAATTGTTCAGTTCTTTCAGCAAGATATAAGGTGCATGAGAAAGCTGGCTGTCGAAGTTGTGATGTTCAAACTTTTTTGCAGTCACCTACCTTGAAGTCACTTGGGATCAACATTAGACCTGAGAAGGGGAATCAAAGTCCACACAAGCCTCATTTAACACCCACACCCATGATGTGTATCAGCTCAAAGTTTGTGCTTGCCTAGAATTATCAGATTGGACAGGCTAATGTTTCAGCTGTTCTGCCTTCATCAGGATGTGTCTTGAACCATTAGCTGCCATTTGGAACAGATTTTTCAGATGTTGAATTAGTGAGAAGTGTTTTGGTAGTCGTGTCATGTTTCTTGTCCTGATGGATTTTTACTGTGCTTTTTTTTTTTTTTTTTTTTTTAAATTTTGAGTAGGTTGCTACCATGTAAATGAAATCTTATCTTCAAAAAAGGAATTTGTCGTATTGTTTTCCTGTTATCTCTTCAGTTTAAATATTTCTATTGGTATTAGTCTATTAATTACTTTATTATTCAAGTAAAAATAAATAGGTCGGAAAGGAATAAAGGGGGAGATTGTATGTGAATTTCAACAGTCTGTCTCAATGATCATAGTAGTACTTGTAGTAGTGAATCTTTTCTCTCGATATAAGGGGAAAAAAACCTGTGGCAAGGTAGCTTTACAATACGTGACATTCTTACAGAGACTGACAGTGTGTCACCACTGCAAATTTCTGTAATTTCAGATATATCTGAGATTGCAGGAAAGACTGAGACAATATCCCACAACCAAGCATTCCCAAAATTGTGATACTCCAGCTTTAGATAGGAGCCTGATTTTTCAACTCATCTCCAAAATGTTTGTCCCAGGAAACATAAATCACAGACCACAGATCAGCTTAGCTCTGACAGTAATAATAGCACAGCTATCTGCCAAAGGCCATCGCATTTTGAAGAAATATTCAAAGTGCTTGAAATGTAAATCTCATCCTTGAACTGTTATTTTTTATGATGTATCTAGCTACTGCCTTTAAAGAACCAAGTCTTTCTTCATTCTTTACTTCAGGAAATCTCTTACCTAGTTATTTAAATGTATCTTTTCCAGAAGTTCAGTACAGCTGAGGAAGGAGATAAAGCAGCAGTTTCCATCCCGCAGATGCCATCTTTAGCCTTTGTGAATGATCCAGAGAGATCTCAGAGTTTTTAGTGTGGCTGTATGGTGCTCAGGAACCACAGCATTCTCAGATTCCCTGAGAAGCATTAGGCATTCAGCACTTTCCAAGGTCAGGCTCAGATCTAATAAGGAAGAAAGCAAAAAAATATAGAAGTATTTATTTCAGTTTTCTTTGGGAATAGCCCTCACATCTGTTTTAGATATAATTTTTCCCTATTTTCAGAAGCATCTCGGAGACTGAGTTTGTTTACTCCCTTAATGGTTCTAGTTTATGGTCAAACACCAAACATGCAGGGCTCTTTTGATCCTTGCATCCCATGCCAAATGAGCCAGAAGGCTTACACAGATTGAGAATGGAAACTACTGAGGGAGCATGCCTCCTCCCAAGAGTGTCTCCCTCAAGTTTTACAGACTATTCAGTCTGAGGAGATACAGGATGAGCCAAGGATGTGTCAGAGCTTCTCCTGCTGACAATGTTGCCATAGGGGAACTGTCCAGCAGAACCACACCACAGTTACAAAACAAAAATGGTACCCTTTCCTAGAAGGAAAAAAGTAAAATGCTGGTTGCACTGAAAAGCAGCTATGCTCAAGGACCAAATTTTTCTCCATTCTAATGGAACTTCTGGAAACAATAAGTGGATAAGAGCTAGAAGGCACAGATCCTCCATGCAGGAATAAGCAGTCCTTACTCTGGATGTTTTTCATTGCAAACTGAATGCACAAAGTGGTGGAGTTGTAGTGCAGAAGGGTTTACTATGGGTTGCTAGTGGCAGAGCATCAAATTGCTGCTTTTGCCTTTTTTTTTTTCTTTTTCTTTTTCCTGTAACAGAGTAAAGGAGAGAAGAAACTATGCTTTTCATACAACATTTGGTGCATCTCTTTAAGCAGAACCTGTGCAAAAGCTATAACTGAATCTTAATATACCAAAATATTTTTTTTTACATAACAATTTTTATTGATTGCATACCAATTGACTTATGAGCCACAGAAGAAAGGAGATGTAATGATTGACAGTTCCACACATATATATGTGATATTCCATTGTATAATCTTAAAAACTTGAATAGTAAATTTTGATTATGTATCACTGCTGTGAACATCTGTAGTTTCTTTATGTCTCAATTTTTTTCCTTCAGCCTTGCTTTCAAAACTCTGCTTTGAAATTTCTTCTGTACTGAGATGTGATTGGCACTGAAAATTCTCTTCCAGCAAATACCGTTTTCAGTTACCGAACATTTTTTTTTTTAAGATGTGTTTAAAATGCATATACATTCCAACAACAACAAAAAAAAGCATTAACTGTCTAACAGATTACTTCAGTTGCTTTCATATCTTCTCAGGAGCAATATTTCAGAGAAAACATGTCACCCTCATAATGTATGTATGTGAGCAGGTACTACTTTTCCATTTAATCCATAAATGTTTAAAATCATAAACAGAACATAATTCTAGACAGATCTGGGTTTTCATTCATTTCAGAAATGTATATTTGGTTGATAGGTGAGATACCTTTGGTTGCTACAAGTAATTGAACAATTTTAGAAGGAATTCATAAAGTTAAAGCTGAGTTCTGGTTTTGAAGCATTTCACATTATTCCAAGTTGCTCAAGCAGTAACACAACGTATCTGTGTAGATGGGATCCATCATATCTAATTATTCTTCCTTCTGTTGATCTCATCTGCCCTTCTTTTGATTCTCCTTTCTATTTCTTCAGTAATCCTAGCTCTCTCTCTATCCTCTCTATTCTCCAGCCTGCCTGAGGGAACTCTGGCTTCCGCAATGAAGATCCTTTGTCATACCAGCTTCCCTTGTTCCACCTATAACCTTTATTTCAATCTTCTAGGGTCATCTTCCACACTGACTTTGGTCATGGTCTTAGTCAAGTTCTATGCTTTCTGTCTACTGCAACTATTCACTGACATTCTTTATTCTGTTTCTCCTTACTTCTTCTCATTCATTTTGTTAGCTAATCTTAACTTTCCTTTCTAATCTTTACCCCTTCTTGTTTTCTTTTTTTGCTTCCTTGGGATCCATTTAAAAGACATTCTTTTTGTATCTTTTTCTTATTCCATCTTTCATAGTAATTTTGCCCTACTTTAGTATCACCATGCTTTGCTGAAGATACTGTGAGTTTTCACTTCCACAAAAGATCTCTTTTCTTATCCATTTTTTTCTGTCCCTTGACCAATATCTTTATTTTTGTACTCTCTTAGACTAGTATGACCTTTGTCCCTTCAGTTCTTTGCTATTTCTGAGTTTCCTCTAAAACCTCTGCTCCATTCCCATCTGCTCTGCCAAATATTTTCTGCCAAAAAAATTGTCAAGTTTTTCAAGATGGAAAAAAATCCATTGCTCTCACTCCAGAACCTTTCCCTTTGCTCTACCTGGCAGTCTGCTTTTTTTCTTATTCGGTCTTTCTTCCTTTCACCTTAAAGAATTCTTTCTCAGTTCTTTCTTTCATCTGTATTCTTCGTTAAACTTTTCATTTCATTTTTCATGTTCATGTTTCTTTGTCCTGAAAAAGACTCACTTTTCCTTCCTATTCTTTGGGTTTGTTTTTTCTTTTCCTCTTTATTTTAAAGTTCCAGTTTAAGTGGACCATTTCTATTCCCATAATTTCCTTACATGCACCCTTTTATGACTCAGTGGAGCCTGAATTTTGCTTTTACAGTACAGAAATTCTACATTTTGCTCTTCACTACCTCACTGATGTTTCCCAAGTTTCCTCCTTTTTTTTTTTTTTTTTTTTTTTTTTTAATACTACTGAACTCATACTTTGCCCATATGGTTATCTTTCTTGTTACATGATTATTCAGTTATCAGAATAGGAAAGCTTTTCATTTTCCCCTCTGTCCTTATTTGTGAAAGCCAAGGAAACTATTTTGGATACTGTTTGGAAGGTAGTACGATTTTGATTTGTACAACCAATTGATAGAAGATTTTCTATAAATCATAAAGTTTCCATTCCACCTCCAAAAGTGAGTTTGTCCAGTGTATCAAAATCTTTCCAACATGAGAAAAAATTATTTCTGGAAATAAGTCAAAAGCCTTATGTCTCTGGGAGTGACTCAGTAACTGGAAGAATGGTGAAGCTAAGAAGGATGAGTGTACTCTCTGTCCTGTTTATCGTAATGCTCTCACTACCATCCATTTATTAGATTTTAATAAATAATTTTCTGACTGTTGATATTGTTAAATGATCATAGATATTTTTATTTCATCTGATTATATTGCATTGCTTATGGAAATTGTCCTTTCAATCAAAATATAAAAATGTTGTCACCCTTTCAAAACTGGATAGTATCTTCACTGTTTCTGATATTTGAAATGAATGCACTTAAGTCTTCTTCTGTGGAAATGAGAATTTAATACCCATTAGCTTAGTTAGATGGATGACACTGATTCAACCTTTTTCCCATAGTGGCTGCCTAAGATGTAAATTTGTAATGGTATCCCAGGGAGGTTGTACTGAGTTACACCCTAGTCTCATGCAAATACAAACCCCAGTGAAATTTTGAATCAATGGAGTCAGAACACATCCCTGTGTGGCACTGTCAAATACCCTTTCTTTTCAATGAAGCTGTCCTTTGCATACAAAGAAAAGGAGTAGGAAATGTCAGTAAGGCAGGGCCAGGACAGAAATGCAAATGCAACTGCTTTGATGGAAAAGCAGTACACTCAAGCTGGATACCTGATCTTCAGGCCTTTAGACCTAAGAAATACCTCTGAGCAGGGACTAAGCTTGTGAAGAATTTGCAAGATACAGCCCTGTGATTTGAACTTAATGTGAAGAATCTTTGCCCAGGCAGTGCCATTTACATATTGAGACAGCATTATAGGTTGCTGGTGCTAAAAGTCACAGTGGGAAACATTCTAAGAATTTTAATGGAAGTCAGGGCAAGAGGAGTTTATTTAGAAAGAAAGGTTAGATAAAGATAGAGACATCTAAATAATGGAGAAGTGGAAGTAATGCATATACTATATGTTGGATTCATATGAATCAAGAATCATAGAATCACAATCATTAGGGTCGAAAGGACCCTTAAAAGTCATCTAGTCCAACTCACCTGCAATGAACAGGGGCACCTACAGCTAGATCAGGTTGCTTACAGCCCGTTCCTACCTGACCTTGAATGTCTCCAAGAACAGGCTATCCACCATCTCTCTGGACAACCTGCTCCAATGCGTCAATACCCTGAAAGAAAGAAGGGAGGAAAGGGGAGACAAGGGGAGGGGGAGAGGGGAAGGGAGGAGAGAGGGAAAGGAGGGGAAAGTGGGAAGGCGAGAGGAAGATGGGGAGGAAAAGGGGAAGGGAAAGGGGAAGGGGGAGGGAGAGAAGAAAAGGGAGGGGGAAAGAGAGGGAGGAGGAGAGAGAGGGAAGGGGAGGGAAGGGTAAGGGAAAGGAAATGGGGAAGGGGAAGGAAAGGAGAAGAGAAGGCAAGGCAAGGCAAGGCAAGGCAAAAAGAAGTGCAGGAGGAAAGCAGAAAGAGAGGGAAAAGGGAAGGAAGGCAGGGAGGAAGGAAGGAGGGAAGGAGAAAGGGAAGGAAGGAAGGAAGGAAGGATGAGAGGGAGGGAGGGTGGAAGAGAGGAAGGAAGAAACTCACTTTTGGAGGTGACAATGTGAATCCTCATAAAAAAGAGAGAGTTTAAGTGGACTAGTGTGGCTGTGTCAGGGGCAGAGCAGAACTGACTACTCTATTTCTCTTTTCTTGTTCTTTCACTTGCTGATTGGCTTGCTATTTTCTTCTGCAGTTAGATTCCTGCTTTCACACTCCACTGTTGACTGTCTCAGAAATATTGCATACACAGAGCATTAGAAATATATCATGATATTTTCTTATATCTAAGGAATACATGAAAAGATCGAGGTGAGATTACCAAAATAATTTGCAAATATGAAACTTAGTTTGCATCTCTTCTTTTAGTATGCTGTTGTAACACAAATTATCCTAGTATGAGCATGCAATCATGTTAAAAGATGTCTTTCTTGAAAATTTGGCTTTTATTCCATTTCCATTCCTTCCAGACTTGCAAGCATAAACAGCTCTGAAAATATTTATGTTCTATCACCTGCTCCATGGAGTTTTTTCTTTTCTTTTTTTCTTTTTTTTAATTCAAATTGTTTTTATTAGAAGAAAGATGTGCCATGTTTATGACAGCTCTGGCAGTGGAAATGTACAAACTTTTGTACCTCCGTAACTTGCTTGTTTTGTTATAGCTCTTCTTGTCACATTTTTTTCGTGGGGCTAATAGCCACAGGGTTGAGGAGAAGGCTTATGTAGTTTCTGTTCCAGAAGCATGACCTTGCAGAGCAGTTCCAGTGAAGCACTCTTTATACATAAGAATATGCCTACAAATCATAAATGTATATATAGCTAACAGCAGTGACTTAGGCTAGCTGAAAGCTGAAAAGTAGGCTGAGCCCTTAAAAGCTTTCCATCTTCTAACTTTTCCCAGATTACCTGTCAACAGGGCCAGTGCAGTTTGCATTAGGTACCAGGTCTTAGAGATATAACATCCTCTGTGGGAAAGATGGAGACTACAGAGCCATTCCTTTTAAAACATTAGGCATGTTCGGGTCAAATGCCATCCAGGCAGAAGAAGCAGAATCTATGACAGTAAGGAATGGAATAAAACATTTGAGGAAGATATTTACCCTCTATTCAACTTCTCTTCTCCTATTCTAGAGAAGGAAGGCTGAAAACAGAATTTAACTGCTGTCAGTCCATGAACAAGATTTTTACACTCCATAACATGTCACACTTGATGGCTTTGTATGACTAACCTGACTGATGGCAGTTACAGCTTCTGCTTTCAAAGAAGCTGAATCCAGCATAACTGTAGTTACTCAGTATCCACATATTTACCAAGCTTTGCTCTTCTAATCATAGCATTTTACTTATGTTTGAAAGGAAATGTGTGACAAGAAGGATAATGAGATTGGTCCTTCTAATGACTTACGTGCATTGTCCATATGATTGTCTTTCCACTCACTGCTGCCCCTCTTACCTCATCTGTGATTGCCTCCCTTCTCCCATTTGGGATAAGAGAAACCCTTTCATTGCTTTGTTCTTGTTTTAAAAGTTGTGAGGATTCCTGTAGTAGTTTTTTGTTTGTTTGCTCTTTTCTATATTTACTAACCAGACATAGTATCCCTAGGTGAGTTCCACTGTATTGGCAGTTTGTACTGGAAAATAAAGTACCTTGTTTTCCTTAAGAATCAGTGGACCAGGTTCTTGTTAAGCACTATCCAGGATTTATGTTTGTTCCTCAGGGACTAGAAATGAGCAGAGAGTACTAGAAATCTGAGCAAAGAGAAAAATTAACTTCCAAAGAAATGCCAAAAGCAGGATGAGATCTCCCTTCCTATTTCTAGGAGCAGCAGTCCTTCTTTCCTTTAAGGGAGATGAGTGGTTTCTTTGCTTTTAAAATGACTGCTTGCTAACCATTTCTATCTTCACTCCCCTCCTCCAAAAGCACCTGACAAATCTGCAGAAGCAAGACCCATCCATTCTTTGCTCTCTGTTGCTTGAGTAGTGTGCAGCTGAGGACCGCATAAATAGTTTCCATGACAGACAGGAGATGATATTATAAAAAGAAATGGTTCGTTTCTCTTTGAAGAATCTATCTGAACCCTGATCTAAGCATCTCACTAGGCCACAGAGGCAATGTTCTATCCTGCAGTGAACTCCTAAACAAGTATCACTGAACTACTGTGGGATGCATAGGACTCTATAAGCTGTACATGACTCATAAAGGCAGCATGGATTGCAGCTGGCTTTGTCTTCCTGAAACATTATGTCATTTTGAATTATAGGTTCGGCTTCCTAGCGTATGCAAAATACTTTGTGATCAACAGAAGGACAATGACAATATTTTGTACTTGTATTAGTTTGTATTAAAATTGTAATTGAATCTGGTTTTATGGTGATGATTAATATAATGATATAAGCTTCATGCAATGTAAACCACATTTTCACAGCCATGTCTGATTTCATCTGATGGTGAAATGACTGCTTCCCTGATAAAAGTGTTGGCAGAAGCCTTTCATTTGTTTCTGAGTATCTTAACTGATTTCAAAATAGAGTGAAAAATAGGAAAGGACTATTTTGCACTTTTTTTTTCTACAGTGATATTTACTATGGGAGCCTAGTTATAAAATGAAAGGCAAGAAATTGGCTCCAGGTTCCTGGACTTATGTGCCATCCTGATTTTGTATTCTAGCATTTAACACCAGTTATACCTTGAGTTTCTCTTTTGCTTTGGAGCAATAAAATGGTGTAAGCTGTAATCAATTGCCTCCAAGTCAGTTATAAAATCTTACCAATCAAGGGAAAACACCACTTTTATAATTGAAAGAAAAGGTGTGTGTCTGATATTATTTCTACCCAGAAGGGATGTTTTGAAAGTAAAAGTATACAGCATGGGACAGTTTATTGCTT
Organism: Phasianus colchicus; assembly: GCF_987193195.1. Classification (NCBI taxonomy): domain Eukaryota; kingdom Metazoa; phylum Chordata; class Aves; order Galliformes; family Phasianidae; genus Phasianus; species Phasianus colchicus. Next base: position 54,900,598 of record NC_143476.1, read on the forward strand.
GTGTTAGATGGCAGATGCAGAGATGGACTTGAGCCAAAGTCTCAGCTATATAAACGCATGGTTTCTAGAGGTGGGGAAATGTAAATTCTTCCAGTGGCTCAGTGTATAAAGAGTTGACCCAGAAATTTGGAAAAAAATGCTCCTGTGCATTGGGTGTTTGAAATGTTCTGTATCCTTTCTCTTGAGCTCAGCTGTAACTCGCGGTGTCAGGAATGAGAGAGTATTGTGTAAGAAGACTGAGTAAGAATCTGGTATGTGGATGAAAGCACTCTATCTAATTACTGCACAACTCACGAACAATCAGTGACTATAGTACTATTTTTGAAGTATTTTTAAGTCAAATTTTCTTGTTTTGCACAGTCAGCAATCATTTCTGAGCAATATTAAAGTCAATTTAATAAGAATTTTTAATGTGATTTTCTAACAAAATAATTCCAGTCCCTGAAAAAAGTTTTCCATCTATCGGCCAATTCTCATCAAACATGGTAATGCTGCTGAATATCTCAAGGCATTTGCTGGCTTAACAAAGAAGAGAAATCCATACTTACTTCCCTTGACAATCAGTGTGTTCATAATGTTTTCAACAACTCCTGAGCACTCTTTTGCCTAGTAATTTAAGGGAATGGAGAACTGTGGGTAGACAAAAGGTCTAGGAACATGTAGGAAGTGCAGCCAGATTCAAGAATTGAAAATAAAAGTTATATTTACTTGACTATGTCCTCTTTAGGAAAGATAGACTGGCAAGGAGATATAGTGGAGATGTTCTTTATGCGAGAGATGTAAGTGTTGAGATCTACCTGAGAGTGAATGATGAACTGGAGAGCTTGTGGGTGAGAATTAAGGGGCAGGCTAATATAAGTGACACTGTTGTGGGTGTATACTACAGGCTGCCTGATCAGGATGAGAAAGTTGATGAGGCTTTCTACAAACAGCTGGAAATAGCCTTCTGATCCATGGTACTGATTCTCATGGGGGAATTTAACCATCCTGCTACTTACTGGATAAGCAACATGGCCAGGCACACATGGTCCAGGTGGTTTCTGTAATGTGTTGAAGATAACTTTCTGATGCAGCTGGTGGAGGAGCTGACAAGGAGGGTCTTGTTAGTTGATCTTCTTCTTACTAACAGGGAAGGGCTGGTTGGGAATGTGAAGTTTGCAGACAGCTTGGGATACAGTGGTCATGAGATGGTGGAGTTCAAGATCTCGCGTGGAAGAAGCAAAGCAATTAGCAGGATTGGACTTCAGTCCATTCTGGACTTCAGGAGAGCCAACTTTGACCTCTTCAAAGACCTGCTTGGAGGTATCCCGTGGGCTAGAGCGTTAGAAAGTAAGGAGCTCCATGAGAGTTAGTTGACACTTAAACATCACTTCCTCCAATCTCAAGATCAGTGCATCACTAAGAGAAAGAAATCATGCAAAGGTGGCAGGAGGTCTGCGTGGATGAGCAAGGAACTCATGGATAAACTAAAAGGAAAGAATAAGGTCTGTGATAAATGGAAAAAAAAGCCTATCCTCCTGGGAGGAATATAGGAATATTGTCAGTGCCTGTAGGATATCACAAGGAAGGTTAAAGTCCTCTTGGAATTAAGCATTGTGAAGGAGTAAAGAATAACAATAAAGGTTTTTTTTTAAGTATGTCAACAGAAAGTCTAGAGTCTTGCACCTGGGGAGGAATAGCTGCATGCATCAGTACAGGTTAGGGGATGACCTGCTGGAGTAGGATATAGATGTCCTGGTGAAGAACAGGTTGGCCATGAGCCAGCAGTGTGCCCTTGTGGCCAAGAATGCCAGTGGTATCACAGGGTACATTCAAAAGAATGTGGCCAGAAATTCAAGGGATGTGATCCTGTCCCTCTGCTCTGATGAGGCCAAACTGAGAGTACTGTGTCCAGTTCTGGACTCCCCAGTTCAAAATAGACAGGGATCTCCTAGAAGGAGCCCAGCAGAAGGCCACAAAGATGACAAAGGCCCTGGAGCATCTCCTGTATCAGGAAAGACTGAAGAACCTGGGTCTGTTTTGCCGAGGGAAAAGAAGACTGAGGTTAGATCTGATTACTCTTTGTAAATATCTAAAGGGAAGTTGGAGGCAAATGGATGAAGCCAGGCTTTCTTCGGTGGTGTACAGCAATGGGACAAGAAGCAAGGGCCCCAAACATGTACATAGGAAGGTCCACACAGACATGTGGAAGAACTTCTTTATGGTAAGGGTAATGGAGCACTGGAACAGGTTGCCCAGAGAGGTTGCTGAGTCTTCTTCTATGGAGATATTCAAGACCTGTCTGGATGCCTACCTGTGCAACCTATTGTTGGGTACTTGTAAGGGGGCTGGCATTGGAGATCTTTTGGGGTCACATCCAATCCCTACACAGTTATGCGATTTAGATTTATTATTCAGAAAAAATGAATGGGCAGAAAAAGCAAAAGTAGTATGCATAGACTTTATGCCTTTCCATGTTACTTCAGCACAAGGAGGATCAGTTTAAATCAGGACTACACTGTAGTGATGGACTTTGTCTTGACTCACTATGCAGTTCTGTCCCTGCCTCTTGTGCTAGGTTTTGCAACCATGAAGCCTTCCAATGGGAAGAATTCAATGTTTCTGATTATTTTCATGAGTAGGTATTTTTCAGCATTTGTAAATCTTCTTATAGAGTAAACGTAAGTGGCAGTGGAACACAATTAGGAACTGTGGAAGAAGGAAGAAGGAAGAAGGATTTCAGTGAGTTTGGGTTGCTTGCATAAATTTGGTCCCTCAAGCTACACGTCACTGCAATCTTGTTCACAACAGGACTAAGATCCTGAGTTGTAATGACTATGAATTATAACCACTTTAACATATATGTTAGCTCATTCAGGTGCAATCATGTGATGGTGGCAGACTGTGCCATCTAACCAGCTGCTGCAGAAGACAGCAATGTTTCAAGGTGTGTTGAACAAGCAGATAGAGACAATTTGTCATTGTTACAGAAAAACTGCATTCACTGTACCGTCTTCACCTCTTTGTTCTTCTGTTTTCTTAATGAACCAGTCTTCTTCTCCAGTCACAAAACCACAGAATGTCTTAGGTTGGGATGGACCTTAAAGCCCATCTGGTTCCAGTCACCTGTGGTGGACAGGGCTGCCACCCACCAGCTCAGTTGATGAGGGCCCCATCCAACGTGGCCTTAAGTGCCTCCAGAGATGGGGCATTTGCAGCCTCTTTGCGCAGCCTATGCCTAGGGCCTTACCACTCTCTGAGTAAAAATTTCTTTCTAATATCTCATCTAAAGCTCCCCTCTTTTAGTTTAAAGCCATCATCACTTGTCCTATCAATAAACTCCCCAATAAAGAGGCTCTCTCCAGCCTTCTTGTAGGTTCCCTTCATGGAATCATAGAATAGAATTATAAAATAGCTCAGGTTGGAAAAGACCTTAAAGATCATCAAGTCCAACCTCAACCTAACCATACTACCCTAACCCTAACAACCCACTGCTAAATCGTGTCCCTGAGCACCATATCCAAATGGTTTTTAAACACATTCAGGGATGGTGACTCAACCCCAGAAGGCCACTAGAAGGTTTCCCCAGACCTTTTAGATATAACTTCAAAGGAATTTCTTTAAGACTTGTAGAATTACTTACTAATAATATAATGAGGCAGTAAGTATTTCCCTGAATAGACTGGATAATTCCTTCACTTGAGGTATAGCAGAGTATCATTGTGGGGTTAGTTTGTACTAGTGCTACATCTGTTTCATGTCACTTTCTCTGTCAATTACCCAAGTTAAAAATGTAAGCACAGATTGAACAGATATGAAACAAACAAGATGAGTAAAAAAGAGCATTTTCAAGCAGGTAGACATATTATCTTGTACAAAGCGAAAGACAAGATATATCCTATCAACGACTTGGCATGTGGGGCAGGATTAAATTCACAATTCATGTTTTATGCATATGAGTTGCAGGCGTCACCCCTGCATAAATAACAATATTATTAATCATAATAAGGACAACAATAACTATAACAGTAACGACAACAATAAAGACGTCAGCCTATAAGTGCAGTTATGAGCAAGCCTAGTTGAGAAAAGAAGCAAATTGCAAAGTAGTGCAAGACTAATTCTCAGTGTTCAAATGCTTTGCAATACACATTTCACAACTGCTATTTGCACCATTTGGCTTAAATCATGCCAATTCCTATGCTAGCAGTAACCATGTCTTCTCTAACTGGTGATCCTGATCCCTAGCACCTTTCATGACAAAAATCTTTGAGAACTTTCAAAGTTATATTGACTCCCTTGTTTGCAGCAGGTGTTCGAAAGATGGCAAGGGAAGCATCCAAGGGCTAAATAAATTGATTTTTCTTTTTCTTTTTCTTCTTTTTTTCCCACAGTATTCATTTCAAAAGCAACATGAGAACTAAAAAAAAAATAAATAGGATTATATGAATTGATATGTTGTTAAATTAAAGAGCAGAGAGTGAATAGCAACAGCTGTATCACTGCTTTTCATGTCCAACACAGAAAAAAGAAATTGTCCTTAATCTCTCTATATTTTCCACAGAGCTTTATTTCACTGCTTTGTACTGTCCCAGCAGTACAAAGTCTTGCTGTAGACTAAGACTGCAAATGTTGTGCCAGCACAGGTGACAAATTCATAAAGTGTACTCAGCACTCAATAAAGCTTACATTGTACAGTGCTTCTTACAGGCTTTCCTACTGCATCATTTGGCCTCAAATCCTCAGTGCTGAGGACTTCAGCATGACCTAGTTAGATAAGAGCAAAGTAATAAACTGTCATAATAATAAATAGCTGTGAGTAGTCTGGGCAATATGAGCAGTTTGGTGACACCCATGTGAGCAATGTAAGTTGTTTATTTCCTTGATATAAGAATGGTTTCACAATAACTGAAATAACTGAAGTAAGCCCTACAGGTGATGGTCAGGGGAAGATCTTCCCATTTCTGTTTTATTCTGCACCAGCTAAATATGAGGCCTATTTCTGTTTTGTGGCACGGTGCAAAATTACTTGGGCTCCTCAACCTTCCCAAAGAAGAGCATGGAGCTGTTAAGAGATATCTCCTGATCAGACAGCTGAGGGAATGAGAGAGTGTTATCTACACTACAGTAAGATATAGTTTTTCTTATAGTAAGATTCAAGTTTTTTTCATTTGCTGAAGTAGGCATCTTTATTAATCTCCAACTAATAAATAAAAGAATAGGCTGTATTTAAAAAGAAAAGAAAAAGGAGGCAAGGAAGAGGAAAGTGAAGATGGCTTCAAAAGCCAAACATTGGCACAAGTGTCACATCAGTCATCATCACAGTCATCTATGGCCTCATCATCAGTCGCACCTGAGACACACTTTGGCAGCCCTCCAGGGTGCACATCATGAGCAAAGACGCTGCAGTTAACTTTGATTGATGTCAGTATTTCATTGTTTCTGCCAGCAAACTCCTTCATTGTTCAGTGGCAGCGTTATCCTCAGCAATAAATTTCCTGGAACTATAATAGATGACTTTGCAGAATGTCAGCATGAGAATTCTGTTTTCAGGCCTCTACTTGAAAGAAATAAATCTTTCCCCTCATTTATCCCATGATCTTAATTTATTATCTTTTCCACCCCCCCACACCCGCTCTCGCATTTCTTAATGTTTTTCTGGATTGCTCATGATGGCAAAAGACTAATAGTACTTAGTACTGTAGGTAGGAATCATACAGCAGATAAGTGTGTTATTTCTGTGTGTCATTTTGTTGATAAACCTCAGAAAAGATGCATGCTTCGTACACCAGTAGTATAAGACTAGGCTTTTGTGAGAAGAAGTTAACTGACTTCCTTGAAAAGAGGAAACTGAAGTTCTAAGGAACACAAATCTTCAAATGTAGCATAATCAAGCACAGTTTCCCAAATAGACAGTTTTGGTGTGTTTACAATCATAGTGTATTACTCCTTCTGTGTATGACATTTGAGGTTTCATGATTTTTCAGTCACAATGCAGTAGTGCATGCCAGGTGAGCAGCAGGAACAGTGTGTTTGTTTGATCTCATGCTCTCTTCCTCATAAGGAAGAACGAAATCCACAAAAGTTAGTTAGATGCTTAAATCCCCTTCTTGTCAGTGAAAAGCTGACATTATGATTAAATTGTTTTCATAACGCTTGTTTTCATTGGTACTCCATTAATTACACAAGTAGTTAAAAAATCTTGAGAGATTTTAAACTACCATTTTCATATTTTTTTTTTAAATTTTATGACAGTTTGAGAATAAGTGACATCTCATTTATGCTAAATCTCTTTCCTGCCCAAAATATGTTTTAATGAGAATATTAAGGCTTTATTTTCACCCTAAACGATAATTCTCCCCCAACAAGAAATGTTAGAATTGAAATTTCTTTTAACCAAACTTACAAATTGTATGTTTTAGTGAGTGTTGATAAGTCAAGGATAAGTGGACTCTGTATAACATCTGCATACATCTGTATAACTTAATTTATAACCTGGAGGCTGTACAGAATAAGAGGCAAGCTACACAGTGTATTCTTTCACATTGGAAAGAGGAAGAACACATCCCCCTAAGTTACTTTCCTCTATTGGCAAATTACCATTATAACTATCATCTGTTTAAAATACTGGTACCCTCTAGTGTTCACTCACAGTAAAACTTGCAAAATATTTTAATGGAAGCAGAATCCCTTCCTCTATGTGACCATGTCCTCTGGTGCAATCTGTAGCAATATCAAAATTTCCCTTTGCAGAAAATACGACTTGTTTACCTCTGTTGGAGACTTCTTACTTAATTTCTTCATCCATGTATCACACTACACTGATACAGACATAAAGGATTGCAGCACTGAGACTGCTGGTCTCTGCAAGAATATGAATAGAATTAATTGGTGATTATGTTTCATTCTTCTTTTGGACTGTGATTGCAAGCAGGTGCATGTATTTTCCTGGTGGACATACCCACATTCATGGGAGCATAGTGAAGGTTGTTTTACAGACTTGGTTCAAACTATCACTCTTTGACCATGGTAAACCAGCAACAGGAAAACCCAGATTTATTCAGTAATGACAGGTCAGGAAAATTATTTAAATACTGTTGTTTGTAACCACAGAAAATTGTTGAGTGATGTACTTACGTTCACTTCATCACTTGCCCTCTCTTAACTACAGAGGCTTTCCAGGTATACTTATCAATGAGTGTGTTCCTAGATATTAAATAATTGCTCTCTTCTTAAGTCAAATTTAAAAGGCATCTGAAGTTAATTGTCAGGTGATATCAAAGTAGAAGACAGAGAAGTTGGTTGTTCTGTGCTGCTCAGCACAAGAGATGGGTTGTTTGTTTAGTTAGTTACTTGCTTTATGACAGCAAACTCTGGGAAGAAAAAGTCTCATAACTCTGCACTAGTGACATCCAATTGCTCTGAGTAAGAAGACTGATTATGAGCAGAGAAACTGGTGTGAATTATGACACCTTTGTAAGACAAACCAGAAGTGTAGAGTGTGAACAGCAGTAATGTAAATATTTATGTGGAAGAAGTAGAGAAGTGATGTGAGAAGTAAATATTAAAATTCACAGTGAAGTTAATACAAATAATTAAATTATATACTGTTGGTATAATTTGAAGTATATGAAGTGTTTCTCAGTAGGAAGCCGTTGTCCAGCTGTGAACTTCTCCCTTTATAATCATAGAATCATTAAATTTGGAAAAGATCACAAAGATCATCTAGTCCAACCATCAAACCATCAACATCATTGTCCACTAAATCATGTCCCTTAATGCCACATCTGTATGTTTCTTGAACCCCTACAGGGAGGTGACTCCACCACCTCCGACGGCAGCCCATTCTGGTGCCCATCAACTCTTTCTGAGAAGGAATTCTTCATAACATCCAACTTGAATCTCTGCTGGTGCAAAATAAAACCATTCTCTCTCATCCTATCACTGTTATCTGAGAGAAGAGACCAACTTCCATCTCACCACAAGTTCCTTTCAGGTAGTTGTAGAAAGAGAGAATGTCACCCCTGAGCTTCCTCTTCACCAGACTAAACTGTTCCCTGAGTCATTCCTCATAAGGCTTGGGCTCCAGACCCCTCACAAGCTTCATTGCCCTTCTCTTAACACACTGCAGGGCCTCAATGTCTCTCTTACAGTGAGAAGCCCAAAACTGAACACAGTACTTGAGATGCGGCCTCAGCAGTGCTGAGTACAGGGGAACAATCACCTCCCTTCTCTTGCTGACTACAGCAAGTCCTCTCTCTGATGGATTTCTCTGAAGTTAATGTTTAGTAAAGGCTGAAAGTGTCAGCTGCAGAAAAGATCACAATCTACTCATTAAATGTTAGTTTGGTATTTAAATGACAATTTCAAATGTTATCTCTGCTGTAGTTACTGATTACCTTTCTGCAGAAAATGTTGAGTTGCACTGAGTTGCTGCATTCTCATCTCTGGTTATGGACTGGACAGATGCCACAAGATAAGGCTTCCTGAGTTATGTTTTGAGGCTTACGATTGTTTCTGGAACCATTTGGATTGCTGTAGCTATTTGCATTTTGTGAGGGCATTAATATATATGTATATATTTGTATACATACATACATATATATATATATATATAAAATATTAATACAGTGTGATTTTAAACTTGTAGTGCCCAGGTGCCTCTATTAGAGCAACAGGAATGTTCTTTGATCAATAGACTACTTAAATGTCCAAGTAAGGTGTCTAATTTGACCTTTCAACACATAGAGAAAAAAACTTACAAGAAAAGAAAGGCCTTAGCATTGGAAGGCTATAAGTACATTCAACTTCTGATGCATTCAATGTATGATACATTTAAATTAATATTTTGATAGTTCACATTCCTTTCAATAGATCTTCAGACAGAAGATCTTCTTCAGACAGAAGATTTCTTCTGTCTTTCAAAGGATTTTTCCTCTGTTTCTGAAGGACTCAGTGAGTACCCATAGTGAAAAAAGCAAACCAACGAAGTCGAACAACAGCAACAAAACAACCAACCAAATAAAACACACCAAAAACAAGCAAACAAACAAATAAAACCAAGAAAACAAACAATTTCTTGTTCCCTGTTTACTTTTCAGTTTGAAGTTAGGTGTGATTCAGCAAGCATTCCCTTTATTATCAATAATATTGTTGGGTGCTTTTCAGTTTGAGTAAGACTGCTAGAGACATAGCTCCTTTTGAAGACTGGGAACCAAAGGAAGGAGAGATGAAGTGTTTTAATAATGAGATTCAATAAAATGGGAAATGAATTTTTATCGCCCATAATAAATTTTTCCTTAGTGATTCCCAACTAAAGCCAATGTGAATCTTGGAAATGTATATCTACGTACAAACGCATTCCACACATCATGCATATTCTCTCATACAAATTATCTTCCTTCTTTCCTTGCCTAGTGGCAAGAGTTACAGTATTTTAGAATAAAGTGTTAAAATATAAAGCAAACAGAGTAGATGAATATTACTTGTACAGCTCAATTTATAGCACAATTCATGTGACAAATGTATCTTTATTTCTAGCACCTAGTAAATCCTTTGGTGTGCCAATATGCTGTAGTTCTACCCAGAAAATCTACTTGTTTTTCAAATATATTTTATTAATATTTGAAAGATTTCTTAAAACACATGGTGCTTTTACTGTCAAAATCTTCATTGCAAAAGAAGTGGTTTTTTTTCTTACCAATTTCCTGGAACCATAGAAACATTTGAGTTGGAAGGTACCCCTAATGGTCATCTAGTCCAACTCCCCTGCAATGAACAGGGACACCTACAGCTCGTTCAGGTTGCTCAGAGCCCTATCCAGCTTGCCCCTGAATCTCTTTATGCATGGTGCATCCACCACCTCTCTGGGCAACAGGTTTCAGTGCCTCACACCTTTACTGTAAAACATTTCTTTCTCATGTCCAATCTAAATCTCCCATTTTTTAGTTTGAAACCAATTCCCCTTTGTCCTATCACAACAGACCCTACTAAAGACTCTGTCCCCTTCTTTCTGATAGCCTTTATTAAGGTACTGAAAGGCAGTTATCAGGACTTCTCCCGCCTTCTCTTCTCCAAGCTGAATAGCCCCAGCTCATTCAGCCTGTCATATGGAACAGAAGGGTAAAATTCAGACTCTGGATCAAGATGGTCACATTTTCCTGCAGCACGTGGAGATATTTTATAGAGATGTAACCTGTGCTCCAACTAGGCAAAAACTTCATAGCAGTCATATTCTCCATAAAAATCATTAAAATTCTTCAATTTGTCCACTTCTATTATTATGTGAACTTTTCACAAGCAGGTAACTGCCTTTGCCGAGAGCTTCAGAAAACATCATATTGCATTAATTACTAGATCTCTGGCTGGCATGCAAGAAATCATTATAGCTTCTTTGCATCAGGACACCTATGTGTTATAAACACTGTATTCAGAACAGTAAACCTGCAAAACAGTGTTCACTTCCTATTCCTACTGAGCCTGAGACAGTATATCTGCCCCTTCAAGCTACCTAATATAATGCAGTATTCAGCACACTAATGTTTGAATCAGCAGTACCTATGGCACAATAAGCAATAGCTCATTCGTTTGCATACTGCAGAAGGATGTACTCATCTCAGTCATGGTTGTATTTATGTGTATACTCAGTGAATCTGTACGCATTCTCCTTCTTACTAGAAAGAAAGTCTGCCTTTCTATAGCTTTTATAGAAGAATTAATGCAATATAATATTTTCCAAAGCTCTTGGCAAAGAGGGCTTTCTACTAGTGAAAAGTTCACATGATAATGGAAGTGGAAAATCTAAAGATTTTAGTGATTGTATAGAAAGTAGTGACTGCCATGAAATTTTGTCCTGCTTGGAGTACAAGATACGTCTCTATAAATTACTGTGTTCCAGGAAAATATGATCATCTTTTGTACGGAGTGGAGTTAGCCTACTGATGTATTTGTAGATCTGTTTACAATGCAATCTGGAGGAGTTGAACAACAGATATCACATAGCAATACAGTGTGCAAGATCATCTGTTGAGGGTCTGAAATCCACTGATCCACTGTTGACTGGTTATTCTGGAGACAGAGGCCCTACAATAACTGGAGTTTTATCACACTTGGATGTTTTAGATGAGGACATAAGAGAGATCATAAGGTTATCAGGAATATAATTGTGCATCCATTTGTTTTAGGAAACCTATTTTTTTTGCTGACTTAGCCAAAGTCTTAATACCAGAAAGATATACTATGTTGTTGTTTTTTTTTTTCCTCCAAATTATGCTAAGAGAACATCTTGACCCAGAGCAGAAGCACTGACTGTAATGTTTTACTGAGTGCTGTACAAAGGTTGAGACTGTGATTCAGTAAAGAGATGTGAATTGGTCTTGTTCCAGCATCTGAACTGGCAGACCAAAGTGGTAGCCAAACCTGAAAATGTCATTCCAGATTTACTCTGCAGGTCATTTTTCATGACTTTTTTGTTCCTCTGAAATCCCACCTGCACGTGTTGCCCTTCCAAAGAACACTCAGGAAAACATTAATTACAGAATTGATTTTTCTTACAGTGTGATGAAATGTGAGAAATTTAAAGTTGCTCCTTTTTAATTTTTTCAATTATAGCAAAAGAAAATTTATTTTTTATTCTCTCTGCAGTCTTCATTCTCCTTTATCTCTGTTTGCTCATGTTGTACCACAGGAACTTTTCACTTATACAAAGAGATTTTTTTTGTGATTCAAATTACATATAAAAATCCTTTATAATTTGTTATATGTCTAATGTATGTAGATATGATATACAACTGATAGTATCAAAGATGGCTTTCATTTTGAAGGACTGGAAAGTACAGGAAAGTATGCTGTGAGGATAGAGGAGGAACTCTGGCTGAAACTATACATCTGGGCATGGAGCTGCCTCATCATCAGTGCAATAATCATAAAATCACATGGGTCGAAAGACACCTCTAAAAGTCACCTAATCAAACCCCCTGCTACAGCAGGTTCCCTAGAGTAGCATCTGGGTGGGTTACTGGTCAAAGCAGGTTGTCATGGTTTAATGAGTTTTTGTCAGTATTTCACATCATAATATCATGCAGTGCACTAGGGCTTAAAGACTTAATGCTGCAGTTCTGTGGATTGTCAATATATTTCATGAGTTCTAATCTCCTGGCCTCAGAAGAATGAACTACAACTTTCTGAAAACTCTGTTTTTCCATTTTCCGTTTTCTGTTTGTAGGGAAAGACAAAAGGGATGGGGAGTCACAAGACTTGCTCTCTTTCTTTGCTCCCTGACTGCTTTGCCTACAGCATTAGAGTAAGGACTTCAGTTTTGGAAACTCTTTCTCATTTTATTTATTATCTTCAATTCCAATCACACTGTGTTACATTTTATTATCTCATATTCTGCAACTGTATTTAGTAAACTAAGTTTTTTTCCCGTAGCTCATTGCCACTGTTTTCTTTTGTCCAGTCCCATTTCCCTACCATTTGCCTTTTTCCCTAATTGTTTACCCAGAGTGTGGATCCATGGGTCCCTTCACCACCTGTCATGGAAACCAGACCTAACCATGACACAGGCAAGCAAACCAAAATGGCAGCAAGGAGTGCAAGTCATTTCTGCCAGAAGAAGTGACAGACTATTTGTAGTGTTAATTGCATAACAAGTTCTCCAAGATCCATAGTGGTCTAAAATTTAAGTTACTAAAAAGGCACGCTTCAGCTACAATGCAGCAGCATGAAGTACTGCCATTGTGATGTGTACAAACCACAGTGTCCTTCCAGCACAGGTAGCTCAATACCAGATCATTATTTCTGTTACCTTAGAAAAGTGTCAAGATGTTATAACTCTATGGCTATGAAAGAGGACTTCTCATTGGTATAAAAACTAGAAAAACTGCAGTGTTTTGGAAATTTATAGCATATTATTGTTCTTGTCCTAGATTTGGGTAGCACAATGATTTGTGTGTTATATAGATTAAGTGGCATGAAAAGAGCAGGTAGGATGCATATAGTATGGCTGAAATTAGCACCTTCGTTTCCACATATCATGGACACACTGAAGCGGCTGCCTTAGTACATTATGGTCACAAGGAGTTCACCTGCATTCCACAAGAGACTAGATGGGCACTCCAGAAGGAGGCTCAGAAGGGATTTGATAAAAAGTTAAACCACTTAATTTGCTTTGTTCCCTGAGCTGGAAATAGAAAGTTAATGTAAGAGAAGAGAGTAAATGACACAGATGCTGGTCCCCTTCTTACTCCATGTATCACTGCTGTTGGAAAAAGACTGCTGGGCTAGATAAATCCTGATCTGGACCACTACAGCTGTTCTTACATCTTAATAGGCTTCATCATATAGCTAAAATCAGCCTTGTCCATCTTATATAAGACATTTGAGGAAAGAGAACAAAGAAATCATGATACTTAGGATTTCACATGCCACTGGTGGTAAAAATCGTTATAAAACTGGAAGTCCAGCAAGTAATGGATGCTACAGCTGTAAAGATTAGTACAGAACAACAGTGCTGTTAGTGAACTGATAAAACAACAAAATGCTCCTTAGGCATATGCTAATCTTCTTGTTCCATTCTTCTGTTTCTTCTCATTCTGTTCAATGGGAAAAAGTTGATTAGTCAACTTTCAGCCGCCTTACTCCCTACTCATTTCCTTCATGATTTTCTTTCTGTGCAAAAGTAGTTTTTGCCACGTTGGGATTGATTTTCCAATTTCCAAATCAAAAAGAAAAAGAGCTTTTCTGCTTTCAGGCTTAACTGATCATAATTTTCAGCTGTAATATTCAGTAGTCTGATGAAGAGCTCATTTGAGCTAGCTATGACCATGAAAAGGTTTTTACTCTAGTAATTAGTTTTTTAAAAGCCTGAAGAATAACCTGGAACTTCTTTTTCCACATTTTTCTTATAGAATCATACGAGAGTAGAAATGGACCTCTGAGGCCCATCTAGTCCAACTCCTTATAGGAGTTTTTCCTTATATTTAACCTAAATCTACCCTCTCTGATTTTGAAGCCATTTTCCCTTGTTCTATTGCCATAGACCCTGCTAAAGAGTCTGTCCCCTTCTTTCCTGTAGCTTCCCTTTAAATACCGAAAGGCTGCTATCAGTTGACCTCGCAGAGAACCCCAGCTCTCTGTCCTCATAGGAGAGGTATTCCATTCCATGGACCATTTTTATGGTTTTTCTCTGGATGTGCTCCAACAGGTCCATGTCTCTGAGGACTCCACATCTGGATACAATACTCCAGGTGAGGCCCCACCAGCACAGTGTAGAGGGGCAAGGTCATCTCCCTTGATCTGCTGACCATGCTTCTTTTGATGCAGCTCAGGATATTGTTGGCTTTCTGGGCTGCAAGGGCATACTGCTTGGCTTATGTCCAGCTCATGTCCAGCTTCCCATCCACCAGTGCCCCTATCATGCAGTACTTGACAGTAGAGTCAAGTGCATCCTCAGCAAGCTTGCTGATGACACCAAGCCGTGGGTGCGGTTGACACACCAGAGGGATGGAATGCCATTCAGAGGGACCTAGACAGGATTGAGCAGTGGGATCACTGTCAGTGTCACTTGTGAAGATATTAGAGAGTATCGGCCCCAGCACTGACTCCTGGGGGACACTACTAGTCACTAGTCTCCATCCAGACATCGAGCCATTGACCACGACTCTCTGGACTCAATCCTGCAGCCAGTTCTTCATCCATTAACAAGTCCACCCATCAAATCCAGATCTTTCCAATTTAGAGAGAAGGGTGTTTTGGGGTACATGTCAAAGGCCTTGATGAAGTAGATATAGATGACAACAGTAGCTCTTCCCTTGTCCGTCGATGCAGTGACACCATCACAAAAGGCCATCAGGTTGGTCAAACAGGATTTGCTCTTGGTGAAGCCATGCTGGTTCTTCTGTATCAGCTCCGTACCTTTCAGGTGCCTTAGTATAGCTTCCAGGAGGATCTGTACCATGATCTTCCTATTTCTTACTATTCTACTTCTTAGGTCTTGGATGTCACAGCAAATATTATCCTAGCACTGCACTTCTCAAGCACTTCTGCTTTGGGTTTTCTGTGCAGTGTACTTTGGGTTCCTTGCCAAATAAAATTGAAGGCGATTCTGAGTGAATACTTCGGAACTAAAAGCTAGTTAGATCCACATCAGACCTACTCTGAGGACTTTGTCCAAGATGATGGGGTCCACAACTACCACATAGTGTAATCAAGGTTGAAATCATGAGATTTCAAGAGACGTTTGCAATCATTAGTACAGTGATAAACTCACATCTTGGTCTCTCCAATGGTGCTTTTATAGGCATATTTCTCACATCCTCTTTCTTATGCAGAATTTAATTGTCCCTCATGTCTCTTATCTCCTCCAAGTGCATCTCTTTTCCTTTCATAACTAATACTATCAAATAAACTAAATGGATCAGAGCTAACTCTTGTTAGAAACAAAATTTATCTCAACTTTACTTTCTATTATGCTGGTGAATCTTATCAATATGAAAGTTAAGGAATACTGTAACCATTCTCTAGCTATGTTTAGTGTTTTAAGAATTTCTTTTCAGATAAAACTTATAGAATATCTGTTTGATTGTTTTTTTCATTTGAGTTATTTTCCTAGTTTGCACTTTCCAGGTAACTTGTGATTTTGCCTAATGGAGGCTCATTTTATGAAATGTTTCCTAATAGAACTGTTTTAGCCATTAGAGGCTCCTCATTGCTGTGCTGCCCAGATCCAGCAGGCTGGGTTGATGAAGCAGACAGATATGCTGTTGTTGTTAAGATCATGTTATCTAGATGTTATCAAGATATTTCATTCTAAATAAAAGCTTGAAATTTGAGGGGGGGGTGGAAAAAAGGAAAGAAGAAAGAAAGATGGTGACATGGATATGTACCATTCACAGCAGGAATTGATTTTCTTTAATGTATGTTAAGTGCTTGAAAACACTAAGATATACCCAGAATTACAGAAAAACAGAATCATAGAATATCTTCAGCTGAAAAGGACTCACAAGGATCATTGAATCTAACTCTGTGTTCCACACACAGGACCATCCAAAATCCAAACCCAGTGTCTGAGAGCACTGTCCAAACACTCCTTGAACTCCACTAACTCAGGTCCGTGCCCTAAGCAGGCTGTTCCATGCCCACTGCCCTGTGGTGCAGGCCCTTTCCCTCACCCCCAGCTGCCCTCCCCTGACACAGCTCCATTCTGTTACCTCAGGCCCTGTCGCTGTCACAGAGCAGAGCTCAGCCTTGCCCCTCCGCTCCCTGTGAGGAGCTGCAGCCGCCATCAGGCCTCCCCTCAGCCTGCCCTGCTTTGGGCTGGACAGACCCAGGGACCTCTTTTCACACATCTAGATCCTTTTCACACATCTAGATCCTTCACCATCTTCATAGCTCTCCTCTGGTTGCTCTCTATTGTTTATATGTCCTTATATTGTTGTGCTCAAAATTATACACAATAACTTTCAGTCTGCAGTGGACACTGCTTCTGTTGTATCAGGCTGAATAGTTTATTGCTTATCCCGTGGATAATAAACTACAAGGGAAGCACAGCTAGGGCATTTATCTGGGACAAATTTAATGTAGTAGAAATTGATTGTGTATTTCCTTCTACTATTTCATAGTAAATTATCAGCTTAGTTAGACATTGTAGGAGATAGAAGGAAAAGATGTAGAGCAAAGTGAGGCAAACGAACTACAGATACTCAAAACTGATGAAATCTGGGAAACTGCCACTTTATTCAGCATGGGTCCATTAGTACCAATCTCTTCAGCAGTCTCTTCAGCTTGATCCTCACTTGAACTTTCTATAAGATGTGCAGTAAATTACCATGTCTTGCTTTAGTAATGAGATTGACTTACTGCCATACTGTAAAGATCAAATCATGCACAATTTTTTGAGGGCTAGTTCATAGTTTTTTGTGGAATTGCAGATTTGCTACTTTTAGTTTTGCAGTACTTACAATTTTGATTTAGAACTGTAAATATTCTTGTAGAATCTTAGTTATTTATGTGTATTATATATGTGATTAGTATGTGAATAGTTTCTGAAATACTCCAAAAATAAGAATTATTATTGTGCAGCCTAGACATATCAGAAAATATTTAATGTTTGAGTTTGTATGAGTTACAGTACAAGGGAATGCAACTGTGTAGTGTGGAGCACTAAAAATCTTGATTCACGGAACAGTCTCCAGCTTTGTTGGGCATACTCACATAAAAGAAGAGAGTAAAGGTGGTAGGCCACAAATGATTTGGGAAAAGAAAAGAAGGGAAGCTAACTCTTTGAAGTGGCTGACAAGAGTTAATACCACTCCAGAATCCTTTGGAAAGGAACATGTTCAGTATTATACAGAAAAGAATACTATGCAATAGTATCCTTTCTGCACAGAAGGACATGAACAAAAGATGAAGTGGAAATCACTCTGGCAAGCTGATATAGTTTCTGCTGTAAATAATAATAGGAAAGACAGCTTTTGCTTTATATCACAATGTGTGCCTGCTGTCAGAAAACAAATGTATAACTATAAATAACTGCAATAAGAGAGAATGTATTTACTTGTCATTACAGGCATACTTCTAACATATCTTGGTTGTTCTGTGATGGATATAGTATTACGAAGGCTATGTGACTGGCTGATTGCAAGTAGCACAGAGGAAATGCACAGAAGCTGACAAATATTAGGAAAATGTTTCATTACAATATTCTTTTCAAATCACATTGTCAGTGTGTAGTGGGGAAATGTTTATTTAGTGTAATTCTGTTGTCAACAGATTACCTGCTTTGAGACGTAGAGTGTTTTAGGTGTCAGCTTGTCATGCATGACCATCAATAGGGTAGTGAATTGCTTAACTGACAGCCTTACTCAGTGAAAAGTTAAATACAGATGTCTGAAATGTGAGAACTCTCTTATACCATTTTAACAGAGGGCAGCCTACAGGAGATTCAAATTGATGTTTAGTGTTTGTAACATTTTAAGACACCAGTGCTCCTTTAATTTTGTTCAGAACTATGCTAGTTCATTCTACTTATTTTAATCAGATGTCTGGCATGTATGCACCTGTGGTATCAGTTGTGGATGGAATTGTAAATGAACACATTCAGGACCCTCTGTTTATCTTTGGAGAATCAGAGGCTTAAGCAAATCTATGTAATTATCAAGATTGAAGTACCTCCACTATGAATGCATTCTTTCTCACATTTGTTTCTTAAGAAAGTTGGAGTGGTTTTACTTGCAGCACTAAGCAACTCTCAGTGTTCACAACTACTTTTGGAACAATAAAGCTGAACATCTTGCTTTTAAAATTCAAGTCCATGATCACAGGAGCAGAACCACATGTAACAATGGTGTGAGTATCCAAAGGAAGATAATGAGTTTGCCAGCTGGGAACAAAGTAGGGATTAGGTAGAAAAGGATCTATCATAGGATTTATGTGAAAACATTTCATTAATGCCTTAATCTACATCGATTTCTGGTATTTCCAAACTAAAGTTTAAGCCATGTCGCTTCTTTTAAAATGTATTTTCCTAGGATATTAAGCTGAGTATGATTTGTAATAATACAGCAACTAGATCTTGGCCTGATCTTTACTAAATGTCAAGTTTATTTGTGGAATTGTGAACACAGTTCCCCAAAGCTCCCTTGTGGGATGGGTTTGAGTATTCTTCTGATCTTGTTTATACTGGTGTAAATCTGGAAAGACCTCATTTAGAGTTATAATCAATGTTATTTCAGTGATGCAAACCTACTGAGATTAACTGCAGCATCAGTCAGATCTGGTAGGAGACCCTTTTCTTCACTGATTTTCCAGATTTCTGAAGAAATAGTTCTCAGCCGCCTTTTTTCTGCCCTGTCCCAAGGCTGGCAGGGAGCCAATGTCATCATCAGGCAGGCTGAATCTCTGAGTCTTGATGACTCAGATGGGTACAATATAGATGGACGTACATATGTTTGGATAGATGCACAGTCAGAAGAATACTGTAGGCTGCCTACAACCCACTGAAATATCTGGCCAGTTTCCAAGTATCCAACAGGAAGACTTGAGGGAGTAACTTGTTTAGAAAACTGTGGTATTTTAAAGAATCAGGGGCTATAGGAAATTAGTTTGTTCTTATGTTTGGCTGAGGCAAGGACTGATAATCTCAGATGAGATGAAAAGAACACTAGGGACTATGGAAGAGGAAATTGTATTTCTAGTATTACCTGCAGACCTTAGCAGACTAGCAGAACAAAGTGCAGTGGCAGCTTCCGTCCAAATAAATACTGACTAAACAGACTTTTTAAAGCAGTAATACTGCTCCTGTGGTCTTCAGTGGGAGCTGAAAACAAAATTTTAGGTCTTCAGATAAGTTATTTATGCAGTTTGCTAGTAAATATTACAAAGTTTCCCATCTTTTACTAACATCTTTGCCAGTTGAAATACGATGAAAATAAATACAACTATGTTTTAGTAAGAAAATTGTATCTTTTTTTAGCTGCAGAGCTCTCGGAATACAAAGACTAGCTTTTAAAGCAGGATAAAAACTCATCTTCAACTTACCTTGCAGGCAATAAGACTTTTTTTGTGTGTGTAGGATTGTCTTCTCAGCTAAATGCTAGTTTAGTTGGAATTAATTTCTCATTTTGGACTGCTCATATAGTATGATACTTGAATTCACAAATCAGCAAAAGCAGACATAATTTCAAAGCTTCATTTTAAAACTAAAATGCTGTTAGCTGCCTTTATTTGACTTTCCAGAAACCTAGAAGCAGAAATTACCTTAAAGTAACCACACAGCTCCACTCCTGCCAGAGACCAAAATACACAGTGCTCACTTTCTCATTAAAAATCTTGTTCCCATGTGGACATTTTATTAAGATATTCATTGAACTGGTAGCTATATATTAATTCATGCTAATTGTCGTTTTCATAAACCAAAAGGCTGGGGAGCAAGGAGAAGGCAGAATGGCAGAAAGGTAAAAAGGAATGTGAGGAAATAACCTGCAGAACATTCTGTGCATTGTCTGGTTTGCTCTGTGCTTTTCTCCAGAGTAGATGCCTACCAGTGTTTTTTTCCTGGTAAAATGTTTGCTTTACCCCTAACAGGCAGTACTTTATTAGTCTTGTTCTCTGAGGTTCGACTCCCAGTTCTTACAAAGCTGACTGCTTTGAAATTCAGCTTGTGCTTTCAGGCCCCTGGAAGTCACCTGCTTTATGAACGGCAGATTAAGGCAATTGTTCTTATTCTTGTGTCTGTGAATAGGATTCCACAAAACAAACTTATCAAGAATGTGATTACAGAGTCTCCCTTTTCTTTCTTTTTCAGTTGCAGAAAAGAAAATGAAAGACACAAGTAGACTGCAGATGTTGATTTGCATGTTAAAGAATACAAATCTGGAGAAAACTGCAAAAACTGCATCACAGAGAATAGACTCTACAGACAGATCTGTACTTTTTGTGATAAAACTGATCCAAAAGGAAGAAATAAAAATCATATGTCTAAGGTGTGCATGATTCTCAACCTTGCTTCTGAAAAGGAGCTCCTGGGGAGTGCCCACATGCACCTGGCCTTGGCTTTGCTGTCTGCTGTAAGAAGATACATAACCACAGGATTTGTCTTGTGTCCTCTGTGGGGCCCACAGAGAGGTAAGTGGACCTCTGGTGAGGAAATCAGTAAGAAAACTTACTGCTGAAAATTTGAAAGAAAATTGCTGAGGTTGTTCCCAGCTTGGTCAACTTCAGAGCTCTAAAATTCAAATCCAGAAAGCTCTCCTTTTTTCCCCAGTTATATGGTAATATAGTGGCTCTGCAGTTACTTAAATAAAAACCCTTTTGATTCTTTTTTTTTGTATGCAGTTTTCAGAAACTCATTCTTTCTATCTAACTTTTACTGCCTCTCTCTGTAGAAGGGATAATAACCTCAGTACCAGGAATTTTGAGGACACAGTATTTTTAGAGTCATGAAATTTTGGAAATAAAGAGACCTGTCACTTTTCAAAAACTGTTGAAGCATTTTTGTCACCTCATGACTAGATAAAAAGGTCATTTTTTTTTTCATACTTAGAAGCAAATTATACCTCTTTCAGAGCAATGTTATCCAATGGATAATTCAGTCCTTAGCAGAGAGTTACAGATCTTTGGGCAAGCTCTTGTGTATGTGACAATTTCCTTTTTATGTTGCTATTTTTATTATAAAGATGACTTTTCAAGGTACAGCAGAGACCTTACATATTCTCTTCTATATGCAGTGGTTATCTTTCCAATCATTGGCAGAAAGAGAGTTTCAGGGATGTAGCTTATTTCACTGACATATTTATGGCATGTGGTCCTTAACAAAAATCGATAAATAAAATAAAATAAATCAAAGAAAGACATTGTTACTGGAGGCAGAGGGAGAGGTCTTAGAAGTGTCTGCCAGTGTTGAATATCCTGATTGCAATTGCTCGCTCTCACCATCCAGAAGGAAGCGTGGCAGGCTGTGGCAGAGAAGAGTATTCATAGTACCTAAATTTATGTTATCCAAAATAGAAGTCAGTGAATGAGGCAGGCTCCAAAATTGTCACCTTTTTTCTCTGACTCTATAGTCAGATATATGCTGTGCATTGTCTTCAGATTTCTAATAATCACTTTGTGAAATTTTTAATAGAGATCCTACTATGCCTTTTCTCCAATGTAATTACCTCCTCTGCTTTTCTTCCAGTTATTCTTCTGAACCTGGAAAGATGATGTCTTTCTTTCATAGAAACATGCTGAGAACTTAGATGTGTGCTATAAATATTTGGTCCATCTTTATTTTTGCAATGGATCTGCCTGGTGTCTGCAGTAACTGAAAGAAAGAAGCTAACATACTTTTCTTCAGTTCTTTCACATTGCAGGACAGAATGTGTGTCTGCCTTTGCTTTATATTCTTCCTTGTTCTCTGCAAAAATTACACGTCCTATATCCATACTGTATTGTGTGGAAATTAGGATTCAGTATTTCCAGTCCTTCCTGCAAATGTTAGTGGTGCTTCTTCATGCTGAAAACTTTCCAGCAAGAGGCAAAGGGACATTAAATATTTCAAAATTCAGTCACTCAGTTCCCTGTTATTCCTCCCACTCTGAAATAAAGATGGTTCATCTACAAGAAATGGTCTGTGGACCCATTTTCCCCTTAAATCAAACTATGGACCATTGATGCTCCACCCTGATGACATTCATGATGGGCTGTGGGAATGGGACTCTGTCTTCAGTAAGGGGTCAGTATGGGGTAAGTTGAGACATAAGCTGTGCTCCAGCTGTCACCAAGGAACTGTGCATGTTTCTTCATGAAGATAACATTGTAAAGATGTATCCTTTTTCCTCCTTGCCGCCTTTCAACAGAAAGCACTGTCTGATATTAGTTGTTGTGTGCCCAGAGTATAAAGTCAGTCTCGATCTATATGGATAGAAAAAAAATCAGAGTCTGTGTGTTTTATTGTGCAACTGTGTTGGTTGTTCTACTCTTTTGTGTCTCTAGGGAGTAGGAGTTAGTTATTAACTTCATGTTTGGCCTGAGCTTACATACTAAAGCTCTGTCCTTTTATTGCAGACGTATATATTACAGTGATGTAAATCTAATAAAGATGTAGTCAGCAGTGGCCAACCTCTACTCAAGCCTTCAAATCCTGGCAATCAGATTCAGAGCTGCACTGTGGTCCTTCATAGTCCTTTTAGTTAGCTCTTCCAGGACATTTTGAGTGATTTATCTTGTGACAATTTTCAGTACTCTTTTCACAGAAGTAAAGAAAAATAGAGTGCAGCAATCAATCCAAAAGATGAAACTGAGAAATCATGATGTATTTATTATCTGAATATGAAAATGTCATGAAAAAGTAAACCAAAACATTTCAAGATATTTTTCTTTCTAGGTGCACTTGGTAGCTCTACCTATTATTCTTGGATGCTTCTCCAAATAAAGATCCCTTTTCTGGCTGCTTCAAAGTTTGTTAGATTTTAATTATTTGGGCTTATATTTTCCATGTATGATTCTGACTCACAGAATCACAGCATAGCTGAGGCTGGAAGGGACAACATGTGCCATGTGTTCCAATGCCCCTGCTCAATTCTTGTGTCCAGGCAGCTTTTATAGACCTCAAAAGAGAAGACTCCACAACCTCTCTGAGCATCCTGCGTCACTGTTCCCTTACCTGCACAGCACAGAAGTGCTTCATGATGTTTAGATTAAACCTTGTGTTCCAGTTTGTGCCCATTGTGTCTTTTCCTGTCACTGGGCAGTACTAAAAAAAAAGCCTGGCTCTGTCTTCTTTGCATCCTCCCTTTAAGTGTTTATAGGCATGGATGAGATCCCCCTGAGTCTCCTCTTCTTCAGGCTGAACAGTCTCAGACATAGTCTGTCTTTGTAAAATTTGAGTTAAAATGGTTCAGAACTATCAGAAAAGAGGATTAAAGCAAAATGTATTGTTTCAGCCTAAAAAAGAAAAAAAAAAAAAAAAGGAGAGAGAAATTCTTGCAAAGTGTTTGCTGAGAAGTGCTAGCATTGCAATGTTTTGGCAGAGGAACTTGAAATTAGGCAAGTGGGTTGCCTTGGTGACAGGAATGTGCTTTTTCATCTCTATGAAAAACTGCCTAAATTTGGCCAAGTTATAAGCCTTTGAAAGATCTCTTATTCACATATTCAGTAGAGACTTGTTAAAGTTTTGCAGCCAGTTCTCCAAAGACTCCATCTGTGCTGAACACACGCGCTGCTGGACCAACAGCATCTGAACAGGGCTTCAACCCCCGATCACAGCTCCCACGGGTGCCGGGTCACGATGCTGCTGAGCTTTCTGACTGCCATTTGGGAAGCAGACTGCAGGGAGGAGGCTGGGATTTGCTGACTAACAAGGCTGGATACAGGATTCAAAAACTGGAAGATGGGAGAAAGAAGATTGCCTGGGTACAGCATGAGATGACAGGGATAGAGCGGGAGTGGTAGAGCATGTAGCACTGCAGGTGAATCCTGTATCTACTGGCTCTGAGCCCAGCACTCCTCCAGTCTCCAAATATTGCAGAAGAGCCTTGAAATGGATGAGTCGTGCAAAAACTAAATGAATAATTCTATCTTCAGAGTGGTGTTATGAATAATGTAGAGTAAATAAGGCAAGTGCTACAGTGAATTAAGAGAACTGTGAAAGAATAATGAATAACTGTCATTCAGTGCGGTCAGTCCATCCTGTGCACAGAATGAGACTGAAGTTCCTGTGGAAAAATAGCATGTGGTAATTAAATTAAAGACAGTGCATGAGCACAAGGGGGCAGAAGTTATGCTTTGAAACTTCAATCCAGAGCTAAGTTAGGAAGGTAACTTCACATCTTGAAAAACCTGTGGTCTGTGGCATGGTATAAATAAAAGGTACAATGAAGCAGCAGTTTCCTTCCATCCCACAACAGCAAATAATCAGCCAGGAGGAAAATCTGAATACAGAAAAACACAAAGAGAAGCCTTCACAAAGTTCTCTCTCTGTGCATCACTACAGCATGTCCTGAATGCTATTGACCTGCGGATGTTTGGAAAGAGAGGAGGTGGTTCCCACCTCTGTGGACTCTTCACACCAAAATGCCTTGCTGAAAACTCATTGAGGAAAGCAGGCTCCAGCCCAAGCGCCTTTGCTGAATACAACTGCAGTAGTATAGCATGAGGAAAAAGGCAGCTTTTTAAGTACACACGTCCAAACCACTGAATTTTTAAATACATCCTTAGGAAACTTGTAAAACATGGATTATTGGCCTGACAGGCTAAACTATTAGACTCAGATATGTAAACACATCACTGAGGATAGGATGAATTGCTTATTGCCTTTTATTTGCTTGGTTTTAAATGACAGAGAAAGAACTTGAACGACTATAGCAAGAGCACAGCTCTGTTTTGAAATTTAAAAAAAAAAAACTAGGACACTCTAGTGACCTCTTCTAGGGTCACAAAAATGCAAAGAAAAAGAACCAAAAATTAAATAATTAAGGAAACATTTATGTCAGTGTTGCTCCTGCCAGCTTCTGACTCAACAGCAACACAGGGATATTTCTTGGAGTCAAGGATTTCTTTCCAGTAATGCAGTGTTTTGAATTAGTTTATCATAAAACACGGAACGAGTGTCATTAACATTCACTTTGAGGAAAAGAACAGCTTTTATAGTGGTTGTTCTCCTTTGATTTGTTCCTTCATGCCAAACACTATTTATCACAGTGAATGCTTGCTCCACTGACTGTTTGTTCCTGGTAAACACAAAGCAAATTCTTTTTGGCAAAACCATATGGCTTGAACAAACAAACTGGAGTTATAAAACCCCAAAAAGGCCGAATGAGACCCCATCAAGCCCCAAACTGAACCTGTTCTTTTTGACTGAAGAAACGAAAAATGAGGTTATTTGAGTTTTCCCTGTAGAAGTTCCTTGGACATCACAAAAGTGATTATGTTGCCATCTTCCTGGAACTCATTTCAGAGTTAGGTCAGCTCTGTGCTCATCCTGGAGTGAAATTAACCCATTTTCTCCTATCTAGCCACACTCCAAAAGAGAAAGAAAAGATCAGCTCAAGCAGAAATGAAAGGATGTGGAGATTAAGTGCTCATCTGGAAGGTCAAGAAAAGTCAAGCAGGAAAAAGCAAGAGGGGAAACACAAGACAAAGAGTTACCATGCAGTACTGTTCCACAGTCATCACTGCAGCCTGGCTCTCTTGCAGGTGTGTATCTTTTGTCATCTGAGTATTGTGTAAAGTTATTTTGCTCACCAGAATTGTATCATGGAAATTTGACAAAAAGATCAGACTTAGAAGTAAGTAAGTATTACAGTAAAAACATCGTGCAAGGAAGAGTAAAATATGTTGTTTTCATAGATCTGTAACTGCTTTTTTCTACTGGTAGTCCCTTCACTGAACTCTGCAGTGTCCTGGCAAAAGAAAACTCAGATATATGAATGCAGAGAAGGCATAGCAGACTCCAAGGTTTCTGGTTTTGACTGCATTGACTGAAAATGTGAGATCAGTAGAGCCAGATTTAGCCTCCTCATCCCCTTTTGGAAAGTGATTTGTCAAACTGATAAATTGCTCTCAGAGATGTCAGTACTGTGAGGCAGGTTGGCACAAGCCCTGAAATGGTTCCACCGCTTGCAGAGATGTCACTCAGTCTCTCCTTTGCTGCCGAGACAGCGCTTCCATAGGGTTTTACCTGTCCAGGTCATGGATGGGGGGAGGCGGAAAGTTAAAATAAAAGAGAGAAGTACTGCATTCCTGCATGCATGCTCTCCAGTGTCTTGCCAACATTTCTCTTGGGGAAACTCAAGCAGTCTGTATGGTCTCCAGCTGGATGTGAAATAATGCTGTACAGTATTCTTCAAAGTGTTACTCTCCCCCTTCCTTAAAAGTCACTACATTCAAGGAGAGATTTGCTGTTTAACAATAGTATTCACAAATAATAACGTAATAGCATTCTTCAGCAGAGCA
This sequence comes from Phasianus colchicus, assembly GCF_987193195.1. Lineage (NCBI taxonomy): Eukaryota > Metazoa > Chordata > Aves > Galliformes > Phasianidae > Phasianus > Phasianus colchicus. The sequence goes on from NC_143476.1 coordinate 54,927,010, forward strand.
GCAAAGGCCCTGGAAACAGTATCACTTATGGGGCTTTATGGAGACGGAGTGGTGTGAAGCCTCCCAGGGTCTGACTGCCAAGTCACATTTTATGGTATAGTCTCTCCCCTCCTTGTAACAATAAATGTTAATAACTTCAAGGAAATGCCTGACCTTGCTTCCTTCTTTCCCCTGTGGTACAAGATGAACTGTCCTGGGATTGTTTCTGCTCATAAGAACATTTTTGAATTTGATCAGCAAAATATAACTATGTTTTATATTAAAACTGCCTTGAGTGACCACGTATATCATCAGCAGAAAATAAATAGCAGTCACCTAAAGGGAAAAAGCTCTTACGTGCATACAGTATTGAGTACTACTTAACTGAACTTGTGGGGGTGGGAAGGCATCTTGATTATTTTTCCTCGTAGGTATTTACCTGAACCTTTAATCACAGGCTATAAAACAGTAGACTTTGATCGTAGAGATAATTCTACAAAATTTCTACAGAATCCCCACAGAGATTTGGACCTTGGTAATTTCAGCCCAAAGACTTGTTTTATGCTGTCACACAGAAATGAAAAAGACATTTAGCAAATTTAAAAGAGGAAGATGGTATCAATATTTGAATTAAAGGGAACCTGAGCCTGTATTTTAAGCTTTTCTCCTTCACGTTATGAATTAATTTCTGAGACTGCTGTTCTAGTGAGCAGTATGTAAAGTAAATTTGCACAGATACTTTGAAAAGGTGAAGGGTCAATAATGATTATCCTGTGGAAATAAATTTACTTTTATCAGTGAAAAGCAACAGATATTAATTTAAAATAGACTTTTTGTCTTTCTCATCTTGCCCAGCAGTTTTTAAACACCATAGGGATGTTTTCAGAAAATAAAATGTTCAGCAGCAATGAACTGTCTGTTTCTCTTGCAATATATCATAGCCTATAATAAATATTGTTTTATCTTAATGTATCCACTCTATATTCTTCTGGCAAGAAAAACCTCCTTTTCTTTACATTATCTTCTGTTCCTTTGAAATGTTTGGCTAGGCTTTCTCATTTGTACGAATACACAACATTACATATGCAGGCAGCCAAGCAATATCTGCTGTATCGTGCCCATATCCTGTAGTAATTTAATTGGATTATTTGCAAGTTTCCTACCAGAAACTACTAACAATATTGATAAAAGTAATCAAAACTTGATACAAGGTTCAATTTCCTGGCCATCTCCCAAGATTATTGCCTCTCCTAGGTACACACATAGGGATTAATTCAACAGATAAACTCAAGTACACTGCTCTGTATTAGAAGGATTCCAAACTAAATTAATTAGAAAATCATTCCTGAACATTAATGAAATATTTCCTATTAATGGAATGCAGAAGTTAAGTTGATGGCACCAGAGAGTATAATCTTCCTGGCATGGATCACGTCATGTCCCTTGCTGGTTTTCAAAAAGGATTTAGTTATAATGAGGTATTAAAATGTGTAGAAGGGAATGCAATAGTTTTTCATGAGGATGGTTTCTGGATACTACTACTATTCAGACCTTGGCTGGTCATAGAATTGATATTATATTCAAAGAAATACTACTTTCTAAATATAACCAAATTTGCAGTATTCTCAGTGTTTTAAGACATTCATTAATTAGATTTTTCTTTAACAATCTCTTTAGCACTGAACTCAAACTCCTCTTTATGAATGTTGCAAAGGCTGTAGTCTTGGGGGAAAAAAAATCTCTCTTTTGTTTCCCTATAGTCCAATCTAATATTTAGCTTTTGACTAATTGGGCAAAAAAGGAATAGGGAATACATAGTACTCCAGTATTTGGCTTAATTCAGTGATAACTGATATAGTACTATTTGTAGAATATTCTGAAGAAAATGACAATATGAAGACTCCATTTCATACTCACATTTCCATACACATATATATAACCTAATACAGACCTTACATCAGGCTTTCCAAGTTACCTTTTTAAGTCATTAGGAAATGAGTTTATGGACCATTGTTCACAGCTGCTTCAGCAGTACCTATAATATGAATAAACAAAAGCCTTACATTTCTACCACTGTTAGAGGTGAAAGGCCAGAGTTTGGTCCATTAAGCTGTCCAAATCACAGTTATCACTCAACTTTCAATTTTGGATGAATAGCCTTGGGAAAATTGTCCTTCCTCAGGCAAGTAATAAGAGAAAAAAAAATCTTTCTTTTTTTTTTTTTTTGTTCTCCCCAGCAAAAGAAAATAAATAAGACAATGTGGAACGAATGCAAGAAAAACCAGATAAAGAGAACTCCATTGTAAGGCTTGGGGGATAAGTTTTGTGCCCTATTCATGAATAGGCCCAGTTGTCTTTATTCACAGCAGGATGTGTAGGAAGTGTTTCTTTATAATGATGTATAGCAAAACTCAATCTCTCTTTTAGAAGACCAAAGAATGCAAAGAATCTAATGTCAGAATGGAGGTAAATCCATTGACTTCAATGGGCTTGCAAGAGATGAATTTGTTTTACCAGGATTACTCACATGAATGACATGAAAAGAAATAATTAATACAGGAAAAATGTCTGGAAACGTGTTTTGTTATTTAAATTCAGGGTGAACATTTCTGAATATTTCCAACAAGCTTAACTAAAGAAGTTGCAAAAAATATCCAGAAAAACAGCAGAAATAATAGAAAAATAATAAACACTTCAGACAAGTAAATCACTGTTACTATTGCATAAATATAAAATCAAATCCTGCCAGAATCCATGGGATTTTTCCACTGTGCTTGAGAGCAGACCTGGAGCCTTAGCATCAATATAAGAAGCCACACATAGTAGCGATGTTAATAAATTATTTTACTTCTGATAATCAGTGTTCAACAATTCTATTAAAAAAGATTCTTCTTAACTTTAAAGAAGGTAACAATGAATTTGTGTACGGGATTTTTTGTTTACTTGGCTGATTTTACTTCTAGCTGATTTTCCAGTTCTATATCAACGTATATACTTCTGCCTAAGACTGTTCTAGCCCACTGTACAATACAACACGGGATTCTTGGTGGGGGAAAGAAATGTATTTTTTACTTTATCTTTTACTGCAAATATATCTAGGAACTTTTAATTCTTTAAATGATGTAATATGTCTTATAAGTGAAGGAAAATGGAACTGGCTGTAACCAGGGAGATGGGAGATATTTGGAGGTCAGTACCATTTTCACTATTAATTCCAGACTCAGACCTTTCTTTATTACAGTGACAAGTTCTGCAGTGAACATCACTGCAAAATCTTCTTTTTCTGGGGAATAACCTAGGAATTGATTCTAGGAGCTTGAATGCTGGAGGGATGCAGTATTGGCATATGTTCATCTTAGAAACAATTTCTTCAGCTGTGCCTTTCTTAATGCCTCTCTACTGTCCTTTTGTGCATGAAAGATGGCCTTCTGTGGGAACTCTTGAAAGATGTCATTGACATCTTTTAACAGAAGTTCATGTGCCTGGTTGTTCTTCGATTGTTTGGCTGTGATACTGCCCAAAGATTTTGGATACTAACAAACAAGGTGATGACCTTAAAGACATCTCTTCTGTTTCAAGCACCAAACAAACAAACAAAAAAAGTTGCAAACCTTGGCTGGTACAGACTGACTCTCCTCCAGTGAAAAGTTCGTTCTCTTTTCATGCATACACTTTCATCTGACAACCTTGTTGTGAAACTGATGAACTCTGTACTTGTAGCTGCGTGACTTAATTATATACTGTTGGATGTACTGAAAAAACAAAGTCTTTGTACAAGATCATGCACACTGGGGCACTGAGCACAACTGAGAAAGCTGAGACCTTATGCAACATAACTTAATGCCAAATGATTAGGTCAGCAGCTGCCACGCAAGAAAATAATATCATCAACATAATGTATCTGCACTATATAAAAATGCATGTCTCAAGACTGTGTTGTACTATAGTATGTGTTACTATTAAAAAGCGGTTTGAAGTTGGAGGGCTCCAATCCTTCCATCTCACTGTATTACAATTTCACAACTCTACAGCTCCAGGGTGACAGGAGACATGCAGTTTTCAGCTATTTATTGTATTAAAGAGTAGGAAGCAAACTCTGAAACCCACCATTTTGCTTTCTCACTGTTAAATAGCAGACTGTAAAGATTACTCTGGCACCCTGGAGAAAAAAGTCTTCCAGTTAGCCAAAAGTACTTCTTAGCTAGAAGCTCTTCATCTGGCTAAGTTAAACTTGCACACTGATATTTTTATACCCTGATTTTTCGAGCTTTTCTGAGAGGAGAAAGAGTTGAATTGCAGTTTAAGGCTCAAATACAAGGTTTGAAAACACCTGTGGGCAGAGCAGTAGCTGATCCTGAGAATTGGCTGAGTGCAGCTGCAGCCTCCTGCTCAGCTGCAGGACCCTGGAGGAGCAAAGTCCTAGATCATCTTCTTGTAGATGTATGTTTTTTTGCTAGCTTGCTGCTCAATTCTGCCACATGCTAGCATTCCTAAGGCACATCAGACCACAAGTAAACATTGTTTCTTTCTCATCCCGATATTAATAGATGTGTCAGGAATTGCTGCAATATGTACAAATTCTTGATTGGTGTTATTATTTGTGCTTTTTTTTCCCATAAATTGGGACTTTTGCCCATGATACCTAGTTACTTTCACATATGCCAAATCCTTGTCACATGACAGATTTTCTTGTTTTTCTGTGGTACACCAATGAGCCCTTTTACTGTTCTAGCGTAGTCTTAAAACGTTTTTTTCAGAGGTGAAGAGCCCTTGGTGAGGGAGGCAAAAAACAGTAAGAGCCATACATTCTGACACTTTTATCACTCCCGTGCTTTTACAGAACAAATTCTCTTTATTTCAAGGACGTAAAACCTTTCCAAATGAACAAACCCTTTTGTTTTTAACACGAACATATCCCCAGGTTTCCTTTCACCGGGTTTAATTCCATTGTAAGGCTACTCATTGAATCAAAAAATAAAATACCCAGAATCAGAACTGTGATACTGAACAATAACAAGAAGTATTTTTATTTTCAATGTGGCATTCTGTGCACACATTCCACTAAGAACTTACGTGATTTTAAAATGTGGAAGCACACAGAAGGCCCTATTGCTTTCAAGAGGAATATTTAGAAAGTTACCGTTAAGAATGAATATAATTAGAGGACTACAGCCCCAAGAAATAAAAAGTCTTACTAATGTTTAGGAAATGCTGTTCCATTACTAAGAAAGCAAAATCTAACTTTCACTTGTTCATAAGAGGATTTGGACTCAAGAGTTTGCTCTACTCTGCTTGCAAAGACTGAATGTAAACCTCTGTCCTGTCTCTTGCTGGAGCTTATCCCAAGCCTGATAAGAAAGGAAAACTTTTTGCAACCTAAGGCTTTTGGAACTACTCCAGGGCTCTTAATTATTTAAATAATTTTCTCCACTACATGTCATGCGATACCTCAAGAGGATTCCTTAAGAAACTACTTGCTCTGTTTACAAATAGTGTCCTGAAAAAAGAAAAAAAAAAAAAATTATGTTCATGTAAGGAGGAAGAAGTTTTTCAGCTGAGATGAAAGATCTACAAGGACCTAGCATCATCTGTCTTCCTAGGAACTAAAATAATAGCAGTAACCTAAGAAACACTTCCCCTTAGTAAGAAAGGATACATTTATATGGTGAAATAAGTTTTTCCTGTGTTCTGACTTTCAATGAGAGAAGTGTTAAACTAAGCAATGCTTTTGCTCTCCTTGGTAGTGCAGAATGGTAGCTGGTACTTACTAATTGCCAGATTATGGAAGGCTGGCAAGGATGACAGTCTCCTGATCAGCTGAAGCCAACTGAGTCACCTGTGAACTGTGAGATGGCCGGGTAGGTTTTGAGTAATAACAGATGTTCTAATAGTGAAAGTCTTTGTAGAAAGCAGGCCAGAAAACAGTGCTAAGTTCACTGGACTTCTTCTCTACAAATAATTTCGTGATTCTAGTAGTGCTTAATGTTGTTGGTATGAAATAAAGGGAGCTTACTACAGAAGCAAGACAGTGCTTGATCTTTTTGCTGCAATGCTTGATGCTGGAAATGATGATAAGTGCACGGGGACTCATGATAATGCTTTATATTGTTACGTTACATAAAAATAAAATAGTAAAAATTTATATCAATCTTATTTTGAGTCCAAAAAACTCATTCTAGCTGATTCAAAATCAAGACATGAATCGTGGCTAATCAACCTATTCCACTAATCAAACTTCAAAGATGCCTTTACTGATTGTTCCTATTTACAGTTGACTTTGCTGTTCATTCTAATGCAATTATGGAAAACATGAAAATAGAGGAGATGTGGCAGAGGTAAAAAGTGTGTTTGCATTGCTGTGAGGAAAAATTGCATTTAGATTACTGCTGATAGATCTGGGGTGCTTCTGTAGGATTTGTCACTGTGAAAACTGCCAGATATTTCCATTTTAAGGCTGACAGTAAAGGTGAAAAGCCTAGAGCTGTTATCGAGAGAGGAAGAGCTCACACAACCTCTTCATAAACTGAATCATCAGAAAACTGCTGTGCCTCTCACTGAATAATAATGAAGCTTTTAACGACACTCATCTGACACTCTTACATACCTTATGAGATGTACACAGCCTTACAGATGCACTCAGGACAAGTGGGAGTTCATCACTCTACCTTTGTCTCACTTGGTGTAATTGCTAACCATAAAAGAGATTCCTTGCTTTTCTCCATGTGCATTTACTCCATTTAGGACTATTTCTGTCTACAAAAAAGTCTTAATAATGGCCTCATCTTTCTCTGTGACCTTGATTAGCCCATAGCAATGTAAATAACTGAAAATTTCACATGCAAAAGGCAATCTGTTTGCTCTAATACTCAGCTGTGTAGATAACTCCAACTCACTAGCAAGGTTGAGTGCAAAGGCCAAGAACCAAGGGAGTGCCTTGTTCTGAGTTGCGCCTCACAAGAAAGACACAGAGGCCATCTTGGAGAGGTGCAGGATGTACATAGGCAAAAGAAAACCATCTCAGAGGGAGCAGAGATTAGGCAGGGGCTTCCTACTCTCCATTTTCAGGCTTATGCCAGGTAAGATCTGCCATAGCATCTTAATGACAGTGTATACCATGTGACGCCTTCCCAGAGAGCAGCAACAGCCAGGGGCAAGGTGAGTCACTGCTAAGTAAAATTTTAGTTTGAGCCTAGCTGGTATAATCTGAGCTGGAAAAAAATGATGTATCTTGCACTAGGTAGTACAATGCTGGGTCAGACAGGTTTTTTCCTGACTGCTAAATTCTGTTGCATGGTTTTCACCAGGCTGTAAGGTGAAAACTATTTCCCCATTTCAGTAAGAAAAAACATTCCTTATCCTTTGTGTATGTTTAACTTACTGCCAAGGAGTGTTGAGAATATTTTTTAGAGTTCAAAATGTCGATCTAAATTACAAATTAACTCTGTCACTTGATTACATGAAAATATCAGTTATTAATAACTTTTTCTCTACTTTGTACACAAGTGCCTGCTATATACTATGTGCTAAAAATGAAAATATTTTTCTATCACTATTCTTGAGACAAGTCATGGAGCAGTCTTGTTTCAGGTCACTGGAATTTAGTAAATTTTGTAAACTTAGGAATGGTACATAATTAGAAAAGAATAAATCTTCTAACCAGATGATGACTAATTTTTTAATTATTATTTTTAAAAATGTAATCCTTCATCTCCTTAGAGTTTTTTATTTTCACCACTCAAATAATAAAATCTTCTTTAACAGTATAACACTCTTGTGCATCTCTGGTGACTTGTGAATGGATATGTATTTATGTAAATTGCTTCTTACAGAAGCAATGCAGACACACCTGTCTTGTAAGAGCAACGCCAACCTATTCAGAATAGTAAACAACTCTGTTCTTCACGTCTCTTGTTCAGAACTTAGGTGACAGAACAAGTAACCTGCAGTAGAACATAATTTTTCTTTCATGGAAAAGACAGTGGGAACTACTTCAGTAGTGATTCTTTTGTAAAGGAGTTCATTAGGGCTCTTCATAATCTCTTAGAACAATTCTTTTTTTCTTTCTTTCTTTTCATCTGCAGCAGAGTCCATGTGATAGATGAAAACAGCATTTCTACCTTTTCCCAATACCCGAAACTGGTGTATTTCTGCTGCAGTTGACATTGCTTGCTTCTCACAGCTTACTGACTTGAGTGGTTGCACAGAGGGGGTGATTTCTCTGGGCACATGGCATCCTATTTTCCACCAGGGATTGTGATCACATTCCACTCAGTATGAGCAAGGAGATGCTGTAAAGTTTTCAAAGTACTTGCTAGCTTCAATGAGATTTACTTGTGTTCACAAGTTTCTTTACAGGACCAAACCCAAGGATTTGAATGTATTTCATCAAAATGCTTCTTTTTCATATCTGAAGTACTTAACAAAACAACTTTCTGCTGTGGAAATTTTAAAACAGTATAAGGAACTGCTGCCATGCCTCTTACTTGGTCTTTGAGTAAAATTAGCTTTGTTTTAGAAAAGTTGACTGTTAACTACCAGGCAGCTCTATCTTAGATTTTGTTAATTCTGCCTTACTATTTCTCTCCTTAAACTATTAATATAGTTAATATAGTGGCCACAAACAGCCTGCACCAACCTTGATAAATAAAAACAGTGTGTGGTGCCAAGTACTGCGTGTTGTTTCTTCATTGTATGAAAGAAATGTCTGTGTGCTTTAATACCAATAGGGCATTGCAGAGGTTTCCCACAAGGTTCTTTACATGAATATGCATATAATTATGCACAGGTTCTCAACTTTTTAAACGGTATTGAATTTTGAAAGTTGCACTGATGTCTGTAAGAGAACTCTCTCTTCCAATTTTGTTTCTCCTTTGGGATTTTTTCATTATTGTGGACATAATGTGCTTATTTGATTGTAACACTTCTTCCTCCATAATATTAGCATAAGACTAGACATGTTGGAAATCCCTGACAAGACATCTGGACAAATAAAATAATAACACTGCTTCTGTTTGGTAGTCAATTGTGAGTCTTCTCACATTGCAGGAATTCTGCCCGCTCTTAAATTTCATTAAAAAACAAAAGCACACAAATTTACCATGAATTATCCTCCAATTGCAAGAACTAGCTAGTTTGCCATCTACTAGAAAAGTGCTTTTCCCTTTTTATTTTCTTGTAGCAAGAAAATAACTGTAGCATTTACGTGCACTCATTCTCGTGGCATCTCTAACGCTATTACAGAATTGGCTGAGAGCTTGTTGATAATTCAGTTATACTTCTATAACTTTCTGCACCAAAGTTCATATGTAGAAATATGCTGTCTTGGAATGATGATGTCTTTTTTCTAAAGTAATCTTAGTAACTTAATTTCATGTAAAAAAAGGTAATGTGGAAGTGGTGCAGAGGACACAGTGTATGTTACTGTGGTTGGAAATGTCTGAAGGGGTGTGGGTATATGTGGGTTTTTGGCTTCTTTTTTTTTGAGAGAGAAGGTATCTTCTATGGGGCTCTGTGTTTGGAAAGTTTGAAGCTATGTTTTTGTAGAGGATGGTGAAGTCTCTGGGAAGAATTGAAATAGTGAAACAAAATGTTGGCAGGTAGGTGGATGAAATTGTGATGAATTTCCTACTGGACAATTTAAATTGAATTTGAGTCCGTGTTTCGCTTATGTTTCCTTCAAGCTCTCTGGACAAATTATACTTTCACCTGCATATGCAGGGACATTTATTAACTTATTTTTTAATTTTTTAAAAAAATTCATTTTAGTCCTGAGAAGAAATGATTCTGAAAAGTTTTTGTTCAGAAGTCCTTTTGTGACCTCTAAAACTCACAGAGAAACATAGGTAGAATATTAATCCCCAAAATGCTGTAGTAGTCTTTGAATGTGGGGTTTGTTTTATCCAGAATGTGACTTTTTTTTTTTACTGCTGATGCTTTAAGCTTTCCTCAGAAAATAATTGATGTCTTATGCTCTATCTGAACTGGCTGTTCTTACAAGGACATATAATGTATTTGCCAAAATGGAGTAACAGTCCAATATATTGTTCCATTTGATTGTGTAGATACAGTGAATATGTAGCTGAAGGGTTTTTTTTTTAATTCTTTCTTAGATCCTATTCATTCTTTGAGGCATTTCAGTACTTAGACGGTAATCTAGAGAATCATCACCGCATAGAATCTGAGGAAACACTGAGGAGGGAAAGTTAGTAGTTGAAAAAATGTCACACATACTGATACTATTCAAAACAAGGGTCTGTTAGATCATGTAGGAAATAGACTACAGGAAAAAATGCTCTCCAAATTTAAGTAGCCCTCAGATTTTGAAAGAAAGAGTCATATCTACCTCTATTTGTCCCCAATGAATCACTTTATTCTGCTCATCAAGGGATCATGAAAGAGCAGTTTATTATTTGGGTCTTGGAATTACTCCAAATTTAATAGGAACTTCATCTGAAAATATTTCAGAATATCAGCAGAAAAATACTACCTCCCAAAAGAGATGTTTTTTCATTTGGACTATCCAGTTGTTTTCCATTCCTATAAAAAAGCCTGATCATAAAAAGGAGGGGATTAGAGGAAAAGGCAAGTGAAAAAGACTCTAACTTTTAAAAAATTAATTTGGAAGACTGAAGGAAAAAAAAGATAAGAACTAAGCATATTATGGAGAGTGTATATTTTCTTGAATGTTCAGTCTTCCAAAAAGAAGTCCTTAGGAGGCAATTATGCTTGCAAGTGAGGAGCAACATCTGGATCTTGCTACTTCCTCAGCAAAGCTTCACTTTTAGGACTGCTACAGGGATGTGGGGAGGTGAACAGAGATGCAGTCTAGCAGGGCCTCCTGAGTAACCTTGGAAACAGACTGTGAACCTCTCTGTTCCTTACAAATCCTTAGTGTACTTGAACCTGGTGTAGTATATTTCAGTTTTCTTGGGCTGCTGGAATGACAGCTTAAAGAGCTGTTTCTAGGCAATAGGTTTGACTCAGGTAAACCTGCAACTTTTTATCAGGGTCTCATCCTTGTCTGGGAAGAAACTTAATTTCTGCTGAAGCATGTGGAAAAAGCAAGGGCAGTACTTCACTACGAATCACAAATGCTGGGTCCAGACCATGACAGTGGCTTTTCTGCTCCAGTCCAGAAAAAACAGGCAGGTTTGTGAAAAGCCCTTTGGCTCTATGTGTAACAGAAAAAGTCCTGCACAGAAGAGCCTGTCTTGCCATTAGGACAGAAGTAAGCGCTCCTCTGTGGGGCAACAGCCCCTTCCCCACCCTTTTTTTTCACAGCACCGTCCATACCAGTGTTCCATGCTCAGTTTTTCCCTTCTGTATAAGGGGCTTCATTTTAGAATAACAATTAGCCCTTGCTGATGATTTTTGTGTTCAACAGGGAGAGATGACATTTGATATTACAAAAATTCAATCATTCCTTTTTTGTGTTCAGGTTTATTACTTTTACAGGGAAATGGGAACACACTCATTAAAATTCCTCTATCAAATGTGAAAACTTATCATGATTACAGCTAGTGCGTGGAATTTGTAATTAACAAGACATCACTGAAACAATAAAGTTTGCTTATTACGACACAACCTGAATACATTGCAAGTCACAGACAAAGGGTTCAAACATAAAAGCAGACATGTATTTTTGTTTTTAAATATGTAAAAATAAGTGTTTGATTTTTTTAAAGTGTTTTCATGGAAGAACTGTCATTTTTTTTACATCATAGTTTCTCTCTCTCTCTCTCTGTACTGTATTATCCATGATTTTGAATACGAAATATTGCATATTTTGTCTTGAGCTGATATTAACAGTCTAGTATTACAATACCATTACTTAGAGGGGTCTCCATCCATATTTCATTGAAGCAGAAAATTGAAAAAAATTCCAAGCAACAACAAAATACCAGGTTAGCAACTTTGGTTGGGTTAGTTAAAACTTTGGAGCTGATGCAAAAGTGCAGATAGGATTGCCTGTCTAAAGATAAAGATAGAAAAAACCTCTAGTTTTTCTGGTTTTTTTTTTCTTGTTTCTCTCAACCAAAGTATATGATTACTCTTCTTTCACAGCCACAGATCCATAACATTCAAAGAGAAAATGCACACCTTTGAGTATCATAAATAGCATGAGAGTTGCCTGAAACAGATCTATAGAATGTGTAAGTACTCATAACTATACATAAAGATTTGTCTACAATATCAGTAGAAGGTGACTGTACTAACACTGGGCAGACATGAAACTTCTCGCATAGTGAATTACAAAGCTTTCTTGCACTCTTCACCAATGATCCTACTTGTTAATTCTAATAACGTACCTTTGAGATAAGCACTCAGAATTAAAAATGCTTGCAATTTTACTTTGAGGTTTGTGATATTTACTTTTCTTCCCACTGCCCCAAATGTATGTGAATCTTATCCTTCCTTTGATGAAAAGAAAGTACTGGTAATGTGAAACTTTGAAAAAGCTTAACACAATGAACAAAAGGAAAATGTCTTGCCATTTATCATCCTAGAAAATCTTTTCATTCCAGGACATTTGGCTTGATTTATTGCTTAAATCAGGTGACAATGGTAAGATTCCCTTGAGCACAAGGTGAAACATGCAAGGGAGTTGTGAATCTTATCCTTAAAAAACAGAGTTCCATTATGGCATGTGGCTGCCTGGGTGAAGATTACATTTTTAGAAGAGCTGTGAGATTATAAGGACTCTCTTGTACCACTGGTCTGAAATGACCAACATGAGAATGCTGTCTGAAACACTTCCACATTTTCCATACTTGTTGCTGAACCTGATCTATTTTGCCTTCTTTTCGTAAGTTCTGTCCTAAAAGGTTTTTCATCCCATTTCTTATCTTCTCCTCCAACTTTGCACATGTAATCACCTCGAGTCAAGCAGGCAGATATATATCTTAGCCATGCCAGTGGATTTCTTGTCTTTGGTGTTTCAGTGCACTCCTTCCCACTGGAAATGTCCATAATGTTCTCACCTGTGGACAAAAATTATTTCAGCATATTCATGTGTGTGGTCACTTACTTGGTACTCCCTAATACACTGTGGGGAAAAAAAAACAAAAAACCACCACCAACAAAAAAAGCACCTGTAGGCTATCCTTGAATAAGAAAGATTGATTAAGAGATCGTCTGAAGAGAGAAAGCAGGAAATAGTCTATGGCCTTCTTCATTTGCCGGGAACTGACATGGAACTGCAAGACAAAATTTGTCAAAATGTTGCTTATTTCCTGTTGGCTCATGCATAGTACTAAAAATCAGGTATGTTGCAGTAATAAAATGTGTGCCTGAACTCTGCATCATTTGCACTGAAGTAGAAGTTGGGCTGTAATCAAGATGTTTAAATAAATTATTGAATATGTTCAATATATCTGGTGTCTTGTTGCTGTGGGATCACTGTGTTTTCTTTTTGGAAAAATATTATTATAGTAGTCATTTTCTTAACTTGTCAGTAAAAATAAGTGGTAGAATTGTAATTTCTCTTTTATATGGACTATGCTTGTATAAAAAGCAGAGACCTTCTGTGAGAACATCTTGTCTTCCAACTTCTTATTTGCTCTTTTTTCTTTAATTTATGCAACAAGCTAGTAATGGACTGTGGTTTTATCAACACATTAATAATAGTTCCAAAAGGCCTTAAGTGACTTAGCAGTGAGTCTTCTCACCGATAGGAAGAGATTCCTATGGGTTTACTTTCATCAATTTAATTCTGTTTCTAATAAGCTTCTGTAAACAGTTAAGGAGAGGCAGTGCCATATTGTCACCTTACTAGATGCTTTGCAATAGGAAAGAAATAACATTTCTGGAGGGAAGAGAAAAAGAAAAAGAAAGAAAGAAAGAAAGAAAAAGAAAAGAGTAATTCAGGACTCGTGTTGAAGATCTCTGAAGTCACTATGCATGGCCTGCCTGTTTTATGAATCAACTGCAGGGAGCTACAGGAGAAACTCTTCTTGTGAAAAGAGAATTAAAGCTTTTTTTGATAAATTGTTTTATGATCACAAAGATCTTCAGCTGGTTCCAGAGAGTATTGTGCTTTTTATAGTCACTACAGATGCACTCGTTTGTAACAGTCTGTGATATGACACTTTTCAATTTAAGGACCTGGATATTAAGAGCTCATGGAACACCACCAGCTGTGCTATTTAGGTTTTACACCTCAACTGTATCAATAGTGGTATTTCAGTGATGTCAAGCAGGGCTTTGCTGAAATGGATTGTTGATTTCAGAGTTAAATACCAAATGCTCTGGATGCACTTGCTTAATTAATAAACAGTGTGTGTATCAGTTTGACTAGAACTTGGGACTGCACAGCACAAGCATTTTGTGTTTTGATTTCTTTATTCTTGTATGTTCAAGAAGAAGTAAAATAAGGCTTTCGCAACCTGCGTTTATTCACAGTCAGCTTGAAAAGGCTGCTAGAGTGGAAAACACACCTTTCTCTTTTAGAAGATTTAATGTATCTGCTCAATCAAAAAGTTTAAAATATTCATTTTGTCAAAACAAGTGATGTATACCATTGTTACTTATAACAAGCAAAGATTATGTGGAGTTTCAGGAAAAAAAATTATCAGATTTTCTGCCAATAATTAGTAGTTATTCCAGCCAGCTAAGTGACTTTCCATGCGTTTATATATGGATTCCTCCAAAGTTTACTCAAAGATCTATCTTCTTACTCTGCAAAATTTGAAATATTCTGAAAGTCGTTCTGTTCCTTGCTTTCCAAGCATCATTTGCTGCCTTCTTCCCTTGGCAGTCTTATTGAGTGGAATATCTTCTTGCTCAAGAGCTAAGGATTGGAACAAGATCCTTAGCACAAATTCTGTGCTCAGGGGGAAGTCTGAATAAAAGCATTTGGTCCAGAGGGACGAAATATTTGAGCCAGGTCCTGGGATAGCCTAATAGCAGCAACCCAACAGTCCTTTTCTCTCCTTGCAAATAGGATGCTCTGCTATAGATTTCCCTAACTGGGTTCCTTCTGCCTGTTCTCAAACTTGCAGTTAATTATTATATTTCCCTTAAGACACAATGTGTGTGTATGTAGTCTGTACACAGTGACTTTGCTGCAGCAATATCCCATCTCCTGTCAAAGCATGACCTAGATCTTGGATGTCTGCCTCTGGGCTCTGTCATGCTTGTTCCCCCGAGCCCAGCTAAGGTTGTGACAGTGATATTAGTTTGGCCTGACCCAGAAGAACGAGCAGGCTTAAATTCCTTCCCAGATCAGGATCGATTCCTGAAAAAGCAAAGGTCTTGGCAATTAGGACTTACCTAGCAAAGCACTCTCTGAATTGAATAGTAGTACCACTTGGACAGAGAATTACAATCATGTGCCCAAGCTGCTCATGTGTGTAACATTTTCAGACAATGCTAAAAAGTCAGGTAGTGGGTATTCTGATAAATTTTCTGAATCCTGATCGATGTATCTATTGTGTGCTCCCCAGGCAGGAACATTGTATTGTGATGGCTTTTGTGTAATACATGCACCTCTGAATTGCAGCAAATTAGCTCTGCACATGCCAAATCACATGGAAAAGCCTTGATTTCAAATGAGATGTGCCTATGTCATGGTGGAGGCCGGTCACAAGCAGTGTCCCTCAGGGGTGCTCTTCAACATCTTCAATGACATAGACGATGGTATCAAGTGCATCCTCAGCAAGTTTGTGGATGACACCAAGCTGAGCAAGTTTGCAGATACATCAAGCTGAGCAGTGCAGTCGATACTTTGGAGGGAAGAAAGGGAAGCCATTCAGAGGGACCTGGACAGGCTGGAGAAGTGGACCCATGAAAACCTAATGAGGTTCAATAAGGTCGAGTGCAGGGTGCTGCACTTGGGTTGGGGCAATCCCGGGTTTTTATACAGACTGAGGGAAGATCTCCTTGAAAGCAGAGAAGGACTTGGGGGTTCTGGTGGATGAGAAGCTGGACATGAGACAGCAGAATGCCTTGCAGTCCTGAAGGCCAACTGTGTTCTGGGCTGCATTAAAAAAGGAGTGGCCAGCAGGGAGAGGGAGGTGATTGTTCCCCTCTACTAAGCTCTCGTGAGCTCCTGACTACTGTGTCAAGGCCCCCAGGGCCTGGGCCCTTGTACAGGAAAGACATGGAGCTCTTGGAGCAGGTCCAGAGGAGGGCCACTAAGATGATCAGAGGGCTAGAGCACCTCTCCTACGAGGAAGGGTTGAGGGAATTGGACTTGTTTAGCTTGGAGAAGAGAAGGCTCCAGGGTGACCTCATTGTGACCTTCCAGTACTTGAAGGTGGCATATAAACAGGAAGAATGGCTGTTTATGAGGGTGGATAGTGATTGGACAAGGGGGAATGGTTTTAAACTGAGAAAGTGGAGGTTTAGGAAGTTTAGAAATTAGGAGGAAGTTTTTCACACAGAGTGTGGTGAAGCACTGGAACAGGTTGCCCAAGGACGTTGTAGGTGCCCCATCCCTGGAGGCATTCAAGGCTAGGCTGGATGTGGCTCTGGGCAGCCTGGTCTAATGGGTGGCAACCCTGCAGATAGCAGAGGGGTTGAAACTAGATGATCAACCCAGGCCATTCTATGATTCTATATGTCTGGGCATACTATTGCATCTTCTCTCCCTTGAAGTTGCACACAACCTTGTACTTGCACGGATTTTTGTTAGCAGCAATATTCTGCAAATAAATGCTTACTGTTAAAGTAAAAAATCTTTATTTTGACTTGTGGTGGCAAACTCAGAGGCTGGCAAATAAAGACTTGAAAGAATTCTAACATTCATCTTACCATCACCACCACTGTTCTAACTGCCTGCTCGCAGGTTTTGGCTGAGTTGGGGTCTGGTCTTGTCATCAGCAAATTGTAATCATGAAGTTTAAAACTACGTGGAGGAGATGTGAGAAATGAAAGGCTACTGCCAAGAGAGAAACAATGAAATTCATGATAAGCACACTTCTCCAGTTGCTTGGGACATGAAATTCTAATGTTTACACTTTTAGAAATCACTGGAGATATTAATTAAAAAAAAAAAAAAAAAAAAAAAGGTGGAAGAGAGAAAAACAATGAAAAAAAAGTGGAGATTTTCTAAAAATCTGACCTTGTCATCTCATAATTACATGCTGCAGATAAGTGGGCTCTAACAGAGGTGTCATCTTCTTTGTAAATCACTAATTTGAAACTTTCTTTCACTCTATCACAGTGAGCAAGGCATGCAATTCATTCCTTTGTTTGGACAGTTGGCCTTCTAATTAAGAAGCAGGTGACTGTTTCTGCACCAAATGGTTACTCTTTTGTTTATCTTTCTACTCCCTGTGAGGTCAATACATATTGAAATAGGATATGTCTGTGCCCAAGTAGGAGGGCAAGTAACACCGGAAGCAAGGGAACAGTAAAGTAAATAGAGCAATTGGCAAATAAGCTCATTCTTAGTGTCTGTAAGATATATAAAGATACAACAAGCTGGATTTTACCTCCATGGCTGAGCTGCTGGCCACTACAATCCAGATGACTTTTGACATGGGCCTTATTTTTCTTCCTGAGCATGACCATATATTATTTGTGTATATGGACTTATACCAGAGATCAAAACAAATGTAATGAGAGTTCACAAATAATGCGTTCCAATCTTACTGAAGGCAGTAGCATGCTGTGCCCATATTAACTGTTCCACAGGTATGAAATGATGCTGTGTGGGTATTCTTGCTGGAAAATAATGATATGATAGGGAGATAATGAGATCTTTGGAAACGTCTACTGTAAATATGCTGCAAATAAATATATTCTCTGTATATTTTAATGCTAAATACTCAAAATCCCCTAATGATTGTCAGATTGCAAGAGGTCAAAGTATGTCAGTAAGTGAGATATTCTTGCTTTAAAGAAAAAGCTGTTGTTCCACAGATACTTTTTGACTTGCTTATGAGCAACAGAAAGAGCTTGGGCAGTGTAAACCACCTTTCCTTTAGAGCAATGCGTTGTTTCAGCCAGCTTAGTAATCAGGGATGAGTTTCACTGCACCTGCATCCAGGAGATAGGAATTCACATGTGAAAGACGGAAACACACAACAGCAGCTTGTCTGTATGTGTGCTGGTCCTGCTCACTGAAGGCACGTTTCTCTCTTCTCCCCCGCAATCGGATATACAAAAATTTCCACTGTGTTCTGGTCGTAAATCAACACAGATTATATTAAAGAGCTGTGCCAGGAGGAAAGCTTTATTCTCATGCTTAATACCATTCATTAAAACCACTCTTTCATTCATTGTTTTCCTTTATTTGTTATTGTCTTTCACCCCCATTTGTTTTTCATGAATGCTGTTTAATGCGATAGTTCTTTCTTGCGACCAGTGGAAGGGTATCACCTAGTCTGGGATACTGGTTCCAGAATTACTGAGAATTCACAGGGTGTGTCATCACAGAAAAATATGGGCCCTACCAAACTAGCAAGCGGATCACCTCTACCTCTTGACACTGTATGTTCAAATAAACAACCTGAATTAAATTTGAAAGTGGTGGAGCAGGAGGAGAGAAATGTAGTGTTTGGGCAGATGCTGTGGCAACTATCCAAAAGTCCTCTTTCTGCAGAAGCATTTCAACAATGGGGAGTATTGAGGGCAAATTGATTATCTTGAACTCCGTGCAGGCGCAGGTAAAACACAGCATTATTTTGTGATTTAATTTTATGACTTCTTATTTCTCCTTTGAGGAATATTAACAGACTAGAATTCTCATAGAAGAATAGGATAGATGCAGTATGGACATCTTTTGGAGATGGTTTTTAGTTGTTGTATTTGTACAAGCAAACAGTGCAAAATGCGGTGTCTTCCCCAGCTCTATACGTATACTAATACAGCAATCAAGTTTCAGAAGCAGCATCCTTTCTTTAGATAAGAATTCTTGAAATTCAGATCCAAAAGGAGATTAAAAAAAAATTGCACGTTATGCAAAGATAAATCTAATTTTGGAATGGCAGTCGCAAACTATTAAAAGTCTACCAACTTTAATAAAAATTAAAATAGAGTTGGGAGGAAGTTCTAGCATGAGTTTCTGACTCTCTGTAAACATCAGTGTTTCCATCATTCTCTTATCACCGACCCTTTGCTCGCTGTGACCACTTGGCCAGGAAGGCAGGAAGTGTTTGTCACCGCAGAAGAAACTGACAGTTTCCAGACCATCAGGTTTTATTCCACACAGGGAGACTTAACAGATCTCTAAGTGCAGGGATCTTCAAGGGACGTTTTCAAATCCCCTGCTGATCTCTTTATCTCTTTAGTAATCTGTACAGCGCAGGAAAAATGGCAACATAAAATAAATTATGAGATAGTCAATCTGAAACTGCCTTTAACCAAATGGAAATCAGGTGATCTTAATAATCTTGAAAAGAAGGAACGTCAACTTTCCTTTTAGACGCTTCCAAAGATGTACATTTCTCCATCTTGTTGGCTTCAGTTCTGCACCGAAAAAGCAGTAAGAAGTCTTGCATTCCTCACTCTCACCTCACTGTTAAATTGTGCATTGAGATGGAAAGGTCTAGCTAGCAGCAGCAAAAGGGAGACCTGCTTGGCCACAAGTTCTAGATGCTGCTCTAAATTAACAGTGAATAGCAGGAATCAGAAGTAGGCATGAAGATGTACTCCTTATTAGAGTGAAAATACATTATATAGACCACATGTAAGAGTTAAAAATAGAAGAAAGAAATAAAACAAGTAATAAGATTAAGAAGCTGAAAGAGAAGGCACAGATACCAAGATAAGCATGCAACAGGCAGATTCAATGAGAAGTCAGAAGTGAAATAATTTCAGCCTTTCTAGGTTTAAGTTAAACTACCAAAAGTAACCCAAAGCTCAAACCTTCGGTGATAAGCTGCTGAGGTCAGGTTCATGTTTTTACTGCAGTTTTTGGAATGCTTTACTGAAGTGATATAAACTCACAAGTATCCTTGGAGCCAGCTGTTTTGTTGGCTGCAGAAGCAAAATAGGCTTCTGTTAAGTTCTTTGAGAAGATTGTTTGGAGAATGTGTTCTGTCTTTCCCCAGTACACACTGAACCAGGTCTCCATGCCTCTAGTAACTATTTACTGATGTGATCATAATCTGTTGTTCCTTTAAAGCAAGTGATTTTGAAAGACACTTAGAAGCATTTGAAGTAACTAAACCCACAAGATTGCTAATGATACTTACCAAGGCTTATTTTCAATTGCCTGCAATTTATTCAAGAAAAAATAATGTTGAGGAGTTATAGCTTTCATTCAGACCAAGTGTTGAAGACACTTTTTAAAACCATACAAGTTTGTAGTGAAAGTATGACCATTAATTCTTAATTTTGACTGCAGTTACCATGCTACTATATTACAACATCAAGCATTGTTTCATTTCATTAAGTTACTTCAAGATATAATTGCCAAGATTAGAAATGAGCAGCTCTAACACAACAGAAATCGCTGTGTTTTGCCTCTGCTTAGTGATTTCCTTTCTACTGCATTTCCTTCAGAAACAGATTTTTCCACCAAAATGAACACTCACTCATTTTCCAAACATAGTTTCAGTCAGATATTTGTTGTGCAGATTTTTGCCTGGTTTTCTTATTAGCCATTGCTGCAGACTTCTACTTGTTTTACATCAAGTAAGTTCCTTCATCATTGAGTTTTCAATAGCTTCATTGAATGTAGCTGAAAAATCCATGCAAAACAATAACCCAGTCCAGAGTCCTTACGAGCCTGGACGACAGCTTGCCTACAAATCCAGCTAGTGCAAATGAATTTCAGGAATAAATAGCAAAAAAAAGTGGATCGTACTTACTCATCCTTTGACCAGGTTTCCTGGGTACAAAAATAGTCAAGCAGAAGTCAATTCTTCTATACTGATTTCAGGAAAAAAAAAAAAAAGTTGTTCACTCACCTGCTGATCAAACTACCCTGCCCCCTGATTTGTGTTTTGTGGGAGATTCTCTGTTCTGGCCACCAGCTGTTACTGTCATCAGCTACCCCAGTGGTGTACTTTTTGGAAAGCCAAATGAATACAATTTGGTTTCCGGATAACCACAGAAGCTGAATATTGAACTGGGGTGGCTGCACCTTTTTATCTTTCTACTGAGTGGGCTTTTGTTTTTTCCTTATGCTGACTATTTACAAACAACAACAGCCTCTGTAGCTCTGTAGCTTATTTGCAGTGCTTTAAGAATTGAACAGTTTGCTTTATGAACATGACCATTGCATCTGTGAAATTAATGCAAGCCTCAAACAGACTGCTACACTGACTACTGGCCTCAGCCCAGCTGTAGGGCAGGAGGTGAGGGATGAGCTGGCAGGTGAGCAGCACATGGCGAGAGCAAAGTTTCAGTCTCTTTACTAGGTGGCAAGAGCACCTCCTGTGAGGTGGAGGTGACTTCCTCATCTACTTCAGCAGTCAGAATGAACTTCAGTAGAGTTACTGGGGACTCCAGTACATTCAGTCCTACAGAGAAGCCCCAGAGTCGAGGGCTTCTGTTTTTGTCACACTCAAACTTAGAAGTCCATGCTGGGCTTTCAGAGACAGAGTGCCACCTACTGAGATGCTGCTGCTGAGCAGAACTGTTCAGAGACTGGGAGGCTAGGGCTATTGTGGGAACTGGAGAAGTGAAAAGAGCCTCCTAGACACTCTTACATTTGTAGTATTTGAAGGGAGAAATGTTGCACCAGCTATAACAAAGAAGACATCGATGAACTAACTGGTTAAAAATGAGCACTGGAAACAAAGAGTACAAAGACAAACTGGCCACTATGACGTCACCTCATAAAGAAAATCAGTTCTGATATTTTGCAATAAATGTATTTACATATATTAGAAATTAAACACTAGGTTTTGATGGTACTGCTGCAGATTCTGCCTTCAGATAGTGGGTCATGCCATTTGGGCTGCAGTCTAACGGGCTCCTGTGCAAAGCTAAGCAGAGCAGCCAAAGTGAAGCACGAAAAGGTAGTTGTGGCACAGTGAGTCAGGAGCATTACTGGTACTGGGGGTAGCTTGCAGTGAGAACATGCGTGAGGAGAGGTAAACAGCATGGAAATATTGATTGCTTGTGAAATTCATAAGCTGTGCAGTATTGTTCCCAGGAAATCAGAATTTGTCATGGTCTAGTCAGTCCCCTCCATTATTTGAAAGGAAAAGAATGAGCTAAATTTCATTTTAAACTTGTTTAACCAAACAGTTGTTGTGCTTTGATATTACTGTACGATAGACTAATATTATTGTATCATACAATTTCGCAAATATTTAATTTTGTTCTTGTAGTAAAGAGACTGAAACTTTCAGAAAGAGAATTTACAGGGTATGGCAAAACAAAGTAAATGATTCCAGTCAAACTTTTTAAAATGAAATAGTGTCTGTCAAATGGTTTGCCTACCCTTCAGTCTCCCTTACTAGTTTATGTGAATGTAAAGACATTTTACTATATCATACCTGCAAGTATCTAGCACAGCTACACCTATCTTATCTTGCTTCTTCTCTTTGATCATACTTTCTTGAGTAAGATCTCAGCTGTCTTTGCTATTGCCTTTTGATTAATTGTAGAAGATGACTTCTTTGACTTGTTTTCATTATATTTGGTGCTATGCAATGAATGAAAAGAGAGTGCATATTTTTATTCAGAATGTATGGCAGCCAGCAAAGTAGATAAGGATGGAAAGAAGAGAGTGAAACGTGGGGTGGTGGATATGTGCTGTTGAATACATAATGACATGAAGCTTGAAGAAATTCTTTTAAGATGCAGAGGATTCAAACAGAGGACAGAAATTATAATTAAAGCATCAATCCTTTTTTCTTTCTTTTTTTTCTTTTTATTTTTTACTTTATTTACTATTTCAAAATGATCTAACGTATTCTCATTCCATATATTTATTGCACTGATAAATACTAATTGACATCTTGGAACCACTACTGGAAGTATAGTTTCTTATAGCAGACTGAACACAGAGGCCTTTTAAAGCAGTGACAAGTCACATACAGGCACAGGCACAGCTTTCAGACTGAGGTTAAGCCTAAATTTTAAAGTGCTCAGTCCTGAATCATCTATCTCTTGAAGTTTTGAGGGATTTTCACCATCAGTTGTATTGACAGCAGAACTGGACTGCCTAGAAGACTTAGGCACTACTAAATATTCGCCTCTGGTATTTATTAATTCTTCTGTATTTTTTCACTTGAGAGGATCCCATGAAAAACATCCTGTGAAGCATATGTAATTAGGGTTGTGTCTTTAACCAGAGAGATTTGATCAGGTCTGGAGAAATCCTATAAACCCAAGCTTTTAGATCAATTGCAATATGAATTTTATTTCACCAGTTGCTCTCATTAATTATCAATATTTGATATATAAGTTTATAGATATGGATTTATGTAGGTCATTTACTATCTACTGAGCAACATTCTGCTCAAGAATGGTTGGCTTGTAGGTATCTTGAAATGTATTGCCTGCCACCTGGTTGGGTATTTGACACTTGCTTTGCAGGAGATTACAAAAACTAAATGAAAATGATAAAGACTTCACTGAGTGTGAAACCACACAGCTGCAGCATCTGTTTGAAGGCACTTCTTTTGTTTTACCTTTTATAGAATGTCCATAAATGTAAGAGTGGTGAGGACTACATCCTGTTTTTTCCCCTTATTAGCTGTGTTCAATAAATTCCTTGTAATGGTGACTCGGTGCCACATTGATCACAGCTGACCTTTAATCCAGCTGCTCAGCAGGCAGATAGATAAGTATCTCTTGAGAGGGCCAAATGGCAAGCTGCTCTTGTATTAGGGCATGTTTTCCTTATCTGCTATGTCCTTTTATAGAGAATCATTACAGTGATAAGGAACAAGGTTCCCCACTAATACTCTTGTCTTCCAAATAAATGAGACTAATCAACATACGGGATGAATTTTCCAACATTACCACAAGCATAACTGTTTTTGTGATCTGTACAGTGACTATGCTATTAGAGTATAAGTTTTGTTTCTTCTGGGGGAATAGAATATGGATATGCTAACCAGTGGATTACTTATTTTGAAAGATATAATTTTAATGTTACATTATTAACAAGTAAATGAGCTCCTGAAGTAGCCTAAGAAATGCAGGTCTCCGGAGGATTGCATCCCTGCAGTAGCGTGGGAGGATTTTGCCCCACTAGCTTTAATGTTTCTTAAAGGTTTTATTTGATGGACCTTGACCACATTCATGGAAAACTATGCTCTGATGAGGCAGTGTCTGCACATCTGACAAGGCTGTTACCAGCTTTCTCTTGCCTGCCTCTTTCATTCATCAGTCCAATTAAAAGTATACTCTCATTCATTCAGTATGCCATAAAATTGAGAAGGGAAGAAGGCTTAGTTCCTCCTTTCTGCTAACACACTATGATTTATTCTCTACTCATCAACAAGTTTTCTCCAAAACTTCAACTGAATTAAAACAAGCTCATTTAAACCAAAGCTGGACAAGAATGTATGGATTTCTTTTATTTTTATTATTGTACAAGATGCAGTCTCAAATATACACATCTTCTATCTGCAAATGATCAGGCAAATAATGTTTAATAGCCAAAATGCTCTTAGAGAAAGGCAAAAGGTGAAAAAATTGATTGGCCCATTGCTATCTCATCAGTAACTAGAAAGATGTGGGCTCAGACCCTTGAAATATATATTATCAAAAACCTAGTAAGAATGCATTCACCCATTTGAATAAAAAATACATGTGGTGATTTACGTGACCATCTAGAATGTGCCAATACTGACTAAGCATTTTATAGTTAAGTATTTAAAGCTCCTATCAGACTGTGCTTATTTCAAACCTTGAAAAATATATATATATATTTTTTTTTTTGTGAAGCCAAATATGCACGTGTAAAATATCTGTTTAAAAAATGGTCCTTATCTAAGTAGAATAGTGGCTTAATTTATAAATTTGTAAGATATAGGTGTTGAACTCCACTTAAAACAGTGCCTAAACAGATGTTCAGACCATAACATTAGAAATAGTAGTACTATGAAAATGGCAGCAGGAAGAAGCCCATTAGGAATATGCCTCCCAGTTTTCCAATGGTTCATTCAAGGCCCTGGCTATAACAATAATGTCAGTGTTTGTGCATTTATTTCTAGCAGTCATAAGGAAAATATGTAACCATTTTTACAGGCTCTTTGAAGCCTCTTAAAAATCAGCAGTACAGCAGTACAGCAGTCTAGTAGTCTAGCAACCAAGGGTACTAATGGTTGAGCTCTACATGCCTAGCATTTTTTCTGTTGGTATCTTTGGACTGCTCTTTGGTCTTTCGCCCATGGATATTGTGACAGGGGTATATCTGAATCTGTTCATGATGGCTATGTACCCACCTCCCGTGGGATCCATATGACAGAGCCAGAAAGAGGTCTGCTCTATCGCAGCACAGAGGGACCATTGCCTACATGCAGCCTTGCAGAGGCAGTGCTGCTGCCTCAGTGTTGCTGCATGCGATTTGATTCTATCCTTCTTCCTGGGAGGCTTCAGAGATGCCTCAGCCCCTCACAGCTGAAAGGGGGCTTTCAGCACCCACAGCCTCACTGTCTCACCATCTTTGGTTTATGTGTCAGCTTGATGCTACCAAAATGACTGATGGGAAGTGGCCTTTGTGTCTTGAAGGAGACAGCTGAGAATGAATGTCTGGCTTTCTTCTCAATTTAGCCCATGGATATTTGAAATTAAGGTAGCTTAAGTATTTTAGCTGGTTTTAAATTAGCTTTTCTGTATCTTGGATTAGAAAGACTTTAATCTAGTCTGTAGAATCAGGCCTTTGTTCCTTGCTGATGAGAAACAAAATCTTTCAAGGGCTATTAAATCCTGCTTTTCTTTCTTTATGTTGTGTTTGAACAAGGTGTTACTGTAGCTCTGGCTCACTGGGGGAGGAAAAGGAAATTGGTGTTTTTAGCACTCTGTGTCCTGTTGGCGGAGGTGTCATGTTGGTATGCTTGGTGGTAATACAATGCATAAAGGTACTGGACATTCATACAGCTGTAACCTTCTGTTTAGGATTTCCCTTGTCGCCGGGGTTTCACTAACCCTAATAGGCAATGCCAAGCCCAAATATAACAATAAAATCAAAAACAAACAAGCAAACCAACTCAAAAGCAAACAAACAAACATAAAAAGCAAAACCAAACTGATCCCATTGGGACATTCTTGGCATGTCCTTGATCACCATGTGCTAAGCAGAGATGTTGGTGGTCAACAAGCAAGCAAGAGCTTCCATGTCAAGGGGACAGCTTCCTTACATTGCGCCTCAGAGCACCATGAGACATAGACAGATGAAATTAGGCAGGGATAGTTTCTGGGGAAATATGAGGTGAAGCTGCTCTGAATGTGTAACATTACTGAGCCATCAGCCAGGGACTGCTGTGCAGGCAGTGCACTGTATACGTTTCAAATAGGGCACAGAAGTTATTTCCCTAGAAATGCTAAATTCTTCAGTATTGAAGCTGCATGGGAGAAGCAGCCTATGGATGTGCATTGAGAACACTCTCTTATGCTTTTTTACAGCATCAGAAAAATTTCCTGTGGTGAACTTGAGTCAGACTGTGTGATTTGCATTCTCTTCAAAGCAGTTTAACTTTTTTAATACAACATTTAATATTTCATTATTTCTATCGCATAAAGGGAAAGTTTACTATGAAAAAATTGATAATGTATAACTTCTCTCCAAGTCAGCTGCCAGCTTCAAAAAATGAGTGGCTCTGATATCTTCAGAGACCAGATTTTTGTATTTGTTTGCAGAAGAATGGAAAGTACATTTTTAATAAAGATTCTGTGATGAATAGGTGGCTCAAAAATAGCACTCTAAAGCATGCTTCTGTGCTGTCAAAGCAGTGTGTGCCAAGTAATTTGCCTATATAAACAGTGTAAGAGAAAAAGGCCTATTGTAAAACTGAGCTTATTTTTAGAGGTAGATGATATTATTCTCTCTAACTTCCTTTCCCACCAGCAACGTGCTTTCACCACAAAACAAGATTGTGACAGTAAACACATACCATTTGATGCCAAATAGCTGCAGAATTGATACCCTATGATTCCCAACACTGCTTTCCCCAGAACATGTGTTTTGTGCTGGAATTTGATCTGTGAAGGCTTCAGCATTGTCCTTCTCTTGCAGTACCCCAACACAATCACATTATTATGAAGCACAGAAATGCACAGCTGGATTCTGCCCTGATATTGAACTCTGTATGTCCCTACTGCTGTAAGGGGATTTATTTGTGTGGGAGTTAGGGCACGGTAGGATATTTGGTACTGAAAGTGGTCTATAGTCCTGTACTCCGTGTACCCACTCCTCCATCACAATAACAAAGCAGATCTACACCACGGATGTAGGAATGTGGAAAAATGCCTTCTTTACACTTTCAGTTAAACTAGTAATTCATTCTTTTTTCACAGCTGAAGCAAAACAGGGCTTATGCTGAACTTTTCCATAAAACCTAGGAGCCTTTCCCTTTATCCATTGCAGGTTTGCATTTGGTCGACACCTCTGTTGGCTGCCATGGACACCTTCTGTGCCCAAATATTTCTGGGGCTTTAGGAGTTTCCTGTGGGGTCTCCAGAGAAAGGACACACCAGCTAATTTCAACCCTTGCAACCTCCTTTTGCTGGTATGTTTTCCAAGATTTTGGACACTATATCAGATGACTTCTAGTAATTCACTTCCCTTCAACACCTGCGGATGGGAGTCAACTATACTTAAGGAAGTCATGACACTAAAACACAAAGGAGTGCTTCTTGGTCTGCCTGCTTTGCAAAGGGGGGGGAAGGAGGATTGCAGTTGTGATACTTTCTTTCCACTCTTTCCTACTGTTCCAACATTTCTGGTTCAGGATTTTACATGCAATGTATTTCTTCCCATGCAGCACATTTCTTTTTGCAGATGGCAGGCTTATATGGGCAGAAACAATGCAAATGAATTCACCAGGTCTGTTTCAGAAAGAAAGCAGAAATCACATAAAATCTAATGATAATATGATGAAGCATAAAGCTTTTTAAAATTTCCCTTTACTGAGAAGTTCACTGTTGTTTCAGCATAAGCATTCCTACTGCATTCAATAACAAATGGCATTAAAATGCTTTTCTAGTTCTGTGTATAGGGCTTTTTACATGGCTCCTATGAATATTTTTTTGCCACAATTCCTTTTACCTTGTAATAAGTTTATTGTACTAGTTTTGTAAAACTAATCATTCCTATATCAAAATCAGTGTAGGTGGCTTAATTGGCTCATGCCTGATGTGTGACATGCATCCCAGTACATGAAATTACAGCACTTCATTCCAAAGGACTGCAAAAACAAAGCCAATTCACCTCTGGAGGCTTCCTGGAAAATCTTATGCTGGTGTCATTTCATTTATTTTAGCAATTTCCAATACATATACAGCTAAAATAATGAAGAAAATCAGTGAGATTGTTACATTAAAAAAAAAAAAACAAACAAAAACAAACCTTGTTTTGTTCTTTAACACATTATTTTAGTCCATGACTTTTCATGGACTTTTTTTCCTCATTTTTTTATTTCTTTAATTTAAGTTTCTTCTTTTTACTTCCATTATGTGCCCTTCATTTCATACACTATCATTCTGAACAATATTTAGAGAACTTTCACTGCTATCCAATAAATTCTTTTGAAGCGTACTTCTTCCTAGATGGTGCTTGGGGAAATATTGCTGCTCCAATGGAAGTATAAACTGATAAACAAGTTTACAAGTTTAAAATGTAGGAAAATAAAAGCTAAAAGATAATTTCATTAGACATAACCCATTACCTGGTCTAGAGGGAGATGTCCCTGCTTATAGTGTGGGGCTGGAACTAGATGATCTTAAAGATCCCTTCCAACCTCCTATGATCTATGTGATTGTCACATTTGTTACTGAAAAATATGCATGCCAGATAATCTTGGACCAGACTTAATACATATCTTTTTTCTATAAAATAGATTTGCTTTTACATTAATATGCTTAGAAAACTTACTATTCTGTTTGGTAAATTAAAATCTGACCTCAGAAATTTTTTTAAAATGTTTTTTTTTTTTTAATACTTTGGAAAATCACTAGTTGTATTAGAAACGCACAAATTTTCATTGTAATTGATTATTCATTCTCGCTATCAGTGCAGTGAACTACAACTTCTTGCAAGCTCATTGGCTGAATGATATTTTATTTTATCTGTAGATTGATGCTTTGTTAAATACATATTTCGAATCCTACATGGAGTAAGGAAATCCCTCCATACAACAGGATTCTATGCCATAAAGTTATACTATTCATGGATACCTCCTGCCAATCACTTGTAGGGAGTTCTGCTGTGAGTTTATTTTGGGTACTGTGGGGGCACCCAAAGGGGGCAGAAAATCCTCTCCTGTGGTTTGAACTGTTCAGGGGAAAAAATATAATGTATTTTTAATATTCACTAATATGAGCAAGAAAGTGTTGGCAAACTAAAAAAACAAAAAACAAAAAAAAAAAAACTTAAAGCCACGGGATGAAATGTGACAGTGCTGCTGCTATACAGCTAGGTGGCTAATATTATGCAAATAAAAATATCCGTAGTTTGGCTGCTGAGATCTTCATGCAAATCTCAGCTGGTGGCTGCTCTAGTAGCTGAAGGATTATGGGCTTGAATTAGTGTTTTGTATTCAGCTGAATAAACAACTATCCCCTTGGTATTTTGGCCCACAAAAACTTCTGCTCCAGTTCTGAGATTTTTCAAATTCTCAATGGACCAGATTGTGTCTCTGAAGTTCATTATAAGAAAGTTTGTCTTGTTTCTTCATATTTTATAACAGTAATAAGCAAAACTTATCTACCTATTTACTTACCATAGTGAGAATCCTTGGGATTTTATTGCTCTCTTTCAAAGCCAAATATTTGAAAAGACAAAAAAACAAAACAAAAAACAATCAATCAAACAAACAAAAACAACACCTGTGATTGAAATATATTTCACAGAATATTGACTGACAGGTCTAATAGATGTTACCACTAACATTGCATGGTCTTGTGGAAAAATACTCTCTTCCTGCTGGACAACAGGCTTACAGCATTGCAGAATCAGTTTCAAAGGGATCCAGGAGACATGTGATAGGCCATCTTCTTGTAAAGTGTATAAAGGGGTGATGATTAAGTGAGAAACTGTGGGTCTGTGGACACCAAAAATAACAAAGCTGGTCAAAACAACAATAACCAAAAAAACTCAAACCAACCAACTTGCCAATCATAAACACCACCGACTAAAACAAAAGCAAACAAACAACATAGCAAAAGAAAACAAAACTAGCAATAAATAAATAAATAAAACTGGATGTTTGTGTGGGAAAAAGGAAGAATGAAAGTGATTAAGAAAGAGATCTGTTTCATAGGAAGAGAGCATTCATTCATCCTTGTTGAAATAAAAATGATATTGCAGGAAATAGTAGATATAGCATGGGACTAAGTTCTTCAGTGCTGAAGATGTTGTGACACAAAGCTGTTATTAAACAGACCTGTTTATGTTGTTGACCTTGCAGCATCCATGATTTGTGATTTTACATTCATTCCAAAATAAAGCAAGTGCCTTCATGAAGATACAGTGGAGTGCAATGCATTTTAATGGGATCTCAGAAGAGAATTTGAGTACCTACATAGATGAACTCATACAAAGTAAAAATGAAAAACATTTACCATGTCATTTACAATGATCAGAACAACTCAGAAAAAAAACGCAGAGGGATTTCGGTGCATTTCCTTACAATTTTACCTTCCATCTTCCTCTAAGCAGCAATGCCTGGCCCTGTGTTGTAATTGTAGGTAATCCATCTTCCAGCACTTCTCCGCAGAGACCATTATCTACCAGAGGAGGATAGCAGTGGCAGAAATCAGAGTGCTGCTCTGGGGGGCAGAGGCAGGAAGGATTTGGGTGGCTGTAGCCTGTGCCTCAGTCACACCAGCAGCTGCTGCTGGCCACTTCAGCTGATGCTGAGGACCAAGCAAGGCACATCTGTGAGGACATCTCCACCCAGTGCCTCCCATGTGCCATCCCCAGGAATGGTTTGCAGAAACAGCTTCATCTCAAGCTTGGGAGAGCATGAAAACTCCCACTGACCAGATGGGAATGGGATGCAGCTCTGTGTTGATGCTTGGTGTTGTGTTCTGGGCCAGTTGCATTTTAATCCCAGGGGAAAATCACTGCTTTAAATGTCATTCGCTGTCAGTCTTCTTCAGAGCGTAGATCTCTGAACATGAGGGGCCACCAGTGTTGCTACATCACAATTAGTTCTTATATTTCTTTCTTTCTTTTTTTTTTTTTTGTTAGTGGTTAGAGAAAGAAAGAGAAAAATATGAGTTAATATACACTCTTATGCTGATGGATTTTGGTGGAACAGCTATTTCAAAATGATCACTTGGAGTCCCCTGTTTCTGTGTTTCCTTACTACTCAAGTAGCAAACATAGCCTTCCAAGACAGGATCACATTTCTGCGTTGACTGATTTTGAAAGATGTTGTGTAACAAGAATCTTTCTCTTTGTGACACTCCTGTGCATGTGACATTGGCATTAAGACTGACTGTGAGAGCAGCCTGCCTGGAAAGAACAAGCAGGAAAGCATAAAAAACAGCACCACTGTCTTCTGCTCAAGGGAAATCCAAAGTGGGCTTGATGCAAGCCTCTGAAGTGAAGGTGAGCTTGCCTTATGTCTATTACAGTGTATCTTAATGAGGTTTCATGCACCTAATGAGAGCAAGAGAAAAGTACCTGATACTGAAAATATTTTCCATAATATCAATTTTAAGTATTTAATGTTGGTTACTCGCAGGCTAAGGATAGGTTATACAGTGTATTGTTGCAGGGGCAAAAACTCAATTTTTGCATATCTGGTAGTGACTTTAAAAAATGATTATAGACTAAATAATTTCTCTGGGCACTGTACCTGACTGTAATAATCCAAACTGCCTGTGACTTACGATTATATTTGGCAACAATCACCAGTTCCCACTGTAGTGTGAAATTAACACCACACACTATAGCTGCAGCATTTATTGAACACAGGGGAAATGATTATCGCTCTATAAACTCAAAGACATCCTCTGCTATTACTTAATTAGCATTGGTATCTGTACATAAATTAGAACAGCATTTGCAGCCAGCTCCCCCACTAAAAGCCTAACAGTCTTCCCTCAGCCATCCGTAATTTAAATGATAACTGAGTCTTTGAGGGATATGCCAGTAAAAAACAAGTTCGACTTGCAACCCGGCAGAGTGCATTACGAGGTTATTAATATTGGCCTAGTATACATTCTTTTGAGGCTTTACTAAAATAAGTTTTTCTAAAACTAAAGCTATACAAAATTCAAAATTTAATTTTGTTGATTCCTATCTTCTTCCTACACCCAGACCCCACTCGCCAGGAAAAAAGCTTTTTCTCACCTACTAGTACAGTGGTTTCTGTAGGTAGACAGTCATTTAACTCTACCAGAATGGAAGCATTCTTCTGTTTGTTTCTTCTGAGAAAGATTTTCACAGTGTCTGTCTTTACTTTGTGACTTGATAAAAGGCTCTACAGAAACTAATCTCATTTGGCTCAAATATTTCTCCATTTGCAATAGGAATTTAGCTAGTAGCCAAACATGGGCTAAAATGGCTTGGTTGGATTTGCCTAAGAATTGCTTCATTCGGGGTCTGCTGAGCACTGAACAGGGGACAGTGACATCCATTGATGGCAGTTGGAGAGAAGGAGTGTCATAGGATGTGCCAGTCAAAGAACGGCTTGAGAGGGAGGCTGAGAGAAAAAGCAAATTAAATTATTCCCAAGGAGTTTGTTATGCATAACTACTTACCACTTCTTCTATATAAAGTTTTTTATACTATGAAGATACAGTCTTCCATTGTTTGACCCTGAGGATATTTTTAAATGCAGCAAGAGAAGTAGCACTGTCAAAACACATAAGCCCTGTGGTGAATGTGCTGTAGATGTAGCAGATTTTGAAAAAAATGACTTGTACTGCCTGGTCCATGTTACTCATACGTAATCATTTACTATTTTTTTAATGAGGAGTAGATAAATATTGTATCAGTGAGTTTGGTATATTCCTTGTTCTAAGTAACATTAGCATTCCAGGTTCTCCTCCCAGTAGAGCTAAAATAGCATTTCTGCTGCATTGCTAAAGCAGAGCAATCTGAATGAAATTTTCCATTTTTAATTCCCTTAACATTAATTGAAATTACTTTTGGAACATAACTTCCAGAAAAGTGTTTATATGTATTAAGAAATGTTTCTTACTCTCCTCAGTCATGCTTCTAAATCTGCCTTATAGGGGAAAGTCTCCCCTAAACATAGGGAAAAGGTGCAGTTTATTATCATGATCAATTTACAAGACTTTTATAGAAAAATATAATAGAGGTACTAGAAATTAAACATCAAGAAGCAGTAGGGGAATAATTCGCTAAGTGTATCCTGGGATAATCACTTTAACAGTTCTATTAATAACAAACAAGAAAATGTTTGTTTTGTGTTTGAAAAGGGGAAAGGAAAGGGGAAAGGAAAGGGGAAAGAAAGGGGAAAGGAAAGGGGGAAGGAAAGGGGGAAGGAAAGGGGGAAGGAAAGGAAAGGGGGAAGGAAAGGAAAGGGGAAAGGAAAGGAAAGGGGAAAGGAAAGGAAAGGAAAGGAAAGGAAAGGAAAGGAAAGGAAAGGAAAGGAAAGGAAAGGAAAGGAAAGGAAAGGAAAGGAAAGGAAAGGAAAGGAAAGGAAAGGAAAGGAAAGGAAAGGAAAGGAAAGGAAAGGAAAGGAAAGGAAAGGAAAGGAAAGGAAAGGAAAGGAAAGGAAAGGAAAGGAAAGGAAAGGAAAGGAAAGGAAAGGAAAGGAAAGGAAAGGAAAGGAAAGGAAAGGAAAGGAAAGGAAAGGAAAGGAAAGGAAAGGAAAGGAAAGGAAAGGAAAGGAAAGGAAAGGAAAGGAAAGGAAAGGGGAAGGAAAGGGGAAGGAAAGGGGGAGGAAAGGAAAGGGGGAGGAAAGGAAAGGGGAAAGGAAAGGGGGAAGGAAAGGGGGAAGGAAAGGCGGAAGGAAAGGAAAGGGGAAAGGAAAGGAAAGGGGAAAGGGAAGGAAAGGGGAAAGGGAAGGAAAGGGGAAAGGGAAGGAAAGGGGAAAGGGAAGGAAAGGGGAAAGGGAAGGAAAGGGGAAAGGGAAGGAAAGGGGAAAGGGAAGGAAAGGGGAAAGGGAAGGAAAGGGGAAAGGGAAGGAAAGGGGAAAGGGAAGGAAAGGGGAAAGGGAAGGAAAGGGGAAAGGGAAGGAAAGGGGAAAGGGAAGGAAAGGGGAAAGGGAAGGAAAGGGGAAAGGGAAGGAAAGGGAAGGAAAGGAAAGGAAAGGAAAGGAAAGGAAAGGAAAGGAAAGGAAAGGAAAGGAAAGGAAAGGAAAGGAAAGGAAAGGAAAGGAAAGGAAAGGAAAGGAAAGGAAAGGAAAGGAAAGGAAAGGAAAGGAAAGGAAAGGAAAGGAAAGGAAAGGAAAGGAAAGGAAAGGAAAGGAAAGGAAAGGAAAGGAAAGGAAAGGAAAGGAAAGGAAAGGAAAGGAAAGGGGAAAGGAAAGGAAAGGGGAAAGGAAAGGAAAGGGGAAAGGAAAGGAAAGGGGAAAGGAAAGGAAAGGGGAAAGGAAAGGAAAGGGGAAAGGAAAGGAAAGGGGAAAGGAAAGGAAAGGGGAAAGGAAAGGAAAGGGGAAAGGAAAGGAAAGGGGAAAGGAAAGGAAAGGGGAAAGGAAAGGAAAGGGGAAAGGAAAGGAAAGGGGAAAGGAAAGGAAAGGGGAAAGGAAAGGAAAGGGGAAAGGAAAGGAAAGGGGAAAGGAAAGGAAAGGGGAAAGGAAAGGAAAGGGGAAAGGAAAGGAAAGGGGAAAGGAAAGGAAAGGGGAAAGGAAAGGAAAGGGGAAAGGAAAGGAAAGGGGAAAGGAAAGGAAAGGGGAAAGGAAAGGAAAGGGGAAAGGAAAGGAAAGGGGAAAGGAAAGGAAAGGGGAAAGGAAAGGAAAGGGGAAAGGAAAGGAAAGGGGAAAGGAAAGGAAAGGGGAAAGGAAAGGAAAGGGGAAAGGAAAGGAAAGGGGAAAGGAAAGGAAAGGGGAAAGGAAAGGAAAGGGGAAAGGAAAGGAAAGGGGAAAGGAAAGGAAAGGGGAAAGGAAAGGAAAGGGGAAAGGAAAGGAAAGGGGAAAGGAAAGGAAAGGGGAAAGGAAAGGAAAGGGGAAAGGAAAGGAAAGGGGAAAGGAAAGGAAAGGGGAAAGGAAAGGAAAGGGGAAAGGAAAGGAAAGGGGAAAGGAAAGGAAAGGGGAAAGGAAAGGAAAGGGGAAAGGAAAGGAAAGGGGAAAGGAAAGGAAAGGGGAAAGGAAAGGAAAGGGGAAAGGAAAGGAAAGGGGAAAGGAAAGGAAAGGGGAAAGGAAAGGAAAGGGGAAAGGAAAGGAAAGGGGAAAGGAAAGGAAAGGGGAAAGGAAAGGAAAGGGGAAAGGAAAGGAAAGGGGAAAGGAAAGGAAAGGGGAAAGGAAAGGAAAGGGGAAAGGAAAGGAAAGGGGAAAGGAAAGGAAAGGGGAAAGGAAAGGAAAGGGGAAAGGAAAGGAAAGGGGAAAGGAAAGGAAAGGGGAAAGGAAAGGAAAGGGGAAAGGAAAGGAAAGGGGAAAGGAAAGGAAAGGGGAAAGGAAAGGAAAGGGGAAAGGAAAGGAAAGGGGAAAGGAAAGGAAAGGGGAAAGGAAAGGAAAGGGGAAAGGAAAGGGGAAAGAAAGGGGAAAGGAAAGGGGAAGGAAAGGAAAGGAAAGGAAAGGAAAGGAAAGGAAAGGAAAGGAAAGGAAAGGAAAGGAAAGGAAAGGAAAGGAAAGGAAAGGAAAGGAAAGGAAAGGAAAGGAAAGGAAAGGAAAGGAAAGGAAAGGAAAGGAAAGGAAAGGAAAGGAAAGGAAAGGAAAGGAAAGGAAAGGAAAGGAAAGGGAAGGAAAGGAAAGGAAAGGAAAGGAAAGGAAAGGAAAGGAAAGGAAAGGAAAGGAAAGGAAAGGAAAGGAAAGGAAAGGAAAGGAAAGGAAAGGAAAGGAAAGGAAAGGAAAGGAAAGGAAAGGAAAGGAAAGGAAAGGAAAGGAAAGGAAAGGAAAGGAAAGGAAAGGAAAGGAAAGGAAAGGAAAGGAAAGGAAGGGAAAGGAAAGGAAGGGAAAGGAAAGGAAGGGAAAGGAAAGGAAAGGAAAGGAAAGGAAAGGAAAGGAAAGGAAAGGAAAGGAAAGGAAAGGAAAGGAAAGGAAAGGAAAGGAAAGGAAAGGAAAGGAAAGGAAAGGAAAGGAAAGGAAAGGAAAGGAAAGGAAAGGAAAGGAAAGGAAAGGAAAGGAAAGGAAAGGAAAGGAAAGGAAAGGAAAGGAAAGGAAAGGAAAGGAAAGGAAAGGAAAGGAAAGGAAAGGAAAGGAAAGGAAAGGAAAGGAAAGGAAAGGAAAGGAAAGGAAAGGAAAGGAAAGGAAAGGAAAGGAAAGGAAAGGAAGGGAAAGGAAAGGAAGGGAAAGGAAAGGAAGGGAAAGGAAAGGAAAGGAAAGGAAAGGAAAGGAAAGGAAAGGAAAGGAAAGGAAAGGAAAGGAAAGGAAAGGAAAGGAAAGGAAAGGGGAAAGGAAAGGAAAGGAAAGGGGAAAGGAAAGGAAAGGAAAGGAAAGGAAAGGAAAGGAAAGGAAAGGAAAGGAAAGGAAAGGAAAGGAAAGGAAAGGAAAGGAAAGGAAAGGAAAGGAAAGGAAAGGAAAGGAAAGGAAAGGAAAGGAAAGGAAAGGAAAGGAAAGGAAAGGAAAGGAAAGGAAAGGAAAGGAAAGGAAAGGAAAGGAAAGGAAAGGAAAGGAAAGGAAAGGAAAGGAAAGGAAAGGAAAGGAAAGGAAAGGAAAGGAAAGGAAAGGAAAGGAAAGGAAAGGAAAGGAAAGGAAAGGAAAGGAAAGGAAAGGAAAGGAAAGGAAAGGAAAGGGGAAAGGAAAGGGGAAAGGAAAGGAAAGGAAAGGGGAAAGGAAAGGAAAGGAAAGGAAAGGGGAAAGGAAAGGGGAAGGGAAAGGAAAGGGGAAAGGAAAGGAAAGGGGAAAGGAAAGGAAAGGGGAAAGGAAAGGAAAGGGGAAAGGAAAGGAAAGGGGAAAGGAAAGGAAAGGGGAAAGGAAAGGAAAGGGGAAAGGAAAGGAAAGGGGAAAGGAAAGGAAAGGGGAAAGGAAAGGAAAGGGGAAAGGAAAGGAAAGGGGAAAGGAAAGGAAAGGGGAAAGGAAAGGAAAGGGGAAAGGAAAGGAAAGGGGAAAGGAAAGGAAAGGGGAAAGGAAAGGAAAGGGGAAAGGAAAGGAAAGGGGAAAGGAAAGGAAAGGGGAAAGGAAAGGAAAGGGGAAAGGAAAGGAAAGGGGAAAGGAAAGGAAAGGGGAAAGGAAAGGAAAGGGGAAAGGAAAGGAAAGGGGAAAGGAAAGGAAAGGAAAGGAAAGGAAAGGAAAGGAAAGGAAAGGAAAGGAAAGGAAAGGAAAGGAAAGGAAAGGAAAGGAAAGGAAAGGAAAGGAAAGGAAAGGAAAGGAAAGGAAAGGAAAGGAAAGGAAAGGAAAGGAAAGGAAAGGAAAGGAAAGGAAAGGAAAGGAAAGGAAAGGAAAGGAAAGGAAAGGAAAGGAAAGGAAAGGAAAGGAAAGGAAAGGAAAGGAAAGGAAAGGAAAGGAAAGGAAAGGGGAAAGGAAAGGGGAAGGGAAAGGAAAGGAAAGGGGAAAGGAAAAGAAAGGGGAAAGAAAAGGAAAGGGGAAAGGAAAGGAAAGGGGAAAGGAAAGTGTGTTAGTGAAAAAAAAACACTAAATTACATTTTGTCACTACTCTAATGTTTCATTGCACCTTGCTTCAGGTTTTCATGTTAATCTGATAGAAGGAATATCTCTGTA
Source organism: Phasianus colchicus (assembly GCF_987193195.1). Taxonomy (NCBI): domain Eukaryota; kingdom Metazoa; phylum Chordata; class Aves; order Galliformes; family Phasianidae; genus Phasianus; species Phasianus colchicus. The sequence goes on from NC_143476.1 coordinate 54,964,800, forward strand.
TTACTAAGACTGGCTGTATTTTATACTGTCCTTTTTAGTCTAGAAAATTTTACTTTTTATCTTGTGATCTCACTGTGTTTCTGTCCAATATTAAACTGTAAACTGTAGACAGATTTTATTCATTTAGCCTTTCATGATTTGGTCAGTATTAGGTAATTTCTATTTTAAAATACTTCTGGATAGTTACAACAGAATTGAGGTGATATTTCCAAAACAATCAAAGGACCAGAAATTTTGTCTTCCCTATTTAGAAAATGAACTGGACATCTGACATTTCTCCTTCTTTTTTTTTTTCCCCAAGTTACTGTGCTGAATTATCTAGGCCAAGAAAACATACTAAAATTTGTCATACAACATTTCAACAGTAGTGGAAGGGACCATTCAGCACCTTAACTGATAATGTAGGGAGTAATAGATTATAAACTTCGTAGGAAAGGTGTAAAGGAGCAGCAGTGTCACAGGATACAATCATGGTAGCACTGTGTAGCATTGTGTTATTATTTGGACTTTACTATGTCTGTGCTGTGTCCTACCGATATACCTCTATTGTTTAGGAAAAAATGCAATTTTCATATTTTATCAAGACTTTCTGAAGATGGGGTTGGTGCAAATTCTGCATGACATAGCATATGGACATTTTCCCTTCTAAAGCACTGGTAGTTAATCCTGCCGGTGCAAGGAGACATACTTTGTGTTTGTTGTTTGGTGGCTTTGGGTCATAATTATGGGCAGCTTTGCAATATGCTCTGATCCCTGTTGTCCTGGTCACCCGAGTACAGTGGTAAACTCCAAAAGGTAAAGGTGGATGGAGGACGGATGACATTTACTTAAGAGACCGTGTTGCTATGGCACACACTTCTGCTCTCTTTTCACAAAAACAGAGTAGCTGAAACATTCCAAAAAACCGTGACCTGAGTAACCTAGATAAAGGTAATCAGAGAAAAGTAATAGATGGCAGATTTACTGGATTGCCTTTAATCTGTGCTCCATTATATAACGTCCCCTGATGTCCCATATATTGTTTCCTTCTGGTTAAGACTAAGTAAGAGGAAATAAGGAGAAGCAGTCTTCCTTTCTTTTACACAAGTATTTCTAAGCCTTTAAGGTGGCTTTAGAGAGCCTGTCCCAGATATGATCCCTCAGTACCATATACATGAAAAAGTAGCTGATTGTCTTGGAAGAGCTGGTCTGCAAACCCAGATATATTTCCTCCCACTTACAAAGGAGGGCTGATGCTTATAAAGAAGTATTTTCCCCTCAGATGTTGCATAGCAACCTCTGGCCACACAAGATGAAGAATCTAGTACGCTGAGAAGAAGATAAGTAGGATCCATTTCACTGCTGAACTTCTGCCCTCCTCATTGTACAGGAAACTTGGTTTTTAATAGTTGCTGCCTAAAAGCGGATCTTTCTTTCTTTTTCAAGTAAGTGGCAAATAGGTTAATAATCTATTGTCTGCACATTTTCCCCAACTCTCTTTTCCATCTCTGCATTTCTAAGCAGGGTTTATCTGTACCAGCCATGCCAGTTCCACGCAATCTCTCTGATTCTACTGCATGTAAGGGGGAAAAGGATTCTTTATTAGAACAACTGGATAATTTCCTCCTGTTCATACTGATTAATTGTAATTATGAACATAGGATGGATTGGCTTCTTTGTGGATTGATTTCTACATCACCAGGGAGCTGGAAAATCTGTGCAGAACAAAAGTCCGTAATAAATATTTTTGGGAGGGTTGAGATGGAGAATGGATTTTGTAAGCACTGCTCATCCAAATGTTCATGTAGTCATATCTACAACCCAAGCACTCGAATGGGTACTCTAAAATGGCAACAACAAATAAGAATAAGAATTTGCTACTTTTTTTCACACGGGAATCAACAACAATAGAAATTGTTGAAGGCTTATATGAAAATATGCTGTATTTAGGATCCAGGAAATAACATTTTTGATTTAAGCTTGTTTTTTCATGTGGTACTTTATTATGCGGGCTCCTTTTTTTCCAGTTTTATTTTACTGTTACAGGAAATAATGCCATTTCATGTACCCAAGAGAGACACCAAGAAGGGCTATAGTAAGTAATAGACCGCTAAATAAATCAAGTTCAATCTGTCTTTTGCATATATCTGCCGTGTTTTAGTCTGTCCATGTTTCTGCTTTTCATCTACTGCTGACGAAAGCTCCCACAGGTGTAATGCAAGATGTCCACAGGTATTATAAATATCCCTTCATAGATCCCTGCTGAAGGATAAAATATGGGGTCAACTCAAAGTCAGCCCTAAATTATTAATGCAAACAAGTATATTATTTGCATAGGAGAATGTTAGTCTGTCCCTTACTTAAAGAAAGATTTATAACGATCTTAACACCAGAAGAAATGTATAAAACAAAACAATAGCTTTACTTATCAGAAAAAAAGTGTTTGTGATCTTATGTCTTACATCAGTGAAGAGAAGAACATGAGGAGAATGTGGGGTGCTGCAGATTCCTTACATAAAATATATCACAGTAGTAAAGTCTGCTAGATGACCTGTACCACCTATATAAGAAGAAAAACAATTTTAACTTCAGCTTATGTACATTAAGTGGGAAACTAGAATGTTTCTTTTTCATTTATCTGTAAGTAAAGAGTGCAGACCTGCCTTTTGCTCTAATCAAACACAGCTTATCTGTAAATGGCATCTGTAAGAGAGAAAGCAAAATAATTTTTTCTCAAATGCTACTTAAGGAAAAAATTCAATACTATTGTGGGGGTGCCAGCTGGAGGACTCTGACATTGCACAAAACACAATTAGGAAGACTGATGCCTCTGATAAACTGAGATGAGATGCTGGCCAGAAGGCTAAATTAGAATCTAACTTCACAGACAGCAGCCACATGTACTGAAGTTTGGGGAAGAACATTATTAGCTAAGAATAATGATTTTCTTTATATCCAAGCTGATATCTGCTTTCATTAATTTTAAATGCCTGTAAAGATGTCTTCATGCATTACGTGGTTTGCTTTTTTCATTGATCACCGAAACTCTCTTTTCATCTCCATCAGATCTTCGCTAATGTGACTCCACCGTTAAAAGAAAAAGGATAATGGGACTCTGGATTCTGCTTTCATTTACTCTGTTGGAAGTATGGAATCAAAAACTGATTTCTGTGGATATATTCCATGTTTCTCTAAAATCACAATCTGTCTCTAGTGTTGCCTTCAGTACTGGAAGTGCAGTTCGGGTCTGCAGATTCGGCCTGGTGAGAAGGAAAACAACATAACAGGATTAGGGTGAAGAAGGCATACAGGAATAAATCTTTGCAGTGCATAATTATGCAGTTAGACTTAAACAGTGTGGGGACATCATACATTAACTAATGACAGCTTCTGGGATAAACAAATCTTCACTTGGTATAATTTAAGAAGTCAGCCTTTCTGGTAAGATGTTCTGATGGCAAATGCAGATGTGAGCGCATACTTGTCTTTAGCTAAAGACAGTCTTTAGGTTATGTAATATATACTATTACAAACAAAAACTTGTGGAATTGCTTTTGTTATTGTCTTGTTGCAGTTTTCCATTTACACTCATGGAAATGTGATTTGAATAAATTAGACTCTTTCTGAAGTGCTCCAAGAGGAATTTGCTTTTCTGATCCAAGTGTTCTTTATAACTATTTTTCAGACTCTTAATATTTTTTGAGACTCTTGGTTATAACATCAGTACAGCAATAAATTCAAAATAGATATGCTGAAGAAAAGTGTGGCTTACAGTACATTTGTGTTTGAGAAACATTTAGATGTTGTACTTGGGGACATGCTTTAGTGGGAAATATTGGTGATAGATGAGCGGTTTGACTGAATGATCTTGGAGATCTCTTACAACCTTGATGATTCTATCATTCTACTCTAATTTTGTGAAACTGAAAATGCCTCCTTTCCAGCAAAAAGAAATGTAAATGTTGGCTATCTTGGAATGAAACTCTTTCAAAAGTGCTCTCACTACAGCTGTGTTAGCTGCTTTCACACGTGTTTTTATCTATTAGAAAAATGTATTACCTCACCTGGTTTCTTGCTGCACACAGCAGGATGCTAAAATCATCAATTTCTCTTCACTCCTTCTCATGAGGAAAGATGCTTTATTTTTCAGCTTTAGGGCATGCTGAATATTTTTTTTCCCCATGCAGGCAGTGAAGAGGCTATTAGTAACTTTGCCCCTTTTTTATTCTCTCTATACAGCTCACATGAAAATATGTAAGTAATCCATATTTCAGTGGCACAGTTTCTTACAATCTAGTCCTTGATGGCACTGTGCATATCCCCATCTCTCAGACCCTTCCCACTCTTGGCTACATCATCTTCTGTTACAGGTTATCCTAAAGAATTTCTTTCCAAGTAATGAGGACAAAGAGATTACAATTCAACAAATTTGATGATGTCTCTTGATGCAAAACTTTCAGGATGAATCAGAGATCCCCAAATTACATCCTTGTTTTCTTCAGGGTAGTTTCTAAACAGTAGTTAGTTCCCAAGATAATCGCATGGAATGAAAAAAAAATTGTTCTATAAATTTGTTTCTCTAAAGATGTGCTGGTGAAATAACGCAGTATTTTACTTTGCAGTGAAACCAAAATTCCAGTAATTCTGATTTCTTCCTTGGGGGGGGGGGAGAGAGGGAGGGAGGACAAAAAACAAAATTCATTGAGCTTTGGGAGTATAAACAGATTTCATCTGTTTATATGTCTGATAGATTACATCTATCAGAATTTTTCTGAATGCTTTTGATTATGTGGTGAATGATTTACTCCCAAGCTTTGTCTCTGCATGTGGGTTTTTCCCTCCTTTTTGAAGAAATGCTTAGCTGTCTTCCAGATAGACCTACTACCTGCTTAAGGCTAAGAAAGTAAATGCATCTTTATAAAGTATTACCAGTGCAAATGATCTTCCAAATTGCTTGACTGACCACCTGAAAATAGCTTAATTGGCCTTGGTTTCTATGATCTGAGCATTTGGTAATTTTTTAAAAATAAGACTGCTACATAGCATTGGAAGGAGATCATATACAAGTGTTCTGACAGCCTTTATCTTTGCTGTGCAAACAGGTGGGTTAGGTCCTCATTCAGGACGAATTCAGCATGAAATTTTACCAGTGCAAGTCTCACTGGACACTGAGGTGAGCAGAAGGAGCAGAGTATGTTCCTAAAGAATTGTTTTTTTGAAACTCAGTCTTTATTTGATAGCATTTTGTCACATTACACTTTCTGACAGTAAAAAGCTTTTCCAGGACAGTAATTCTATTGTATTCAATAATACTGTGTTTTAAGGGTACTCTATATCCACCCTTATGTATTCATCCCCTTCTTTACTCGAGCATTTGAAAGACATTATCAATATGAGGAAAAACTGTTCAAAAAACCAAAAAGAATTGCATGTTTTATTGCTGTCAGTGATCATCTGCTTAGACAAACATCCATGAAAAGAGCACAACTAATGGACAATACTCATAACTCATTTTATGGAATCTGTGGCCTGGATGGTACAAGACATTTCTAGCATGATATTTGTTTTGTGAAAGGCAGACAGTTACAGTTTAAATCACTTACTCACTGAAAATCATTCTGACTCCTGAGACCCAAAACAGAACTAATCTGGTAGTTACTGGCAGTTCTTTCAAATTCATAATTATTAAGCATCTGGGTCCAAATTCATCCCTGATAAATTAAAGTGAAATAAATGGGATTGCACTGGAGTGTCTTACATTCTATTACCGCTGATTCATCTCAGTGAAAAGAAAAAATCTCAACAGCGTGAGACTCAGAGAATGCACACAGAGTTCCTATTCAAATCTATGCAAGCTATATCCTCTTGAACAACAATTTGAACTCTTTGTATGGCTGAATAGTTTCATCAATAATGTGTACACACATCTACACAGTTTTCTTACCTCACAAGTATTCGACCAGTAACAAATCACTTAATGAAATGCAGACAGAAGTCTAGAATATATTTGCAAGAAAGAAGGACAAACTTTGCAGTGTAAAAAGTATTTTCAGTTAATAAATATGTAAGTATAGTCATTGACAAATTAAATGTCTTTTTTTCTGTAATTTTCTGTGTGATTTTGATGGTTGATGTTTGTACTTGATAGCATTTAGCACACTGGAGCATGCTCTGTAATGCTGATGAATGCTTAGTAACAGTTTTGGTTTAAATCTTTGCTAGGAGAGGGAAAGAGACTCTGAGTCCTTCACAGAGGATAATGAAATAAAGATAAGCAAGGATTGTACTGTACTTCTCTGCTTATAAGAAAAAGCAAAACTGATTTATTTTTTTTTTTTATGCCCATTTGAGAAATCACTTGCATGTTGGCTACAACTCATACTAAATTTCAGCATTGATTTTCTCCCTTATTCTTTTCTGTTTGCCTAGAAAACAATCTCCTACAAAGTAGCTATCTATATTATAATGTAAGTTTCAGCCATAGCTGGTCTTAGGCTTTCTCTTGACAGAACTTGCACAACAGTAGTCTCAAGTAACTAGCAATAAGTATGCAAAATACATGTATGACAGTGCCTCTTTGTGAGGTAGCACAGCTCTTCAACCAAGACTGACATCCTATTCCTTAATAAAAATCTCAGAGTCTCTATTCTGGAGTGCATTAATGCTGACTTCGATGCCTAGGAAATTATATCTACCAGTTGGCTAAACCACTGTACTGTATAGCATCTTACACAACAAAAATACTGAGCTATATTTCCAGCCAGGAATAGAGTCTAAGCAAGCTGGAAAGCATTCTTGAAAGTTCTTGCTCCAGAGTTATTGACTACAGAGGAGTCATAACACATGTAGGTCTATGCAGCTACCTATCTATATTGCATATTCCTCGTAGTATCAAGTTGATAGAATCACAGGCAATTGATACAATTCCCAAGTAAAAATAAGTAATATATAAGGTCCAGAATTAATCCATACTTCAAACTTGTCAGAACACAATTTTCAGGAGGTTTTAGGTTCTCCTCATATCATGCTGAGTGTAGATCATACTAGGCATACAAACAATTTTGAACAACTGATTTTTCCCTCAGGGTATGGGCAGATGATACTTAGAACCACCACTGTGTAAGAATTATTAGCTTCCCTTTATGCTCATTTTCTAGGATTGACATTTTTAACATCCTGCAGGTTGTACCAAATGTGACATTATTGGCATTTCACTTCTGAAAAATTTCTAGTACCAGTAAAATATTACCAGCTAAATTAAAGTTCAGGGAGTTCAGATGATAAATCTAAAGAAGACCACCCAAAGGCTGCTGATTTTATCAGTATTTTTTGGGGGTAGAATCAGTTACTTTTGTGTGGTTGCATTAGTCCAGACTACTCCAAGAAATGGAGATCCAGAGAGATCTGAGCAAAATAAACATCGTACTTAACAATAAAACTTTCCAAAAAAATGTTTTCCAGAAGTCTCATCACATACAGAATGAAGGCAGTACTGGAGAATTGTGTCCTGTCTTTATTTTAAAAGGGTGACATTACTGTTTGATAATGAATAAATACAGTATACCAGAATATTTATTAATATATATTCTGTAATCAAAGTTAGTTAAAGATAGTGGTCCTAAAGGTTCTGTCCAGTGACTAGGCAGGGACATTCAGAAGCTGGGTAGGAGGACTCTGTAGCTGACTGATTTATTGTCCAGCATACACAAAAGCATATTGGATCTGTGGTACAGCATGGCCTATCACCTGAGATACCAGTTGCGTTCCCTTTGCTTCTTTTCTTATGACTGGTATGTGTGCATGCTGCAGCATTGTGTTTGTCTGCCACCTTTCTGCTCCAGCTCAAAGAAGGTGGCCGGTAAGCAGGAAGACAGAGTGCTGCAGCTTACTGAACACCGATCTTATATAACCTCAACCTTTTCCAGTGGGGTGCATTAATTATTAATCTTACTTAAATCCTCAGTTTTCAGCTGGAAGGTGTCTGTGCATTTGAAAAAAAAACTTTGAATGGGCTATAAAACTGCCTATTTGAGTTTCTCTAGTCAATAAAACACAAGAGGGAAAAATCAACTTTTTTTTTTCTCAAATTGTACACTTCTTTTGTCACTATGTTTAAAGAAATTGTAATAACAAGGATGTTTATTTTCATGCTAAGTTTCTGTAAGACCATTATATCTTACTGCCTCGTGTCATTAGCAATAATATATTGAAGCTGATAAGGAAGTCTAAAGAATGAATTAAGAATATTAACTGTTTGTGAGTCTGAACAGTGAAAATATACATGTAAGATAGAATTGGAAAAATTCTGATCTCTCGTCAACTTGTTAAATACTAGTACAGCAATTGTATCAGAAAACCTCAGCAGATGTGCTTCTAGTCTCTGCCTGCAATGTATTAATCTATGCATCCTTCTGCTGTAAGCAGCTGACCTAGCTTCTAAGTTCCTGTTTGCTGGAAGCCTGATTAATCAAGATGCCTGATATCAAATGCAGGCAATCTGAATACTGACATTACTTTTCTGCTTTCTTACACTACAAAAAGACCAGTTCTTGAAATGCTGAACCGTTTAAAATTCTTCACTTGAAAACCTTTCAGAGTTCCCATGTAGATAATATAGGGAGACTGCATATTTATACCATAATGTCAGTTTGCAGGAATTTAAATATTAATTATATGAGGCTTAGAGTTTCATTTTTGACCCACAGTTTGGCCACAGCTTTCACAGAGCCTGGCAAATTAGTAGGTAGCTGTTAATCCAGTATTTGTAAGTTCTGCTTCTCTAATTTCTGCTCAAGTTTATTCTAGATCCAACTGAGTCAGTTCCCATAAATTTCCCCAGAATTTCCCAAAAGTATTAGGTGAAGTTTCCTGTGACACCATTGTGCAGCTTCCCAATTTGCAGATGAACTGTCTCAGTTCATATGGAAAGAAATAGTTCCTACAGCCTGTGTGGAAATCTTCCTGCAGAAACCTTCTATACCATGGAAGATTTTACAATTTCATTAAAGGCTCAGCAGGATTTGCTTTAGCACATATTGCATTCTGTGAGCCAGCAAGGCATCTTTCCAGCTGATTTGCATTGCAGGAAGATTATATAAACTGGCAACCTGCAAACAGTTCTTCAGGAAAGAGTTCCTTAGTTTGTGAATGTCCTGTTTTTCCTTCGCACGGGTCAGGCAGTCTGACCCCTTCAGTGCTTATCTACAGATCATGAACATTAGCCACCCAATTCAACCAGCTTGGTATCACAATTCCAGTGTTTCTTTTTGTCTGATGATTTCCTGAGGCCCCTGGAAATGATGGTCTGAATAAACAAAGAGGTACCATGAGCACCACATGTGGTCTCTGCCTGTCTTCTGCCTGCTGCTGATATCCTGTCAGAAGCTGTCTGGCTGCATCCACAGATCACAGAGATCAGGAAACATTGCGAGATGCTTTCTTTCTCTGCCCTTGCATTGCGGTGATCTTCACCCCAGTTGGCCAAACATTCCTTAGATGCAAGTCTAAAACCCCTCTAGCCATCTGCTGTCTGCATGGAGATGTGTTAAATATCTTTACAGCTCAGGCCACCTATTGCAGAGCATTTTGTAAATTTGCCAAAGATGACCTGCATTCTTTCCAATCTTCTTTTGGTTTGTGAGTGCAGCAGTGGCTCAAGAACTGGAAAAGAAAGAGCAAAATTGCCTGAAATTGGTGGCATAATAATTTTGAACATGTGTATTACTTTGCAAACTTAGGTACCAATGTACCTTTATAGCCTTCAAACCAGAAGTAAGTTACCTTTCAAATGCTTATAGAGTCTTTCCTCCTCTCAAGACTTTTTCCAAGGAAGTTTTTAAGTGTGCCTTCTGTATGTTCTCCATGAACAAACATATAACTTAGCTATTAAGTTTGAGAACATTTTTAGGCAATTTCCATCACTACACAATTGTGTTCATATAGCTTTTAATAAATAATGATATGCCATTTAAAATAATTGGCAAAAGAAATCAGAAGGAAAAGTTCCATTTCATTACTGTGCTTATATATCTATGTATCTATCTATCTAAGTGTATGAATGCTGTTCCAAAAGTAATGCCTCCTGTTTTATTAGGTTAACCCTCAATGTCAGAGACAGATATTGGTGATATGGCAGTAGAGGCTGAATCTTCCCACCAGCACTCCTTTAAATGTGGTTGCTGTGTGAGAGATGGCAGTGGAGGGGTACTCTGGCAGAATGGTGTCTGATATGGGAGTGCTTATGAAACAAAGGTGTGTCACTGAATTCCCTCATGAAGAAAAAAATGGCACCTATTAACATTCATTTGTGCTTGCTGAATGTTTATGGAGACCAAACAGTGGATGTGAGCACAGTGATGTAGTGGGTGGTGCATTTCAGCAGTGGTGACAGTGGGTCAGCTCTATTAGTGCAGATTGTTATGAGCTCAGCATGCAAGTTCCTGTTAATTGCTGGCAAAATTCATAGCTAATGGTGGTGACTGTTGCAAAAGATTGTTTTGTAGCTAAGAATTTACTCTATTAAATGGTGTTATTGTGTTCTTTGCATCTACTGTGGTTTCCATGGAAATAAATAGGAGGCAGTACTCCCAGAGCATCCAACATACATATATGCATATTCGTATTAACGTACCTGAAATGTATATATACACATCTACAACTTTGTATATATATAGTGCCTATAATAATTCCTGTTGACAATTCATTTTGCATAATTTCTGTACAGGAGGGATTTCCTTTACGTTCACTCACTTGTGACAACAGTATCAGAAATCCAGTGCCTTGACTGTGTCCCTTAGAATAACATTTCTCTCACTGATGAAGGCAGTGGAAGTTCTGGACTAGTTATCTAGTCTTTCCTTTAAAGAAGCTGGAATCACTTAAGGTGTAAATGGGCCCACAGAGAAAAAGCTTCTGCAATTCTTGATGGAAAGTATGCAATTAGGAAGATTAGCATCAGATTTAATTTGTTAGTAATTTTCTTGGAACTTTTCAATAAACAAGAAAAATCTTATTTTTCAGAAGTTCAGAATATTTCAGTGGAAACACTAATCTCTTTAAGACTTTCACACTTCATTTTTTTTAATACTTATATTCCAGATTTCAATTTTTTCAGTTAGTTTCTGCACAAAAAGGAAGTAAATAATTTTGATTTTCTGGCATGGAAATTCTTTCATCTGTTTATTTGCTGCAAAATAATTCAGAAATTAATTCAAAGTGATCATAGAAACGTTGAGCTTGCATTGATGTTTTGTCTTTTGTCCATAAAACATTGTGTAATAATCAAACAACTTGTCCATTTCTAATATGACAATATTTTTTTCCTGAAGCTTTTCCTCTATGCTTTTAGACTTTTTTTTTCTTGGATTCTTTTTATTTGCATTCCATAAACAATATATGAAGAAAGCTATATTGGTTAAAAATAATAATAATAATAAAATAGTACTAATGAACTTATGTGGCTAGACTTGTTTTCAAAATGTGAACAAATCCATTTATGTCTTCAATTAAGTAGAATTGCACTTAATTATTCCTCATGTTTTTAGGAATTTTTATAGCATTCTCAAGCTATATTAGCAGATTATAATGGGAACATAATTTTGTTACTCCGCAGTTTGTTTTTCCACCCTGAGGAAGAAAAAATGTTGAATGTTCAGAATTGACCTGCCACCTTTCTCCAAATAAGAACCATTTAGAAAAGATGTGTTTGAAAGAAGCAATCTCTTCAAACTGTTTTTAACACACCTTTGGACTGTACCCTGCCTGTACAGTCACAGGCAGTTCCCCCACAGCCTGTTAATATCAGATAGCTTCTCAAAGGTGTTGTTACCCCTGTCCTGTGCAGCACACAGTTCTGGTTTTCCTTAAAACTTCATTTGTTAATTTTTTTCCCTTTTCCTTTATCTCTTATATGGGGCAACATATGCTAGATAAATTGTAGGTGTGTATAACAGCATCCCTTTGACTATTTGCTAGGAAAATGGAACTTGCCTAAGTGTTGGGCACTTAACAGATCTAATTAAATGAGGAAATGGGGCTTGAGTCAGCTTGATAAATGGCAAGCTATGACTTTAAGAAGGCCGTAAAGTTTGTAGAAGAGTGGTGTTTGTTGCTGTTGTGAAGTTCTTTCATCTTAAGAGGAAAAACAACCTTCAGATGTAATTTCAAAAATGACCAGAAGGACAGTTACTTCATGTGATGGTAAGTGGAATTATAGCTAAGCCCTTTATACCAGTGATGTACTGGGCTGGGAGATTGAAATGTAGCTGAAGAGAGGCTAGGGAAGCCAGCTGTGCTTGTAGATACCAGCTTCTATACAAAATTGATACATTTCTCTATTTTTCCAACTTAAGAATACCTTGTCACTGCTCACAGGATAAGCCTAAAACCAGCACACGAAGCAGAGCTGAAGGGAATGTCTACATGGTTGTGTTTGCAAGCTTAATCTTGGAACAAATATTGTGAGATTACTTTCTGTCTTTCTGCTCTGCACACCTATCTCTGTGAGTAGCATCGTTATGGAACAAGAACGTTCTGGTGAGGTCAGCACATATTACACCCATAAACAGATTTGTGATGGCTAAAGCATTTTGCCTCAGAAGTCTCCTGAATGTAGCAGTCAAACTACTATCAAAAGTACTATCAAAGCACTAAAGACTTGGGGCAAGTGTTCTGCTCAGGAGTTACCAAGCAGCATTATTATTTTTTCATGGTTATACCAATCACTACAAATTTTGTTGATGATAAAACAAATCCAGATAATATCCAAGATTTAAAGTAATCGATGAGAAAAAGGACAAGATCTCGTTGTCCTGTGCAAAAATCAAAGTAAATTTATTCTTCTCTGGTTTGTACAAATCTATGCAGTTTTCTCCTTGTAACACTGACATCCCACTCTTGATTCAGTCTGCCATAATTCTGAGGTCTCTATCTCGGGTGGACACAGATCTCCTAGAATCTCTGAAAAAGTAAACTCAGCTTGACAGCAACGTTCAGAAAGTCTTTGTGGAGTAATGCACCTGCTTCTCAGCAAGTTTAGAAGCTGCCTGTGCTGCTTGAAGCTAATGTTAATTCTCTTCACTCCATCTGGCACTGCTATATTGTTCAACACTGTCATGGATATGTGGTGCCTACATCATGAACAGGCTGAACATAATAGCTATAAAGTACAGTAAACTCTAGCAGATACTATGGATCTACAAACTCTACATTGTAAATATACAATGTATTATTTACACTCTCCTACAAAAACAAAACAAAACAAACAAACCTGATAATTATTGATAGAGAACAAAATAATTACTTGGAAAAGTTTTAAAGTAATTAGAGTAGCTGATTTTTGCCAGAGAGGCTATCAAAGAATAGTGGTGCAAAATAATTGATTAACCTAGCATTGCCTTTTCACTCAATTAAATGTTTATTTTCTCAAGTACTTAGTATTCTAACAGCAGAGTATGACATAGTTCCATGTGGAATCTGCTATGATTTTTTTAAGCACTCCCAAGATGATAAGGAAGACTCAAATGCTACTGATCTACTTAAAATGCACCTGAATCTATTTCCAGTATTTTGCCTCATTCCTTCTGTTTGCATAACAAAGCAATGGAAACATACATTAACCTGTCCATTTAAAATGTATGCGTATATTTCAAGATCCAAGTTGATAGTGGCAGTATTTATCATAAAAAAGTATTCATTATCAATGTTTATAATCAAAATATTTATCATCTAAATGGCCAGCAAATGTGAAAGAGCTAAATACCATTTTTTTTTTCTTTAATCAACAGTCTGTTTCTTTCTAGAAGACATTTCAACTTTGTTTTCTGTTTTCATTTATCAGCTGTATAGATAAATGGAAAGTTTAAGACTATTTACAGCGCAAGATAACAGGAAAAATAAAAGAAAAATTACCTACTAAAATCTATTGAACACTGTGTTTGCTAAGTTTCTAAGATGGTAGTTTGAAACTAGGTGAAGACTGAGAAAAAAGGAGAAGATTCCCTTTGCTTATACAGGCTGCTACCCAGTAAATAATTGGGCAGGGTCCCTATCTTTTCCCAATAGTGACTTAAATTTTAAAATGGCCTGTGTTTTTTGCCAGGTGTAGAAATTTCTATCAATTCTTCAGGTATGTGATTTTAGAGCATTCCCAAATTTGAGGATTCATTGGTCCTCCTCTGCTTCTGGTGGCTTCTATTCATCTGATTTCTGAGAGAAAAGTCATCGGTTTTAGTATCTGTATTTCTTGAGTGAGGTACCAGATCTGATTCTCCCTTCTAGTCTGCAAGGAAAGTGGAATGAGAAGGTTGAAGTCACACAATAGGGTAAAAACACCTTTTTATTTTTTTTCTCTTAATCAAATTCTTTCTCAATTTTTAAAGTGATGCATTTGCAGTTATTGTTCTAGAGTTCTTGTAATGAAACAGAATCTTCCGGATTGCCTGTGACTGCATGCCTACGCTATGAGAAAAAGCAAGGTGTAGAAAATGGAAGGAAATGCATCTAGAAGTGCTTTATTCAGTAAAGCATCCCCTATTTCACACTACAACAAACAGCCATTAATGGTTATCTTAAAGTCATCTGGCAGGGCCCAAAGTTTTGCCCTCCTGTCTCTCCTGGGTATGAACAAGCCACAGCAACCAGAGATAGTAAAAGAATTTCTCTTTGTTCTTCCAGAGCTCTTGCCATCTGTCCTGCTACTCCTATGAGCTTTGCACAGCACACAATAGGTAAGCACAATGCTGTAAAATAGCAAACCCAAGCCTGGGCTCTTCATTACCTCATCAGAGAGATGTTTCACTACTAAGTTGCAGCTGGTCAGACATTAGCTGAAAAAAAATAAATCAGTTAAGGTTTCAGTTCAGTGGATTTATAAATTAGGAGTGTGAAATCAATGCAGTGCAATGAAATCAACGTAGAGGAGGCACAAGGACTCAGATTTGACACTGGCTGTGATAGCTTGCTTATATGGCAGAGGTGAAGCAAGTCTTATGAAGCATGTCTCTCACGCTTTAATCAGGTTAACTATGATGATATCACCGAAGAGTCTGCAGCCTACCATAAAAGCCTGTAACTCATCTGAGAGATATTCATGATTGCTGAGAGCAATCTGTATCTGGCCAAGGCAGAGGCAGTGGCAATTAAGGCTTAGGAGTTATACCAACAGAGCCAATACAAAGACACCACGCCATGATAGAAAAGTTTTCTGTGAGCTCCTGAGCCTCAAAACCCTTCGTAGGGGCAGATATTACTTCCAGGATGGATTGCTTCCTCAACCTCACAGAGCTGAAAAAAGAGAAAGCAGATGCACATTTAAAAGCTGGCAACAACTTTTATCTTAAAGTTTGAGGGCATTCTCCTACTGGAGAGGCATCATTTATGCCTCTCCATTTGTCACCTTCTCAATCAGTTTTGTGTTGAGCTTGCCTGTGAATATTTTCCCTGCCCTGAAGTTCCTCCTGCACTAGCAGTCCTGCCATGTTCATAGCATGACCCTCTACCACCATTCATTGTTCTACTCACAATCTCAGGATGCTGTGTGGCAATGGCCATTCATCTTCATCCCTGTTGAGAATTTCTAATATAGTCAGTTTTTATCCATTATAACAATTTTTCCTTATTTACTTTCCTCTTGTATGTGCCTGCATCCTGCACAAGGAGACTTGTCAATGCAGATGTAACTTATGCACAAGAGAAGCCAACCTTGGATCTTTGTAGCTGCTGTTACTGCTCATGGTGAAGGTGAGAATGATGTGTTGGACCTGTATGTTTGTTAAAAGCATGGAAGGATGATTACAGGAATACAGAATGCTTGAGATTGGAGAGTATGCCTGGTATCGTTTAGCTCAAACTCCCTGCTCAAGCAGAGTGCCTCATAGTTCATTACCCAGGGTTGTATCCAGATGACTTTTGAATATCTCCAGAAATATCCATATACTCCATAGCTTCTCTCAATAGCTTATTCTTGTTCCAGTGTTCTGTTATCCCCACAGTAAATAAGTTTATCCTCATGTTCAATGAGAGCATCATGTGTTTCAGTTTGTGCCCATTGCCTCTCTACTGCTGAGAACAGTCTGGCCCCATTCATTTGATACCAGCCCTTCAGATACCTTAACAACTGATCAGACCTTCCTGAGCCTTCTTTTCTCCAGAATGAACAGACCCAGCTCATTCAGCCTTTCCTCATATGAAAGATGTTCCATTCCTTTAATCCTTTTAGGGCCTTTTGCTCAAATCACTCCAGGAACTCCGTATTTCTCTTGTACTGGAGAGCCTGGTACTGGACACATCACTCCAGATCAGATGGTCACCAGAGCAGAGTAGAAAGGGTCTGCTGACAGTACTATTCCTGAGGTATTTGCCCTTGTTGAATTTCAAGAGATTCCTCTCTGCCCGTCTCTCTAGTCTGTTGAGATCCTTCAGACATCAGCATAGCACCCTTGGGTACCAGTCTCTAGTCCTAGTTTTGTATCATCAATAAACTTGCCATGGAGGCAGCCTGTCCCTTCATCTGAGCCACTGATGAGTAAGTTAAAAAATACTGGATCCATTATTTACCCTTGTGGGACGTGGCTAGCTACAGAAATTCAGCTAGATACTGTGTCACTGGTCACAAACTCTGAGACCTGCCATCCAGCCAGTTCTCGCTGTCCACTCATCCAGACCACCCTTCCTGAGCATGCCTATGAGGATATCATGACAGACAAGGTCAAAAGCCTGGATAATGCTTCTCAGAAGGCTGTTTCTCAAGCAGGTAGATGAACACATAAAGAAAAGATCCAGCCCAAGTCTCTGTGCACAGACATCCCTGCAGCGCAATTGCAAATCAGCATAGAAATGCATACAAAGCAATCTCAGACAACAGTTGACACACCCAGTGTACATACTAGCTAAACAATACAGTCTTGAGCTAAATTCGACAGTTCCATTTAAAAGCCAGTAACGTACTGCAGTGTTAGTCTGACTGAACTCTGTTTTGCCAGGTAACCTGGCTGGGTACAATATTAATGATCACAGACTGGCCTTCTGCAGATCTGTAAGGATTTTTATAGAATAAATTGTTGCCCTTAAGCCTCACAAAACCTTCTGAAGGATTGCCATTATTGCTTTTGCACTCTTCAGTCCCTTTGCACTCCACAACCTGTGAATAAGCTGCTGGGTGCTGAGTCTGGCTGGCTTTAATACTTGCAGTAAGACCTGATATCAGTCAGGGCTCAATCTGCATCAAAGAACAGGAGAAGGGAAATACTCCCTGAAATACTGCCAAACCCTGCTGTCTCAATCTTTTAACAGACATCACTAAGATTCAGAAATTTGTTCCACTTAGTGAAATACTCAACTGTGAAATCAGTATAAAGGCTATATGTATTATTTATTCTGCCTGAGAGCTGGAACAAGATCCCTAAACTAACAGTCAGATTAATCTTGATGTGAGACAGCATGACTGAAAAGTGGCCAAACATGTCTGAAATGTGGAATATGCACTCTTTTCTTCAGCCAGATCTGTGCTTTGAAACTTATACCAAAAACAAATTAGGATTTGGTCCAGTTTCTCTAACCATAAATATTTTTGAAAATGAATATATAGATTTGACTGCCAGGCAAAGTTGCTTAATTTATTTAATTTACTGAAAACATTGGAAAGTGATATAACCCCTATTAAAATGATGAACTATCATCAGGGTGAAATGGATAAAAATAAAGACTGCTTCAGATCCTGTGCTACAGGGTTCTTCCAGGACTGGATTTTCTTTCCTGGTTTCTTCAATTCCCAAGAGATTCTTCTGATATCTCATTGCATTTCTTTGCTAGGTTTTTCAGCAAGTCCAGTGTAGAAAACAACAGGAATTAGAAATGAATTTTAGTGATTCTTAGCTATTGGAATAGGCAGGAAGCACCTCTTAAAAAACTTACTATAACCCATAACAAAATCTGGGTCAGCCCTGAATCTTATCAAAGCTGACAGATCCTTCTAGAGAAAATAAAGTAATCATTTTCTCAAAGTTAAGGTCTGTCCTATGTGCAACCGAGTCTAACTCAAGAAATTAATTTATTTCCAGTTTCAAGTATATCATGGCACTTGGTACCATAGCATCTTAGTCAATGCCTATTGCTTATGGCAAATAGATAAACATTCTGAATTGATTTCTATACTGTGAGATCTAGGAACTGCTTGTGGGGTTTTTGAACTTGATTTCATTCTCCTTTTCTAATTCTGCATGTGAGTGATGCAAAGAAAAAGAATGGCATACTCAGCAGCAAATATTTTACATTTTACTGTACATATCTCTCTGCTGAAGTGTATTTGAATTTAAAGTAGCTTTAGTCGCTCTGAAACAGTTTTCCTGCTGCCTGTAAGATTCCACATATAAAATATTCTTGGTTAAACTCAAAAATAATGAAGCGATGGGCCACTACAGAGGCATGATGCTCCTTGGAAATACGAGACAAATATTTTCAGAACTGAATCAAAATAAATGTGGGAAGTAAATTATTTTTCTTTAAACCCTTCTTTTTTGGTCCTAGTATTTAGGACCTCTAAAATTTAGGATTCTCTAGGGACAGAAGTGGAAGTTCTTCACAATTAAACATTGCTTTTCTGTTCATTTTCAGGAAGTAAAAAAACCTCCTGATGTTAAAAAATTAAGCCATAGTAATTGTGCAATGACAGTATGCCTGTTCTTTCTGTGTGCAGTTCCACTGTTTTTCAGTGGGCATTCAGAAGCACCTCCCAGCTGAAAAAGGTATAGAAGCACAGGATAGCTAAATTTCTCTCTGATGTGGATGCTCCACAGCCAGTCTTGTAAATTCTTTCTTCTGTTTCACTTTACAGCAATTTTCTATGATTTGACCATTATTTTCCATTATAAAAAACATTAATTTCTGGCTTTGCCTTTGAGCAATAGCAAAACAAATATTTTTTTCACCAGTTATAGTAAAAAAATGCTACCCCAAACTCACACATATTTATCCTCTGAAGAAACACTACCATCATGACACTGGAAGCAGAGGAAAAGGAGAAAGTGGGTGTGTAATGAAGTTTGCTGTAAACTATAAAGGTCAATAGGACTGCAGTTTGCTGTCTTAAGTAACTGTACTGTACTAAGCAATAACATAATCAATGGGGAATATATAAATACATATATATTTTATATATAAAAATATATATACAAAAATATATTTAAGCATATAACATTTAAAGACAACATGGTCAAGGATCTTCACTAAATCAAGTTAGTGAATTAGACTGAAATATTTCATGAAAGGCAGGAGGGCAGTCTTCAGTGTGATGCAATCATATTGCTAGTACTTTGTAGGTTGCGTTATCTCTAAGAATTGCTGGTCTAAGACTATTCCTTGGAGAATGTGGGTCTTCTCAGCGGAAGAGGTTTGCGTTTTTATTTCCTTTGTTTGACTGTTATTGATGTTTTCTTCTGTTCTCTGTTGCTACTAGAAATATAGCCTTTTCTTTTTTCCTTTTTTTTCTTTGTCTTCTTTTTTCCTTAATGTTGATGATGTACATAGTGTATTTCCAGAGAGGAAACTTACTAATATTTTGACTTTAACTCAAAGCTAAATACTTCCACCCAGAATAGTATTTGATAGATTTCAATTTAAAAGTAAATCAGTGTTTCATTTTTCACTTTTTGCTGGAGTTTTCAAGCTGTCTACAGACAAAAAGAACACTGTGCACCGAAGCAGTCAATCTGCTTTAGCTAGATGTATGATATTTTTATTTCTGCCAAAAAGACCTGTGAAGTCCAAGAGAAGCCTAATATTCTGTTATCTTCAATGCAAATTGCTACCAAGAATCCGCCACTTAAAAGCAAAACCTGTGGATAGAGATTGTACATCCATTTAATTTCTATAAATTGCTTATTTTCTCAATTCAGATAATAAAAAAAGCAACTGTCTGTAAAAATGATTTTGAATGAATTATAAGATGCCTTTCTATGAAAGCCATGAGACTGGGAAAACTAATACTAACTCTAATCAGTCAACAGCACAAAGTTGCACAACTTCAATCAAGATTTCCTGCTGATAGCAGTGCAAGTTGACTGAGGAAAATGCTGGAGAATATTTATTCCTCCAAAATGTCTTTGTGAGATAAATGGGAAATGAGAGAAAGAGGGATAATATGCCTTTTGCTGAATTGATTTAACAAAATTTATTATAGTTTCAGCTTTCTATTTTAGCAAAATTTTATCTTCTTTAGAAAGGTAGTTCTGTTTTTAGCTTCCTTTGGAAAAGGAAAGGTCAATGTGAACTCTGTTTTCGTAAGAACAGGAATAAACACTAGGGTAATAAAACTGCTAAATTTATTTCCATCTCAGTAATAGCAGCATTCCCTTCTGTTTCAACAGTTACTATGGTTTGTCTCTATTTTTAAGACTTCATAATCTCTAGAATTTTTCTGTCACTGTTCTGCAGTTTTCTCCCACATATTTCAGCCTTCTTCAGAGCAGGCAAAAGAGGAGCTCCTTCATCACTTTCTTTCTATATACAGAGAAGTCATGATATCAAGCGGTCAGTCGTCTCTCTCTTTCCCTGGCCTCTGTTTGTTTGTTGAGAGGTTCACTGTCATCTGAAGACTTCCTTGCACTCACAGCTTTGTGTTTGATTTTCTAAATTTTCCTCTGTAACCTTTCAGGATTCTGAACATTACTCAGAATGCGGCGTTAACTGTTCTAAGCCTTCTTGGAGATTACATTTCCAATGCAAGTGTTATTGCACCTGACAGGAGGTATCTTAAGTTTCAATCTAATTTTAGAAGATAAAGATTAATGGTTCAATTCTGGTGATTAATTAATCACTGTTGCTTAGGAACCAGCAACAGTGACCTATTACATCTTTTATAGGCAAATTGAGGGCAATCTCAAACAGTGAGAAACATCAGGTGTACATTATTTGCCAAAACAGAGAAAAATTGGATGAAGCTGATTTGAAGGGCAAATGAAAATGGAATAATGAAACTAAGAGAGACATTCTTCAGGAGATCGTTAGAGGAACAGCTGGTACAAATTGCACACTCAAAAAGGAATATCTTAAATAAAAGCCAGTGCAAGGTCAGTATCAAAGGAAGAGGAGAAGTGAGGAAAGAAATTAATGTGGTATGTAAGAGGGTCAGGATAATTATTGAACTCAAAACCCCAGTGGATTTAATAATGAATTGAAGGCATCTGTTGAACAAAAAATGATAGCTAACATGAATAAGCAAAATTAATTAACATATATATGTGCCTTAGACTTGCCTTTTTTTTCTAAGGCATATAATTTTTTCTATGAATGCCAAAAAGATTTATATGTAGCCAGGAGTTTAAGAACTAAAAACAATTTAATAAGAAAAGGCTAAAGCCAGATTAGTATTTGTAAGAAATTTGTAAGAAATTTGTAAGAAATTTGTAAGAAATTAGTATTTGTAAGAAAATTGTAGTGATCTGAAGATCACTACAAACTGAAGGTGAATAGCTATATAACAAACTACTAGGAGAAGCAAAATATATCTGAAGCACGAAAAGAGAAATGATGTTCAGAACAACAGTCTGAAGCAAATAATGTCAATATAGGTTTAGAAACAAGTGGACAGCATCTGAATGATTATAAGAAGTAAGAACAATACAGAAATAGAGCGTGAGAAACATCTGAAAGCATGAAAATTTCATGGAAGACATGAAGGACTTTACCCCCTTGTCTTTGGTGTTTTCAATCCACAGCTTTTACTTTTGTCTGTGAAAACACTCTCTTCAGCGCTGTCATGGTTTTATGATTTTTGTTATAGGTATTTCACATCACGTAGTGTGCTGGAAGTTGAAGAGTTAATGCTCCAGTTCTATGGATCGTTGATTTTTCCGGGTACGTTGTTCTCAGAAGAAAAGAACTACATTTCCCAGAAGACTTTCACTGTTCCATTTTCATTTCTGTTTAGATGGAAAGATCAAACTGTTCACAAGTCCTGAGATACCCCATCTTTTACTGCTTGTCACTGCGGTGTGTGCTCCCTAGCCATCTTGCCTTAAGCATTAAAGTAAGGCCTCTGGTTTTGAACACTCTCTCTCTCATTTTATTTGCTTTATTAGCCTCAATTCCAATTATATTGTATTATATTGTGTTATCTTGCATTCCGATATTGTACTTAGTAAACTAGTTTTTCTCCCTTAGCTCATTGCCACTGTTTTGTTTTTAGGCTCACCTCCATGTCTTTTACCATTTTCCCCCTTCCCCATCGCCCAGGGCATGGGTCTGTGAATCATCCTACCCCATTAATCATGAAACCAGGCTGAACTGGCCCCAAAATTGTTGACCAGCGCATACCTTCTTTTGCTTAGCATCTGTACATACTGGAAAACAATGATTTTTCCTTTTTTTTTTTTTTTTTGGATATGAGCACCACAAATTAGGCAGAGGTGGGAACAGTGGTGATTTACTTTTTGAGGAGGAGAAATTGACTAGCTGGCTTCAAAAGGATTTTATGCATCCACTGGAATTAGAGAATGGTTTGGCCTCTGGCTGGCTAAGAGTTCAAGGAAACACAAATTGTTGTGCTTTTCTCCATTGGACCCGATGATCACTTGCAACTTTTTTTGCAGTTGTCATCAAATGCATCACTTGCTCTTGCTGTATATAAGCAAGATAACTTGTGTAACAGTGGGACAAATCTCTGGTGTCCAAATTGTTTTATGGCAGTATTAGCTTAGCATAACTTCTCTGAAATTAGAAGACTAGCTCTTCACTACCAGCTGGTATTCTTCACTCTTTTGATTGTGAGGATCAGTCTCATTGTAGGTAGCTCACTGGCATTTGGTTGGCACAGCACTGGTATGTGCCAGCAGGTAACAGATATTGCACGTGGGCTGTTCGGATTGTTTTGAAGTTGTCTTTGGCTGGCAAAATTGAGTAGGAAAACCAGAAATTTGGTGTATTGAGTAAAATATGGTTTGAATATGTAGGCTGGAACTCAGGGAGTTCCCTCAGTTAAAAATAATTTTTTAAATTATTATTGTTATTATCAAGTCAAACAGTGCTTAATATTCATTTTGATTCGGTATTAATGGTTGTGGAAGCCAGTGGAGCATCTCAGCTAAAAACCATTTCCAGTTATCTTGCTACTTGCTTGGAGGTTTTTGTTGTCACCAGGTGATTTTTGACTCTTGTTTTAACACTAATGTTTAGTTGATACAGGAAATGGCTGCATTTACTGCTCTCTGCTCCCTGATGGAACTCCTCCTGCTGCTGCAACAGCAGAGGCAAATCTTCAATGGAAGAAATTCAACACAGAGACAAAGGATTTCTAATGTAAAGCATTTGCAAATGAATAATTAACCTAAAGCTTAATTTTTCACAATCATCTCTTGATAAGAAGTGCTGGCCAAGATCATTAGTCTAATACATTAGAAATGTCATCAATGTGTATGCAAATCAAATATCATGGAGTATCAGGACTTCTCCCTGATATTCAGCAATCTCTACAGCACATCACATAATGCAGGGCTCAGCATGCCTGTAGTGAGTGGTAGGCTGGCAGTGGAATGCTGCTCAATCTTTTGAGAGATTTCTGTTTCTATGGTCACTACAATCATTTGTTAGGAGACAATAATAGATTTTTTTCTCTCCCTTTTGAACTAGCTTACATTCCCATTGGTATAAGATGGAAGCTTTTGAAGTTATGATACAAGATTAACACTGTGTCTATCTTATTTAAGGTCTTGGAACTCAAGGGTCATAGATGTGATTTCAGTTCACATGTGGGATATCTGAAGATTTTGACAGTTCATTTTTCATAATCCTTCTCCTTGTTGAGTTTATCTTTGTCATGAACTGTGCCTACTGCCATATTTGTTGTTTACAGAAAGATCGCTGGTGATGTCTGTAAAATTTATTTTAACAATAATTTCCTTTTAAAATTTGTTTATTCATGAAACATCTCATTATGTTCCATGTCCAAGTGTACTAAAACATAATTTTATTTTCTTGTACCCCTCAATTCAGAACATTAAGTTCTGGACACTAGGTCCAGAATTCTGATTGTCTGTGAATGCTTTCGTCACTGGGCTTTCTCTCGAGAAACTGCTAGAGACAGTGGCTGCTCTCAGGCCACAGTGAGCTCCTGGGCTCACAGGAAATGAGAGTAATGGCTGCTGTTCCCTAGTAAAAAGGAGGCAGGAAGAGAGGGTCTGGGATGGAGCACGGCAGTAGGCTGGTCCTTCCCCGCAAAAGCCATATTTTTGCTCCCTCTCTTCCCTTCGTTTGCTATTCCTTTTCCAAGTAGTCACAGAAACAGCAAACCCAATGCTATTTGCCCTCGTCCTGGGTACTTTCCTGTTCCAGACTCTGACCTCAATCTCACCTGCAGCTGTGTCTCAGCTTTCTCTTTCCCCATGACCTTTTCCAGACCCTTTACAGGATTTGGATCATTTCTGTTCATGTTGTTCATTGCACCACCAATTACACTTCTTTGAGACTTCAGTGTGATTCAAAATCCATTGGAAGAAGAGAGTGCTGTTTGTTTGCTTGGATTTATCATAACAAATCAGGTCAACTCAAATAGTGGATAGCGAACAAGACTCATCAAAATAGTTTTTGCTATTGGCTATTTTTCTCTCTGTCTTCTCCAAAAGGTTCTAAGGCAGGATTAGTTATAATAAGAATTTTCTCAATAAATTATTTTAAATATTTGCATTTAAGAAGAAATGCACTCAAGTGTAATTGCGATATTCAAGAGTGTGCTGAAGGAACAGGCAAGAAATTTGTACTTATCTGAATGAATGTTCACTGCATGCTATCTTTGCCTTCCCTTCTAAAGCTTTTATGAAAATTCAAGTCAGTCAGTCCTTTTGTAATTTTTTCTCTTCTTTAGATTCTATACTGAAAAAATAAAAACTCAGATCATTTTATGTTTTTTTATAAAATGCTGAGATTTTTTTTTTCAAATTGAGTAATCACTTATGTTTTTTATGTTTCAATTCAATAGATTTTTGATTCGTTAATCACTAAAATAATCTCCAAATATAATCACCAATATAATCTTAATATAATCTCTTAATTCTGTCCTTTGGCCCAGGGTTTTTTATTCTTGCTCCTGACTTCTAGAGCAAATTAATAAAACCTGTGCAATAAATAACCACAATGAAGGGCAGTGTCATATGTAATGTTACAAAACACAGAAAGCAATTAAAGTAACCATTTCAACTTTATTTGCACTTTAAGTTTACACTGTCAAATTGATGAAACTACCATAGAATATCAGAGAGTTTGCTATGTGGAGAACTAAAAATAAATGATTAAAAAATCCATCTGAAGTCCATTGAAAGTTAGCACACGTTGGTTTGTTTGGAGTTTTGTTTTTGTGTGTGGGTTGGTTTTTTTGTTTTTTTGTTTTTTTGTTTTTTTTTTTGCCTTGTTTTGTTTTGTTGTTGTTGTTAAATATTTCATTTAGGAACAAAATAAAATGATTTATTTCTTGCTGTTCACATCTTTTATTTTTCCATCTTCCTCCTCTTCCTTTTATTTTCATTATGTTCTGGGTAAATGTTTCAGGTTTGCTTGCCAAGCTCTAAGGTATAATGAATTGTTATCCACAAAAACTCTAAAAAGACCATCTGGATAATAACAGTTAATGTAAGTCAGTCAATTCTAACAGCTGGTCCACACATACAACCCTTTTGTCTTTTTACTTATTTTTTACATCACCTTTTGCTTTCAAAATATGCTACCGTTCCCTTAAATTATTTACTAATTTTTAACTCTAAGAAATGTGTCAGTTTGATTCTCTTCAATTACTTAGAAAGACTCCGTTTCTTTTTTTTCTCAGTGGAGCATGTTGTAACTTCGAGTGTTTCAGCATGTCAAAAACCGCACTAAGTTATTCCAGTTTGTTTGTTTCATTATTGAAATGGGTCGACCCTGATATGAAATGAATTTTTGCTGACAGGAAATTAATTGCACATCATATGCACTTCATGCTCATATGGTTTATGTGGTCCCATTTGTTATTAAGTAGTACTGGGATCTTATTAAAAAAAGCACTACCTGTTACAACACAACACCATTTTCATCCAAGGAAGGAAGGAAGGAAGGAAAGAAGGAAGGAAGGAAAGAAGGAAGGAAGGAAGGAAGGAGGGAAGGAGGGAAGGAAGGAGGGAAGGAGGGAAGGAGGGAAGGAAGGAGGCAAGGAAGTAAGGGAGGGAGGGAGGGAGGGATGGAAGGAAGTAAGGGAGGGAGGGAGGGAGGGAGGGAAGGAAGTAAGGGAGGGAGGGAGGAAGGAAGAAAGGAAGGAGGGAAGGGAGGAAGGAGGGAAGGGAGGAAGAGAGGAAGGGAGGAAGGAAGGGAGGAAGGAAGGGAGGAAGGGAGGAAGGGAGGGAGGAAGGAAGGGAGGAAGGGAGGAAGGGAGGAGGGGAGGAAGGAAGGGAGGGAGGAAGGGAGGAAGGGAGGAAGGGAGGAAGGGAGGAAGGGAGGAAGGGAGGAAGGGAGGAAGGGAGGAAGGGAGGAAGGAAGGAAGGAAGGAAGGAAGGAAGGAAGGAAGGAAGGAAGGAAGGAAGGAAGGAAGGAAGGAAGGAAGGAAGGAAGGAAGGAAGGAAGGAAGGAAGGAAGGAAGGAAGGAGGGAAGGAGGGAGAGAGAAAGAGAGAGAGAAAGAAAGAGAGAGAGAAAGAGAGAAAGAGAGAAAGAGAGAAAGAGAGAAAGAGAGAAAGAGAGAAAGAGAGAAAGAGAGAAAGAGAGAAAGAGAGAAAGAAAGAAAGAAAGAAAGAAAGAAAGAAAGAAAGAAAGAAAGAAAGAAAGAAAGAAAGAAAGAAAGAAAGAAAGAAAGAAAGAAAGAAAGAAAGAAAGAAAGAATATGGGGTTATAAAAACCTCTTGAAGCTCACTGATATGATATACCAAGTCCTAAATCTGGGCTGGAGTACTTCCATGGAGTAGCATAGGATGGGTACCAACTGGCTAGAAACTAGCTCTGTGAAAATGATCCAAGGTGTCCTGGTAGATGAGCTGAATATGTATGATTCAGGGTGTATCCTCACAGATCTTGGAGGCCAACTGCATCCTGTTCTATGTAGGCACAAGCAAACTAAAAAGGAGAGAAAGGAGTTGGATTTTTTCCTATTTCATATCCGGAGCACTGTTTTATTTTGTGTTTCCACTACCAGAAGAGCACTTATATACTAGTATAAGTTCAATGGAGAGCCACTGTGATTCTTACAGGTTTAGGACACATAGCATGAGGATAAGCTAAGAGAACAATGTTTGTTCTATCTTAAGAAGAAAATGTTAAGGGGACAGTGTAGTTTATCTCACTCCATAGTTGATGTTAAAAAAAGGCAAATTCAGACTCTTCTTAAATGTACATGGGCAAAGAGACAGGACAAGAGGAAGAGATGGGTTGTTCCAAGAAAAATTCCAGTTGGATACTTGATAATGGAATATTGTCATAAAGCAGATAGTCAGATACTATACTGGCTTGTCCCAGTAGAGATGTTGTGGATTCTTCATCCTTGGAAACAAAAAAAATTGACCTGAGCTGTGAAAATTGACACTGAGAAACCTGCTTTAACATCTAGCACATGGACGAGCTGGTTTCCAGAGATCCCTGGAAACCTCAGATATTCTGTGATTCTGTAATCCAGAGCCAAGAATGAGGATCTGATAAAAGTCTTTCAAATAACTTTGAAATACCCATTTAGTACACATATACCAAGAGGACCTCAGGTATGCAGCAAGTGCCATCTACAAAGCAAATATATTTGTGTTCTTATATTCTTGCTACTTCATGCACTTTACATAGTAGCTCTTTTCTATGCCTCATTTTCTCTTGTTGAAATTACTTTCTTCATCCACTTCATGACAGAGGAAGAGCAGATGGCTCAGGCTCCTGCTTGTATACACATGACACATTATATAGAGTTCCCTTTCTATGTTATTAAAGAGCTAACCATGTGGAAACTGATTATGATATCTACTAGCAAAAAATGAGCATCCCTTTGAATATTGTTTTACACTTTAACGTCTAAATGGGTATGTAAGCAATCATAAATATTCGTGGAGTGCTGTGTTAATTTATGCAAATGATCTCTCACTTTGCAAATGTTTGAAAACCAATGGACAGCTATCCAGCTACCGGGTTATGTAATTCCAGATGTTCACAGCAGATGCATCTCACTTCATTCATTTTTCAGTGATGTCATATTGCCTTTAAGTTTCTTCTTTTTGGATTCTTATCTGGTTTATTTTACAAAGATAATCAGTTCACAAAATGTGGCTAGAGCAACAGAATATAAAACTATGCATCTTTGCAAGAAAACACTATTTTAAAAACTGTGATAGCATCTGACATCATCTATGACTTCTACATAAACCTTAAAGCCATTTGATTCATTTAGAGATGAGAAACTGTGGTAATCATCAGAAGCAGACAGCAATGAGCTTGTAAAACAAGCAAAAAAAAAAGCAGTCTGAGCATTAGCTAATAATATTGTTCTTTTTAAGAAAAATTAATCCATAGATCACAAAGTTTGAGGGAACATTTTACTTTCTTTGGGCTATTTCCACACTTGGAGCTGTCTGCTTGTAACTCTAGAAAAAGAAACAAAAATCTATTCAGTTCTTGAAGTAGGTTATTACTCCCAGAGGAAAAAGGAAAACCAGTCCCATGGAAATACACATAAATTCTATTCTCTGTGTACATTTGCAAATGCATTGTTATTGTACAATATAACAAAGTTCTGTTATTAGTAAAAGGTCTCTATACATTTTCTGGTGTGTAAAAACAAGGTTTGTGTAAACAACAGTTTAGAATTTATGTTTTTTGTGTGTTTTTTTTTTTTTTTAAACAGCTTTCTGACTTTGTCTTTTCAGCTGAACTGTCCTTTATTATCTATTCCTATCACAGATCTCTCTTTTTCATGACATTTTAGCAATAAAACATCTGTGTACTAAGTCAGTATCATAGTATCCTGGTATTCATCCTTAAAAACTGCATGTTTCGGAGGAATGAAGAAAAAGTGAACTGTTTATAGTTTGCATCCTTGTCTTTGCACCATAACTTTTAACTTGGAACACCTGCTCCCTGGAAAAGCACATGCAGAATTTCACAATAGATATACAAGTTCTGTGTTACTCTCCTCTTTTTGATCCAGGCGGTTATTCTTTTTTTCAGACAGATATACAGTGTTGAGCCAACTGCAGGAGTGAACCTCTTCAGAACCCAAACACTGCCTCTGTTATATTGCAATATATAAACATGTTTTGTGTTGGGTAGTGAGCAGCTGAGGTATTGAGCACAGACGCGCAGAAATGGTGAGGCTGCAGAAAGCTATCTGTTTCATGTAGGCTATATGAAAACTGTTTCATTTTCAGGCTGATACTGTGTCAGTGAGATTTAAAAAACATATTAGAATTATAATATAATAGCAAACATAACGTTTTCCTACTTACTGAAGTGGTTTGCCCACAGCTATGCAAACATGAGTCAGTATTTCTATTTGTCATCTCTGAGCTCTTCTTAGTTGTTAGGAATTCAAGACCATGTGTGTTGTTCAGAAGGTAATTCCTATGAATGGCGGTTATTTGTTGCTCTCTTGGCTATTATAATAACACTCCTACATAAAAATGTATAAGCAAGTTGTAACTGGAACATTTTGCAAGGATGAGGAAAATGAGAGATTATTAATTTTGCTCTTGCAATGTGCAAGACAACTTACAAGTAATTCTTTTTTTTTTTTTTTTTTTTTGGTAGCAAAATCCAATACCAATGGAGAGAGTTCTGGCCTCTACACTAACCCCTGTAATAGTATTAAGTTAAGCATATAATACAGCTGCAAATTAACCACAAGGGACTGAGGAAAGATTGAGTCTCTTAGCAGTACAGACGTGATCTAACTATTAAAGAAATTGGTCACTAACTGTTGTGACTAAGGAGTATGCTCAAGGTAGTTTACAGGCTTAGTGTGGATTAATGTACACTGTTTTGAAGAACCTTATATCATTTCAACTAACTAAATCTTGAGTTAAGAAATATGGCATCTTTTTCAAGAGAAAAGGCAGTAAATAATCTGACTTCACCATGCACAGAGATTCCCACCAATTGAGTTCATTGACTTCACTAGATAATGTTTGTCGCTTCTATTAATTTAATTCTATTTTTGGTGCTTACGAGAGATTTATTTGAAAACTATCAAAGTGACAAAATAAGTAGGAGTTCCGTGCTTCACAAATCTTAGATTCCTTTTTTTTTCTTCTTTTTTTTTCTTTTTTTTCCCCCCTATTATTTCAGAATTTGTTTTGCTACTTTCTAGCTCTAACTACTTATAAACTACTACTCCTATAGATGTCACGGTGTACTAGAGGTTATTGGATTAGTTTTCAAAACAGGATATGGTGTTTCTGAAGAACTGTGCTAGAAGTAGTGTACCTGCATTCTTAGTGCATTTTACATATGAACCTTACGTTTTCATCAAAATAGAATATATTAAGGATATATTAAAGCAAATGCATATTTCTTCAAACTTAAATATCATCTGAGAATACCGTACCACTCAAAATGGAAGATTAATTTCAATTGCAGTTTCTTACTTCAGGGAAAACACTTCTCCTTTGTTAATCAAGGCCTCTTGATTAACTTGCTTCTGTTTGCTCCTTAGGGAATAATGCCAACCTCCACTTGTAGCACTGTAAATGCTTCTAATAGGTACATGGGGATGCAAAGGCTCCCTCTTCACTCAACTCCTTTAACAAACACTAAGTAACTCAGTCACATTTTTAAAACCCTATGTGTGAGGGTGTAATCTTCACAGCCCAGTCTTTGGAGAGTTTTTATGCAGGAAACTGGAGAAGTGGGTCACCCCAAAGGCAATGCACAGACTGTGGCATTCCAGTAGGTAAGGTTGCATGACACAGGGCACGAAAAGCCTAAAGCTTTGCATCATTCTACCATATCCATTTTAGACTGTGAACTTACATTAGTAATGAGAGGTTGGTTAATGGAATGTAGGGAAAAGGCTTTCCGAACTAACTGTTATTAAAAAAGAAACTCAATTTTGAACATTCTTAGGACTAATTTACGATGAAGATAGAAATGGAATCAAGTCAACAGGAGAGTAGGGACTTTAAGGAGAACATCTTTCTCGTCCTCTGGCAAGAAAAGTTCAGTCTGCATTGACTTGTTTCAGCAAAACTGAAATGTTTTGCTGAAATGTGAGGAATAGTATGTAAGTGTCCTGTCTTGCAATGGGCAAAACATCAAGCAGAAATACTAGTCTACTCCATCAGCTGACTCTCTGAGAAGATAAAAAGTCCTAATTCCAGAAGCTTAGGAAGAATTCTGTACTATGAAGGAGTGGAAACCTTACTTTATTTCACTGTTGACTGTGAGATGAAATGTGGTCATGTTAAAAACAAAAGAAGTAAAAGGGGAGGATGATTTGGTGACTGTGGTAACCTTGCTGGGGCAGGTCTTTGTACTTTGCCATTTCTTAGCTGCTCATTGTGGAGAAGACATGAAGGTGGACTTACACTGCATTTGGCGACACTTCCGAGATGTTGGGACAAAAGCCTGTCATGGGAGGGTCTTCAAGTGTGCTCTAGGGCTCGACAGAAGAGAAAGCACAAGCCAACGTCTTGCCTCTTGAAGAGTCTAGACTAAAAAGGCAAAGGCAGAGGGTGTTCTTTTGCCACATCTCTATTCTGTTTTCTAAACAAGTGACATCAGGACCAAATGCGCTTCAGCTCACTATTTATAGAATGGGAACAAAGCATTCTTATGGGACATTAGTAATTAAAAAGATATTCAAATCTGTAACTGTTTCATTCTAAAGCAGCTGTTTAAAATGAGAGTAGATAAGGCCCTTGACAACCTGATCTAGCTGTAGTGTCCGTGTTCCTTGCAGAGTAGTTGCACTAGATGGCCCTCAGATGTCTCTTCCAACTCTAAGAATTCTATGATTCTACGATTCTACGATTCTTGTATATTTGTTGTGGCTTCTAAAAGTGATAGTCATGGAGGAGAGGAAGAAAGTAAAAGCAATTGGTCTTCAAAGTGGCAAGGCTGAGAATCTGTTAGTTTTTATAACCTACATAAAAGAGTTTGTTAGAACAAAAGTTGCAGTCATAAGAGTATATAAAAACCTATGTTCATACACAAAAAATATATATAACCTGTATTAATGAACGGATGGGACATTGCAGTTCATTCATACATTACAGGAGTTACAGCTGGTTACATTGTGGGTGTTCAAGTGATGTTCTCCTCTAACCCTCATGTGGCAGGGTTGAGTACTGAGAGGTCCAGGAAAGCCCATCTGATAAATACTTGGCTGAGAGCCACAGCAGGAAGTTCAACTTTTTCAACCACAGGGTAGTTTACTCAACATCTGGCCTGATGGTTGCAGATGAACAGGGCTTTAACCTAGGTATGAAGAGGGAAGGAGATAAAGTGAGGCTCACTCAAGATGTATTTGAGGGATAAGGGGTAGATGTTAGGTCAGCAGCTCAGCTGAAATGCATCTACACCAGTGCATGTGGCATAGGCAGCTAACAGGAGGAGCTGGAAGCAATTGTGCAGCAGGCAAACTATGACATAGTTGCCATTACTGAAACATGGTGGGCTCATTCTCACAACTGGAGTACTGCAATGGATGGTTAAAAGCTCTTCACAAAAGATAGGCTACAAAGGAAATCTTGCATCCTTCTAGGGATACCTGTATACTCTATTTGCCTAAAGCACCTCTGTACCAATGCACATAGCATGGGAAATAGGAAGAGATTTGTATGCAGTCACAGGGCCATGATGTCATTGCTATCATGGAAACTTAAAGGGACAACTCATATTACTGGACTGCTGTCACAAATTCATGAATGGCTGTGTCTTTTTTAGGAAAGATAGGCCATTAAGGTGAGTTTGTGGAGTTGTTCATCATGCAAGAGAGCAGTGAGAGGCTAATATCTGTGACACAGTTGTGAGTGTGTACTACAGTCCAAATCAGAAGGAGAAAGTTAATGAGATCTTCTACAAACATCTGGAAGTAGCCTCTTGATCCTGGGCTTCTTATGGGGAACTTCAATCATCCTGATATTTGCTGGGTAAGCAACAACGTCAAGCATGCATGGTCCAGGAGGTTCCCGCAAAGTGTTGAAAATAACTTTCTGATGCAGGCGATGGAAGAGCCAGCAAGGAGGGGTGTGTTGCTGGACCTTGTTCTTACTAACAAGAAAGGGCTGGTTGGGGATGTGAAGGTTGCAGACAGCTTGGGATGCAGTGATCATGAGATGTTAAAGTTCATGAACTTGTGTGGAAGAAGCAAAGCAATGAGTAGGATTGCTGCCCTGGACTTCAAGAGATATGGTTTTGATCTCTTCAAAGACCTATCTGGAAGTATTCCTAGGGCTAGAGTGTTGAAAGGTAAGGGAGCTGATCAACACTTAAAAATCAGTTCTTTCAAGTTCAATATCAGTGCATCTCTAACAGTATGAATTCAGTGAAAGGTGGCAGGAGACCTGCATGGATGGCCAAGGAGCTCATGAATAAACTCAAAGTGAAGAAGTTCCACAGAATGTGGAAAGAGGGCCTGTCCACTTGGAAAGAATATAGGAATGTTGTCAGGGCCTGTAGGGATACAACAAGGAAGGCTAAGGTCCTCTTAGAATTAAATCTAGCAGAGCAGGTCAAGGATAACAAAAGCTTTTTTAAGTGTGTTAATGGTA
Organism: Phasianus colchicus; assembly: GCF_987193195.1. Taxonomy (NCBI): domain Eukaryota; kingdom Metazoa; phylum Chordata; class Aves; order Galliformes; family Phasianidae; genus Phasianus; species Phasianus colchicus. The sequence continues at coordinate 54,998,460 of NC_143476.1, forward strand.
AAAGGAAGATTAGAGATAATGTGGTTCCATTACTGAAGAAATAGGTGCCCTGGTAACTGGGGACACTGAGGAGGCATCTGAATGCTTCAGTCTTTGCTACTAAGACTGCCCCTTGGGAATTCCAGGCCTTGGAGGTAAGATGGAGAGTCTCAGATGTGGAATATATCACCTTGTTTGAGGTGGACAAGGTCAAAGAGAATTTAGCTAAAATCAGCACACACAAATCCTGACGGAATGCACCCACATGTGCTGAGGTAGCTGGCAGAAGTGATTATCGAACCACTCTCTTTTGTCTTTGACAGGTCTTGCAGAATGGCAGAGGTCCCTTAAGACTGACTGTTAGCCAACATCACACCAGTCTTTAAAAAGGGAAAGATGGAAGAAGCGGGAAACTACAGGCCGGTCAGCCTCACCTTTGTGTCTGGAAAAGTGATGGAATAACTTCTTCTGGGTGCCATCTCCAAGCAATTGGAAGAGAAGAAGATTATCAGAGGTAATCAACATAGATTCACCAAGGTGAAATCATGCTTGACCAATAATGTAGCTTTCTGTGATGTCATCATTGATAGATAGATGTGAGGGAGAGCAGTGGATGTTTGGTACTTGACTTCAGCAAGGCATGAACTTACATCCTTGTAAGTTTGGGATAGATGAATGGTCAGTGGAGTGAATTGAGAACCATCTGACTGGCAGAGCTCATACGCTTGTGATCAGTGTCAAGAATCCAGTTGGAGACCTGTAACTAGCGGTGTTTCCCAGGGGCTGGTGCTAGATCCAGTCTTGTGCAAAGAATCATAGAATCATCAAGGTTGGTAACGTCTTCTAAGATCATCCAGTCCCACCTATTACCTGTATTTCACACTAAACTATATCTTTCAGTACAACATTTAATATTTCTTGAATACCTTCAGGGACAGTGATTTCAAGACCTCTGTGGGCGGCCTGTTCCAGCACCTGACCACTCTCTCAGTGAAGATTTTCCTAACATCCAACCTGAATCTTTAAGATATTTGCAAAGCTGGTGTTTGGCTGTTAATATCTGAAAATGGATGCCTGACTGACCAATGGAAATGTTCGTGTGGTGAAGCATCCAATCAATTGGCCTCCATCAACATTTAATGTCTCAGAATTAACAGGAAATATTTAAGATTGACATTGAGACTGGATTTCTTCCATAGGATAAGCTGCTTGAAAGCTTCTGTTCCTAATCTTGCCATGCTGGAGAGGTTATGAATATGGTGAGTATCTCCTTTGTTCGCATAATTTCTTTAGACTTTTAGGAGCATTAAAGATGAAGCAGAAAGACCTAAATCTGACATTTATAATTTTCACCTATTTAGAAGGACAAGCATAACTAAGGGACAAGTGCTTAGGTGACATAACTTTATTTAGGAGTCACCAGTGTGTAATGTTTTTGGCAATGTTTATACAGTACTCAGAATTTAAACACTGCATATGCATATGAGTATGATATATGTAATAGCATAGGTAAAAGGACAGTATGGAATGAAAAACTTTTTTCCCATTCCTTAAAGCCCAGAAGTGTGTAGAAGAAATAGAGCAAGGATCATGCCATAGCTGCAGAACGTACTGTTCTAAGAAAGGACTTTAACAATGAGATTTGTAAGTTCTGTCTGTGTATTATTCTTTAAAAATAATTTCAAAATAGTCCATTCTTTTGTCTATTTTAAACGGCTATCAGAGGTGCAATGTACACTGAACCAAGCAGGATGGATTGAGATGGGAAAAAAGGATCTAAGATGCCACCTAACGCAGAACCTGCTGTGAATTGTCCCATGAAAACATGCTAGAAATAACTTAAAGCTGAGGGTTTTTCTCAATACTTCAAAAGTGTCTGACCAAAGTACATCTATGGATATGTACTACTTGACCTCTATCTGCTCTTAGCACTGTTAAAAAGGCTAATTATTTGTAAGCCATTTGATAGCATAATTAGGGGACCTTCATATGGAAAATGGTTTATTTATCAGTTATGTTCAGGAGTGAAAAACTGATTATCTGCATATTTTTGGAGTAGGTTGTAATGGGATTATAAAGAAAACTATTTTGTTTTACTCACATGTTGTAGGGAAGCTAAAGAGAAGTAATTCACTTAATTTGCTAAAGCTATGAAGTTTTATGCTGCAACAATTTGGTTTAACAGATTGAAGGTACAACTAGAATAGGGTACTGGAGGAAATAAAATGATTTTGATTGAGTACAATTAGCCTTGAATGACAATTATAGAGAGATGGATTAAAATTTTTTACTCAGAGCCAGTGAAAAGCTAAATCTGAGTTTGGAGCAAGGAAAAATATGGTATTTGCTTGTTTATAATTCTGATTTGAGAAAAAGCATAAAAGCATTGGCTTGCAATAAACAGCCTCAGCGATAATAAGTGTTAGTTTTCTTTGTGTGAAACCTGCTTGTCTATTCAGTTTTGTTCTAATTATGGGGCAACAGTTTTGTGATGACAAGCTGCCATTTGTAGCAAAGTAGAAAAATAGAGTCAGAAAATGGGATGTCTTTGGGAAGGAAATAAACTTTAGTCTGAACAATTAGTCTATGCAAAGCGGAAAAGTAAAACAGCACTTCCTCTCAAGAGAAGTGAAGTCTCAGAAGATAATTCACTAATAAATGAGATAAGGGAACTGGAGGCTAGCACTGATTAAATTAAAGGTGTGAATTCAGAAATTAACAGTAAAGCAAGATGTCCAGTGAGAAAACTTATACCAGATAGGGTGTGTTGTATAGGGGATTATTCACTCTGCCTGGGAAGGAACTAGCGTAGGTGACCCTATGGTGGGATCTGAATCCCAGAAGGAACTGCATTATTATGCAAAGAAATCACTGGAGAAGAAAGACAACCCTATCTAATTTAAGAGAAGTGGCCTATATTTATAATCTAATCTCAAAGTAGCACACCACAATAGCTAACTTAGATTGACAGGAGTATAAGATGCAATGTTTTCTAAAAACTTTCAAGGACAGAATAAAGATTTGTGATTTGAAGTCACTGGATGAGGGAAAATCTGGAGATACTCCCATCAGAGTTTCTGGATATCCAGAATCATTAGGACAATATGTTTCCATGTTTCATGTAATGCTGACACTAAATCAGAGGATTATTGGGTTGTTATTCTCCTCCCTCCAACCTTAGTTTGCAGTGTTTTCACTGACTTAAAGCACCAGGATATTATGGAATTAAATGGCTCACTTAAAATAAATAGAAATATTCTGTCATTTAGTTTGAACATCACTAGAAATACTGTAGTGTTGTAATTTCATGGTTTATGACACACTCAGTAGATCAAGTGCCTTAGTATTATTATTATCTTTTTTTCTCTCTCTTTTCACAATATATGTGTTTACCTGAAGAGTCTTACAACACCACTCCTTCTCCAATGGCATGATGATTCTTTCTCATTCTGGATGTCTTGAATTTTTTAGCATTAAGTCAGCTGGCAGCAACTGGTTCACAAAGATCTTGGAAGGACATACTCTGAGTGATGATAGCTGTAACAACACACATATAACTCCAATCCTTTTAACCAAATCAAAATCTCTGCTCATAATTCAACTGTTCACACATCTGCTTAGGTTTCTTTCCTTCCTACTGATGGAAGCAGATGGGTGGCAATCTTCAGAATCTGTTGTCCAATGTATAGTGTTTTAAGAAAGGATGAGGAAGGATGAAAGACATATAACAAAAAGAATAAAAGAAAAAAAATTCATTTGGAGTCTGACACAGTGTAAGCTCTGTTGTAGTACCTCTTATTTTTAATGACAGTTATTCTAACAGATGGGCTATGGATAGCAGTTAGAATAGTAGAATTCAATGCACCAAAAACTATGATGGAAAATAATAATTAATTATTAATTATTAATTATAATTAATATGGGAAAATAGCATTGCTTGGGAAGGACTTAATGAAAGTCCCACTTTCTTTCATGCCCTAAGCTGTAAATAAATTAGTTTGTTTCTGGAAACAAGGACTGGAGTGATTTGTTTAGCTAATGGGATATGACTTAATGATGTCATAGTATGCTTAATATTGGGGGTTCTGTTACTGGAACATAGGCTTTGGGTAAAACAAAAAGACTTAAAAGGTCATTCTTCAGTGTTCAGTAAGCCACCAGACCATAGCCATGTTGGAATAACTTCAACAAAGCAAGCAAATATGTTGGTCGTTCTTCTCTAAAATTTGATTCAGTTCAGTATCATCCATTTTCAGTTCCACCCAGGCAAGAAAATAAAAGAAAAGTAATAAAAATCTCTTCCAGTTTCCCAAGGAAATGTATTTTATTAATACTGAGACCTTTCTTCACACTCTTCCATGATCTACTCTCTACATGCTTAGTTTAAAAATATGATAACACAGAGAAAAGAAAGTTCTTCCACTGAAATTTAGCACACAGAAGGAAAAAGAAAAAAAGAAAAAAGAAAAAAAGAAGAAGAAGAAGAAAAAAAGATTAAGATCAGATTCCTCCTAGATATCTTTCTTCCAGAGGTAACCAGTTCAGCTGTGGTCTCTGACTTTCTTCAGAAAAGAAAAGTTCAGATCATTTCAAGATTGCTTTCATACTGTGCTCAGTATGTCTACTGTTACTCTTGAGTTCAGAGACTAAGTAAACTCTGGAAGCAAGCATTTTTTGCAGTTGTCAGTTGAAAAGATGCTACCATAGTTGCTGGGTTTTTTTAATGCTAGTATAAAATTGAAAAATCTTTTTATAATATTCCTGTTTTTAATAATTCTCCTTCGGTTCACACAACTGAAGCCTGATTCCTAACTGAAATATTCTTATCTGAAATGAATAGAAACAGAATAGGTATTTCTCTACAACTGTCTGCTCATGAGTACAACCTTACTGGCATATGTTTTGTCTTTTATGAAGGGTGGAAGGAAAGCATATTTCTTATGCTTTAAAAAATATTGAAACGCTATATCTAAGTCATCACGTTATGTCACTGCTCATGGTCAAGTTATTCCACCTAATAAGGAACGTAAATTTAATTAAATTTTGTTGCATGTATAGAACTGCCCACTTCAAGGATTTCTGATGAAACAATTTTAAAAATGTAATTGTAACATGAACTATCCAAGCCATTCAACCTGAAATCAAACAAAAATTCACCAGAGGTTTGTTATTTATGTATACTACCTCACCTGAATCATATATTTCCTATGGATTCCTCTTTGGGATTGTGTGTCTCTATTCCTCCTCCTTTTAAAACTTCATATTTTTGGAACAAGTGGCACATGTGAAATCTAATGAAGGTTTTAATGGAATGCACAAGCTGTTGTATGTTATCAAGCATGTTCATTACTTCATGTTTTAGGACACAGGACATCACGGAGCCCTGCTGGACTGATGAGCTTATGGCCAGGCACAGTTATAGGATTATTAGCAAAAGAATTAAAATCACATTGAGAGACTTAGGATAGATGAAGAGCCTGTTGTGTGAGGCCACACATTAGCACTGATTCTGAGAAATGTTGATTTATGTTGACGTCAGGATTTTATCTCTGGTAGTACAAAAAGAATTAGCCATTTTTTCAAGGTCACAAAGCAGTTCAGTAGTTAAATCCCAGCTATAATCTGGATCCTCTGTATTTCTGCTTAACTGTCCTATCTGCTGTACCATATTGCATTTTCTGTTTTAATCTGTTAATTCTAGAATTCCCCAAATGCAAATAAAATAAGAGGCCTTTTCTGCTTCTTTTAGTGTATACAACTCCTTATCCTTCAGTGTTTGCAAGGCTGTAGCACAACACCCCTCTGGCCTTTTCTTCTCAGATGCAGTTAAAGGAAGGACAGAGTAGTCTCCAGTGCACAGGAAAAATCTAGTTTCCCTTTCCCTCAACTGGTGTTGCAGATGCAAAACCCAGGAGACAATGAGGCTAAGAAGGTCCATGCAAAATTTTCTTGAAAGGTAATCATATGTCATCTTACAAACATTCACAAAGTTCTGAAATATTTTCAGATTTTTTTGTCCATGATCCTGGTGAGCGCTGGATTTGAATATAAACTGTAGAAGAGTACTGCAGTATTTCTGGGTGATTTGATACAAATACAGTAATACATTTGCATGTCAGTTGGAGTATTTGACAAAATTACGCATAACCTATCATACCTTGTATGGTAAACTAACCCGACCTTGTTATATTCTCCCAGAACAATCAAATGTAACAAACAAACATTGCTTTATAGATTCATTTAATAAGTACGGAAGACAGCCCTTAGCAGCAATATTATTATATGAATTAGAGACCAGACACGACAAAACTGGCAAAAGCACTCAACAGATTGCTTATTCTGACAGTACAAGTTGGCTCAGGTGTGCCATATGGGAGAAGAACGTAACTTGATCTAGTATGAGATATGGAGGTTGGCAGTCCTGCCTGTGGCTGATGGAGCTTGATGATCCTTGAAGTCCCTCCTAACCCAAGCCATTCTATGATTCTATAATTCTTTGATTCTTTGTAATCTACAGCTCTAAAACCTGAGTATATAGCGACAACACAGGCTTACAATGTATATCTTCATTTAATCAGCTATCAGGTAATTCTAGCAGTAATTTGCCCACTAATGAAAGAAAGTGAACACAGGATGAATTAAATTTGAACATCAAACAAGCCAGCAATGATACAAAATGAGAATAAACATTACACAGAATACAATTACTTCAGAATGTAATTTCTCAGATACGTTGTCTCAGTTAACATACACAAGGCTTGTAGCATCATGCATCATTAATACTGCAGAACATCTTGAATTACGGGAGTTAGATTTCAGTTGCTTATACCTTTGCCAAAATATAACATTAGGTTGAAGTTTTATGCAGGATATCTACAATGTCTAATTTCTAAAATATTAGTCAAACAACTTCAGTTGTATTCCATGTCAAGAACAAAGAGAAAAGCTGTTATATCTTAAAGAAAAAAGAAGGGTAATGTGAGAAAAACTAATAAAGCTTGACTACTGATTGTACTGAATGTTTGTTCATCAATGAACTGGGTTCCAGTATTTCTGAAGACAACAATATTAGGCCTGCAGACATGTCATTAATGTCTTACATGCAGTTTCACAGAATCACAGAATTGCATGGGTTGGAAAGGATCTCAAGACATCACTGTGTCTAATCCCCCTGCTAAAGCAGATTCCTTACAATAGTTCCCATAAGTAGGCATTTGAGTCTGCTCTACAGAAGGAGACCTCACAACCTCTCTGGGCAACATGTTCCATTGCTCTGTCACCCTTAGAGTGATGAACAAGTGAGACAACTGCTCAGAAAATGTTTTACACACTTATAATTAAAGCAATCAGACCTTGCAGGTCACTGAATCAGACACCGTGAAAGATAATTAAAAAAAAGATGGTCAAATCCTGTGTTCTTTCAAAGACAGCCATTGGTGATCCTCAGTCTTCTGGCCTGATTCTGATCTTGAGAAGGTTTTTCACAGAATCACAGAATGGCCAGGGTTGGAAGGGACCTCAAGGATCATGAAGCTCCAACCCCTCTGCCACATGCAGGGCCACCAACCTCCCCATTTAATACTAGACCAGGCTGCCCAGGGCCCCATCCAATCTGGCCTTGAACACCTTGAAAGGGACTTTGCAGAAGAATGTCAGAAAGAAAAGTCAGTCGTTTACAGCACTTGAATGCTTTGCACTTTTAAATATCCAAATGTGTCTCCTACCTCAAGTCTCAAGGCTAGTAGTTGGAAAGAATTTTATTGACCTTGCTGTTAAGCGATAGTGACCCTGAAGTCTCCTAGTCATTGGTTCTTTATTCAGACTTGAGAGTGAAAATGCTCCTGCTATTCAACAGTTCCTGTGCCAAAGCAAATCTTTCTCCCACAATTTTGTCTCTTATTAATATTTTTCATTATTATTTCTCATAAAATATATTCCTTTACTATCTTTGCCTCTATGTCCTGTTTTTCAGCATTTTTGATGCATTGTAATTTATGTTACCACTCTGGAAATTGTTTTGTACAAAAAGATCTAGGAATCCAGCCTAATTAAGAAAGATGCAAAAATTGATTTTTACAAGAGTCATTTTGGCCAGTGGGTGCTGAAGACAAAAATTCCATTTGTTAATTGATGTCATGAGCAACCTGCTTCATTTCTCTGTGTTATCCTACCTCTCTCCCATTTTTTTCTTGTCTTCTTCTCAGACAGTAACAGTCTATTTCCATTTATGTTCCTATCCATTACTTGGTATGATGGGACCATGATTTTTATGCTTACTTTCTTTATTTTCATACTGGCTGAGAGGACAGTCACCAGTTTGGAAAGTTGTAATATTGCACAAGATAGTGTATAACTGTGTGGTGTGGTTGACATACCTGAGGGATATGTTGCCATCCAGAGAGATGTAGAGCCTCATGAGGTTCAGCAAAGCCAAGTGCAAGGTCTTGCAGCTGTGACACAGCACTATCAGTACAATTTGAGGGACAAAAGGATAGAGCACAGCCCTGCTGAACAGGATTTGGGGTACTGTGGATGGCAAACTGGACATAAGCCAGGAACATGCTCTCACTTGGAGTACTGCATCCAGATGTGAAGTCCTCAGTACAGGAGATACATCGACCTGTTAAAGCATATTCAGAGGAAGGCCACAAAAATGATCCAGGTGATGGAACACCATCCCTACGAGGACAGGCTGAGAGAGCTGGAGCTGTTCAGCCCAGAGAAAAGAAGGTTCCAAGGACACTTGATAGTGTCAGTATCTGAAGGGGGCTACAAAAAAAAAAAAAGGGGACTAGCAGGATCTCTTGTGATAGGAAGATCTAGCAGGATCTGTTGTGATAGGAAAAGGGAAATGATTTCAAACTAAAAGAGGGGATATTTACATTTGATTGTAGGAAGAAATTCTTTACTCAGAGCATGCTAAGGCACTGGAGCAAATTGGCAAGAGAAGCTGTGAAGGCCCGATATCTACAGGAATTCAAGACCACATTGAAAGGAGCCTTCGGCAAACAGACCTAGTGGTTGACAACTCTGCTCTCTGCAGGAGAGTTGGAAATGGATGATCTTTAAGGTCCCTTCCATCATTATATCCAATCAGATTGCATATAAGGAAATTTTTTTCACATAGAGAGTGATGAGGCACTAGAACAGGTTGCTGAGAAATGTGGTGGGTGCCCCATCCTTGAAGACTTTCAGAGTGATCTAGCTATAGGTGTCTCTGTTCATTGCAGGAGTTGGACAAGATATCCTGAAAGGTCCCTTCCAACACAGACAATTGTATTATTTAGAAGAATACAAAGAAGATACTGTTCTTTTTGACTTCAGGAAGTGTTACATATGGCAATGAGCTGATCTTATGCCTATGCAGAAAAACCAAAATCACTCCATTCCGGCCAGTAGCTTTAACTTAGACTTGAAAATTAGATTCTATCAGTAACTTTTGTCTGGGTCTTTTTGAAGATTGCTAGAGGAATTTTTAGTAATATATTACATACTCTAACATATTTAGCATTGTTCTATTAAGTGAAAATTATCACACAATTGCAAAATCACAGGTGTTGGAAGAGACCTCAGGAGATCACTGAGTTCAGTCGCCTGGCTAAAGCAGGTACTCTACAATTGGTCACACAGGTGGGTGTCCAGACAAGTCCTGCATATCTCCACAGAAGGAGATTCCACAGCTTCTGGGCAACCTGTTCCAATGCTCCATCATCTTTACCATAAAGAAGTTCTTCCACATATTACTATGGAACTTCCTATTTAGTAGTTTTAGGCTATTACTTCTTGTCCTATTGCTACACACTACTGAGAAGAGCCTTGCCTCCGAGCTCCCTTTTGATTTTTATAAATATTTATTAAATCTTTTCCTATCTATTCTTTTCCTAGGACTGAACAGCCCAAAGTTACTCTGTCTTTCCTCATACAGGAGATACTCCACGCCCTTTATCATCTTTGTCCATCCACTGAACTCATTCTAGGAGGTTCTTATCTTTTTGAACTGGGGAGCCCATAACTGGACACAGCAGTCTAAATGTGACCTAGAGAGGCAGGATCATCTCCCTTGACCTGTTGGTTGCACTCTTTTTAATGCACTCCATTGGCCTTCTTGGCCACACACTGCTGGCTCACGGCCAACCTGTTATTCACCAGGACTCACAGGTCATTCTCTACAGAGCTCTTTTCCTGCAGGTCATCCCTTAAACTTACTGATCCATGCAGTTATTCCTCCTCAGGTGCAAAACTCAACATTTGTTCTTGTTAAACCTCATCAGATTCCTCCCTACCCAACTGCCCAATCTGTCCAGATGTTGTACAGTAGCACAAACTTTTGGTGTCTCAGTCACTCCTCCCAGCTTTATATCATCAGCAAACTCACTGACAATTGTCTTTATCCCTTCATCCAGGTTGTTGATGAAGATTTTGAACAGGATGGGACCCAGCAACAAACCCATTATGTACTTGTGTAACAGAAAAAAAAAATAAAAAAATTCCCAATGTTATGAAGAAACTATAACACAAAAGTAAAACAAAAAGACCTTTCATATCTTCTTTTGTTTTCCACGAAACTCAGGAGTCCAGATGTAATTCCTTGTTCAGAATCATTCTCAGAACCTACAGGTGTGCAGGAGGTAAGTGCAGACATGGCTGAGCTGGTGAGCTCATGCTGAGGTCTGATTCTCAGTCCGACCTTTAGTCAGTTTTCTAAGAATGGAGAATTTTTCATCCCAGGTTCTTAGGGAGAAATGCTTCCTTCCCTCATATGGCTATATGCTAGGATAACTGACTTCAGAAGAGATTAGAATGTGTTGTAGTAATCTAAATTTACAGAGCATTCCAGAGAGTCAGCTTGATTTAGTAAATAGGTTTTGAGCTTAAAAAAAAAAAAGACTGGAGATAATTAAAGAATAAGTAATTAATTAGTGTAGGGTGGGGAAATGGAATCCTTTCTCCATGTCTGGCCAATTCGTATGCCATGCAGAGCCTTACCCCTGCTCATGAAAGTACTGTAGTGGGCAACAACCTGGCCTTCCACACGTTTTACTGTTTTACTTTATATCCTTGAAGACAAATGCTGTGGAATGTTTCTGGTTTGGGATTTCCTTCTGGGTAACACAATACATATGTTAAAGAAAGAAATTTAAAGTAAATAAGTATTTGTGTAAACTACATTATTTCTCTTTCTTCACCCCCAGAAGTCATGCACCAAAATCTGAACCTCAGCATCATGTTTTCTTCAATTAGTTATCATCCAGCTACCTGAAACTGCTCAAACTAGATTCTAGGTGAAATTTTGGCATATCTTTCTCACACACACCAAGCAGCTGCACATGAAGAGTGGTTATATGCACTCTACAAGCTCTGACTATTGATGGAACAGATAACTATTTCCTAAGAAAAGGGGATTAAGAGGGAGGCTGAGATTCTGCCTGTCCACTGTTAGTACTTTCTCAATAGTCCAAATGGGAGATGGGACAAAGAGGCGAGAGACAAGTCCTCCAGTTTGAGATGAGAAAAATTGCAATCTTTGTCTTCTGTTTCGCGGTATTCTAAATAACAGGATATTGTTTGAGGAGCACTGGCCCTTGCATCTAAGTTTAGATAAGGTTTACAGCTGCAAATCTCATCTGTGGGAGGTGCCCCCCTGCAACCATGATAATTGTTAACAGTTCAGGGAGGTCGACAGAAAAGACTTTGGATGAGTACCTTTCCTGCTATTAAGAGTGCCTCTGACCCAGAAACAAGAAGAAAAGATCAAGTTATCTGTTGAAATAGGAAACGAAATGTATGTTTTCTGAAAAGGGCAGAAGGAATTAATACTAAGAACACAGCAAGGTCTTATTAATTACTTTCCAATCTGTCCACTCTGCAAGGGCTGGGAAACTGTCCTCTTATTAAACTACTTGTATTCATAGCTTAATGTGTCAGAGTTTTCTGGGTACTTGTCGCCCACTCCTGCTTCAGTATAAGTGAGTAACCAAAGTTACAGTTGATAGGACCTAGATGAATTAGCACTGGCAAGAGCTGAAGAAATCTTGCAAAATGCTGTAATGCCTAGATTCTTGCAGAAACTAAAGAAACACAACTTTGATTTTGCAACAATTGCATTGCCACTTTAGGTTTTTTGAAACCATAATCTTTAACTGCAAGTCTTATGGGCCTGTTTTTTTTGTTTGTTTTGTTTATTGTTTTGGTTGAACAACTGTGCAAACAAATGTCAGAATAATGTGGATCATTGAAGAAATTCCAGGAGACATAAAGCAGTATACAAAGTAGAGTATCAGGATGGCTTTCTTAATTAATATTCACTCTTAAGAACAGTGATTTGGCTAATTTACAAAAGTGCTATGGAGATGGAAGGAGAACCAAGTCTTCTATTTGCTGCAATATCAGGCTTCTGTAGAAAAATTATATAAGCAAAAATCTTTCCTTTTCCTTTTCTTGGCTGCTGCTTCTCAGAAATATTCAGTCTGTAATCCCCAACTCCCATCCTTGTGCTTGACAATGCACATATTTTGTAAAGCTGCAAGGCAGACAACCTTGACACAGAGAAACCTTTGCAAAGAGGTATGGAAAATTCCTTTGTTTATTTTCCCAGTTGCCCTCAAATATCACACTTATATATTTCATTTCAAAACAGATTAGACCATTCCTTCCCAAGTCCAGCTTATAGATGTAATTTTCATTTTTATGCATGAAAGTTGACACATGCATGAAGACAGACAACTCAAATTCCGTCAAGTAGACAAAGCCAATCTCTTAGGTACAGACGTATAAGGAAATAGTATAAAGAGAAAGAGAAGAAGAAAGGGAAACAATTTTGGAAGACACATATTTATTAGCTGGATCTCAAACTCCTTACCCCTACAACAGTTTTGAAGGAAGTGTTTTTCAAGCAGACCTGACTCTTGCCCAGTTCCTCTGGAAACAGTCCTTTTTTGTGTGTGACCCAGCCCTTAGCCTCTCTTTTCCAACATTAAAAGACATTTTCTCTTGAAAAATAGTTACTGAGGACTCTGATCAGGCAGTGCTTGAGAAACATTTGAACTAAACATTTTAAATATTAGTCTGGGCTCAAGAGGTTGACGGCCACGTGAGTTGATCATGTTCATTTTATTTGTGATTGTCCTGAGCACTTAGCAGCAATGGATACATTTTGGAAACAAACAAACAAACAAACAAACAAACAGTTATTGCTTTCTCCATGATTATTTTCTATCAATTTATATAGCATAATACATTATATTATTTAATAGATTCGTAGAATCATAGAGTCATAGGATGGTTTGGGCTGGAAGGGATATTTAAGATCATCTAGTTCCAATTCCAGCTATAGACAGGGATATCTTCCTCTATAGGCAGGGATATCTCTGTCTAAATTCCTAGACACCATCAAAATTTCAAGGATATGAAAGCATGGGAAACTGAATGCATCCAAGCAGACCCGTTTCTGTCCTTTCTAGCTTTCTCTCCCTCTGCTCTTCTTATTTATGTTCAATACTGATAAGAGTTTCTTCTGACAATTATGTGTAATTAAACGCTTAAGTAACTTTTCTTAGTAGTGTTCCAATATAACTGAAATATTAAAAAAAAACTGCTACATTTGCTGTGCTGTGACAATTCAGTTTCAGTTATAGCAGATTAATGTGGCAAAAAAAATAGAAATAAATCTATAGTAACATACTTGCACGGAATTTTTTCAGCACCCATAGTTTACTATGGGTGAAGTTCTGGATGATGTTGAGAAGTTTATAGATTAATGGTTGCAGCTGATCCTCCAGATAACAAGCAAAATCACTGATTGAATTTAGTTTCCAAATTTTGGTCTCTTTGGTGTAATACTTTCCATATGCTGTGCTACATTTATACAACAGTACAGATTTCCTTTCCTTTACTTAAAAAATCAAGAATCTATCATCCTCTACCCTATGTGACATTATTATTCCTAATTTCTTAACAGAAGCAAACTTCCTTAGGTCTATTTTGTGAACCTGTGTACAAACATGCCACAAGATAACCCTGCTTAAGGTTGCTTGTCATATCCTATGTATATAATCTGAACAAAATATACATTTAGGAAGAAGGGCAATGTCTGTTGAGATAGGGGATATAGTTTAAACAAATCTTAAATTAATTTAAAACAGAACAATGCAGTTGAATAAGTAGAGAAATGCTCAGATTCACATGTCACAAATATCAGAACAGTAAATTTGTCTATGACCGTCATCCCAGTTATCAATGCTTGGTTTATCTGCCTAGGAGTACTGTGCAAAAATGCAAGAACAATAGTTAGATTTCATGCAAATTCAAGCATTAGTTATGGCAAATCCTTGTGTAAGTCATTCTAGAATATGTACAGGGCACATGTCAGAACAAACATCTTTACTGTCAGAACATTTCAAGTGAGTTGTATTTTGTATTCTCAGCTTGACCAGCTCAGTGACTTTGCTGCCATAAATCAGTGTACATACTTTGAGAGAAAGAAATATTAAAATAGAAATATTACAAAATATTCTTGAGGAATGGCTTAAAAGCACTTTGAACAGAAAAAAATTACCACTCAATTAAGTTCTGATACGTTTTAGTCTTGAGAAAATACATTATTGTAATTTTATCAAAGATTAGGATTTTTATTTTCCATAATGACCCAAAATGCTGTCAGAGATCAGATTTTAAAGACCTGTTAATTCAATATACAGGAAAAACTGCTGGTCACTCTTCTAAAACATTCACTATTGATCCTGTGGCCTGAGCAGATTACGCTTCAGGGCAATCTGTGACCACCTTGTATTAGGAGCTCTTAGAAGCCAGTGGTGGGTTACAGTGGTGTGGTGATACCCCGGAATGCTTAGTGCCTGAGGGCAGAGCCAGGACCCAGATGGCAGCACTGCCTTTCACAGTAACATAGAATCACCAAGATCATCCAGTCCAACCGTCCACTTATCACCAATATTTCCCACTAAGCCATGTCTCTTAGTACATCTAAACATTTCTTGAACACCTCCAGGAACAGTGACTCCACCACCTCCCTAATGTCCCTATGGGAGAGGGGCAGAACTGCATGCTGGCTCTCATACCAGTATAGACTCAGCACCACATTAAGGAATTGTCCTGTGGAAAACCTCTTCATCACACTCTGTGCAAAGTGAAAATCAGTCCAGGGATACCTGCTGCTTTCCTCATTCCCACAGGCTGAGTTCAATCCATTCACCAATACAGGTAAGGATGTCTCAGCCCAGCAACTTCAAACTCTCAGACCCAAGAACAGTAAATGAATCATGCCACAAACAGCAGAATCCCACAGACTGAAACCTTGGGCAGGATGCTACAGTTTTTTGTCTGTACAAATAGAAGGGAGAATTGGACAGTTAAAATTACCATAACACCAGCTGTGAGGAAGGGTTCAATGTGTAAGCCTGGGGCAGCAGCTTGCCTGGCTTTATCCAAGTCCTTGGGTTCACTCATATAAAAGTACCTTAGTTTAGACAATGCAATGAACATGACTATAGGTAGAAAGGCTGCTGGAAAGGCAGCACCATTCCAGCATGGGTAGCTGGAAAGGTGCAGCACCAAATTGGAATGCAGCCAGGATCCTTCATTTCACAGCAACTGACCTGTGGTGCTTCTGCATGCCTCAGTTCCCTACCTGTCAAATAGGATGACAACTATCAGGTAGGTTAGTGCTGTTAGGAGGAAGTGCATTTCTCCTGAAGTTCACGGAATGCCCAGAGCCTTGGAAGAATACTAGCAAGAAATAGATGCTAAATTTGCAAAAAAATTCAGCTTCCTTGGTTAATCACACTATGCATATTCCCAATGTATGTACCACACACACACACACACACACAAAGAAAAAAGAAAAAAAAAAAACAAAAACAGCACTGTTCTGCACTCAGCTTTTTACTGGTAAAGGAAGAAACTGCACCCACTCTGCCTCCCTGGCTGTTCAGGGCATTTAGATGACCAAAACTCAGAGAATGAGTGCTCACAAATGTCTGGTAGAATTTATCTGTAAAAAGAATCATTTTTACGAGATATACATAACATTTCATACATAATTGGGCAAAGAAGAAAATACTTGGCAGGGATTTGCCTTGCATGCTGTAGCCACTTTAGGAAGAAGAAAAATATGACTCCGTGGAGGAATCTTCAAAATTATGAGCAGTTCAGTAAGCATCCCGGGGATGGTATATTCAGTACATTGCACATAGCTCAGCACACGGCTCCAACACTTCATAAAATTTTCAGTTTGAAGCTTCACAGTCTAATAAAAATAAAAAAAATAAAGCATCAAGTTAATGATGCTTTAGTATTCTACATTACCACTGGTTTTGAACCCTCAGAGTGAGAAAGAACAACTTAAACTTGTCACAATCAAACTAAGGGGAAACAGTGAAGTCTTTCAAATTTGTAGGGAGTGTTTTGATCTGGATCTGCAATTAGACGAGACCCACTGCAGATGGGACTGCTTATCTAAACAGGAGACAGGCTCTCACACTCTTAGTAGGCTGGGACAGCAAAAAGCTGAATTAACATACCATACAAAGGAATTTCCAGTGAACAAAACATTACTTTGGTTATGACTTTGTTTCAGAAAGTATAGGCAGAACAATCTTTAGGATGGTACGCTTTCCCGTTTTTTCTGAAGGCAGAATCATTGCAAGATGAGTATTCTTTTACGCAGAACATTAAATTTCTGTCTTTGCTTTGTTGATATCTTACCCATTGGATGTACAAGAGACAGCAACATATTTATAAATTATCCAGTATAACTTTCTATTTCTTGGTAATGTGCTTACACAGTAAGTTGAAATTTTCAGTTATCATCTCAGAAATAATTTATGTGCATAAACTATGAGAAATCTCTTGTAGTCATAAGTTTTTACATGACGAAAACATTAGGCCAATATTTTAATTTTCTGAATGAAGCTGTTCTGGTAGGAGTCTCTAGCACTACAGTTCTGATTTTTAAATCACAGACCATTTCAATTAAGAAAAAATGATATTTTAAATATTTTGTGGGTTTTGAGATATTTAAATGGTATCAAAGAGCAGTTATGAAGACAGTGAACCTACTAAATATTTTTAATAACTGACTGTTTAGAAAAAAAAGTGAAAAATAAGTTCAGTAGCTCTGAACATGTGAAACTTGAGGGCCTCTTTTTAAAAGGATTTGCTGCATACAACAGACATTCCTTCAGTGTAACCAGCTGACAGCCTGCATATGCAGTGGGAGGGCACAGATAGGGCTCGAAATGGGCTACTGTGTCACTAGCTGTGAGTAAACAAGCAGTTAGAAGCAGCTGGTAAAACAAGTTTTGAAGAATGCCAGTTTTGAGATTAATGTGGTTCTTGTGAAGATGTGATAAGCAGGGAAGATTGAAGGAGCACGAGCAGGCACCTTCTCCTATCTCAAACATGGACTCTATGGGGCGACAGCCAGAGACAGAAATGAACCTAGATAATATTTTGTTACTTCTAAAGTCAAAAAAGTCCTGCAATATCAAGGAAAACTGAAGAAACTGCCCAAGTTGCCCAACACCTCTCTGAGAAAAATCAGTGGTTAGACCTTGAGGTTTTGCTCAAGTGTTGAAGCACTTTTACATGTATAAGAACTATGCAAAAAATCCTCAGTACAGTTACGAACTGAATAAATATCATAACTTAGTTATGAGGAGTTGCTTCTGCCTATTGTGGCCCAAAATTGGGTTTTAATTCTTCTTTTCCTTTCTCTGACTTGAATGTCATGTATCCAGTCTATCAGTCTCAAACAACACAGCCAAAATAGATCTTCCTTTTAGGTATAATGACATCTTTGAAATATCATGATTTGCTGTGACACTTGAGTTCAGCACAAGCAGATTTTTTGCATCTTTTTCTTCATACTCCTGTTTTCTTCCAAACAAAGCATAAAAAGTGTATTGCAGTTCAGCAAAAATCTGCTCATATTAATTCTATGCTTCTTATTTAAAAATGTATGATACACTTAACCACCGTTACCACTACCTTTATTTATATTATGCTGCGAACAATTACTGCCTGTTTGTTATTACTACTAAAAATTACAGCTGGCTGCAATCTGATGTTCCTTCTGATCACACTGAATTATATGACCATGGCTAGAAGTTAACTGGTGGACAGGGCTGTGGTGTACACAGAGTTAACACAGGAGATGCAGAATGGATGAAAAGGAAGTCATAAATCCTCACTGCAGATTGCTTTATGCTTAGGCACTGATCCAGGGAGGAGCATTATCTCAGAATGCTAATATGTTCCAGGTCATTTAAGGATGCCGTCAATGACAGTGATGTGTTGCCCAAGACATGGATTAAATGTCCTACTAAGACTCTTTGATGTCTGGATTCTCTAAATCAACAAAAGCACTAGTAATGTCCTAACATGGTTTAAAAATACCCTCTGATAATGGAGTTTATTAGAAATCTTAGCAGGTTTTGGGACCTGTACTGGCCTAGGCCAGGCCAGGATGGCAGTGTCCTTGAGAACAAGGTAGATGTAGGCACTGAAGATGTGTGCCTGGTTGCTTCCAGCTGACAAAAGAGGCTCTCTGTTCTTCATTTTTAGTAAGAGAGGTGAAGGAGTACAACAATCTGTTGGGTGAGATGCTGTGAACACATTGCAAGGCTAAACACTGCTTCTGTTTGTTTGAACTTAGAGACCTGCAGGAGACACAGGAAAAACAGAGAATCAATCTAGCACATGCAACTAGGCCTTCTTATGGGCTTGACCAGTATTTAGTGTGTTCAGTATTCATTCATGCCCAAATTTTCATAGAACCTTAAATTCAACCCTGAGGCAGTAAATGGGAGATTAAATATTAAAATCATTATTTAATTGTCTCTGTAGTTATAATATTAAAATCCAGTAAGGAGCAGCATGTTTTCCCATAGGTTTTGTTCACCTACAACAACTTGAAGCAATACAGCTGGAGTACTGTTACTTGTACCAATTATACCAATGGAATTGTACCACAAAATTTGTCTTCTGCAGATAATGACTCACTTTATTTCTGATATAGTGTACATTACCTATATTTACAGTCTTTCTGCCTTTGTGGATTAAACAAGATAAAAATTGATCCACAGCATTAGGTTTCATAGTGAAAGACTCAGATGTAAATCCTACTGTGTACCAGTTCCTTCATGTGTTGGGGGCATATATGAGCCACTCTCCTGGCCAAGCTTAAAAATGAAGGAATTGAAAAATAAAAAGATTATATTTCCTTTTCGGCCAAGTATAAACCTTGAAGTTAAGAAACGATGTGAAAAGTTTTTTTGCTAGATTAATAACTATTTTAAAACACTGAGAACGTATCTGCCTCTTCTGTAATAGACATTTTTCTCAATGCAGCCAAAAAGAAGCTCACATCTGCAGGGGTTGAGGTCAGGGGATTTCTTTGCAGGGTGCTGCTCCCTAGCGAGTAATTAAAACTCTCAAAGAAATCTACCTAAACAAACAATAGTTCTGTTATGACAAGAGTTGCCAGATGGTGCTTGGTCATGCAGGTTTACAAGTTGTTTTTGTTTTTTAACATGTAAGCGAACTTCCTTTGAAGTAAATTTCTGTTTCTGTAAGTGGATTTATGCAGATTAAAAAAAAAAAAAAAAAAAGATAGCAGGAGACTTTGATTTTTCTGTTATTTTCTCTGTATTTATTTAGCAAGGAGGATAAGAAAAGCTGCCCTTACTCCAGCTGAGAGTTTCTGGGAGCAAGTTGGGGTCAGTATCACTCCTACAGTGCTTGCTGCCCCTCACCCAATTATACAGCTGCCCACAGACCAGTGCTGCTGCAGAACCATCTGGTGTGACACCCACGTCATTTGGGGCTCTTTTGTTCTGGATAATCATTGCAGATCCTTGATATCTGGCTGTGCTCAAGAAAGACATGCCAAGTGCATCTCATAAGATGTTTTGAGTTCGAAAAAGGCCTTTCTTTCAGAAAGAAAATGTGTTCTTAAAAACTTGGGAAGGTCTTGAAGTCCCAGCCAAAACCTAGCCACCTTCTCCTTGAAATGCCTACTGGGGACTGCAAAGCAGCTCACTTCAGTGTAGGCTGCCTAGCTCATCAGCGCCAGCCAAGGCAGAGCAGTCTTCAGCACACAGCTCAGCATGGGTGTTCCCCATTCCTTTTCCATGGGGTCTTTCCCTCTTGCACTTTTTATTCCTCATCTTTTGAAAAATGCCAGACCTAATCAGAATAAAAATTTTGCACTTTCATTATCCCTCTTCAAAAAAGATGATGTGCTTAATACTTTCAATAAACAGATCAGTATGCCTCTGCCCTTCAGGTGGGAAAGTAAACCACAGGTAAAAATGTTTCTCTGAGTTTGTACAGAATATAATTGCTAAATTGAAAATAGTGGCTTAGCCCCCTAAACTTTATCTCTGCAGCTGCTGCGCATGGAAACATATCCTGGTTTTATTGCAGAGATTGCAAAATCAGAAACTGTCAAAGTGTTTCCCAATCCAGGAAGATAAACTTAGTTCTGTGGTGCTAAATCCTCATTCATCTCAAAATTTCTGCTTCCAGAAAAAGTTAACAGTGCATGCTACACGCTTGGGTTGTTTTAAGAAGTGTGAGATATCTAGATGTGGAGGACAACGTGCTGGAGATACAGCTGGTCTGCACTGTGTTCATTGCTAACCCATTGTTAAGTAACATCAAGTAATCATTTATACTGGACTCAGATCTGTCACTGACTGTAACCAAACTGTTCTATAAACACAGTCGTGGCAAAATATTTGGGTCAAATGTTTGACATGATGGTGAGGTACATGGTGATCATGTGGTATCACCTCATTAAACTACTGTTCTGTGATCAGCTCCATCTGCCTGTCACAATGGTGTTTCCTATCACAAGCACTTCATTTTTAAGCTGTATTTTTCTGATGTGGCCATTTAAATCCAGCCCCGAGTGAATTTAAAGATTAACCCATTTAAGGTCAATGTGCAAATCTCCACTGACTTGTCATTTGCTATATATATCAAGATGACTGTTAATTTTACTAATCACTAAAAAAATATTTGTTCACTTCATGGGCTTATGGTTTGTTCTTATCTTGTCATGGTTGTATAGGAATGAGGGTGCTTGGGACCTCAAAGGTCCCCATTAGGTCTGGAGAAGGATATTTGTTTCCCACTGCTTTTTGGGTCCCCTAGGTCACCAGATGCTGCTACACTCAGAGGACAAACACACATATGTCCACTTCTCAACTGTCATTCCAAATGTAAAACATTTATTAATATGGCTTTATGATTGAGAATTATAGAAACAAAACTGATATATTTCCCTTGCAACAATGGGTAAAAGACACATGAGGAAATAATAACGGAATAAAAATGTGAAAATAACACAACGCAGAACTGTTAGGTACAATAAGTGGTACATAGCAGAGGTAATTAGAGACATGGTTCTGTTAACTTAGTAGGAAGGCATCCCATAGTGTCTCCCAAACTGTTACTATATAGTCTTTGTGGTTTCTGTTACTTCTTGCACGGAATCACAGAATCACAGGTGTTGTAAGGGACTCCTGAACGTCATCAAGTCCAATGCCCTGCTGAAGCATCCTGGTTTTAGATATATCCAGAGGTGACTCTATAACATCTCTGGGCAGCATGTTCCAGTTCTGACACTGAATAAGTTCTTCACTGCAATAATACGAAACTTCCCATGATCCCATTTCTGCCCATTGCTCTTTGTCCTGTCACTGAACACCACTAAAAGAGCCTGACTCTGTCCACTTGACACTTCTCTTTAGATATTCTTAAGCATTGATGAGATCTCCTCTCAGACTTCTCCAGTCTAAACAGTCCCAGGTCTCTCAGCCTTTCCTCATAAGGGAGACACTCCAGGACCCTCAAAATCTTTGTCACCTTTCACTGGAGTCTCTCTGGGAGAACTCTGTCTTTTTTGAACTGAGGAGCCCAGAACTGGACACAGTTCACATTCCAGATGTGGCCTCACCGTAACAGTCAAGGCCAGCCTCTACCTGCTGGCCATACCCTCTTTAATGCACCCCAGAACAGTGCTGGCATTCTTGGTCATAAAAGCATGCTGCTGGCTCACAGTCAAGCTGTTGTTCACCAGGACACTCAAGTCCTCAAGTCCTTTTCAGCAGAACTCCTCTCAAGCAGGTCAGCCCCTAACCTGTACTGAAGCATGCAGTTACTTCTCCCTGGGCATGGAACTCTACAGCTGCCCTTGTTGAATCTCGTGTTCTTGTCTGCCCAGCCTCTGTCCAGATCTTGTTGAATGTCAACCCAGCTTTCTGGTGTGGCAGACACTCCTCTAATCTTTGTATCAACAGCAAACTTGCTGAGAGTGCTCTCTATCCCTTCACAGAGTTAACTGATGAATATGTTAAACAAGATCAGAGTTACTTCTGACCCTTGGGGAACACTGGTAAGCAGCAGGTCCCTAGCTAGACTCTGTCTAACTGATCACAACAATCTGAGCTCTTCTGGCCAGACAGTTCTCAATCCACCTCGCTGTTCACTCATCCAGCCCACACCTCCTAAGCTTACCTACAAGGATGTTATGGGAGACGGTGTCAAATGTCTTGCTAAAGTCAAGGTACACAACAACCTTTGTTCTTCCCACATCCACTCAATGAGTAATGACATCCTAAAAGGCCACCTGATTGGTAAAACATGATTTTTTAACCTTAGTGCATCCATATTAACTACTCTTGATATCCTTATTTTCTTCCACTTGGTTGAAGGTGACATTTAGAACAAGCTGTTCTACTGCCTTCCCATGGACAGAGGTGAAGCTGACTGGCCTGCAATTTCCTGGATTCTCCTTCTTATGCTGTTTGAAAACTGGAGTGACATTTGCTTTCCTTCAGTCTTCAGGCACCTCTCCTATTTTCCATGACCTTTCAGAAATGATATATTGGTTCAGAAACCATTTCTGCCAGCTCCCGGGCAGTCTTGGTGCGTTCTGTGAGGAACCATGGATTTGTGTGTGCATATAGTTTGCTTAGACAGTCTCTGAACAGATTCTCCTTCACCAAGGTGTAGTCTTCCTTTCTCCAGACTTTCTTTTACCTCAAGGGTTTGGGATTCCTTAGGGACAGTCTTAGCAGTAAAGACTGAAGTAAAGAAGGTATTCAGTAATTCTGTCTTCTTAGTGTCTTCCATTATCAGGGTATTCACCTCAGTCAGCAGTGAGCCTACATTTCTCCTAGTTGTCCTACTGGTACTGACATCTTAAGTCTTTTCTGTTGTCCTTGACCTCTCAATGCTAGATTTAATTCCACGTGGGCCTTAGTCTTCCTTGTTGCATCCCTGCATGCACTGACATTGTTCCTATATCCTTTCCAAATATCCAAATTCTTTTTACCACATTCTGTAATCTTTCTTTTTCCATTTGAGTTTTTCCATGAGCACCTTATCTATACAGGTTTCCTCCATCTTCACCTGATTTCTTACTTCTAGAGATGCATCATTCTATAGATTAAAGGAAGTGGTGTTTGAATGTCAACCAACTCTCTTTGGACCTCCTCAACCTAACAGTGCTCTAACTCACTGGACACCTCCGAGCAGATCCTTGAAAAGGTAAAAATTTTCTCTTCTGAAGTCCAGGATGGCAATTCTACTTGTTGCCCTGTTTCTCCCAGGAAGAAGTTAAGGAAGATCCTAAATTCCAGTATCTCATGGTTCCTACATACAAGGTTGCTCCCAACCTTCACATCCCCAGGCCAGTCCTTCCTTGGTAGTAAGAACAAGGTCCAGCAGAACACCACTCCTCATTTGTTCCTCCACTACTTGCATCAGAAAATTATGTTTTGTGAAGTGCAGAAATCCCATGGACTATGTGTGCCTGGTGGTGTTGCTTTTGCAGCAAGTATCAGGATGACTGAACTCCCCCATGAGAACCAATGCCTGTGATTACAAGGCTATTTCCAACTGTTTGTAGAAGGCCTCATCAACTTTTTCCTCTAGATAAGAAGGTCTGTTTTATAAACACCCACAATGATGTCACCAATTAGGCTATTCATTCTCATTCATCCCTAGGCAGAGCTTGTTACATTTTAGTTGCTGTCTCACAATGAACAACTCCACTGCCTCATCTTGCAGGTCTGTCTTTCCTAAAAATACATAGCCTCCCATGTACTGGACAGTACATGAAGCTGTCCCACATATCTCTGTGATTGCAATAAAATCATGGACCTGTGACTGCACATAGACTCCTCCTGTTTATTCCCCATG
Organism: Phasianus colchicus; assembly: GCF_987193195.1. Classification (NCBI taxonomy): domain Eukaryota; kingdom Metazoa; phylum Chordata; class Aves; order Galliformes; family Phasianidae; genus Phasianus; species Phasianus colchicus. The sequence continues at coordinate 55,022,667 of NC_143476.1, forward strand.
CTATATGCATTAGCATACAGGCACTTCAGAGAAGTAAAGAAAGAAGGGGATGGAGGTTTGCCCAGAGGGATGCGAGAGGATCTCCCATATCTATACACATATTTGAGAAGGCTGGCCTTCTGACCTGTGTTATGGAAAGCATTTAAGGAACATTAATTGGTATTCTAGTTGTTCTGGTTCATTCCCCAGTCAGTTCCCATGTTCGACCTTGTTCTCTGAGTCCTTCAGTTAAAAGCCCACCTCATCAGGTTGGTCAGCCTGCTGCCAAAGATTGACCTTCCTCTTCTAAATAAGTGGATCCCATTCCTCCCTAGCAGGTTATAATCTTCATAGAAAAATTCATTGTCATAAAAACCAAAACCCTCATGCCCAGAGGTCGACTGCCCTCTCAGCCTATAGATAGAAGTTGATTTGTATTATACATCTATTTCTCACTGATCTCCTTCCTCCAACTGGCAACAATGAGGAAAAGAATTTTTGCAGTGTTTTTCACTTGTGCACCCAGGGCTTTATAGTTTTCTTTGATTCTGCCCATGTTCCAGCTTCCAGTATCATACTCACATGAAAGGGCAACAACTCTCTGCAGAATAGCTAATATGTAACTAATAAATGAATGGAGGCATAGTGCAAGGTTTAGAATTAGCAGGTGGATGTTCCATGCGATTCAGGAGCAGTGAGACAGATTATCCTTTGGACCAGCTGATGTGGAGCAGAGGCTGTCCAGCAATCCTGCTGTGTTCCACATTTCTGTCTGCCTCTGTAAGGACTCTAGTAATGTGCAGCACGGCTTTCCAGAGGTAGGCATAAATACGCTTGCAGCAGCACAGAGCTACATTAGCAGTGACATACACAAGAGTAGTTGGAGCTTCATAGTCACTGGAAGAAAACTGACGAAGGAATGGTTTTGCAGTGTGAACATAACAGATGCGGAAAATACTCCACTAACTGGGCAAACTGTGAAAAAGGAGGGGACTGGTAAAGGACAGGCACTTCCATGAACACTGCTGTGACTGTGGGTGGGATTATGGGGCATGGAGAGTTTCTGCACCTCTAAACACCCTCTAAACTCATCTGCTATTACTGGCTTTCAGCAACAAATCTCCAGAGAACAAAATAAGCAAAAATGCAGTCACAGCATACTAGCAGCTGAGGCTGTAGTGGCTTAGCTGGGAGGAGACGAAGCGTAAAGCATGAGTGTTTCAGTGACCAAGGATCATGAGGAACATGAGAGAGCAGAGAGAGTCAGTCAGCAGGAAATGATGAGGGTTCAGCTGCACAGAGATAGGAAGAGAAATCAGATCTGAGTCAGGCCTTGAGACAAAGTTTCATTTCTCTTCATTTCTTTGACCCCTTGGCAAATCTTGTCCAACCCACATTGTGGTGATTGGCAGCACACACAGAGACAACATAAAGGAAATGTAACTTGACTTCTTCCATGAACGACATCTTAATTTTCACTTACGGTCTAAGAGTCAGCTCAAGATAGTTATGTGTGTGTTTTCTGAACATAGTATTTGTAATGCTGAAAAACAAGCTGTGCTACTCATAAAATGAGGAAAGAATAGGTCCTGCTTTGTCTGAGCTGGACATGTTACTTCACCAGTTGTTTTTTTTTTATTGGTTTAGGAATATCACACAATATGCTTCCCACAATCCCTAACGGAACTTGAAGGATATATGTGAACTGTCTCCATGTTACTACTTTGAAGCTAAACCTTTCATCCTTTGAATCAGCTCTGTGTCTTTGTCATGATATTTCTTGACATTTAGACAATAAATGCCAGGCTCCGGGAGAAGTCCCAACGAGTTCATGTTCTTTTCAAACTAAACTGTATGCTCTCAACTACATTAAAAATAATAATAATAATAACACTTTTATATATCCTCCTTTAAAGGTAAATTGTTGTTATTTCTTTTCACTTCTCATCTGCCTGTCTGAGACTCGAAGCTCTTCAGTCCAAAAAGCATGTCCAGGATTACAAATGGTTGTATGAGCTCTATCATCCTGATTCCAGTCTGCAGCACTTGTACACCATTAAGAAATACAAATTCCAATCATCATAGCAGACGTATATTGGATAGATAGCCTTCAGTATTCTCGGGGAAACAAAGGGGTTTGAAGTGAGCTTATCTTTGCTCAGAAGGGGATGAAGCATTTTTTCAATGCCAACAATATGGTGCCTTTCCACAGCTGCTTCTGCAGCAAGCAGAAAGAGGATCCACAAACACAGTGGGGCTAGCTGGCTGCAAAACTGTTTCTGCCTTTCCTGCAGAGACAGGCTGAAGGAGATAATGCAGTGGCACAGAACCGACTGTCTATCAAGCAGAAGTTTTGTTTTCATAGGCTCCTAATTTTTGTCCTTTAAAAAACTGCAGAATGAAACCACACTGTTCAAGCACAGAAATAACTAAATTTAACATGCTGTAGGAGCCACTGGAGTGCTCAGATGGATGATATATTCTTTTGCATGCGGCCTTAGCTAACCTGCTTGCCAGCAGTGAACAGGAGGGAGGCATTTTTCTCTTTGCTAATGGTTTGAGTGGAGAACTTTTTCATATTTTATGTGGCACTGAGCTAAAGGCAACACTTTACCTCTCTTCCCTAAGCTGATAGCCTCAGCTGTAACTCACTTTTGTCTCAAATTTCACTTAAACTCAGTGCTTAAAAGGATGCCTTTTCTACTATTATTGTTATTATTACTGTTCTTTAAGCATCTGTGCCTCCTTTTAGCTCAGGGCTGTAGTGTCAATGGGAATCCATTTCCCTTGGCACAAAATATTTGAATGTCAGTGCATTAAGTCTTATCCCAATCCAATAATAAGATGTATAATTAAGAAATTATGGCATTGCTTAAGCGTCCCCAGTTCTTTGATCAAAAAGTCTAATTTAATCTGAAAACATGTGGCTGTGCTAATGTCTGGGCCAGTCAGTCTAGACTTGAGCAATGTGTGTGGGCCAGATGCAGAGCTTGGCTGCTCTCTTTGCTGAAGTCACAACCCTTCTTTTAAAATTCTTGAAGTGCTGGAAGTGCATGTGTGGGAGGTGTTTTGGTTTCATTTATTTGTATTAAATTGAAGACGGCAGCCAGCTTACCTCTGCTTCTGGGACTCAGTCAGCTTTCGTCTACTTTATCTGCTAGTACAAGACAAGCTTTGAGAAACACTCTCCTCCCCAAAAGCAATGAAGCTTCGCCCCTCTGATGTGAGCTTGGCACTGCAGAGGTGCTGTACAGCCTGGTGTGCCCGAGATGTGCTGGGTGCATGGGATGGGGACTCTAGGAAGCCCTCGTGCATGCCAGTGGCTGCCCTTCCTGCCACAAGGCTGGTTCCACTACCTCACACTTGTCATGTCAAACCACAGGGCAGGAATAGGAGCAGTGAAATTGTCTCATGTTCTTTTCACTTACCTGTTTAGTGTGGGTCCCATCCTCCAGGAGTAAAACCTGGTGCCTTGCTCAGGTCACAGTGGTGTACTGGCAGGTGGCACTGGGCCTTCTGAAGACTGTAACCTCACAGGGCACATTCATCACAATGGCTTCTGATAGAGAAATGAAGCACCCTTCTCTGAGCCATTTTGAGGAAGGCACAGGAGGACTATATTCACGTTCCAATAAATGAGTTACACCTATAGATGTGCCAATAACTGGGCTGTACTCCGACTGTGTTACATGCTCTGGCCCATCCCTTTGCACTTCAGCTTTCTTTCTCCTCTGGATAAGGAGAAGATGGTGCTTCATGCAGGGGAGAAAATGCAGAGTCTTTGTTTTTGGCTTATTTTTAATAATAGCAAAATTGAGTGGTGGCTGTGTCGAAATGAAATATCAGAATACCAGCTTGGAATCTGCTTTATTAAATTGCTTGTGTGGGCACAGTATGTGTAATTTTTAGTGTTTTTTAATAATTCACTTTTTATTAAATTTTTCAAGAACAACAAAATATGTCACGATGTTATCATTTTCAGATAACGATTGCTTCTTTCCATTTGGAATTAGTGGCCAAGGGATAACACTTGTTACATTTTTGTAATTATTGGCCCTAACCCATATTCTTTGACATTCCCAACTTCCGTTATCTTTAGTGGGTCTTTTAGATAAACAGGCAGTCTGCAGTGTAGCCCTTAACAGCAAAAAGAAAAAAAAAAAAAAAAAAAAAAAAAAAAAAAAGAAGAGCTAACTCTTCTCTTATCAACAGCTGTATACACAAGTGAAATCAAGTCTCCAAGATGCACTTAATAACTGATCATATGTTTAGCGAGTATAGGAAAAGACTGTTGGCTTAAGTTAAAGATAGACCAGTAAACAAACGAGGAATAAAAATACTTCATGAGTAGTTGAAACATCTTGCAGTATATTGCTTTAATAAATACCTCTCAGCTTGACTGTACCAGATGGCTATACCAATCCCTCTTAGAGCCCATTGCATCGATATGTGACAGATTTTTACTTTCTGAACCCAAGCTTTCTATCATCAGCTTCACTCCTGAAATTGTACCAAGGTGCACCTTCTGCATATAATGTTCCGTGTCCTTTGATTTAGAAGTGGGTTTGAATCTCAGCACATTTATTCAAGTCCATAGTGTTATTGAGGCGAAACTTAAATCTGTTCTGATCTTAATCCACACTGGTAAGATTGGATTTATGCTGTAACTGTGGACAAGAGGACACATCGGCCAAACCTGTAGAGAGCAACACCACGAATTCCATCCTCACACAGTAACTGCCAGGGATAGTGCAAATCAGCCAGTAAAGACTTATCTGAAATCTCTCAAGACATTTCTGGTTCTAGAAAATAACAACATGCAAACACTGGCTGATTTCTCATTCTTCTCATGACAAGACTTTGGCCTATTCCTCTTCTCAGAAATTGCAAAGAGAAACAAGGCTGTACAAATTGAAATAATTTCAGCTTTTTTTCTCATGTTTTCCAGAAGATGGTTGTATGATGGTTTTATTCTTCCTAATGTATCTTTATACAATTATGAGTGTTGTAGGCTAGAGAAGTACTATTCTTTGTCTTATGTTTAGCTAACTGTTAGACATATTGAATGCCTTCTTGTCCCTTTCACAGACAGGTGTTCGAACTGCATTGGCATGATGACACATAGCTGAAAAGACTCAAATACATAAAACTGTTCCAGATCACAGCTTCCATTCTGCAGTTGCAGATCTTGTGATTTTGTGCAATTTTGCATTCACTGAAGTCAACAAGAAGATTTTCCTTGTGAACAGTGCATGTTCAGCAATATAACACAGTTAGGTAAAAATACTTCTCGAGGTTGTGAGATGGAAAATGAAATCTGAACCAGTGCAATGTCTTTAAACAGAACTAGAAGGAAGATTTCCTTTCTGCAGCTTGGAGTGGAGCCACAGCTCCTGACCACTTTTCCGATGGGCATAGTTGCTCACAATATGTTTACAAGAAAGCTTCTCAGATGGTGCCTGGGGTTTTCTGAATAGTGGCAGTGATGAAAAATATCCAATAATTGGCAACCTCTGAACTGACTAGCTTATTTAGAGCACAATGGATGCTGATTTTAAACTTTTGTCCAAACTGGTAATATGCTTCATCCAAAAAAACCTCTGTTATAGTAGAACCTGTATTGGCTCACAGTGAGCCACATGAAGGAAAACTAATAAGTCATCTTCCTAACAGAACCAGCTGTGCTGCCTGGGCTGGATAGAGATGGTGTTTCTCAGAAAACAAGATTCAAAGGCCAAGGAACTCTGCCTGTACAGCATTACTTCTCCTGTGCCCATGATGTCCTTTTCCCTGTAGACACAACACCTCCAGTCCCTTCTAGACACAGCTATATTTTCCTCACTGAAGCACCCTGAGCAGCTGAGGAGGTAAGGAGAAGGACAAAGACACCACTGGGATGAAAGCAAAAATTGCCATATACAGAGAGAAGAGAGGCAACATGGTGGGCCCCAGTGCTGGGAGTGACTCCTGTAGCTCTGCATACACACAACATACATGTCTGTGCATGAAAGAATCAGAATTATCAAAGATGACTGAGATGTCTCGGTGGTTAAGGCATTCACTTCAGTTAGGAAGTGGCCCAGGGTGAGTGCCAAGCCAATGGGTAACTTGGCATGACTGTGTTGAAAACTTGAGCTTTCTTTTTCAAGGTCACTCCTAAAACTGCCCCAGAAGGAAAGCTTTTTATTTCCAGTCATACTGAACACCTGTTTCAACATAAAACACATTTCTCCTTTATCTTCTCATTGGTCCAGGTGAAAAAAAAAATCTATGTAAATGTTGAGTTTTCCTTATTTTTCTCCTTATATTTGTGCTTTTAAACAAAATGAGTAGTTTTTTCACAAATCTATAGACAAGTGTAGGAACTTTGCTATGCCCTAATGTTCCTTGTGGGGAGGACAACCCTTTTTTTGTTCTTTTAATTCCTCTTATTATTTTATTTAACAACAGTAGTGCTCAAGATGCATTTTTACAGCCAAATGAGCTCAGCAGACTCCTAAAAGATAACCTGCAATAATACGATGAACATAATGCTGATCAGTTTGAGTATTTCACTGCTGCTGAACTGAAATAAGTAATTGCTTCTGAGCAACAGAGGAAGACAAAATTACAAGGAGAGGACACAGCTCTAAAAATAGTAATAAACAAACTTGTGATAATGAAACCATATTTTCATTGACTAGGCATGTTTTACAAGGGTCTGGGAACATGCTAATGATGCTTCCAGTGTCACAGAGTTTAGACACCACTGTTTTTAAATAAAAGTCACTAAGGGCATATCTTCCAAAGTCAGAACAGTCTCATATATGTGAAAAACATCCCTAGGAATTCATAGTTATTGGCTTATTAGAAAAAGCTGTAATTCAAGCCAGAGGCAATACTAGCTAATATCATCAACTATGAGAGCACAATACAGGGAACTACAAAAGGTAAATTGCAAGAAAGATCCCTGAGAGTGCATTTTAGTTTTTTTTCTTTCAGTTGAGAGCAAAGCTTATTATTACTGCATCAGCATTTTGAGGAAATCACAAAGCAAGGACAGAGTATTGCATGGGGAGATAAAGGAGAAAATGGCTTGAAAGGTGTAGAGATGACAAATCTAGATTACAAGGAATAAATCAAATTTTTGGACACTGACAGAAGATGAA